>NC_138540.1:27498001-28101160 GCF_964234715.1 Podarcis melisellensis
TTCTTCTAATAGTATTAGTGGTAGTAGTAGTAATTGTATTAAATAATAATAATAATAATAATAATAATAATAATAATAATTGTATTATTTATACCTCGCCCATCTAGCAGGGTTTCCCCAGCCACACTGGGCAGCTTACAGCATATATAAAAACATAATACAGTGGTACCTCAGGTTAAGTACTTAATTCATTCTGGAGGTCCGTTCTTAACCTGAAACTGTTCTTAACCTGAAGCACCACTTAAGCTAATGGGGCCTCCCGCTGCCGCCATGCCACTGCTGCACAATTTCTGTTCTCATCCTAAAGCAAAGTTCTTAACCCAAGGTACTATTTCTGGGTTAGCAGAGTCTGTAACCTGAAGCGTCTGTAACCTAAGGTACCACTGTAGAAGCATTAAAAACTTCCCAATACAGGGCTGCCCTTCAGATGTCTTCTAAAAGTTGTGCAGTTCTTTATCTCCTTGACATCTGAAGGGAAGGCGTTCCGCAGGGAGGGTGCCACTACCAAGAAGGCCCTCTGCCTGGTTCCCTGTTGCTTCTTGCAATGAGGGAACTAGGAGAAGACCCTCGAAGGAGGACCTCAGTGTCCAGGCTGAGCAATGGGGGTGGAGACACTCCTTCAGGTATACCGGGCCGCGGCTCTTTAGGGCTTTAAAGGTCAGCACCAACACTTTGAATTGTGCTCAGAAACATACCGGGAGCCAGTGAAGATCTTTAGGACCAGTGTTATATGGTCCTGGCGGCCACTCTCAGTAAGCAGTCTAGCTGCTGCATTCTGGAGAGTCTTCTCTTCCTCCAAGAATTTGTCCTACCCTCTTCCTAAAGCCATCCAACTTGGTGGCTGTCACTGGCTGGTGTGAGCGAGTTTCGTAATTTAACTCTCGCCACATGAAGAAGTACGTTCTTTTTACAAAAGTAAGGAGTGAATCATCTCCAAGGTGTAGCAGAGCAAAAGGAAAGAAAAAACCCAGGAGGTCAGACGTGAAACCAATTGCCAGAGGAAGCAGTTTCTATGGAGAACTAACTGCCTTCTGGATAACAGTTTATTCACTTGTGTATCCAGTCTATTTCAGTCAATGTGCTGTTGTTGCTTTCAAATTCATTTCTGTCAGCCCAGGAATCGGGGGGGAAATCTGTCCATTTTGTGTTGATCATTTTTCCAATCTTAAATTTGGTCCTCTCCATTTCCACACTAGTTTGCAATTAAACAAACAAACAAACGCCCTGCATAGAAATCCATCTAATGTGGATTTTTGGATGTAATCTACCCTAATATACACATTTTACAAGAAATTTCGTCTAACATAATGCATACCTGTGCATTGTTTTCGCCAGTAACAATGTGTACACCTCTCCCTGAAATACATTTTTTTTTTTTGCATGGATATTTTGGTTAGAGAACAGCCTTGCGAAACTCAAAGCGGTGTAAATTTCCAAGGGTAGCTGTGTTTCGGCTCAGGTATTGGTTCAATAACTGTAAAATTAAAAGGCAAATTGGAATGAATTTGTTCTCCAGAACAACTTTTCCCAACCTGGAGCCCTCAATACATTTTGGGCTGAAACGTCCATCAGCCCCAGCATCATAAGGCTGCACCAATTGGGTCCAAAACATCTCGACACCTCCAGGTTGGTCTGTATATTTTCACACACACAGAGACATTGGTATAAAGTACTGTAATGTTTTGGCCTTAACACTGCAGAAATGACAGGACATTTTTGCCACTGTCACATTGCATCATGGGTTTTCACATCTCCATAGTTTGCTTTGAGACTTTGTTGGGTTACCCTCAGCCCTCAAGCATAACTACAACTTCTGCTGCCTCTTTCTGGAACAAAGAAGCTGGAAACTGGACTATGACATCAATTGCTGGAGACCAGAGGGTAGTACCATAAATATATCCCTCCTGTACCAGCAGTGTTGTTGCTTTTAATTGTGAGCTGCCTTGGGGAACCACTCTTGGCTCACAAGTGGGATATAAATATGAAAAATACATAAAATACTGCTTGCCAGTATAAGCATGATATTTTTAACAAAATGAAAATGTCGCTATCCAAGGAGAACACATAGTCAATAAATCTGAATCATTGTGGAATTGATTAACACCACCAAAAACTTCCGCAACTGCAATACTGGGTGCAATTCTGTTTTGGGCTTTGTTTTTCTCAGTTATCAGCCAAAGTCCTAGTCTAAATGCATGTTCTCTCCTGATTGGAACACACGTCTCATCTAGACTTCTGTTCTTGCTATGGCCAGCCTATGGGAAGCCCGCAAGCAGGGCACGAGCACAACAGTGCTCTCCTCTTCGTGTTCCCTAACAAATGGGTTTCAGACGATGGTGCCTCTAATCCAGGAGGCAGAATTACTAGTCATCGACAGCCTTCTCCTCCATGAATTTGTCTAATCTCCTTTCAAAGCTGTCCATGTTGGAAGCCATATTGAGGTGGCAATTGTAATACCTGGCTTCTGTCCCTAGGTGTCAGTATTTCCATTCTCTGTTTTGAAATTTCAAGAGTCTGAGGCTGTTGCAGCCCAGTGAGGTCCTATGAATTATGCATCTAGCCCTCTCCGGTTGAGTAAAAGGGGTGCTCCACTTTGTCCTCTATGATGTTGGCAAATGTCAGGAAGCCTCTGGGTTGGCCAGGCCTACATGTAAACAGAGACTGGATTTCTGCCTTTGCCTGAGCTGGATTGAGATACGGCCGCCCTGTGGCCTGCCCTAGGAGGCAGTTACAGTACTGGGGTTGGGCGTGGGGGTCAAGCAGATTTATCTCACCAGAACCTGTCTCTGCTTAGCTCCAGAGAAAGGATCACACTGCTGCAACCCCCTTTCTCCGCTTCTCGAAAATCACGCTGCAAGCGGAGGACCACGTGCTTGCCATTTCAGCGCGGCCTCCTCCTAATCCCTTGTAAACATGCCGAGCAAATGCTTCTCCCGTCAACGTGACGCTTGAAACATCCCTACATTTGCTGGTGGGTGAAGGTTATGTCAAATGTGTTTCACAACAGCAGAATGCAGACTCCATGCCATTCAGAGACATGAGATGTCACAGCAAAAGAAGAATCCAAGGCTACATATTCTCCTGCGTTGATTTGCAAGGGAGGCAGAGCCCACGCCCAGGTAAGAGTGGAATTCAGGGAGAATCGAAGGCAAAGCATGCTGCTCCAATAATGCCCTCATGTGGGCTCAACAAGTTTCTCAAGCTCCTCACCAACCACCCCTAGGTCACGTTCCTGGCCAGCCACCCCTAGTTTAGACCCTATTATAATATATGTGAAATTAAGAACCTTTCTGCACCAACATGCATCACTTAACGGCTTGTATGCTTTGAGTTGCATTTACCATTTCACTGCCCATGGAAAGCTCGTGGAATCATATAATTGTGGAGTTGGAGTGGGACCCAGGGGTCATCTAGTCCAGCCCCCTACAATGAAGGAATCACATCCCCAACAGATGGCCATCCAACCTCTGTTTAAAAACCTCCCATGAAGGAGAGCCCACCATTTTCTGAGGGAGTCCATTCTGCTGTTAAACAGCTCTTGCCGTCAGAAAGTTCTTCTTTTTGGAGCTCCTCACATTTCTTTTTTTTTTTAATTTTAACCTGCTCAACAGCAAGCTCAGGTGTAAATATGTGTAAATAAATCGTATTTCACAAAGACACTACAGCCTCCATTGTGCCTCGTTTCTGAAGGAAACACAAACTCCTGCTTAAGTGCAAAGACCGCTGGAATCTTGTGCACTGCTTGGCTGAGATTGGAGTGGCCAATAACACTTGACCTAAACTTAAAAACATGTAAATGAAGTCACCTGAAGGAGAAATGGCACTGCTGGTCCATTTCACCTCCAAGGAAGTGCTTTGTGACTGGAAACACAATTTTATCCATCCTGTCTAGGGTGAACTTCATCTAGCAAAACCCAAATGGTTTCACCTCAAGCAAAAATGCAGTGCAGCAAAACCAAACCACTACTTCCTTCCCCTTAATAATACAGGGGAAAGACTTTGAGAATTAACCTCCACACACACACAACTCTCACACACACATTTTCTCAGCAGACGCATGTTCTCAAGTGAGAAGGAGGCAGTTTGCATTTCTGTATCCTGTCTCCCGCAACGCTCATTGTCAGGGTGGTGCCTTCAAGATCCCTTCGCCCCACTTCCAAAGGTAATTCTGCCTTCGCCCTCCACCCTTCTCTGCAGGGAACGCCAGCAAGCGTAGCTTGAGAGGTACGTAGTCAAGAGCTCTAACAGCTGAAGAGAGGTATTAATCAAGAACGTGAACATTTGCGGGGAAACAGGGCCTTGCTCTCGAATTAGAGAAGTTCACCAAAAGAAAAACACACTTCATGGAAAGGCAGGTGACAGTCACCAAAAACCTTCACAGCTATGGGCTTCTGCTGGCTGAAACCAGCCCTTTCTAGCAAATGGCTCAGCCGCTGGGATGTTATAGAATATTCATGGAAACCCCAACTGCTCAGAAGTGAGCAAACTCTCCAAGTGCCCTGTTTTCCTGGGACAGTCCCTGATTTAGAGAAGCTGTCCCAGTTTCTGATTTGATCTTGGAATGTTCCTCTTTTCCTTAGGACGTCCCTATTTTCATTGGAGAAATGTTGAAGGGTATGGAATTTTTCAACTCCTGAGCTGACTGAAGGCCATCTTGTTTTGGAAAGTTTTTTTCTTTAATGTTTAATGTTTTATTATGTTTTTCTATATGTTGGGAGCTGCCCAAAGTGGATAGGGCAACCAGGTAAAATGTGTGGGGTATAAATAGTAAAATGATCATAATGGAATGGGACGTCCCTATTTTCACTGGAGAAATGTTGGAGGGTATGATCCTGTAAACACATAAGTTTTACAAGTCGGAAGGAGTTGTTGGAGGAAAGGACTGTTGAGAAAGCTGTATACGGGTAATCACCAGTGAATTGTGCCTGTTTATGAGGCAACAAACGGGGAATGGTCACGGGAGGTGTTGCAACACAGGTGAATTTCTGCAACTCTTTTTAAAAATAATAATAATAAATAAACACCAAAAATACATTGGAACCAGGTGGCAGTGGAAGATGAGTTAAGTTAAGCCAGGCAAAGTGCCGAAGAGACCTGCCTACTTGGTTAATTTCTTTCTTTCTAAAACAACTAATCCATTTCCCCCTTTGTCATTATCTGGAGCAACAGAACGCCGTTTCATAATGCGATTCTTTTGAAAATTAATGTATTTTCTGCTAGCCAATTACAAGAATCCCTGACTTCCATTTTTAATATCAACAATAACAAAACAAAACAAAACCATGCTTGGCCATTTTCAAGTTAAGTGGAAGCGGGCAGAGGGGGAGGGTGGACAACGGAAACTGGTAATTCTGTGTAATTTGTGTCTGTATAACCTAAGGACAGCTTAGCTGTTAAAAATGAAATTATGCCTGCTCAAGTCCGTAACTAAGCGCCCTGGGTCCCGTTGGAATTTAATCAAAATAAGGGCAATGATAACACCAATAATAATAGCACCAATAATAATTAATAATTTGGAACAGCAGGGAGCACGTCCTGAAAGTGCTCCCTCCTGCACAGCCTGTTATCATCTGCTGCTTAAGCAAGATGGATTTCTTTTTTAAAGTGGTCAATTGCCGAGCAAGCTCCAGATACTCCTTTATGCTGAGATAACAGATTGGCCTCCTCTCAGCTCCCGCAAGGTCAGGACTGCCTGCTGAGGACAGGAGAGGTTCTGGGTGACATGGCAGTTCCACCAGGCCCACTCATCACATTTTAGAAAGCAGAGAGATCGGGTGTTGGGTTAGATCAGGAATCCCCAAATAAGGGAAGGC
Organism: Podarcis melisellensis; assembly: GCF_964234715.1. Classification (NCBI taxonomy): domain Eukaryota; kingdom Metazoa; phylum Chordata; class Lepidosauria; order Squamata; family Lacertidae; genus Podarcis; species Podarcis melisellensis. The sequence continues at coordinate 27,503,815 of NC_138540.1, forward strand.
TGCCGAGGAGACCGACATGCCCATCTACAAAGGAGGGCACTTGTCATGTCTCTGTGTGAGTTGCCAATCTGGCCTTGCTGCTACCCAGGTGAGCTAATCTCCCCCCAAAGCAGGACTGGCTCATTCAACCAATCTGGATGGGAACCACTAGCATTCAAAGGAGCTTGCCTGTTGTACCTCTGCACGGTCTTTGCTCCAAGCATCCCAAAACACGTGAGGCTGCAAAGCTGCAGGCTTGGTTACTCCTTCACACTCAACATGTAGCCCTTCAGCTGAAAAGCAAAGTGTGGGCTCCTGTTTTGGTCCCTCAGAGATCAGAGACTTTGGAAATTACGGCTGAAGCCTTCTCGTGTTAAAGAACACGGTTGAAGAACTGTAAAAGACCCCTTCCCCAAATGTATTGGCGCCCCATCAGAGTTGTCTGCACCTGACATATCACAAATTGGAGCTTCTACGGGTACATTCAAGGGGCTCAAGAGGATACAAAAATCTGCTCTTATTTCCCATTGCGTGGATTCCCAAGCTTGTGCCTGGCTTCAATGCCCTCCAATGTTTCCTGCTCTTCTTAAATAAATGCATATATTTATTTAAAAGCATGTCTAAATGGTGTTAATATTTTTTTAAAAAATAATAATCTCTTAGTGGTGTGCAAGATAAAAAGCAAACAATGTCATTAAAGCAAACATTACATCCTAAAGCCAATAAAACAGCAGAATAAAAACATGTAAAAGCAATCAAATAAGACAAAAATCCAGCGGATCCAAACACATAAAGTAGGGTCTCATATTCTGGGTCAGGGAAGCCCCAGGCGTGATGGCTCTGCTCCTTCTCCCTCTCTGCCCCATGCCTATCACTCCAGTGTGTCGGCCCCCATTCTCCACCCTCTTCCCAACCTCACCTTTCCTGTCCAGCTTTTGGCTTAATCCTTTGACCTCATCCCAAGGCAAGGCAAAGCCTCAGGCTATAATCCTACCTACACCCTTTGCAAATCCCACTGGAAATCTGTGTGGAAAGAACAGATCAGCTGAAGTTGAATCTGCAATTCTCATTCATGGTTATTCATGATTCTCATTCATGGTTACATGAGAATCTGCAATTCTCATTCATGGACTTTCCCTTCCTTCTTTTCCTTATGTCATGTCTCCCCACCCTATATAGATTTTAAATACCTTCAAAGACCACATATGCCATTTTTTCATTTAATTTGGTACGCTGTTGGTGCTGGATAAATGGTCTATCACAAGCATAAACACAGGTACAGAATGACTTCCCACACTGCTCCGTTCTGAAAGAGGACACCTTTTTTAGCATCTGGGCTCCATTCTCCACATTTTCCTGCACTCAAGAGGTTTCCTGGGAGCGGTATGGACCCCTGCTGCACCACCAGCTGATTCCACATGAATACTCATGGAATCGTAGAGCTGCATAGTTGGAAAGGACCCCCTTGACAGATGGCCATCCAACCTCTGCTTAAAAACCTCCAGTGAAAGAGGGTCCACCAGCTTCTGAGAGAGTCCATTTCACTGTCAAACAGCTCTTAGCATCACAAAGTTCTTCCTAACATTTAGTTGCAACCTCCTTCCTTGTGATTTGAATCCATTGGTTCGGATCCTCCCTTCTGGAGCAGCAGAAAGCAAGCTTGCTCTATCTTCCATGTTGATAGCATTTCAGACATTTGAAGATGCCTATCTTATCACCCCGCCCAGCCCTGCCCCCTTTCAGTCTTCTCTTCTCCAGGCTAAACATACCCAACTCCCTCAACTGTTCCTCACAAGGCTTGGTTTCCAGATGTTGATCATCTTGGTTACTCTCCTCTGCATGTGTTCCATGCGCAATCAGTAGCACATTAGGAACCTGTACCCAGGCCTGTAAACAGTCATGCCATTGGTCAGCCATGGCAGGTAATACTCACCTCCAAATGAACAGACACAGAAATCTTACAGCCTTTTTATGAAGGCTACAAACAGCTAGACTAGAGACTCTGGCAATAGGCTAGCTGAAGAAGACATTAATCTGCAGCAAATAAGGCCCATCAACTCAGGGATATTTTTTTTTTGTAGCCAAAAACGAATTAGAGCACATTTTCAGTATGGAGAGTGTTTCGACCCATTGATCTCACTCCATCGAGTGATTCCATCAGCATCCCAAAATTGCTATCATTATCTTTCAAAAATTTGATTCGCAATCAAAACCACAAATCAGCAACTGGAAGATAAAGCAGACGTCTTTTTGCCTTGTGAAACGCTCTTAGCCTTGCCTAATTTGTGCATTCCAGCTGTGGTGTTCTAGGCCAAAACATCTGGCGGGCACCAGCTTGGGGACAGCTGGTCTGTGCAAATAGCGAGGCGTACAGCCTCACTGCTGAGTAATCACAGAGCAGGTCCCTTTTGCCAGAGGGGTTCCCATAAATCTTGTCCGGGGGGGTGGGGTGGGGGGTCAGAGCACTCTTGCTTTCCGAAGGAAATATGCAAAAGAGGTTCCACGCTGTAAATCTCCCTTCTTGGCTCTAAGGAGATAAGTAGGACCTATTAACCTTCCATGTTATTTTCAACTTCATTATTTGAGCTGACACGAGGAGAGAGCACAGTGACGGCTCTTTTGGGCAGAGAGCATGCAAATCGCTTTCCTCAAAGGAAATTACTTCTTCGGGCTGAATGTTATTAATCTAAATTCTCCCTTCGCCAAATTGTGGCTCATAATAAATACAGAACAGGTGGTGATGCTTATCTCCAGTGGCAGCCGATGCCGGGGGCAATTCATCAACCCGAGCACCCCACCTCCTTGGAGGAAACTGCTTCCGGGTCAACTCCAGCTTCTAGTGGGGGGCATAAGCAAGGCACCTCAGTGTCCCCCCTCCCTCACTAAGCCTGCCTTCACACGGCCACGCAGCACCTCCGAGGCCCAAAATATTTGCCAGTGCTCTAGGGGTGCAGGTTACATTGAGATTTTGCACACGTCCTGTTTACTCTCCGGCCTTTTCTCTTTCCCCTTTTTTGCATGTGCTTCATTGACCTGAGTCCCTCATGGGGTGGAGCAGACGGTTTTTGCTCTGCCAATTTGTTCTGGAGAGCTGGATGGTGACTGTCTTGGAAGAGGAGTCAGAAGGCTCCAAAAGCCGAGGGAGACATCATCCAGAGGTTGGCATACTTTAATTAAGTAATGGTTTTATGAATTATGACTGAATATGGTGCAGACCCTCCAAGTGTCCTCATTTTCCAGGGACAGTCCTGGATTTACAGAAGGTGTCCCCGTGTCTGATTTGATCCCAGAATGTCCAGCTTTTCCTTAGGATGTCCCTAATGTTGAAGGGTATGGAGTTATGTGACCCCCTGAGCCAATGAGATATAACTATACAACCTTTAGAAGATATCTAAAGGCAGCCCTGCACAGGGAAGTTTTTATGTTTAATGTTTTATTATGTTTTGATATATGTTGGAAGCCGCCCAGAGTGGCTGGGGCAACCCACTCAGATGGGCAGAGCATTTACATTGGTACCTCGGGTTAAGAACTTAATTCATTCTGGAGGTCCGTTCTTAACCTGAAACTGTTCTTAACCTGAAGCACCACTTTAGCTAATGCGGCCTCCCACTGCCACCGCCACGCGATTTCTGTTCTCATTCTGAAGCAAAGTTCTTAACCCGAGGTACTATTTCTGGGTTAGCAGAGTCTGTAATCTGAAGCGTCTGTAACCTGAAGCGTATATAACCCGAGGTACCACTGTATTACAGTTTCAAACTACTTAGAAGCCATTTTGGCATGTGAGCAGCGTATCATATTAACGCACAACAACAAGTCTTGCTTTGCACAATCCCAGAATTGTTACTGCGCTCAAGTCAAGATTTTTTTTTTTAGTTGGCAGAAAGCAGAGGCAGGGGAAATGTTCCAATGAGGAAACTATTCTAAGGCTCTTGAACCACACATTTAGTGTGGCCAGTATGTGTCACCGTCTGCCCCTCCTGGAGTATCATTGGTGTCATTTCATTTCACGGACAGGTGTGCATTCATGCAACTTAGCGGACAGCTCCTGACACATACGAGAAACCTCCTGCCATTCACTGTTAAGATAATGACACTGGCAAGAGAGTACCAGCTCTCTCTCTCTCTCTCAGGTGCTAAAATACCAAAGTGATTTAAAGCCATTGAGAGATGAATGCAAGAGAGACCCAGGAGGTGAGATAAAGCTAGAGAGAGAGACAGAACCTTTGTAAGAGGAGCCTGGGGCATCGGACCTAAGGAGGTCAACCAGATGGTCTGGTGGGAAACCTGCAAGCAGGACCTGAGTACAAGAGCCCTCTCCCCTCCTGTGGCTTCCAGCAGCTGGTTTTCAGAAGCACTGCTGCCTCTGACAGTGCAGGCAAAGCATAGACTTCATTGTGCTAGCGGCCATTCGTACCCCCCTCTTCCTATTCCTAGATGAAGAAGAAGAGTTTGGATTTGATATCCCGCTTTATCACTACCCGAAGGAGTCTCAAAGCAGCTAACAATCTCATTTCCTTTCCTCCCCCCACAACAAACACTCTGTGAGGTGAGTGGGGCTGAGAGACTTCAGAGAAGTGTGACTGGCCCAAGGTCACCCAGCAGCTGCATGTGGAGGAGCGGGGAATCAAACCCAGTTCACCAGATTACGAGTCCACCACTCTTAACCACTACACCACACTGGCTCTAGGAGCCTCAGGTGAGAGCTGAGTGCAGGGTGGGGACAAAAGGCGAACAAGCTACCCCAGGACATGTTCCCTACCAGAGGCACTACTCCTCCCCTAACACCCCATGGGGGTTGTAGTCCAGCAACCTCCAGAGAGCAGCAGGTATTTGTAGTCACAGCACTATACAAGCATCACCTCTCATCCCTTCATGCAGCTCCTTGCTATGGTCCAGGGTCAAGGCAGTGCTGAGGAGGCACACTGGATACAGGAAGACTGGAGGAGGCGGTTCACACACGTACACCCAAGATTTATGGACTGCCGCAAGCGCCATAAAGTGATCTCAGGCTGGTGCTAGAGCAGTTAAACAGTACCTGTGCATCCAGGGGCTCAGGCTCGAGAGGCAGATGAATCAAGAGGCTGGGAAGGGCTCTGCGGAGGAAACCACTCATTCCCCCAAAGGGGCTCATGCAAGGCCACAGTCACCCACCCTAAAGGACTTTGGAAAGTGCCAGGCACCGTGGTGGGAAGTGTCCTTCACTAAGAGGCGCTGGAAACTGCAGGAAAAACTACAGTTCCCAAGATTCTTGCAGGGTGTGTGCGCGCGTGTCATTTTAATGTGGTGCTGAGTACGCTTTAAATGCAGAGTGTGGATCTTGCTCAGAAGGCTCAGCAGAGAGAGAGTTAATCCCCCGCAGCTCCAGGTTAGGGGAGATTAAAGTCTGGCACACACAGGAGGAGAGAGCGCATTTGAAGCATTATAAATCTACCAGTACAGAGAGGCCTTCTCCTCGTTTGTTAGCCAGCGAGGTGTGAAAATGTTAATGAAGGAAGCGATAATCTATGAGAATCCCACTATTAAAATGTAGCCCATGTCTAGAGACGCCTGTTTCCGCCTGGCCCACAGTACATCAACCCCTCCAACGTCCTCCTAATAATAGGTGTAATTGCCTGAGCCTGTCTAGCCAACCTCCACCCTGGCATGCCCAAGATTCGCTAGAACTGGGGTGGTGGAATTTATTCTCATTCCGCTAAGCTGGCATTTATATTGCAAGAGTTCTGAAAAGGAAAGCGTGTGTGCGGTGGTGGCGGTAGGGATATAAACACAAAAGGGACCTCGTATAACAGCAGGCAAGGAAAAGAGAGGGGGCTGCAATCGCTTGCCCCTCTTGCTGAATGTCACAAATAGCCAGCATCCCAACCTTCAAAATAAATGTGGGTGCAGGGAGCCTTGGCAAAGATTTTGCCAATCCGATTTTGCTTCCGGCTTTTGTACAGAAAGAGGTGTGCACTGCTTTGAAGGCAGCTGAAAGCTTTGGGGGTTATAGCATTCAGAGAAAAGAGGTCCGATGAACTGTGGTTCCTCTCTCCACCCACAGCTAATCCCCCTGTTCTGGACCACTACTTGAAACAGCACGGCGGCCTCTCATCTGCCTTTCAGCTGCTGCGCCTGCGACGTTGGAACGCCAAGCAAACAGTTGGGGTCGATTCAAACATTTGTGAGAAAACACTAATTGAACCGAAAATGGCTGTGCAACGAATGCTTTCATGAGCTCCTTTGCCAAGAGAATTCCCCACGCCTAGTTGACTCTGTTTCCTAACACACAGAGAGACACACACTCACTCACAGAGATGCCTGGTCCTCTTGGCACAGTGTCAAATTTGTTTCTCCCTATTACTCAGTTCCCAAGAGTGAGTCAATGTTGGCTCATGGCGTAGGATTAGGGTGCTGTCTGCCTGACTGTACTGTCATCTGCAGGGATGGAAACTGTTGCGTCATGGAAATCAAGCCATGCCAAGCTACCTCTCCAGGTGGGAAAAGCCGCTTCCAAAAGATTGTTTATTTCGAAACATTCAGCACTCTTTTTTCATTTCCCTCCCAAGCCCTGCTTCTTCCATCTAACCAACTTTCTTCTGATCTTGGGGACATCACACCACTCCTGGGATCTCCTTCTCGAAACAATGCCGATGCAATGGTGTGGCTGGGAGGGAGCGTGAGCTGGAAGCTAAGTCCCCCCTTCAAATACTGCAGCCGCCCTGAACGTAAGAAAATAAGAGTCTGTTGGATCAGGCCAACGGCTCACATAGTCCAGCATCCTGTTCTCACAGTGGCTAACGAGATGCTCCAAAGGGAAGCCTGCAAACAGGAGCCAAGCCCAAGAGCAGCCCTCTCCCCTCCTGTGGTTTCCAACAAAGCCTCTCCTCCTTACAGAGGGGAGGAGTTGTGAGCAGGAGCTGTTTCCAGCGTTGGCAGGGGGTGTTCCGGCTGCCATGCCATGCCCCCAGGTAGCCAGCCAGTCAGGTGGAGGCTTGGGGGTGGGGTTTAGCCGCTCAAATGCGGCCGCAGCAGCATTTCCCTTTCACTGTGCCGCTGGTTTTCGTCGGATCACCCACCCACCCACCCTCCCTTTAGTTCATTGCTTGGTTCTTGACATTGCTATGGACCTGTGGTTGGTTGCCTTGGTTGCCCAAGGGGCCTGGTAGGAATTTTTATCCAATTGGCAAATTGGCATCGGCCACTTGGTTTTTTGCCTACCTTGTAGCAAATCATCACAATTTTTAGGTATTGGCGGTTAGGCATTGGAATATGTTTGTGTATTGGAGGGCAGGCTGTGGCCATCGCCTACCCCTCCACTTTATGGGTATTCCAGTAAAGGAATCCGGCAGTCGTGGATCCTGTCCGATGCCCTTGCTGGTGGCTAGGGCCATGGCACGACCCCCGGTGACATCAGGGGGAGCTTTCAGTTGTATTTGTATCAACAGGCTCCTCCCACTGGTGGTTAACCCAGTGTTAGACTCACCCCTCCCTGTTTTATCCAATGCCTAAGCCAATTCCTCTCACATGCTGTAATCAATAAAGCCCATTAACCTAATATACTGTGTCTTTCTTATCCTCAAGCAGGTGGCGGGTCCTCAAATCACTATTAGTTTTCAGAAGCATTTGCTGCCTCTGACTGTGGAGGCAGAGCATCGCCATCCTGGCTAGCAGCCACTGAGAGACTGGTCTTCCACAAATTTCTCTGATCCTCATTTAAAACCATCCAAGTTGGTAGCCATCACTGCCTCTTGTGGGAGAGAGTTCCATAGTCTATGTGCCACATGAAGACGTCGTTTCCATCTTCCACCCGAGTTCTAGTGTTACGAGAGGGAGAAAAACTTTCCTCTGTCCACTTTCCCCATGCCACGCATCATTTTGTAAATTTCTATCATATCCCCCGTTGCTCACCTCTTCTCTAAACCAAAACTTCCCAAATGCCTCAACCTTTTCTCCTAGGCAAGTCACTCCACCCCCTTTCTGAACCTTTCTGAACTCTCCAATATCCTTTTGGAGGTGAGGCAACCAGAGCTGTGCACAGTAGCCCAAACACAGTTGCACCATTGGAGTGTATAACGGTATCACGAAATAATCAGTTTAACTTTCAGTTCCTTTTCCTAATGATCTCAGGCATGGAATCCCTATCTTTCCCCAAGCTGGTACCTTCGTGATCAGGCATAGGCAAACTCCAGCTCTCCAGATGTTTGGGACTACAATTCCCATCACCCCTAGCTAACAGGACCAGTGGTCAGGGATGATGGGAATTGTAGTCCCAAACATCTGGAGGGCCGGAGTTTGCCTATGCCTGTTCGTGATGCTTGGGACTGCAAACTGCCCTCTATGCCCAAGAGTCCAACCTCTCAAAATACCCCATCAATACTCGCAGAATTCCAGCACTGTTTGCTAGTACTATAAGGTCCACATATCTGAAAATGTGCAAGAATGTGCGTTTCCAGTGTGGTGTATGTAAATGGGCCATTTTAACCCCAGGTTGGGTGTATTGCATCCCTCCACCCGCTGCTTGTTTCCTACATTCACACAGTAGCTTATTCTGCTTTCCTGGTATTTCCCTAACTGTTAATCTGAGCTTTCACACGACCGCTACCTGAAACACAGCTCAAGTTTAGCACTCATTTCTTTGTTGTGTACAAATGGGGTTCCCCGCCCCCTCCAGGGGAAAAGTAACACAGAAAGGAGTGCTCAACTTGAACCGTGTTTACGTCATTTGAAAGCTCAAGTATAATGCAGAAATTAAGAGGGAAATGTCAAAATAAACTGCCTTGCGAATGCAGCCGTGGGCAGAATTCCCCAAGGGCACCAGGGTTGAGGAAGGCTGCTCTGAATGTTAACAGGGGATGTGTGAAGCGGTCTGTATAATGCCCTGTGCTATTATTCCCTGTGGCTGCCTTGATAAAAAGTGGCATTGCCTCGTCAGGACATTTATCCACAAGTCAGATTTGAAACTGTCACAAGGAGTAGGATTTTTCCAAACAGTCAGCTCTTCCCATAACAGAAGTATAGCAAACTTAAGCACTCATCCCTGATTAAGAGCTGCTGGCCAGTTTGCTATACTGTACACTGCTCAGATTCATTCGCTTTCCCTGACCCCCCGCCATGCTGACATGCATTGTTCTTGGATACTTCCTTATTGCATTTATGGCTGACCTTTCCTCCAAGGTGGCGCTGTGGGTTAAACCACAGAGCCTAGGACTTGCCGATCAGGTCGGCGGTTCGAATCCCCGCAACGGGGTGAGCTCCCATTGCTCGGTCCCTGCTCCTGCCAACCTAGCAGTTCGAAAGCACATAAAAGTGCAAGTAGATAAATAGGTACCGCTCCGGTGGGAAGGTAAACGGTGTTTCCGTGCGCTGCTCTGGTTCGCCAGAAGCGGCTTAGTCTTGCTGGCCACATGACCCGGAAGCTGAACGCTGGCTCCCTCAAGATGAGCACCGCAACCCTAGAGTGGGTCACGACTGGACCTAATGGTCAGGGGTCCCTTTACCCTTTACCTTCCTCCAAGGAGCTCAGGGTTCTCCCCGATCTCAATTAATCCTCACAACAACCCTGTGAGGTAAGACAAGCAGTGACTGGCCCAACGCCACCCAGGGAGCTTCATGACTGAGTGGGGGATTTGAACCCTGGTTTCTCCCAGGTCCCTAGTCCAACACTCTCACCACTGCACCATGCTGTTGCAGGCAGTCTGGAAACTCCAACTGGTGCAGGCTGCGCAACTGCTCAGTTTCTGATGCGGGCAACGATGGCCAGAGTGCATGGCACTGATCCGGACCAGTTGCACTGATCTTCCAGGCCGGATTCAAAGTGATGGTTTCAACCTTTGAAGTCCTAAAGTACCAGGGATAGAGACTGGCAGCCTGGTTGGCACAGTTAGCGTGTCAGAGTAGGACCTGGGAGAGACCTGGGTTCAAATCCCCTCCACTCGGCTATAAAGCTAATGAATGTGACCAAGTCAGATGAATTAGGCTCAATGGGTCTACTCTGAGTAGGACTACAGCGCCGCTCCTCGTAGTTTCTCAAGCTACTGTCCCTTTCTCCTCATTTGGCGAGACTGGCTGAATTTCCCAGCATCTTTTGCAAGAAATGGTGGGTTCAGTTTTTCACAGCTCTGCTGAGTTCATTATTTAGGCCGCAGTGGTTCTCAAACTGTGGGTCCCCAGATGTTGTTGGACTACAACTCCCATCATCCCTGAGCTCTAGCCTTGCTAGCCAGGGGTGATGGGAGTTGTAGTTCAACATCATCTGGGGACCCGCAGGTTGAGAAAGGCTGATAGGGTCTTGTTATTTCACTGGGCTGCTTCTGCTTGCTTTGGGGGTCAACTCAACCACCATCACCACCACCTAGATATTTGTGGAAGCCCTCAAGTCATCTGTTAAGCTGTTGCAAGTCAAGGTGCAGGTGGAGGGGGCCAGAATGGAAGCCCCCTCCCCTCCCCACAAGGGCAGGGCTTGAAGATGGAGCTGGAATGCCATTGGGTGACTCCAGCAATGGCAACTTGTCAAGGGACAGAGGACGCTTCCCTTCGCAGCAGAAGAGCAGAAGCAGCTGCAAGAGGGACCCTAATAAAAATCGAGGCAGGCTCTCAAAAAATTACCGGTGCTCCCTCAGCCTTGTGATTTTTAATTTTCCTCTAATTTCAGGACTGCAGTGCCGATATAAAAAACCCCTTAGAAGTGTTTTAGGGAGATGGTAATGGTCCCACACTAAAATAATTCAACCAACACTATAATTTTACTACCACCATCAAAATGAAATAATGGCTGTTTACTGTGTTACACCTTTCAGATGACCTTCATCTGAATACAAATTGTGGGCTCCCAAGCTGGGGGTGGTGATAGTGGGGGGGAGAAACAACTCTTGTTTTCCAGCGGCTGCAAAACAGAGGCTGTTTACTCAGGACCTGCTCCCCCACTGCAGAAGTGCACTGCTCCAATAGGATCTCTCTCTGTCTCCCTGGAGATGCCCATGTAAAGCCACCCACTGTAAAATACCGGTAGCTAGAACGGCTGCAGTTTTCCCTAAGAACAGAGAAAGCAGAAAGTGGCAAAGGACACCTTTTATAACAGGGCTGCCATACGTCCAGATTTTCCCAGATATTACAGGATTTCAAAGGAAGAATTAACGTCCGAAAGGCTGTTCTTTGTCCTGGATCTTAGGCAAGTCAAGTCAATCAAAAAAATCATGATTGATTATATATATATATCTGAACAACTTGGGAGTTTGTCTAAAAAAAAGCTCAACAACTTCTTTCAGGGTTGGCAACCCTATTTTATAGTGCCAACTGATGAAGGGCAGAGCAGAAGGCTTGGAAGAAAAGAGAGTCAACAGGGAAAATTTGGAGACGTCTTAGGGGAAGCCTTTCTCATTTTTGGGTTTGCAGGTGTTATTGAACTACAACTCCCATCACCCCTGACCACTGGCCATGCTAGCTAGGAATAATGGGCTATGTAGTCTGGCAATGTCTGTGAACCCAAGGCTGAGAAAGACTGCCTGAGGGAAAGGACAACACAGGCCTGTGCCATGGAAAATAGCAGCCCTGTCTTGGGTTGAGTTTCCCGTTTGGGTTTTACCAATAGCAATCTGTCCAGGGGTCTTCTTGAATGCCCTCCCCCCTTTCTGGGGTCATGGGAGGGTAGCAGTGCCTCTTCTGCAGTGGCACCCAATCGATGAAACCCAGCCTCACCCTAGATGTGTGGGCTTGGTGCCATCATTTGTTCCCTTTTAGAAGAGATCTGTCCTGTTCTCTTAAGACCCTTTTGAGGGTCTTTGGCTGCCATTTTTATATACTGGCTTGGCTCTTTTTTCTCCATGGCTTTACTGTTGGGAGTTTGGGAGCTTTGCATTCTGTTACTTCTGTCAATTATTGTAAGCCACCTTGAGGGCAGCCCCATGAAAGGCTGGGCACAAACTCCTAATGAATTACTTTGGAGCAGAGGAAACTGCCTTGGGTACAGTGATCCAGCTAGCTGAGGGCTGCCCACACTGACTGGCAGCAGCTCCTCAGGGTTTTAGGATGGAGACGTTTCTCAGTCCTACCTGCAGATGCTGGGGATTGAACCTGCCACCTTCTGCATGCAAAGCAGATGCTCTACCACTAAGCTATGACCTTCCCAGGCCATTGATTATCTAGCAGGCCCCAAGACTGGCTGGGTGGCTGCTTTCAGCTACACAGCTCAACCCTTTTGCAAACCTGAGTTGGCAATGCCACTGGTCCTTCTAGCAGAGCTCCTTCAGCTTCCTGTTACTGCATGAGAAGAGGGCTAGGAATCCCAGGCAGCACCTCCAGCTAAAAGACTTCTGCCAGGGCAGGATGTGGCCCTTACAGCAAAAGGAAAACTGTAGAATGAGATCTTTATCCCCAGGCAGCTGAGCTCTAAAGTCACAGGAGATGAAGGTGGTTCATAAGAGTATCGCCGTCTGCAGCCTGAGTCACCAGTGACTGTCCTTCCACAGAGGCAAATCCCTGTGTTGTCAGGAAACATGCAAACTTGTTCATTTACAAGTATTGCAGGGTTAGAATCCCACCCTGAATGCAATATTCAGGGTGGTCACTGAAGTAGCCTCCATAGCCAGGATGCAGGGGCCTTAGCCAAGCAAGCTCAAAAGGGCTCTAAATGTGACACAGCTTTCCCAACCAACCTGCTGCCCTCCAGATGTTGTTGGACTACAACTCCCATCATCCCTGGCCATTGGGAGTGCTGCTTGCAAGGGCTGATGGGAGCTGGAGTGCAACAGGCAGAGGCTGTGTGTAATTGTAACAGTTCCGAAAACTATTTGCGAGTTGGTATTGCAGAGAGGGGAAGCCTACAGTGCAAAAGGGGCAGAGAGCTGGTGGAACTGCACTGGGCAAGCGCAAACTCCTCTCAAGTGGCCCAGTGCAGCTTTTTAAGAACATAAAGAGGGAGGTGACATAGCAGAGCGGCTGAGCACCTGCACTGTGTGCAGAAGGTCCCGAGTTCAATTCCAGACAGCATCTCCAGGCAGGGCAGGAAGGGTCATCTGCTGTAAACCCCAGAAAGCTGCCATTCAGTGTTGGATGGTCGTCGATCATGGAAGCTTCAGCTGAGATTCCTGTGTTACGGGGGGGGGTGTGGACTAGATGACCCTCGGGGTCCCTTCCAACTCTACAATTCTATGATTCTATGACGATACCAAACTAAGTGGATCAATGGCCTGACTCATCTGTATAAGGCAGCTTCCTATGTACCTCAGAACTCTGCAGCTGGATCAGGCCAAAGACCCCTCTAGCCTAGCCCTAGATCTCTCTCAGTGGCCAACTAGCAAGGCTGGATTAAGACCTGTGGAGACCCTAAGCATGGAGAAGATTATGGTGCTCCCCAGTGCTATATTTCCAGACAAGAGAGGTGTTGCAACTCACCCTGAATGGCTCTCTTGTTCTCTTAGAATGGCAATGGTGCCCACCTGAGAGGTGCCGGAACTGAGTTCCAGTGAGTTTTAGCTGAGGAAAAAAACACCCTGGTGCTCCCATATATAACTCAGAATAACAACAATTATAAAACAACAGCACCAAATTACACAGCACACTATTTATATGCATATGTGTCACACACATACGAAAGAAGGGAGAAAAACAAATCCAGTACACACGATCAGAAGATTATCTCAGTAACGAAAAAGAGATTTATTGCAGCGAATGGCAGGATCCGATTTCCTGGCATTATTTCGATCTACATGAGGACCACAGTGCCTGGTTTTGGTGAGGATAAGCAATAAAAAGAGAGGAAGGCCACCAGAGGGGAAGCCCACACAAAGAGGGCCTGAGTGAAATGAGTGCATTGATGGAGGAATGGCTGCATTTGACACCTACATCTGGCACATGTTTAAAGCACGTCACCTGCACTTTGCCATTCATCCTTCCCACTGCCCCTTTGCAAGGTGGCAAATACTCTTGTTTACTAAAGACATTTTAAACTTTGCCGTCCTAGGATGCTCAATGTCAACGTTTAAAAATGAAAGCAACCCAATGCGTCATCGTTAAGTACATTCTGAAAACCCGACAAAACAAAAAGCCCTTCCGAACGTAAGCACGGAAATAGCAGCAAAACACAAAACTGGCAGCAGCCAAACCAACTATGGAGGGGAAGGGGGGGAGCCTTCTTCCTTTTCCCTCTGACGATTCTCCAACCAACGAATAATTTCAAAAATACCCATTTGAAAACTAGCAAAAGGAAGAAGAAAGTGCTTAATGAATGTCCCTTGGGTGGGATTCGGGGTTTGGTTGTGCTTACCTTACTTTCAAGGAGGGTGGCTGTGAGTACCCTTCCTTTCAATCTACAAATAATCCCTCCAGTCCTCTGCATCCTGCAGCCCTCCCAGGTGCCCCTCATTTCCTGAAAATCCCATAATACCCTCAGCTGGGCTTCCCTGTAATCACAGAGAGGCTGGGAGGCTGCCTCTTATTCTCCTGGCAGCTGCTTGTTGCTAGTTTTTAAAAGTGAGGACTTAAAAAAAAAAGAGGGGAGGTGATTTAAAAGGTAGAAAGGAACAGTTCCCTTAAAAACAAAATTGGCAAGCACCCTGATTGAAGGCTCCCCATAGCCAAGTGTCCTGGTTTCCCCAACTTCAAGTGAAGCCCATAGGAAGATGTCATGAGGCAACTCCGCTTGGGGAAGAAGCTGCCTACAAACTGGGCTAGGAACATCAAAGGATTCTCTCAGAAGTGAAATTACTTTTTTTCCCTGTGAAACGGGGTGCCCCAGGGACTGCGAAACAGCTCCAGTCTCCTGGGAGGGAGTCAAGGGAAAAACCAGCAGCAGTGTGGAGGCCTCTCCCAGGCACCAAGGAAAAGAAATAGGCTTCCTTTCCTGTGTGGTGCTTTCTCAGTTCACAAGAATCAGCTGAGGACGAGGCAGGGGAGCCTGGAGACCCCAGCGCAAAAGGGGTCCTTCTGCATCTTCGGAGGAGGAGAAAGGTGGAGTCACCTCCTTACCCACTTTGGGGCTTTGCAGAGACACTTCACTGGCCGCTCTCTGATTAAGCCAGCCTCCCAAAAGCTGCAGATGCTTTGTACAACAGTTCCCTAGTCCTAGGAGACTGAGATTGGTAAGAGTTGTAGTCCACAACATCTGGGCAGCACCAGCTTAGGAAAGTCTGGATTCTATGCACCCCTGGTTCTGCATAGTGTCTTAAATTCATACAAATATACTCTCTGTGCATTGGGAAGTGGAGTGGGCAGAATGTTCCATGATAGTCCAGGAAGGCCTTTAGGAATACATGGCGATTTTGCCTAATTTTGCATCCAAAATAATTCCCTTTTTTTGCCATTTCCCACCAATTAATGAAAAATGAAATAGCATTTCCTTATTGAAGGGATAAGAAAGTTTCGGTGGAATTTTCCATGGGTGGTGTGCTCCTTATTGGCCAAGGGTTGCTTGTGGGTCTCTGTTCTTTCATTCTACAAATCATCTCTTTGGTGGGCTACACTTCAAAGCCCCCCTCCCCCAGTTTCCCGGGGGGAGGCGTGGTGAGGTGAACTCCTTCCCCATGGGGCTTTTTCAGACCACAAAAGGCAGACAGGGAGGGAGGCTACAGAAAAGTGTTCTGGAAAGAAGCACATTCGCTCCACCCGCAGCCACCTCCCAAGGCCATATCCTCCAACATTTCTCCGATGAAAATAGGGACGTCCCATTCCATAATGATAATTTTACTATTTATATCCCACACATCATACTGGGTTGCCCCAGCAGCTCTCAACATATATAAAAGCATAATAAAACATTAAGCATTTTTTAAAAAAACACTTCCCTCTACAGGATTGCCTTCATATTGGGGGGTCAGATAATTCCATACCCTCCGACATTTCTCCAGTGAAAATAGGGGCATCCTAAGTAATAGTAGGACATTCCAGGATCAAATGAAAAACCGGAACGGTTTCTCTAAATCAGGGACGTCCCTGGTAACTGGGACCCTTGGAGGGTCTGCAAGGCCCCAAACTCTCTCTGAAATTTCCAAGGACTTCTGAAGTGCCCTGAAAACAAGCAGGAAAATGGAAGAAGCATCTTTCCTGGAAGGAGCAAGCTTCTGAAAAACCAGAGGACAGAATTTGGCACAGCACCCGTTTAATCCTGGCCAAAGTTGGAGACTTGACATCACCTTTCCCTTGGTTAGTTTTTCCTATTTCAAGTGATGGAATGGGAGGAAAGCAAAGGAACTTCTAGGTAATTGCACTCACAGAAGGAAGGAGGAGGGAGGAAATGGGGGTGGGAGGACCAGTGTGCTATTATTCTCCTGGAGGCCCACCACCCGCCCCCAGTTCCATTAATTACTTCCAAGGTTTTTTTCCCCACTCCCTCCCTTTCTTCACTCCTTGACACTCCCTGGAACAAGAAGTGTTACAAGCTGTGCTTGCCTCTGTGACTAAAGCAGCTGCAGCCATGCATTTGACTCTTCTTAAAGGGGAGATGCTTGAAAAAAGGGACACACACGGGGGGGGGGGACTTCCTATGGCAGCAGAGGGAGGGAGAGATGAAGAGCTCCTCAAGCATTTCACTACATCTTTGATGTTGGTGATGAAAAGACATACAGAAAGCAGAAGAGCGTCCACAAAGGAGATCTGTCTGGACTTGAACCAGGAGCCCTGTAGGCAAGGCCTAATTCCCCAGGCCACCCAGACAGCTAAGCAAAGGAGAGGATTTGTAAGGTGACTGATGAGTATCCTTAGACTAGAGTTCCCACCAGCCAACAATAGCAGCCTTGCCCCTGGACTGGGCATTGAGCCCCACCCCCAAGGGCCAGATCCTGCCCACCAGATCCTAAGTTAAATAGAACCCTGCTAGATCCTGTTTTCAGCAGATGACTCCGGGAAGCGCACGAGGAAGGCCCAAAGGCAGCAGCCGTCTCCAGCCACTGGTGGGTGAGCCTTTGCAGAAACCAGTCCACAGAGCAAAGGTACAATTTGCTGCTCCGCCCACTTTTGCCTCTGGCCCCGCCCACTGCTGGCATGTGACCCTCGGGAGGCTGCTCAGGAAGGAAATGCAGGGCTCTGGCTGAAATATATATTAGCTGGCAACCTGTAAATTTAAATGTGTATGTGGGTTTTATTTTATCGCCTGGTCACTTCCTTTAATGAAACCTCGGTGTGCAAGCATTTTTATCAATAAAAAAAGTCCCCATCACCAACACTGATATCTGGGTATTTGGGTGGGTGCTCTGCCCTTGGAGGGTAGGGCAGAGAGGAAGGTGGTGATGCATTAAAGAGATCAGTGACTCAGCTACATTAGTCAAAAACCAGTGTTACAAACATGCAACATCAGGTGGTGATGTGGAGCAGAAAACTTTTCTATGCAATTTTACATAGAGGTTTCCCTCCCCCCTTTTGTTAAAACAATTTAATTTATGATTTATTTATAGCTTTTTTTTCCTTCTGTGTGTAGATAAACCCCTAGAGACAGACCTGATGCTGGCACCAGCAGCCTCTAGCTAGAGAATCATGGTTTTAAAAGGTAGGCTTTACCTGTTGCAGATACACAGGTAGAAAAGAATGAAGTTGATGGTTGTAGGAAATATATAACTTGGATACAAAAATTTCTAGTTCCAGTCTAACTAACTAGTCTAGAGGAGAGCAAAGCAGCCACACTTTCTCTTTTGTTCTCTTGGGGATAGTTAAAGATGACATCTCATTTTGCGGCCCACCCAAGAGAGAGAGAAATGTGAGACGGAGAAGGAATTTGTGAAACAGGACGCAACCTAGGAGGTACCCATCTGAACAACAAAGGGATAGAAATCTCAGCTCAATAGGTTAGAGATACAGGGACAGTTGGAAAAACTGGAGGTTCCTCACTCTATTGTTTTAATCCATGCAAATTCCACTTCTGCAAGTAGAGCTGCATGCAAACTTCCAGTACAACAGAGCTGGAGGATTGGAGCTCACTGGTGCAAGCAGGAAATCAAGGCAGAGGAAAGGGGCAGGTAAGTCCATGGAGAGATGTTTGATGGGTAGGAAAGGCAAGAAGCTGTGGGCAGGAGAGTCTGGGCAGGCAGCGGAAGGATCTGCAGAGAGGCAGGCCACGAGAGGAAAGAAGTTGGGGCATAAAACTGCTGGGGGGGGGGCACTTCATGGTGAGCGCCTCTCCGAGACGATCCATCAGGCTCCCTTTTCATTCCCACTGCTTGCTTAACAGCTGCCTGGCATTTCATTACAGACAATTCCTGCCTGCCTGTCCATTAGCCACTGGCTGCTTAATGCAAAGATCTTGAAATTTATTGGTGCTCTTTGGGTTAACGTAAGAGTACTCCGCATATATTTAAGCCTGCATTTGTAATTAATAGCCGTGCAATGTCACCCGGATGCCGCAAGCGATGTTTACATATTTACATTGGGGGGAAAGGGCCATGAGTCATCTTGGCGGGACTGTCGGCTCTGGCTTTATCTCTCGGATGTACTTTCTGGTCAATTTCACATCCCAGCAAAGGATTATGCCTGGCTCCCAGATTAGCATCGCCAGCAGTCAATTAACTCCACAGGAAAAGGGGGCTGCATGGGTGGACTTGAAACGACTCCGCAACACAGGACAGAAGGCTCTGTGGCCAGCGCAGGTGGCCTGGCGCTGACGGTCTGGGGTTGCCTCGGCACACTCCGAAAAGGAGCCTTGTCCACAAAACAGGCATTTCCCCCTGCACTGGCAAAGTCAGGTTTTAGGGGCTGGAACAGTTGACAGGGAGATGGAACAAGAGGCAGAGACTTGCAGCCCAGTGGCAGGAAATGCCAGCTCCTGGAGGCCGAGTATGATGAACATAGGAAGCTGCCTTATATTGAGTCAAACCTTCGGTGCATCGACCTCAATACTGTCTACACTGACTGGCAGCAGCTTTTAGGGGTTTCAGGGAGGGAGCCTTTCATCTGGGGTACTGAGCTACAGTCATTTGACATGGAACCTTCTCAAAAGAGGAGCCCACTGCAGACCCCAGAATCAGAAGGAAATTCAGTCTCCTCTTACTGATGTGCTCTGTGCTCTGTGTGGACATAAGAAGTGATATTTTCCTGAAAAGATGCAGCAGCATGACCCATCCCAGACTCTTGTATCCTTCTGATCAGCTGAGTGTGACTGTTTCATCCCATATTCATAGGGCTTTGTATGCCATTTCTGAGGCAGTGGGGGCTTTGAGGGATGTGAGTCAACTGGAGTCTCCCTGAAAGATCACACAGGCTCCATGCCCCAGGGAAGAGTCCAGGGAGAGAGCTTGATCCTGGACTCTGGACTGGGGACCCAGATTCTTCCACCAAGGAGTCAGGCTTCACCACTCTGCAGCTGTCCAAGGATTAGCCTGGAAGTGCCAAGCAGCCAAGTCAGGGGAGGCAACCAGGTGGTCAGTCAGGGCTGCAAAACCCTCAAGTACCAGACAGGGCTTGACTTCTGAGGTGCTGAGTGTTGGCAGAGCAGCGTCCTTGGGAGACTATCGAGGGAGCTGTCCAGGGTCCTGTTGCTGTTCTCTGAAGCCTGTGAACTCTCCTCCTAGGCAGTCTATCACACAGGCTCACAGCCCAGGCACGATCGGCTGGTCACTTCCTTTAAAGAAATGAGGTGGTGTGTGTGGCCTTTTCCCTTCCACCTAAGTGAGGAGAGCCCATATGCTTATGTCACAAAGGGAGCGTTGCTGTTTCAGTGCCCATGTTTGCACTTGTCATTTTGCAAGGGCCCTTTCGCAACCACTTTCTATTTAATTGTGACTGGCAATTATTCTGCAGCTTAAAGTCTTTTGCGAGAGAGACGAGAAGAAGCTCAACAGCCTGCCTGCCTTTACTGGGAGATCCTGAGATAATCCGATTCTCCTTCAGGATGACATTGTGGAGAGAGGAAAGCACTGCTTTAAAAACGAGAAGATGTTTTCTGAAATGTTTGGGGGGGAAACAAGACAAATTAGCCATTAAAAATTAATTTGGAAAATTACGACGCTTCGCTAATGGAGGCCACTTCGCACTCCCGATTCCCGCTTCTTCGGAGGCAGAAGCAAGGGTGGCCATTTCAAGCATGTCTTCTTCCATTTCATCAAAGCCTGGAAAGACGGAGATGAGTGTGTGCATGTGTTTCTGCTCGGCATCGATTCGCGCCCTGGCTAAATACAAAGCTTGGGATCCAAACCAAGCATGGAAGGTGATGGATGAACAGGAGATGCTGCATTAGCTGGTCTTGTCAACTTGTCACAGGCTGACCCTTTAAGTCCCATCCCACCCCTCGTCCCCTGGCACAGAGCAACTTTTATTTTTTTAATGCATTTCTGTTACTTAGTACAATGTCATTCCTGGTTGTCTAAAGCTCCTGTCTTCTTATTGCTTGCCTAAAAACTTCCCAATTCACAGGTCACAAGGCAGAGCCATCCTCCTTCCTTCCCTCCAAACCTCACAGAGCTGCAATTCCCAAAGGAGTTTAACAGTGGATCCCTCTTTCCAGGGAACTGTAGCTCTGTGAGGGGAACAGCGGTCTGCTAACAACTCTCAGCATGTTTACAGGATTATTTGGGGGGAACCCTGACTGTGTAAAGTGGCAGGATACTGCTTTAAATGTAAGGGGTGGATGTGACCACAGACTGAAAACCCTCAGTCCACCTCTGGCTTTGTCAGAGCAAAGGGCTCGCTCGGAGCTGACCCTGGTGCTGCAATTGCTGCCTTGCTGTGGTAAGTGGGTTCCTTTGCCAAACCAGACACCAGTGCCCAAAAACAAAATTCCTTGGCTCAGAATGTGCTCCGAGGCACCCAGTTCTTAACTGTATCTTCATGCCTTTTGCAAACTGGCTCTGGTGAGTAGATCTTAGGGTTCTAGTATAAGAGCAAAGTAAACCTGATGAGCCTAAAGTCTGCTCACCTCTTTTATATATTGAAAAGAGCAAAGCCCACTTGTAGCAACTGCATCATGCTTGCTTATGCTCACCTGACTGCAAACCGGGTCCTCCGCACAATTGCTGCAAATGTTTCCCCAGCTCTCATTATTTTCAGAAAAGCTTCTAGATGCAGAACCAAGTTTGTGGAGTGAAGAGGGAGGGAAGGTGATTTTCTCAGAGAGCTTGGATGTCTTACAGAGGAATCCTCAGAAGAGCCCAATTTCCTGCCAATCTGTTCTCTCAGCAGCCCCTCAGTACATTGCTGGCTGGGCAGAGCAGCGTCTTTAGCATCCCACATTTGTTATGATTCCATGTTTTCAGTTGAAATGTCAGGTTGAACCCCACCACCACCAATTCCCAACACCCATTTTCAATTAAAGATGCAAAATACATTGTCCAGGGCTGTCTGTCCTGGACTGAAAAAACAGAATGGATGTTGGTGTGCTTGTTAGGTATCCAGTTTCACAGAACAAATTTGAACACCAGCTTGACACCACCACCCGTATCCATTTTCCTGGAGGCTGGGAAAGGTGCAATGCAGGCTGTGACATGATTTCATGAGCACTGAGATCACAATCTGACTTGGTGCAAATTGATGGCATTAATCTTTGGTTTAAGTTGATTCCCAAAGTACCCAGTGTGGGAACAGAGTGGAGAAAAGATGTGAAGCACATAGTTGTGCAATATATTTTGCAGAAAAGCAGGGTTATTTGCTCATTACTTATAACACAACACCTTTATCTTATATTTATAAAACAATATATTCAGCGAGACCTCTTGATCATTGCCATTTGCTTCTGGTAATACTTCAGGTATTGGAGAACCTTTCTGCTGAAAATATCCAGAGCAGCTTTCACAACCAGATACCTTCCAGATGTTTCAGGCTGCCACCCCACCATCAGGCCCAGCCAGCACCACCATATGATGTTGAAGCTGAGGCAAGCAGGGGCTGATGGGAGCTGTAGTCCAGAAACATCTAAGGACGCACCAGGTTGGAAACACTGCTCTAGAGGCCCTCCTGAGATTAATGAACATTGTGCAACTGCAAGTCTTAACAGCAAGTTCTTTTATGCAACCAATGACATTTTAAAAGTTCATACAGTAACCACCCTATTCAGAGATCTCATAGGATTTGCCAAACAGGTAGTGTCAGTGTTCTCATGAGAGAGATGTAAAGATGTCAACATTTCCAAACATAAATACTGAGCTGAGCTGTCCTTGAGAGATCTGTCCCACCACCAAGCACACAATCTCTCCTATGGGCATCATCTGCCCAGGGAATAGCTGTGTTTCCTCAACATCTTATGGCATCGCTGTGAAGGACAATCCCGTTAGAACATGTCCAACCTCTACAAAGCTTAAACCTGAAGACAAATGGGCAATGAAATGTTTGCTGGCTATGCTCTGCCACCACAACTGGAGGCAGCAATGCTTCTGAATACCAGTTGCCAGAAACCACAGGGTGCGTGGGAAATGCTGATCTTGTGCCTAAATCCTGCTTATGGGTCTCCCATTGAAGAAGCTGGTTGGCCACGATGAGAACAGGAGGCTGGACGAGATGGGCCACTGGCACGATTCAGCAAGCTCTGCTTAGGTTCTCATGAAAACGAACAAGGGACAGATATGACCAGTCTCGGAGGTCAGTGCCCAGCAGATGCTACTACAAGCACCCCAAACAGCAGAATGCCAAACCTGGGGGGATACATTTTCAGAAGGAAAAAGCAATGTAGGTCAGTCACAAGCCGTGCCATAGAGCCTTCTCCATCTCAAAACAGAGACATTCCTTCAGTCATGTCTCAGGGTAGAAACTATTTCTAGCTTCTGCTGACGCACCATGCCGGGCATGTGAGCAAAATCCATTAGGCAAATAGTGGCTCTCTGTGCAGCTATGCCACCCAAGGAGGTAGTCCAAGGTGTGCGCCTGCCAGAGAGCTCCCTTGGCCTCCACAAAATGGCAATCGGGCAGATGTGCAACTGAAACGAAAGCAACAAGCTCAGAGCAGGACCAGTTTCCAAAGGGCAAAGTAGACTTATCTCCCTCCTGGGGATGGAAGCAGAATCAGCTGATTCCGGTAACAGATGTGGCAATGTGCCTCACAGCTTTGAATCAACGGATGGAGCTGGCAGCCAGTGGAACAGCTTTCCCTTGCATCTGCGTGTGGGTGTTTCCTCTGACTAATTGTATCACTAATTCCCAAACTGACACAGAAATAACCAAGCCTGGCTGGTTCAGATCAAGTCCATCGCCTTGACTCCAACAATGGCAGGTCCTTCCAGGTATCTTGTAAACAAGGCATGGAAACAAACACACAAACACACACACACACATTCATTTACAGAGGTTCACTGCTTCTAAACCAGAAGATTCTGCTTAGAGGTGATGGCTCATATTGATCAACCTACTCCCCTCAATTGTCATGGACTGGCTAGATACCCAGGAGTGGTGGGAGGCGCCAGCTAAGGAACCCCAAAGAGAATCTGCAGGGAAAGAAGACTCAGAGCCAGGTGGCTGGTGGTGGGATGATGATGAGTGGCCAGAGGGAAAATACCATTCGGAAGGGGAGCTGGTCACAGTCAAGACCCCCTGGCTTCTTCACCAGCCAGACTCATCTCTGCCTCTTGACCCCTTCTCCTCTCCAGCCACTCTTCTGGACTGCTCTCTGCCATAGCCTCTTCCTGCTCACTAAACCCTATTGCCTCTTCAGCTTCAGAGACCTCCTTCTCCCAGTCTGCTCCCTCTTCTGCCTCTGGCAAAGACAGGCACGGCAATGGAGTCTCAGATTTAATCCACTCTTCCGTCAAGGCGGCGAGGAAAGACTCCCCAAACAGCTTGCAAATATCAGTTGAAAAGACATGACACAAAAGGAAAAGGAATTGGATGGGTGGAGGAGAAAAGCAAACTCAGGCACTATTTTGTAGTTACAGAATTCTTGTAATGGTCGGTTAGAATGGAAAGATTTCAAGTATAAGAGGCACCAAAAGTTGATGATCTGCAGTTGCATCTCTCCCCTGCTCTCTAGCAGCCTGATGGAACAAGTGTTCCCTTTTGTCTAATAACCTCTTTCAAAGCCACATAAACACCATTGGCATCAGCAATACATAGTAAAGAGTTTGCAGTACTTAGGGAAATAAGTGGTTTTGGTAGGTTGGGAAAACAAGATTTATGGCATCTCCCTACCATAGAGTTTAACAGGCATAATGAGGTGAGACAAAGAACGCTGTCTATTTGAGAGAGGAAACCCTTTAAAAGAACTGCTCAAACTTCATTAGATTTGTGGTTATAATTTCCTTGTGTCCTTGCAATCACACTTCTAATCTGTAAATATTGAGAGAAAAGTACAAAATAGAAGAGGAATTAGGGGAAGAGATCTCCAAACTGCAGTCCCGGTTTCATGGGGCAAACAGGCCTGTAAAATGGACTCAAGGCTTTCTTGAGCAATGGCCTTGAAAGACAGCAGTTGTAAGATACCGTGTTAAGCACCACCTTGGGTTTTTCTTCCTTTAATGTACCCACACAACTCTGAAAGATGCTGCTTTTGTTGTTATGAGGCCAACACAGACTCTTGTGGAACTGAAAATTGCCTTTAAAAAATATTGGCAAAATATATGAGGACACCCAAGGACAGTAAGCCGTAACAAGGTACCATTCCATGCACAAGTAATTAACTTGGGCTCTTTTGAGAATGGTGTGGAAGGAGGCACAGACAATGGACAGGGAAGTTGAAATGCATGCTGCTTGCGAAATATTGAAAAGGTGACGCCTGTCGTGGAGGGATGGCTATGGCAGCCTTCTGCAACCTTGTTGTTGTTTAGTCGTTTAGTCATGTCCGACTCTTTGTGACCTCATGGACCAGAGCACGCCAAGCACTCCTGTCTTCCACTGCCTCCCACAGTTTGGTCAAACTCATGCTGGTAGCTTTGAGCAACCTAGTGCCCTCTAGAGATTCTGGACTGCAACTCCCATCAGCCCCTACATCATATGGCCATGCTGCCTAGGCCTGCTGGGAGTTGTAGTCCAAAACATCCGGGTGAAGGAAAGCTTGGCCTACGGTGCCCTCCACCCTGGGAGTTTTATGCCAAAGGGAAGGTTGAGACACAAACTCTTCATTCAAGTCAGCTGTTTCCTGCAACGTGGAGGCTCTTTGCTGATTACTGGAATAATATCAAGCCAATTGGCGAGGGGGTGGGGGTGGAAACAGCAGCCTCACTTTAATCATTAAAGTGCTCTTTACGTAATGTCTAGAATGAGCTATTTTTCTGGGTCATATTTTAAGAGCCATGCACAGAGTCTTCAGTTTCGTTTCAGTAAGTTGCTCTACAGCCTGCCAGTGGTGATGTGCTCCTGGCACTCGTCAGAAACATGCTTGCTTGCTTTGGCTTTTGGGGTCCATTAGCCCATCTCACTGCACTTTAGCCAGTTCTGGGGGCACTGCTGCCACCATTATTGATTGCTGCTTGTTGTATTGATTTTAATGAACTTGTATTTTAGTGGGCTGCAAACTGCCTCAATGTTGTTTTTGGGTGAGGATAGGCGGTTTATAATTTGCTTCAAATGAAATTAAAACTATTTTTTTTTAAAGAAGAAGAATTTTATATACTGTATATTTAAAAATTGGGGGGGAAGAGGGGAATCTGAGCTACGTGGCACTCACAGGAGGTGCAAGAACTTTGGCTGCAGCAAAAGTCATTAGATTCCAGGGCTCCCCAGCCCTCTTTGGGGTAGTTAAGGAAAAGCGCAGCAACATAATTATTTGTTTAACAAAATTTATATACCGCTGGATTGCAATAAAAGCTCTAAGTGGTTTACAAGGAATAAGTACCTAAAATAAAGCCGCAGAAAGGTATGCAAAGGCAAGGCAGGTGAGAAGACAGTTCTGGCCCCCATAATTATTCCAGCCGTTCCTGTCTCATCTGGGCTTTCAAGGTCGTCTTTGCAGTTGTTTTTGGACACCATGTTCACAAGCAAGCCAGTGTTTGGAGGCAAGGATATCAGAGGCCAGCAGCCCCCAAACAGGCAAGGAATCTTCTTACATGCCCAGCTCAAATCCTGTGGTGTCAGATGATAAAGACTTACTTTGCATGCCAAAGGTCCCGGGTTCAACCCCTGAATTCCCCAGGTAGGGCTGGGAATGTCCCCTGCCCCAAACCCTGGAGAGCTGCTGCCAGTCAGTGCAGACAATAGTGCCCTAAATGGACCAATGGTCCGACATTAGAAGGCAGATTTCTACATTCCTATGTTCCTTTGCTTGTCCCTCTAAGGTAGAAGAAAGAAAGGAGGTGGTGTGAAGGAAGCCATGGTGGGTACCAAAAGCCAAAAAGGGCTTTTTTTAGGTGTGCTAGTTTAGCAGTTTTGGAGAGTCATAGGGAACTGCCTTAGATACTGAGATTGCTGGTTCACCAAATACATCTACTGGCAACAGCAGATCTCTAGGGTTCCTGGCAGGAATCTTTCCCAGCCCAGCTTGGAGATTTCGCAACCTTCTTGATGCCCAACAGCTGGTCTGCCACTGAGGGATATGGGCCCTTCCACAGCACCCTTCAACCAGAAGACCCCAGACCCCTTCCCAAACAAAACAATGTGATAGACGCAGAACACATCAATAAAAAGCACACAGCTGCATGGATACAACACTGCAATGATTAGAAGACAACATCAATCAGAGGAGGACCACAGCACTGTGGTGCAGTGCGAATCTGGTATGGTTTGTACCCTAGCACCTTCTGGTTAAAAGGATCTCATGTAGCAAGGCTGGAAAAGCCCTCCAAGAGCCACTCTCATTGCTCATGACAGTAGCATCCTCCAGATATTTTGGACTAGAACTCCCAGACAATGCCACAACGGTGTGTGTTTGGAAGAAGAAGAGGAGGAGGAGGAGGAGGAGGAGGAGGAGGAGGAGTTTGGATTTGATATCCCACTTTATCACTACCTG
Organism: Podarcis melisellensis; assembly: GCF_964234715.1. Classification (NCBI taxonomy): domain Eukaryota; kingdom Metazoa; phylum Chordata; class Lepidosauria; order Squamata; family Lacertidae; genus Podarcis; species Podarcis melisellensis. The sequence goes on from NC_138540.1 coordinate 27,530,549, forward strand.
AAGGAGTCTCAAAGCGGCTAACATTCTCCTTTCCCTTCCTCCCTCACAACAAATACTCTGTGAGGTGAGTGAGGCTGAGAGACTTCAGAGAAGTGTGACTGGCCCAAGGTCACCCAGCAGCTGCATGTGGAGGAGCAAGGACGTACCTGGTTCCCCAGATTACGAGTCTACCGCTCTTAACCACTACACCACACTGGCTCTCCAGTTTGGAAGATCCTTTCTGAGCCCCTCGATCCAGGGCAGAGGAAACCGGCCAAGGGATTTCTCGGGGTTTTATGCTGTGGCCAGCACATTTCATATTTAAGCCAACCTCAAGCCCCTCTCCTCCTGGGATCCTCAACCCCTTAAGATTAATTCCTGCCCCCTCCATGTACCACCACCACCCAGTCTATAAACCATGCCACATCTCCAAAACCTCAAGTCCCTTGGAAAGCTGGAAACCCGCTTTGATCAATTTCACTGACCAGCCTGAAATGCTAAAATTGTGAATGGCGTCAGCCCCAAAGTGCTCCCTTTTCCTGGAAGAGGGAGAGGAGGGGTTGCCTGCAGAAGCTTCTCAGCTCTCTGGACACTTTGGCTCGTTCTAGGCACTGTTTTCTGACATCGCTGCAAGCAAACCCAGCCAAGTTCACTCCTACACACACACACAGGGCACTCCTCAAAGGTCCACGTGGACTTGAGGGCTCAACAGATGCTTTTGCCCGCCCCCCACAATCACGGCAGTCACCTTCAGGGACATTTTCTACAGCAGCTGGCGATTGTGTGTGCGTGGAAAGGGGCAAAGAAAGCAAACAAGTAGTTTAGTAATAAATGCAAATGATTTTAATTGACTGCCGAGGCCAAAACTGCATTGCCAATTGAGTTTAATATGGATCATATTTAGATTTGTAATGAAAGTAATGTCTCTGGTGCTCACGGACCGTGCCGTGTGGCGAGAGGGTGACCTAGAGAGGGAAAGCTCAGAGTTCTGCACCAATTGAGGGGGAGGCCACAGATTTCGGAGAGCAATTCTCTCCCCTTTCTCCCAGGACCTTGGGAAGCTGGAAACGCAGCACCCACCGAGTGGCACCCCCCAAAAAAAGAAGGCAGCCCACACACCCCACACACCCCACACACCCCTGGGCCCGTCAGACAAAACTCCGCTCAGCCCTTCCCCTGCCGTGATGGTCACGGTATGGATTTCAGCAAGTCGCAAATCCAGCCAGACAATTAGTCCTCGTCCCCTTGCCGCTAGCTCCAAATTGCCTTCCATATCAAATTCAGGCTCCTTGACTTCACCTCCAATGCTCGGCTCCTGCTACCTTGCTTTGCAGATAAACAGGACAGTGGCCGTCACGTCCTCCAACGTTGTAGGAAGACAGAGGAAGAATTTGGGGCATCCTCTCCCCAGGGGGTGTCCGTCATGCGCCATCTTTATATTCTTTCCACAAGCTAGCAAAAAAAAAAGCCCAGAAGCTCTACCCCCTTACCCCCAACCCACCCAAGGAAAGCGTTTTAATGACTGCTTGAGTTTATTTGCTGCCGTCAGAATGATTTCTTGCGGTGATTTTTATGAAATTATAGTTTTATCGAGTTTTTAAGAGCATGTTTAGCTTTTCGTGGCATCCGGAGCAAAATAATGAAAGGGTGGCCCGTTTTAAAACAAAACACTGCATAAGCCATCTTTACAACAGCCAGCAATAGCTCTGGAAAAGCTGGAAGCCTGAGCAACCAGGCTGGGAGTGGAACAGGGACTCAGGGGTGCAGGGGAAATGGGAGAGTCTGGCCTTGTGAGAGTACATTGCTCTCTGCCCAAGAAGCCAGGCTAAGAAAGTCCCAGAGAGCCTGGGGGAAATCCAGTGGGAGATACCTAAGTCCCCTTTGTGTAAGATAAAGGTAAAGGGACCCCTGACCATTAGGTCCAGTTGTGACTGACTCTGGGGTTGCGGCGCTCATCTTGGTTTATTGGCCGAGGGAGCCGGCGTACAGCCGGTGGCCAGCATGACTAAGCCGCCTCTGGCAAACCAGAGCAGTGCACAGAAGTGCTGTTTACCTTCCTGCCAGAGCGGTACCTATTTATCTACTTGCACTTTGATGTGCTTTCGAACTGCTAGGTAGGCAGGAGCAGGGACCAAGCAACGGAGGCTCACCCCTTCGCGGAGATTCAAACCGCCAACATTCTGATCAGCAAGTCCTAGGCTCTGTGGTTTAACCCACAGCGCCACCTGCGTCCCATCCCCTTTGTGTAGATAACCTTTGGTCACCTGAAGAGGAGACACTGACGAGCTCTCTTTTCTGCCAACTAAGTTGCACAGCAGTGTGGGGATAGACATACACCCTGACAAACACTCCACCTATAGACTCCCTGGCCCCATCTTGAAAGGTTTACTTCATAGAATTGTAGAGTTGGAAGGGACCCCATGGGTCATCTAGCCCAACCCCCTGCAATGCAGGAATCTTTTGTCCAGAGTGGGTTTTGAACCTATGACCGTGACAGCAAGAGTCTCATGCTCAAATGACCAAGCTCATTTTCCTCACAAGCACTTTTTTCTTTCCATTCAGTTATCGGACATTTGTAAATGTTACATTTCCACGCAACACCTCACTTAACGGCTATCTCTAGAATCAAAGCATCACAGAAACAGAGGAACCTCCTTTGCTTGGTTCATCTAACTCAAGTGTTGTCTATGGCAGCAGGCCTCCTGGGTTACAGGTGGGGGACATTCCCAGACTCACCTGGAGATGCTGGGAATTGAATTGAGGACCCTCTACATGCAAAGAAGATGCCATCCCACTGAGCTAGGGTCTCCCCCCTCCACTATAGCCCAGAAAGCTAAGGAGAGCAGCAGTATGGCAGCCTCATGAGCAATGGGTTAAGTGCCACCATTGGCTACATCTTCAGTATCCCCACAAGCATGGTCCGCATACACTTGTTGGTGGTCAGGAGTGCCAGCTTGGCACCGTGGCTGGGCATGGCCCTGGTGCCAAAATTTGTGGTTGCCCAGCCCATTCATGGCAAATTTTGTGGGTGCTCAGGCACCCAGGGCCCCAGAGAGTCAGCATCTGTGTTGGTGGTTGCATGGAGACCCATCCACTCGCTTCATCCCGGAAGCACATTTGAAAAGAAAGTCCCCAATACCTGACCTCACCAAATGGCCATGTAAATTCACTCCAAGCTACAGCCCTTTCCCTTCCCCCCTCCTCAGAAAAAAGGAGGAGAAAAAATACAATCCAGCTACTGAGACGGGAGCTTTCATTGGCTGTTTCATCTTACAGCTTACATTGCATTCAAATATTCTCCACCCCACCCCACCCCATGGCACCCCCAGAAATCCTCGCGTAAAATTGCCAGCATTCATTTTGAATTCTGACAGCCACGACAGCGCGGGAGACATCAAGGTCAGGAGACCAGCGTGATTCGAGGCAATCTGTACCTCTTAAAACAGTGACAAATATGTTATTTAATTTTAATGAGCTTTTTTGCATCTCAAATCTAATTACAGCATTATCAAGTACTGCTTTGAACTGCAGGTGGCTTCTCGTTACTTCCATGGCGGCTGCTACAAGCCGTTTTTCGTGAATACTAATAACTGCTTAATTTTACTATAATTTTTTTTTAAGAGAAAGAAACAAAGGATTGTGGGGGGTTGGGGGAGAGAGAGAGAGAAGGACGTTTCCTTGAGCTTTCAAAAACAATGCCAGGATTCCTTAAGGGGTTAAATGCTGCCACTGAGCTGAAGGACAAGAATGTAAGGCCTGGTTGCCCAAGAGGGTCAAACAGAAGTGAACTGGAGTTATGGGGTACAGCATTCCCCCAAGGTTGCAAAGGAGCTACCTGGCTCCCTTTCTTCTCAATAGCTTACTATTCTATATACAGAGTCCTCCACCCTTGTGCTAATGGAGAACTGTGTAGCTGACAGATCTTCTAAGTGAGAGATCTGTGGGATGTAATCCATGGCAGCAGTCAAGTACAACATTCCTTGTCTGCCTAGAGTGGACACAGACAGGAGGATGTTGATCCAGTCAGTTGAACTTCCTGTTACACAAAAGGTCCAGTCATGCAGCCACCTTCCTTCTCTTGACTCTTCTTCATCTTCGTCTTCATGCCATGCTCTCCTGATACTGATGTATTTTGCTGTCTGCTGATGCTCAGCCACCAGGACATGGGCTCATTCCCATATGGGATGAACGCAAACCCTCTTCTGTAACTCTAAGCTAAAGCCTGCCTTCAGGGATCCAAATGTGAACTGAATGTGAGTAAACTTCTTATAACTTTCAAAAGAAGCTTCTTGTGTCTTTATTCTTTTTGGGAGGGATAAAAGGGGTCTTACCAGGAATATACTTCAGCCAGATTGGATTGTTTAAGAGATTCAAATGAATCTACCAGCTAGCTTCCTGCTATATATTGGGGAATGTCGCTCTGCTGCTGACTCACAAGTGTGAGTTAGGAAGGATACTATTAAATCAATATATCCTCTCCTTGTGTCTACAACATTCCCACAAGATCTTCTGAGAAATGCATGAAGCCATTTATGCTGTCTCCTCGGACTGGCAAGTGGTTCTCCAGTTTCTTGGGCAGGAGTCTTACCCAGCCCAACTACAACAGGAATCCCAGGGAATTTTTCTTACACTCTCCCACTGAGCTGTGGCTCTCCTAACTGGGGAGAATGGAGTGGCCAGCTCCAGTATGACAATCCACTGGAAAAAAAATTGCCTACAGGGAAGGGCATGCTGGTGTCAGGGACCAAGTCCCAAGACTCAAGGAAGCAGGACAAGTACTCTCTACTTGATGGCTACTGGGTTTTGAAATTCATAGTGTTATAGGTTTGAGGGGGGTCAGTCTGGATGGTATCTATGAGTCCCTTCCAGGTCTGGATCCTGTATCCGGTGATGTTTTGAATGTAGTAGAAGAGGCTACTGAACCAGCTGATCCGGTTCTTTAGTTAAGATGATGGCCTTGGTGGGCCGGTGAAGTACTCCTATTTACATGTTGAAAAAGGTTGCCATGGAGACAAATGGGCGGGCCTTTTCCCACCTCCTCTGGCTGGATTCCACATCATTCTAGGATGGAGAACAGTAGGCCAAGGGTGCGTGCACTGCGTGTGAGAGTTTGGCTGATGCGGGAAGCTGCAAAAACAGAGATACATCTTACTCTACACTGGACCAAAAGCTGTGAGTTGGGGCTCCCCTGGACTCCTAATGGGGAACCGGTATCTGTTGAAGTGTTAATGCTGTGAGCCCCTCCATCCTCTGCTAAGTTGTATATATGTGCAGATAAAAACATATACAGTGATACCTCAGGTTACATACGCTTCAGGTTACATACGCTTCAGGTTACAGACTCCGCTAACCCAGAAATAGTGCTTCAGGTTAAGAACTTTGCTTCAGGATGAGAACAAAAATCGGGCTCTGCCAGCGCAGCAGCAGCAGGAGTCCCCATTACCTAAAGTGGTGCTTCAGGTTAAGAACAGACCTCCGGAACGAATTAAGTACTTAACCTGAGGTACCACTGTATCCGTAAGACACCACAGTCTCTCAAGTAAGTGCTGGGATCCCGGGAGTCTCTCAGAGATTGGGGTTGCATGTAGCAATATTCTCTTTGTATTAAACCAGGCAAGTCCAAAGTCAGGGGCCTAATTTGGCCCGCTGGCAGTATATGTCCTTGGGTAAAATCCTAAAAAAAGCTCAACAACTTTGGTCAGGCCTATTGTTCCATGTTCACTTCATCAAATCCGGCCCTATTTGAAAAAAGTTTGGGCACCCCTGTATTAAACACATTCATGGGGGGGTGCGTGTGTCTCAATACAACACATGGTATTCCTCATCCCTCAACCTGGTGTAGCCCACAGTTGTGCATCAGGTTAGCAAGGAGAGAGTCTGTGGGAGAGTTGAGGCAGGCACCATTATGGGCAGCTAGATCCTAAGAACATGAGAAGAGCCTGCTGGATTACCCCATCTAATCCTGCATCCTGTTTCCACGGTGACCAACCACGTTACTCAATGGGGAGGACATAAGAAGAGCCTGCTGGATCAGGCCAGTAGCCCATCTGGTCCAGGATCAGTGGACAACCAGATGCCTCAGTGGGAAACTCTCAAGCAGAAGCTGAGTACAAGAGCAACCCTTTCCCTCACATGTGATTCCAAGAAACTGGTACTCAAGAGATATGCCCTGCTGTTATGAGGCCCTGGTCATTAATTTCCAGGAATCCATTTGAAGAAGATCACAGTGGAAGAACAAATGCAGCTAGATCCAGCAAGACCCAGGTGAACAGAGACCGGGTGGCTTTAGCCAAGAACTGCCCTGAGATCAACAGCTGAAGGGCAGTAACCAAATACTAAAAAATAATAATGTGCCCAGGTTTTCACTGGCTTTACTTCAGGGGGTTTTTTGACAGTGGTGCCAACTGGGCTGTGCATGAAAAAATCCTCGGGCGTGGGATTTAGATAAAACATTCTTAATGGTTTATGTTTAAGAATCATATGTTTTCCATCTCTGCCAATAGTAGCCTCTTCAGGGACCCTTAATAAATACCTTTGGCATGCAAAATAATGTTCAGAATCATACCATGCACTGGCACATGTTCCTCGAAATTTCAGTTTCCAAAGCTTGGCACCTTTACCCCCAAGCTCTCCTGGGCATTATATTCAAGCATGCACAGAGCTTCACATTTATCTCTATAATCCCAAACCCTAGCAAGAGGACCAGTAAACCATAAGGTGAAATGATCAGGTTTTGAGGAGCACCTAAGAACAGGGGAAGCTGCCATACCCTAATGCAGGCCTATTATTATTATTATTATTATTATTATTATTATTATTCAGTTGCCTGTCAACCTGGTTCACACCACTTGTTATTACTGCAGTTTCTGAATAAAGTCATTATCAATGAAGACTACGGACTGGGCTGCAACAGCAGAGTCCAAGAGGAAAGCCAGGCAGATCCCACAGACCTCCTCTCAAACATTGCAAAGTTTGTGTGTTTTCCTTGCCCCCTTGTCTTTTTCTTTTTCTTTCACTTGGTTCTGGGAAAGGAGAGGTTGTGGGAAAGAATTATCACTGCTCCATAGATGCCCTCTTAATTCTTCATTCCCTGAGATTTAAGTGGATTATCTCCAAACGCAGAAGAGAACTTTTCTCGTGTTGTTTCTTTTGAGTTATGCTCCCATAAATTAGCATCCTGCCAGCAATCAGGTGGCTCCGAGGGGAAGTCCAAAGCAATATATGGCGGGACGTGGAGAGCTTTCTCTTTCCGAGAGCAGACAAGCGAGCCTGATTGCAGGTGCCATATTTTCCTGGCCTCGCTATTTACAGCCTGAATCTTTCCGTGGGGAGCTGCAGAGCCCCATTAATAACCAGGACTTAGAAAGACAGTGTTGGAACAGTGGCAGCAAAAGCCAATCCATTTCGGAGCCTGGATCAGGAACAGGCAGCGCCTGCCCACAGCCCCACGAAACTGAGCTGCTCCTGAACCACAAAACGCTGTAGAAAATCTCGATTTAGCAAAATAAAAAAGGAATAAATCTGGACAAACGCATCACTGGGCAATTTATTCCAAGAAGCAAGCAGGAGCTCTCTCACCGGGGAATGCAGCGGGTGGTGGGGTGTGAAAATGGCCATGATGAGTGGATGATGAACCAAATGGGGAAGGAAGCCCCCAAGTCAACTCAGATCATACCTGGGTAGGGAGAAGGAAGGTTATTTGGGGTATCAATCAGCAAGTGTATTTGCTCGTAAGAAAAAGGGAAGAGCCCAAGCTCAATGGTTTGCATGCAGAAGGTCCCATGTTCAATCCTGAATGGTATCTCCAGGTTGGGCTGGGAAAGACTCTTGGTCTGAAATCCTGGAGGCAGTGCAGGCAATAGTGAGATGATCCTCTATTCAGAACCATGATGACTGGAATCTTGCTTTATTTATAAGAAAAGGCTTGTACCTAGGTGGCAGAGTATCTCCTTTGCATGCAGAAGGCCCTGGCATCTCCAGGTAAGATCAGGAGGGACTCCTGGTCTGAAATCGCAGAGTGCCACTGCCGGTCAGTAAAAAGCTGAGTCTGATTTGGCATAGAAGGCAACTTTCTGTGTTCCAATCTGTCAATGCTAGTCTCATTTTCCTGATACCTCTCCTACAATCCACTTGCCATGTGGGAAGGAGCAAAGAAAACTAAGCACCCCCAGGGTGGGGAGACAGGTGGATTGGGCCTTTAGCCTTGCACCTGACTTAAGAGATTTGATTAATTTCGCCCATCTTTGCTCTGGTCCGTGACTTACAAACAGTAAAAAAAAAATATTCAACATTTGACAAGAAAATGCAGTGCATTGCAAACAAAAAAAAAAAAAACAAACCAACCCACACATCGCATAAAAATGCAGATTAATGAAATGTACTCGGATTTTGCAACATTTCCCGAGCTCAATGAAAAGAGGCACTCTGATCAAAGCACAAGAGATTTCCAAACTAAGTGCTTTCACGGAGAAATTGCTGCTTGAGTTTGACATGTCCGTCTTCATCATCATCCATTGTTCAACCACAGGTCACGGCAATCAGAATGTGTGTACACACACACACACACATACACAATTCAGAACATCGGGAGGTTTTCAATGAAACTTTCAGCAAAACTGTTGAATCAGCAAAGCCGCTTGAAAATTCAGCACACGCTCAGACACACACACACAAAATATCTTCGTTCAGGAAAGGCTACACCCTCAGGGGACACCCCCACCGTTTCACCGTCTCCGGTTTCTCTAATGTGCTTCTACATCCATTCACAAAAAAACCTAAGAAACAGACATCCATCAGATAACTTGAATGAAAGAGCTACGAGGAGCAGCTGGGCGGGGGGGGGGGGGAATTCAGCTTATGACCAAACCCAATTCCATTCCATTCTGCCAATACATTTTCAGCCCCTCCTTACTACAGGGATCAGAGTAACTGGAACTGAAAACAGCAGCTTTCCAAGAAAGATAACAATATCCATAAGTTAAGAAACGGGACGCTGATGCAAAAACCAGTGTGCTCCAGGGCACTTGAGAATGGCTCCCTCTAACAACATGGAGATCTGACCAGCAGCCCAATCTAGTCCGGCATCCTGTTTTCACAGTGGCCAACCAGATCCATCAATGGGAAACCCGTAAGCAGGACTCGTGTGGAAAAGAAAACTCTGCCCACTGGTGTTCCTAGCAACATATATCTGTAAGTCACCACAGTCTCCACGGACCTTCCAACCCAACCAAATCCTGGGTAAGTGCTAGGATCCCAGGAGTCTCTCAGAGATTGGGATTGCATGTACCAATATTCTTTTTGTGCTAAACACATTCATGGGGGGGTGTCTCAATACAACACACAGCATCGACTCATGCCTCAACCTGGCATAGCCCACAGTTGTGTATCATATTAGCAAGGATGCACATGCTCTGTGGGAAAGTTGAGGCAAGGACTATTATGGGGAGCTAGATCATAAGAACATGAGAAAAGCCTGTTGGATTAACCCATCTAATCCAGCTTCCTGTTTCCACAGTGACCAACCAGGTTACTCAATGGGGAGACATAAGAAGAGCCTGCTGGATCAGGCCATCATCAATGGACAATCAGATGCCTCAAGCAGAACCTAAGTACATGAGCAACCCTTTCTTTCACATGTGATTCAGCAATGCTGTTCAGAAGTATTACCACCACTGTGGAGGCAGAGCATAGCAATCATGGCTGGAAGCCACAGATAGCCTCCTCCTCCTCCTGCATGAATTTGCTAACCGTCTTTTATAGCCATCCGAGTTAGTGCCCATCGCTGTCTCTCGTGGGAGTGAGTTCCATAGTTTGGTTGTGTGTGGAAGTGAGTTTCTTTTATCTGTCTTGAATCTTCCAACATTCAGCTTCTGGCCAGGAGCGATGTGCAGTACTGCACCACACTGAGAAGACTCCTTTGAAGATGTTGCAACTGGAGTGGCAATGCAGGGCAATGTCCTGCACTCCTGTCCCAAGTGCTGCAGCAATGAAGCCACTCAGATAAGGAGCTTTCAGAGGACCTGGAGGCCTTCCTGGCTCTCAGCTGTGTCCTGATCTGAGCCAGTGCTTTCATGTACTTCATGCTCCTCCCGAGTAGCCTCACAGGCAGGTCACTTCCATGGCAGCTCTGAATCTCCTGCCTGGCTCTCCATATTCTCTCCTCCTGTCTTCCTGGGTGAGAGCCAGCCAGGAAGCTAGGTGGCTGGTATGGGGACACCCCACCACCGCCCTGGGGCAAGGGCTCCTTGGCAATGGGGAGATTTGCTGCCCCCTCTGAGAAGAGCCCCGATTTGGGGCCTGCTTAGGACTGCCAATGATACACTCACTTCTTTTCACCTACATGAAAAGAGGAGGCTGAGAGAAGATATGATAGCCAACTTCAAATATCTCAAGGGCTGTCCCATGGAAGATGGAGCAAGCTTATTTTCTCCTGCTCTGGAGGGTAGGGCTTGAACCAGTGGCTTCAAGTTGCAATAAAGGAGATTCCAACTAAACATTCAGAAAAACTTTCTGACAGTAAGAGCTGCTCAGCAGTGAAACAGACTTCCATGAAAGGTGGTGGACTCTCCATCCTTGAAGGTTCATAAGAAGTTGGATGGCCGTCTGTCATGGATGCTGTTGCTGAGATTCCAACATTGCAGGGGGTTGAACTAGATGATCCCTTTCAACTCATAAGATTGGTCCCTTTCAACTCATAAGATTCTATGATGCTATGATTCTACAATTCTACACTTCTATGATGCCATGATGCGATTGCACCCATGCCCTGCTTGCAAGCTTCAGAGAAAGAGACTCCAGGACAGCAGCACTGGACTGATGAGTGATATAACACAGAAGACTATCTTCTGTAGGCAATGCTAAGTCAGAGTGCAGGGGTGGAAACCTGAACTGGAGAAAGCAGCCCTGACTACAGCCACCCATCACCCTCTCCACCCTCATGGCCTTACCCTTGTCTGCTTCAGACTAGAAAAGATACAGGAAGCTAGTCTCGGACGGCTGTTTATTTTCCAAACACGAGAAATACAGCTTTGAAGCTCCCTAACTGCTGCCTGAAATGCAGTCTAATTCAAACCGGAGCAGCTTCTTTTTAATTAGCAAAATACACATCAATACAGGGAGTACAGCGGAAACTCGTCTCTTTGCACTGCTTGATCGTTTTGGCTTTTGCCTCACAGCTTCAAGAGACGATCAGACGAAGGCAGTTGCCCACGCAGAATTTGGCACCGACACAAATCCAGTGCAAGACCTCCTTTCTCTCTCCCAACTTCCCTTCTGCCATCTGTAGAGAGAACCTGTGTTGAGACTCCAGTCAGGCTTTGAAGCAAATATCACGCCGGAGAGAGCGAGGCGGAGAGAAGGGGCAACTCTTGGCTTTCTCGGTTGTCCCACAACGAAAGCGAGGAAAGTAACTGGGCCAGGTTATTTTGCTTTCTGGAGACAGCAAGATGGTTTGCAGAGAGAAACCAAAGTTTCCCCTCTCTCCCCTTCTTTTCTCCTGCGATTCACGGGGCTCCTTCGCCGAGCCCATTAAGCCTAGTTATCTCTTCCAGAGCACTGCCACCCAGGTACCATTGGCAGAGACAAGTTCATTTAAGAGAATTTATAGCCTAATTGTACAGCTGTTGCCTTCCGAGCCCGTTCAAAGAGATTGTTACACAAGCGCTGTCATAATTTAGTCATGTTTTCATCTCACAACTATACGGTAATTACCGTTGTTAACAGCCAACAGTAAACAAAAAAGTAAATACGACACAGCCAAAGTCTGTGCCAACAAACCGTGAATCAGATGGCCGTCCCTGGCAAGTCCGCTGTGTCACCGCTTCAGAGGCAAATGGACCAGGCTCAAGGCTTCATCAGCACGGACGGGGCAGAACATTGCTAGCCAGAGGCCAAGAGTGGCCGAGTCCCAAGTGTATGCACCCCGGAACCTCTTCCCACCCTATTTTCAAACTCTCTCATGTATTAAATTAGATAGCCAGGGTGGCCTAGTGGTTAGAGTGGCAGACTAGGACCTGGGACAGTTCAGGGTTCAAATCCCCACTTGACTCAGCTTACTGCAGTGACCTTAGGCCAATCCCTCAGGCTTGGCCTAACTTACTTGACAGGGTTGTTGCAAGGATAAAAACAACAACAGTGAAGTGGGAAGAACCATGTACACCACCTTGAGATACTTGGAGGAAAAGGCAGACTATACAGGCAATACAGTGGTACCTCGGGTTACATACGCTTCAGGTTACATACACTTCAGGTTACAGGCTCTGCTAACCCAGAAATATTACCTAGGGTTAAGAACTTTGCTTCAGGATGAGAACAGAAATCGTGCAGCGGCAGCTGGAGGCCCCATTAGCTAAAGTGGTGCTTCAGGTTAAGAACAGTTTCAGGTTAAGAACAGACCTCCAGAGTGAATTAAGTTCTTAACCCGAGGCACCACTATAAATAAATAATATGTCCGCATGCTTGCAGGGCTAGGTGCACGGTCTGCAAAATACAGCACAGGTGAGACCCCCAGGCCCACCTGCCATCTTCATATGCCCAGAAGCCTCTGTAAATGAGCATGTGCCGATTTATGCGAATTTGTGGCTGCGGCGTCTGCCCTGCAAGCCCTTTGAGCACCATTCTTGGAAAGTTGACAGAAGGAAGGTCTTCTCCACACGGGCATGGTAAAAATGTGGGACTTGTTGCCTCAGGACGTATGGTAACGGCTACCAACTTGCTCTTGGTGTTGTGAATCCCATGGAGACATAGTGGAGACGATAGTCAGATGATATGGAAGGAGGGAAGGAGCTTGGAGAGCTGGAGGAGGTGGACCCCAGGGAAAGCACCGGTGGGCTGGGACCCCTGGAAGAGCTCAATCTGGAGTAGGGTCCCAGCGGATTGGGAGGTGGAGATCTGGATGCATAGGAAGGAGAGTGTGTGGGGGGGGTGTATGTGTCAATGGTTGGCTCAACATCTTAGCTAAGCCTACCCTTATCTCATAGTTCTCTGCCTATTTGTAACCTGTAACCCAATGCTGGGATGCTGTGCTCGTTTCATCAGGAAAGCTCTCAAAACCTCCAGTCGCAGTAATGAGTCCTGAGTCCAAGGGGTAAAGAAGAAGCTTTAAAAGGGGGCGAGTTCATAGAGGAGGGTTGGGCTTCTCTTACACATCACCTGCTCCTTCCTGGTCCCTTTTGGACTGAGGGTGCCAAGGACTGGACCTGGGGCCTTCTTCCTGCAATGTGGGTGGTCCCTCCCACTGCTGCTTTCTTACCAAGAAAGGGGGGGATTTCCCCTAAGAACATAGGAAGACACCTTCTACTGAGTCAGACCAATGGTCCATCTAGCTCAGCACTGTCTGCACTGACTGGCAGCAGCAGCTCTCCATGATTTCGGACCAGGGTTCTTTTTCCAGAACTCCCTGGAGAGGCCTTTGGGGTTGACCCTAGGAGCTTGTGCATGCAGAGAAGATGCTCTGCCCTGGGGCTACAATGGCCCTTCAACTCACCCCGTTGCCCCCGGTCCCCACTTGCGAAAGGAAGCAGGGACAGGAGCCAAAGTAGGGAAGAAGACAGATGACAGAAGCTTCAGCCCTCATCAGAATCATCAGCTCGCCGCCCGCATGAGCGCCACTCTGCTGCTCTGGGACGCATCCCCGCAGCAGAGCAACAGTGATTTTACGGTGCGGTGCTGTATTTTAATAGTCAATTGAGGCAGTGATTAAAATTCAGCTTCACACATTAAAAATCCCTACTGCAGATGTAGGAACACGAGACGCTGTTGTACGACACAGCAGCCCAGAAAGCTTTCCGAAAGCTGCATAGAGCCACCCGCTGTCCCCCTATCCCAGCTTAGGGTGGGGGGAGGCTGCCGGCTTAGGTCAGTAGCAGAAGCAGCCAGAGGCTCCACCAAAATACCTCCACACTGCAAACGAAACCACAGCTCTCCTTTTGCCCCAAATCCATTTCGCATTCACCCTGCAAATTTGCATATTTTATTCTGCTAGTCGGGGGGAGGGGCCAAGAGCTGCATGAGCCACCCAAGTTTGACACTCTTATTTGGCCACCAATTTTGGAGATTTCGTCTGACCCTTGTTCATGCTTTAAGATCAGGCCAATGGCCCATCTAAGCCCAGCATCCTGTTTTCACAGATGTCCCAATGGGAAGCTCACAAGCAGGACCCAAACCTGTGGTTTCTAAAAAGTGGTACTCAGAAGCCTTTCTGCATCCCAACTCTGGAGGCAGAGCAGAGCCATCGTGGCTAGAAATCATAGATAGCCTTCTCCTGTGGAAGTGAGTTCCATAGTTTGTGCTGTGTGAGGAAGGATTTTCTTTTAGCTGTCCTGTACCTTCCAACATTCAGCTTCACTGGGTGCCCACTTTCTCGGGAAGCAGAATACTGCACTACAAGCAGACATACACAGAGCAGCATCAAACTACAGCAGACCTGCAGACCTCACCTTTCTCCAGTGGGGAAAAAGTAAGGCTCCATGCATCAGCCAGAGGCAGGAGACCGCAGTGAGGCAAAATGGCTTGATGCCATCAACCAGCAGCAGCAACCAGGCCGGCCCTATCATTAGGCAGGTTGAGGCAACTGCCTCAGGCGGTGGATGTTGGGGAGTAGTTCCAGGGCATTGGAGGATAGGGGTGTTACTATGCCAGGGGCTTGCCTTGAACCCCCTCAAGCTAGTTCCAGGGCCAGCAGAGGACTCTGACTTAGTGGCATAGCATGGAGAGGGCCACAGGGGCGGTTGCCTCAGGCGCAGAATTCGTAGGGAATGAAAATTTCAACACCCAGTGTTGCCTCAATACAGCTGTGCGCTTCTGTTGCTGGGCTCCATTGAAAAGGACTTCTCCATGCAAACCAGGAAGTGACATTTCCAGACAATGAAACAACTCTTTTTTCTTATCTTTGCAGCTGCAATCTCCTGGGTGACTTGGATGCCATTAAGCAGTTGAATGCTCATGTGTACTCCATCTGTTTCCCTCCTGCGAGGCCCCGGGCACTGGCAACCCATGCTATACCACTGCCCTAGTTCATCTCCAGTGCTGGGGACTGTTCCAGCTACCAGCCAGGTCAGCTTCTTTACGTAGAATGGGGTGTAGGGTTGGGCCCCGCCAACTGCTCCTTTGCTTCATTCAGCAGGAATGCCCTGGGATGGCCAGACCCAGAAGCACCATAATTCTGTGGCAGAGCTGCTGTCCATCCAGGCTGGGAGAAGAAATAAGCCGCTATTTGAACAGCCACTACCACAAACAATCTTTAGAGCATGTTTTGAAATCGCCATAAGTGATTGTCACCATATTGTGGGACACAGAATTGTGGGGGACACACATGTAATTAGGGGGTTTTCATTCAGCCAAAAGGCCTGTATTGTTAGATCACTTGGAGAGAGAGAAACTTCCCCTATTTGTAGTCAGAAAAACAGAATGAGAACCTGAGCCATTCCCCGGTGGGGGCCATCCTGCACCAGGAGTTGGGAAAATAAAGGAGAAGGTGGGGAGACTAGGGGAGAGAGCTTTGCTGCTGGGCAAACACACCGACTTGCTCTTTGGGGAAAAGGATATAAGTGTCTATATCTCACTTGGATCCAATGCTCGATAGAGGAAACAGCCTCTATTCATGAGGATTATTCTTCCTTTTCACCAGTCAGCAGACGGCCTTGAAATACCAGCTTATGGTCTGTGGATAGAAGGCAGCATTGCAGTGCAACCCACCCAGCCTGTCTTATTTGCTCTCCTGTTTTTCTGGGCCACCCCTGCGTCCGCTTCTCCTAGACGCTCATTCTAGCTTCCTAGTTGCCTGCTACTCCACTCTCTGACATCAGAACAACTCAGCCAATAGCGGCTCAGTAGAGCTTCCAGTACAGATCTCCGTCTCCCTGCCTCCCTGGAAAAAAACAACACCTATCAGCAGGTAAGATCGTGGCACCTTAACCACCAACTTCGTTTAGAGGTCAAGTAGCGAGTCAGCCCTCCTAGAGGGCGTTTGGCTTTGTGCAGTGCTAAATCTCACATTTCCACTAAGCGAAACCTTCGCCGAAATATATGGCACGTATAAAGCGTACGAGGCTCGGAGAATGCCGTGAGGAGGCTTTGTATTAAAACATAAAACGCTTAATAAAAATTAATGCAGGAGGGCTGTGTACGTGGTGCGTTCCCTCAGAAAAAAAGACGTGTTAATTCTTTCGTGGCGCGGCTCCTCTGATGAGCATCGTAACGGTGCTGCCATCTCTTCCTGACCTTGATGCAATCTGTAAGGCTCCTTCTAAAAAAAAAAAAACTGCTTCTGTGCCTCTCTTTTTAAGCAGCTCCAGTCAATTATTGCCACATGATTGTTTAATTATATTTGCCTCCACATCATCACAATTGCTGTTGGTATTACTCGGATGTCACGCGATTATTACCAGATAAAAGGGGGATGTTTCTCGAGATAATTGGAGCTGAGTAGCTGTTTTGTTTTCCTTGACAGGGTCTGGGACTCTCAAGCACTAAAGGAGGAGGTGGAACAGGCAGGGCCTACTTCTGCTCCGTAAAGGGCTCCCCGTTCCAGATGAGGGAAGCGAAGGAAGAAGTGGACACCTGTGCGGACGGCAGAGTGATCCAGGGGCCAGGACTGCCCTTCTTCTCATCATCTCACAGTCTGGAGGCAAGCTGGGAGCACAAGTGGGCAGCAGCAGCAGCAACCGGGACACGTCAAGCTGAGCAGCCTTTGCCTGAAAAACAAGCTGTTCAGAGCCCAGGATCCAGGCCAGAGTCAGCAGCGAGATAACAGATTTTTAGATGATGCTCAGAGGGCCTTCCAACTCTACAGTTCTATGATTCCCCTGCCTGAGTGGTGCAGGTGACCAGGCATTTGGGCCTCTCTGTTAAAGAGCTTCTGGTCCGGGACTCTCATTGCTTGACACTTTATGCGCAGCCAAGTCTCTGGAATCAAATTCCTGGTGAGCAGGAAGCTGGATGTTGAGAGACGCGGTGAGACTCAGCGGAAAGGCTAAGACCAACAGGAAGAGGCCTTGCATTGGAAGTGAGGAGCCCTCCTGCCCACTGGGAGCTAAGACCATTGGGTGGAAATGGCAAGGAAGTAGATTTCAGCTAAACATTAGTGGGAAGATGCTAAAGGTAAGGAGCAGTTTGGACATGGGTAGAGACAGCTTCTGGAGGAGGTGGGCTCTCCTTTGCAAGAGATAATTATGCAAGGGGGGGACGGACTAGGTGGCCTGTAAGATCCCTTCCAACTTCAGGATTCCCTTGCAAAGAGAGAGGGAAGGCTGTTGTCCTCATGTCCTGCTTGCGAGCTTCCTCAGAGGATCTGGTCAAGCGCTGTGGGCGGCACAGGGTGCAGGCCAGATCCAGCGGAGGCTCTTCCTTCACTCCGAAAAATACATCCTCTGCGGCCCACTCCACCGCCCCTCGCCAACAGAATCCCAAATTCAGCCAAACAAATGTGTTTTATCACAGCAGCAGCACACGTCAGTGGAGAAGGCAGCCACAACGCAAGCAAACTTACATAAATCTTATTTATTCAGAGAATGCATTTTGTGCCGGGGGGGGAGGGAGGCGTGGATAGCAGCAAAGAGGGGGGGGGAAGGAATCTGGCACGGAGTCTCCTCTGCAAAGCAATTTGGTCGTAGGTGTTCGATTCGGTGTCCCCACCAATGTTTTATTTACAGAAGCCGGTGGCGGCGGGGAGTGGGGGGAAGTTGCTGGGAAGTCAAACGGATCAGACAATTAAGAGGAGCAAACGCAGCCCCAAATCTGCATTTGCTCAGCTGCCGCTGCTCCTGCCTCGCTGCCGCCTGCGCCATTTCCCCCGTCTCCCACAAGTCAATTTGCCCAGGGAGATCAGCCTCTCCTCCAGATAAGCACATTGGCTTTAAAATAAAGTGCGCGCCAACAGCTGCAGCGCCCGAGACGAGAGCAGACAGGGACGTGGCACGGAATGATAATTAAAGGCATTTTCTTCTTCCGTCATTTTCCTACTGCAGGTGCCGGCGTCGTAAATCGCCTTCTTCATGGCACCCGGCAGCTGAATGCAGGGTCTCCGGGGCGGAATTAAGAGGGCGACTACCGCAATAGGCCTCGCAATAGGGGAAGGGGGGGAACTGCTAGGCTGCTGATATTTGCTGAACCTGCCAAAGTGGGGAGCCACGTGGCAACAAGGTTCTGAAGACTTTATCCCGCGGCTGACCCATCTTTCGGCTCAGGGCTCTGGCTTAGCATGCAGAAAGGTGTGGAGGTTCAGTAGCTGTTGGTATCTGTAGCTGCAGCTGGGAGAGCATAGCCATCTGGGTTTAGTAGCCATTGGTACCTTTGTCCTCCGTGGACCTGCCCAATCCTCTTTGAACACCAGCAAAATCTACAGCGAAATGAATCTACCTTATACCCATTCAAACCGCACGGCCATCTGCAAGTATATTCTCTGCTTAGACTGGGAGTACCTTCTACAGGGGCTAATTTAGAGAACAGGCAAGTCGGAGAGGACATGATAGGAGTTTATAAAATGAAACTTGGCAGGGAGAAAGAAGACAGGCGACAGTTTTCCTCCCTCTCCCGTAACCCCAGAACTCATGGAGAGAAGCTGTGTGTGGGGCGATTTAGGACAGATAAAATAAAGGCCTTTTTCATGCAGCACTGAGTTAACCTGTGGGACTCACTCCCACAGGAGGCGGGGATTGGCAACTTAGATGGCTTTAAAAGAGGATGGGGGTAACTTATGGAGAAGGCCATCAATGACTACTCCCATAGTGGGTATGCTCTGCCTCCACGGTCAGAAGACAGTAATGCTTCTGAATACCAGTTGCTGGAAGTCGCAAGAGGGGAGAGTTGTTCTTGCATTCGGATCCTACTTGTAGAATTCCCACTGGGGCATCTGGCTGGCCATTGTGAGAACAGGATGCTGAACTAGATGACCTGATTGTTATGTTCCAATGTGCGTGGATGTACGTTAGCCATTTCCATTTATTTCAATGGGTCTACTCTGAGTAAGACCAACTGTGCAGACAACCCAGAGCCGCGATCTTTCAAAAGTGTCCCTGTTTTCCAGGGGTGGTCTATTCCTGGTTTCTGATTTCATCCCGGAATATCCCACTTTTCCCTAGGACGTCCCTCTTTTCATCTGATAAATATTGGAGGGCATGGGGTTATGCGACCCCCAGGAGATCAAAAGATAACCATGCAACATCTTGAAGGCAGCCCTGTATAGGGAAGGTTTTTTTAATGTGTAATATAATTGGGACGCAGGTGGCGCTGTGGGTTAAACCACAGAGCCTAGGACTTGCTGATCAGAAGGTCAGCGGTTCGAATTCCCGCAACGGGGTGAGCTCCCGTTGCTCAGTCCCTGCTCCTGCCAACCTAGCAGTTCGAAAGCACGTTAAAGTGCAAGTAGATAAATAGGTACCACTCCGGCGGGAAGGTAAACAGCGTTTCCGTGCGCTGCTGTGGTTCGCCAGAAGCGGCTTAGTCATGCTGGCCACATGACCCGGAAGCTGTATGCCAGCTCCCTCGGCCAATAAAGTGAGATGAGCGCCGCCACCCCAGAGTCGGCCACAACTGGACCTAATGATCAGGGGTCCCTTTACCTTTAATGTTTTATTATGTTTTTATATATGTTGGAAACCGCCCATAGTGGCTGGGGCAACCCAGTCATATTGGTGGGATATTATATTATTATTATTATTATTATTATTATTATTATTATTATTATTATTATTATTGAATAGGACATTCCTATTTTCATCGGAGAAATGTTCGAGGGTATGGACTTTACATGAGAGACTGCGTCCCCTGCTGCTGACACTGCCGAGCGTCTCATTGTTGGAACTCCTTGCAAGACTGCATTGGATTAACGTGGCAGAGCTTTATAATTAGAAATTGCAGGTTGAAAAAGCTGCCGAAGCAAACGACGACGACGCTGTCGCTGCCGCTTTCACCTCCGAGGTTCCCGGTTTACTTTATCACTAATCATAGCGTCAGGGTTTCCTCAAATAACTGCGCTCATGAATACTTCAAAGTAAAGCGAAGGCAGCAGAAAGCTGAGCTAGGGGTGAAATTTAAATTTCAAAGAGAGGGCAACAGCGCAGAGGAAACCCAGCACACTCCTATTTGGGAGGGAGCGGGGAGCGCAGGAGACACATTTCAAAGCGGAGGAGTAAGAGGGGAAGCCGAGAACATGCAAAAATCTCCTTTAAAAAAAAGAGAGAGAAAGACAAGTACTGTATCAGACATTTAGAGACCCAGAAACTCAAAAGAACAGCTGATAGTCTGGTGGTCTGAAGAGAGGAGTGTGTTTTGAGCAGCAAGTGGAAGCAGAAAGGGACCTTTCTGCAGTTTTGTGTTTTAGGCAAAAGCAAATTCAGGTTTGGACACGTGCAAAGAGCAAACTGCCCGGTCTTTTTGACCTGGTGCCAGCATGAGTTAAGATTAGAACTCAGGGGCAGCCAATTAAACTGAAAACTGGGCGATTTATCATACAATTGTAGAGTCAGAAAGGACCCTGAGGATCATTTAAGCCCTAATAATAGTAATAATAATAATAATAATTTATTTATATCCCGCCCATCTGCCTGGGTTCAGGATCCGGGGATCGAACTTGCAGTCTTGGTGCTATCAGCACCACGCTCTAACCAACTGAGCTATCCCGTCTGATTTAGAACAGATAAAAAGAAACGACTTCACACAGCGCATAGACTATGGAACTCCCTTCCACAGGAGGCAGTGATGGCCACCAACTTAGAATCACAGAATTGTAGCGTTGCAGTCCAACCCCCTGCAATGCTGGGGTCTTTTGACCAACATATGGCTGGAACCCAGGACCCTGACATTAAGAGTCTCATGCTTGACTGAGCTATCATTGGATGGGTTTAAAAGAGGAGTTGTCAAAATTCACGGAGGAAAAAGCTATCAGTGGCTACGAGCCATGATGACTATGCTCTGCCTCCAGGGTCAGAAAAAGCAATAAATCAAATAAGTTTAAATAAATCAAAGATGGGGAAATAGGAGTTGGCTGCCGGAGGTTTAAATCCAGGTTTGGATTCCTAGCAAGAGGAGCCTTGGCGTTTCAGAATATCAGTTGCTGAAAGACCAGCAGTGTGGGGTGGGCTAGATGGGCCATTGGGCTGCTCCAAAAGGCTCTTCTTATGTCAAGTTACAGACCTCAGAATCACAGTCAGAGCTGTTTGTACACAGCATGCTCTTTCCTCGCTCTCTAAGTGCCCACAACTTGTATACACTATGCAAACTAAATGCATTTGCTTCTAATTATTCAGTTTGTGTAACTTACCGGATTCCTGCTAGCCATAGAGCAGGCATCCCCAAACTCGGCCCTCTAGATGTTTTTTGGGACTACAACTCCCATCATCCCTAGCTAACAAGACCAGTGGTCATGGATGATGGGAGTTGTAGTCCCAAAACATCTAGAGGGCCAGATTTGGGGATGCCTGCCATATAGAGCATGGCCATGAGGTTTTGCAGAACACAACGGTCCAGTTAATGACCCCTCTTGACAGCTTCAAGGACTGCAGCAGGCAAACACACACACGCAAACACACACATTCAAGCCCATGAGGACTAGAATATTGCCTGATTCTTTTGCTTCTTACTGACAGATGAGATACGCAGCATTCTGAATCCTGAAGCCAAAATGGATAATAGGCGCAGCCTTGACTGTACCTGTCTTCTCTCTTTCTTCGTTGTAAACAAACGTCCTTATGCTGTGGCGAAGGAGATCTTGAACACACATCGCAGGGGGCTGGATTGGATGACTCTCAGGATCCCATCCAACTCTACAGTTCTATGATTTACAGGAAGGCGATTCTCATTGGCTACAGGCTACCAGGCCAGGGGGTGTTTACAAACTCCCCCTCCTCTTGTTTAGAGAAGGCCAGCTCTTTGAACACCTTTCCTGCCTCCTCCCTTCAGCATCAGAACTGGCGCTGACCCATTTTCCTTCCTCTGCAGGAGAAATGTGCAGCTGCTACTCCTCGAAAGTACCAAAAGCACATCTCACATGGA
The DNA here is from genome assembly GCF_964234715.1 of Podarcis melisellensis. Taxonomy (NCBI): domain Eukaryota; kingdom Metazoa; phylum Chordata; class Lepidosauria; order Squamata; family Lacertidae; genus Podarcis; species Podarcis melisellensis. Next base: position 27,552,515 of record NC_138540.1, read on the forward strand.
GGAAAATGGGGAGGGGGGAGGGAGCTTGCCATACTTTATTTTTTGAGAAACACCTGCTATATATAAGAACGACGCCTGTTCTTTTTAAACATATATTTTTGGAGGAATTTTTATTCTTTTTAATTTTGTTAAAACTCCGGCACTTGCCTAAATAAACCCAGGCTGGTTGTCTCACCATATGTTACTCCTGCAAGCTGTAAAAATAGTATCTGGGCAATAACTTTAATTATTTCAAGCTAAAATATCCAGGGAAATGTGGAGGAGGGGGGAGAGAAGGGCTGCCAGGATGTGATTGCATTTCCATTGTGAAATATTACTTAACTTTGCCATTTCCCTCCCTCCTCCAGCCAACCCCGCCCCCTCCTCCCTCCCACATGCTACCTGAGATAATTCTCCTAGCTGACAATTGATGGGCTGGCTCCCTCTCTCCTATGAGGTCAGCCTCTTGTAATGGGAGACGTTCCTCCTCCAAGCTAGCTTAGCCTTTTGCCTGACCTGGCGGAATGGAGTTTGTAGCCTTTTGCAAAGGAAATGTCTGCCACGCAAGTTAATATAGCAGCACGATGCCAGATGAGCCTGCCCTTATCAGGGTAACCTCTCTGGATCTCAAGGATATAGGAAGTTTTTTGGGGGGAGGTATTTATATTTCCAGAGGTCTTTTTCCCCCCAGCTGTGTAATTCACAGTCAAGCATCGGTTTTGAGAATGCAAGAAACCATCTTGCACGGTCACATGAAGGAACTAGGATGGGAGAAGAAGCAGGTCCAGATCAAGGTGTTAAAAGAGCATCCTAAACAGTGTGACATTTTGCAATGCATTCATTTAAAACCAAAAGGAAGTCCTCTTTCGATCAGCGCCTAGTTAAACTATGAGCGGCTGTCTACTGGCTGTGCAGGGCAGCTGTCTACCAGCTCCATGTGGTACGCCAACTGAGACCCTACCTGCCTGAGCACTGTCTCTCCAGAGTGGTACATGCTCTGGTTATCTCCTGCTTGGACTACTGCAATACACTCTCCGTCGGGCTACCTTTGAAGGTGACTCGGAAACTACAACTAATCCAGAATGCAGCTGCCAGATTGAGGACTGGGAACGGTTGCCAAAACCATATAAAACTGGTCCTAACAGATCTACATTGGCTCCCGGTACATTTCTGAGCACAATTCGAAGTGTTGGTGCTGATCTTTAAAGCCCTAAATGGTCTTGGCCCTGTATACCTGAAGGAGCATCTCCACCCTCATTGTTCAGCCCAGACGTTATGATCCGGCACCGAGGACCTTCCAGTGGTTCCCTCACTGCAAGAGGTGAAGTTACACAGAGAACCAGGCAGAGGGCCTTCTCAGTAGCGGTGCCCTCCCTGTGGAATGCCCTCCCATCAGATGTCAAGAAGAAAAATAACTCTCTGGCTTTTAGAAGACATCTGAAGGCAGCCCTGTATAGATAGGGAAGTTTTTAATGTCTGATGTTTTATTGTGGTTTTTAATATTCTGTTTGGGAGCCGCTCAGAGTGGCTGAGGCAACCCAGTCAGATGGTCAGCGAAAATAAATAATAAAATTATTATTATTATTATTATTATTATTATTATTATTATTATTATTGAACTCATTTCTGCAGGAGGCAGAAGTGATAACCACAAGCTTAGATGACTTTAAGAGGTTTGCACAGATTCACAGAGGAAAGGGCTGTTTGATGGCTACAACCCATGTTGGTCACATTGCACCTCCACGATTAGAGGCACTAATGCTGTGAAATGCCAGTTCCTAGAAAACACAGGAAGGAAGAATTCTCTTGTGCTCCGGTCCTGCTTGCAAGTTTCCCACTGGGGCATCTGGTTGGCCACTGTAAGAGCAGGATGCTGGACCAATGGGCCAGTGTGGTGTAGTGGTTAGGAGCGATAGACTCGTAATCTGGTGAACTGGGTTCGATTCCCCGCTCCTCCACATGCAGCTGCTGGGTGACCTTGGGCTAGTCACACTTCTCTGAAGTCTCTCAGCCTCACTCACCTCACAGAGTGCTTGTTGTGGGGGAGGAAGGGAAAGGAGAATGTTAGCTGCTTTGAGAGTCCTTTGGGTAGTGATAAAGTGGGATATCAAATCCAAACTCTTCTTCTTCTTCTTATGCTCTTAAGTTTAATTGTGGCATGGGGTTGTATCAAATGCTAGTTTTAGTCAAAGTTGATCCATTGAAATTAATGAACTTGAGCATGCCTTAATTGGGCTGCTAATCCATGGTTTCTCTTCAGTTTGGGGGAGGGGGCGCAGGAATTTGACACATTTTCCGGATGGTACATATATTAGCTCACTCAGAGGCTTGATGGCAAAGACATGTTTATTTTTGTTTGGTTTTGCAGCGTATTTATGCCTGCCAAGAGTTCTTAGCCCTACTTGGAGATACCATTGGAGATTCAGTCATGAACCAAGGAAACTGACGACACTTTTTGCCACTGAGCTACAGCAAGACGTTTCCTGAAGTTGGGGGTTTTGTACCTAAAGACAATCTCAGCTTTATTCCACCTGCAAAAGAGTGTCATGAACGTGTGCTACCGAAGTTAAACATGTGCAGTAGGACAGCCCATCAACAGCTTAGGCTGAAGCAGCACACCAGGAAAAAAAATCAGCCAAGGACATAGACTCAGAGGCTGGGGACACAACACCATAAACACAGGATGAATCAAGTCACCTGACCTCTTTCAGCAAACGAGACCAGGCCACAGGAAGGCTTCACTGTGATTTATAGCGGTTCCAGCATTCCTTGGTTGGTGTCTTCCTTCCAAGGTAAGACAGCAAATGGATTAGAGTGCTGCTCTAGCAAGAGACCAGGGTTCAAATCCCCACTCAGCTGTGAAGCCCACTGGGTGACCTTGGGCCAGTCACTGTCTCTTAGCCTGACTTACCTCATAAGGTTGTTTTGAGGATAAAATGGGGAGTGGGAGAAGCTCATCAGCCACCTTGCGCTCCTTGGGAGGAAAAGTGGGATATACAGTGGTACCTCGGGTTACATACGCTTCAGGTTGCATACGCTTCAGGTTACAGAATCCGCTAACCCAGAAATATTGCTTCAGGTTAAGAACTTTGCTTCAGGATGAGAACAGAAATCGTGCTCCGGCAGCGCGGCAGCAGCAGGAGGCCCCATTAGCTAAAGTGGTGCCTCAGGTTAAGAACAGTTTCAGGTTAAGTATGGACCTCCGGAACGAATTAAGTGCTTAACCTGAGGTACCACTGTAAATGCAATGATAAGATAAATATAAGTCAATTCCCCGCCACACATATACAGGTGTGGTTGAAACTTGGGAAACAGCAGATTTAATTCATCTGTGAACTTCGTTTGAAGCAAACAATCAACGTGATTTACAAAATATTACCCCCATAATATTTTCTGGCGGGCAGCTAATTGCTTACCCGTAACAGTCACACACACACACACACACACACACACACACACACTTGTGCTTCCTGCCTCAACACTGCCTGCCCCAGGGAGGGTGAAAGCTGCCCACTTAAAAGCTGGCAGGCAAGGAGTTAAGAGCCTATGTCAATAGAATAGAACATTGTGTCAGGATAATGGTCTCCTGGTGCCAGGTAAGTGCCATTGTGAAGCCGGGGCATTTTTCAAACATTGAAAACACCACAGGGGGAAAAAAGTGCAAAGCATTTATTTGCAGTGGGGAGACATTCATTCCCCCCACCCAAACCCCGGCCGCCCAGAGCAATTCTCTCTTGGTGCTTTCTGCATTTTTGTTGTGGCAGCCGGAGATTAACGATGCAAATTTTTGTCATTTTCCCGTGATGGATGGTAGTAGACCAGAGTGGCAACTGGGCTCGTTATTTTTAAAACGGCACATTTTTATTGGCTTGTTTGGGGGGGGGGGAATTGGCATGCCCAGTGCCTCAGTCAAAAATCACTGTACAACCAGGAGTAACGAAATCTGATTGGCTGGAGAATTATTCATTTATCAGTCAATCGGGGTAATTCATCCAGCAGCAAAGCTGGCTGGCACCAATTTCATTGGCGAAATAACACAAAGGCACTTGGGCTCAGAGTACAATTGTGAGCAGCGGAAATGCCACCTCTTTTCGGTGAACACCCCCCTGTCCTGCCCCAATCAGGCAGAAATGCCTTTTGACAAGTTAGCAAAAGCCAGTCCTATCAGCCAATTAAAGAACTGCATTGATTTATCCGTTACGTACATTGGGCGATACCCAACTAAGTGGTGTTCAGAGTAGACCCACTGGAATTCATAGACCTAAGTTAGCCACATCTGTACATTTCAACTGGCCTGCTCTGAGTAAGGCTGACATGGGATACAATGTCAGTGAGATGGATTTTTAAAAAGAATTTTGCATAGCAGCAAAACATCAATGTATAAGATTTGGGAGGCGGTGGGGGTGGTGTAGAATTTTAGGAGTCACTAAGGTGCTGGTACCCAGCCGGTGCCAGGATGCCCTATGATGCCTGCAAAGCATCTCTGCATATATTTCCTCAAAAATCGCATGGTTTTTATCTTTTTGTAAATGATTTAGTGGTATGTAAATATTTTTTATAAATAAATAAAACATGTGCGAGGCTGTTTGCTCTTCTAGCTCCATTCCCATTTGCACTGCCCCAGCCTCTCCTGTTTTGAACACACACACACACACACACACACACACACCCCACAAGCCCACATTGCACTGGCTGCCGGGACCACATATCAATGCTTCCATCCATATTGAACAGGCGAGAGCTTCTCTCTCTGAGCAAGTGCAGCAGTGACTGATGAAGGTGCCTTTTCACATCTCTCAAAATTTTAAATGTGCCCATTAACTCCTAAAAATGCTAGGGGACCCTGGTGCAGATTGTTTATGATTTGATCGGGGGTGGGGGTTAAATGCTACTGCTCCTAGTTAGAAGGAAAGGTCTCGTTATATAAAAACACCAGGGGTTCTCCAAGGGTGCTGCAGGAGAGGGTGGCAAATGCGGCAGGAAGATTCAAGGGCAATCAAAGAAACATTTCAACATTTCAATCTAGTATAGTATAGTAATATAGTATCAAAAGAATGTTTTATATTTGCAGAATATGGATAGATATCTTTTCAAAATGAGAGCAAGAGCCTTGGCTGGTCTTCTACAGTTCTCCACGACATTGCTGAGAACAGAGATTTTTCAACTCTGACCAATAAAAAGGTAAAGGGACCCCTGACCATTAGGTCCAGTCGTGACCGACTCTGGGGTTGTGGCACTCATCTCACTTGTCTGGCCGAGGGAGCCGGCGTACAGTTCCCGGGTCATGTAGCCAGCATGACTAAGCCGCTTCTGGCAAACCAGAGCAACACGAGGAAACGCTGTTTATCTTCCCGCTGGAGTGGTACCTATTTTTCTACTTGCACTTTGACATGCTTTTGAACTGCTAGGTTGGCAGGAGCAGGGACCGAGCAACGGGAGCTCACCCCGTTGTGGGGATTTGAACCGCCAACCTTCTGATCGGCAAGTCCTAGGCTCTGTGGTTTAACCCACAGCGCCACCCGCGTCCCTAAGAAGGATCAAAAGAGATAAAGGCTTCTTTCCGTTGATGAGGAGCTAAGAGTTTGTTTGTCTCGAATTAGACCTAATATAAATGAGACTACCCGGCAAAATCAAGTTCCCACCTCTCACTGAGTTGGTATACTTACTTAAGGTACATATGTATAAGCAAGAAGCTTGCTTATAATTATATCTTGGGAATGATTGATGGTCTTATGTAGCTGCATTGTTTTAAACTTTCTGGATGCCCCATGATCATATTATAAAGTAGTTGCATTCCATGTTGTAAATCAAGCGCAACTAGGAGTTGTTGTGTTTTGTTTTGTTTTTTGCAATGTATTTATGCCTGGCAAGAGTTCTGAGCCCTACTTGAAGATACCATTGGAGATGCAGCCATGAACCAAGGAAACTGATGGCACTTTGCCACTGAGCTACAGCAAGATCTCATTCCTCATGGTTCTGAACGAAGGGCTGGTTTAAATAGGGAAAGAGGAAGCAGCCTTAAACCAAGTCAGAAAGTTTGGTCTATCTTGCTCAGTACTGTCCACACTGACCACCAGCATCTCTGTAGGGTTTCAGTATGATTTCCCCCCAGCCCTACCTTGAGCTGTCATCGGGGATTGAACCTGTGACCTTCTGCATGCAAAGCTGATGCTCACCCACTGAGCCACAGCCCCCTTGCCCAAATTAGAGGTTGCTTCCCCAGAAAACAGCATTGTTGACAATGGTTGTATTAAATCTATAAATCTGATAAATAACAAATAAGAATGATGGTGCAAGATCCCCAAACAGCTGTTGTTGTTGTTGTTAGAATTTATATACTGCCCTATACCCAGAGGTCACAGGGCAGTATATAAGGATTTTATATATATTTTTTTATTTACTGAGGCATCTAGTAAGTTTAACTCACCACTAAACAAAAGAAATAATTGCTACTGGATCGATTGTGTAGCAAATTAGCATAATCCCCCCCCAGCACAGTTGTATGCAAATTGTTCACAATTTGTGTGATAACAAGGAGGGGAAAAACTTCTTGTGACGTCCCTCCTCACAGGGGCAACAAGTTCCTGGCATCTGGTGTTATCTTAATCTGATCATCTTTATGAAGGCCCTTTCCTGGCAAATATAAAAATTTAATCTAAAGGATATTTTAGGACCAGTAGCAGGAGAGGGAGAGTCCTGAAGCAAACACAGCACTTGATTTACGCGAATGAAAGGGGGGGGGAATCCTCCTCTAATATCTCAGGACTCCTACTCAACGTGGCTAATAACTATTAGTGGGTGTGAGAGAGAAAGAGAGAGAATGCCATTTGACGCATTAAATACTTTGAAGTCTTTATCTTTCAGCTCAGCATAAATTGCTGTGCATTCTTGAGCAGACCAGAGGTTTCAGCGATGGGCGCCCCATCCTCAAATAAGGCTTCTCCCGCTACATGTTCTCCAAGAACTTCCTCCACCTGCTATTCCAGCCTACAACTGTTTCTTCTCCAGCTCTGCTCCTTCAAAAGTCTCCACCCTTCCTTTCTTGCTGTCCAGTGGATGCCTGGAATGCCCATCCCAGAACCCTGACATGATGCCGTGCCTCTCTCACATATGATCTTCACTCATTCTTTAAGATCAGCCGAGAAGGCTTTCCTGCAGACTTTACCAGGCCCATGTCTGGCAGAAACACCATAGCAAGCCTTCTCTGCAGTCACATCTAGCAGAAATGTGTGAACAGTCTTCAAGGGCAGCCCCACACAGAGGCATTACAGTACTCTAACAAGGAAAGGGTGGCTTCACCGGTTGTCTTGGAGGCTTGCTTGAAGCAGCTGTGAGCCCCAACCAATGGCATCAATGGCATCAAATACAAATGAGTGACTTGTGGAAATCTCTGCCAGTATGTGGCAAATTTGTAGAGGAGGGGGACTAACAGCAGCTATAAGCTACAGAAGTCAAATGAAACCTCTCTTTACAGAGGCAATGGAGAAGCAAAGAGATAGTCATAAAGGAAGGACATCCTTTTCATGCCTTGCTTGGAAGCACCAGGCTGCCTAGCGCTGGAAACAGAATACCAGGCTAAGTGACCTGGTCAGGCATTTCTCACCTGTCAACGATGAGAAAACTACAAAAGGAGAAGCCAATCAGATAAAACCCCAAACAAAGAAGGACGTTTTTTAATCCAAAGCCCTTTGAAAAGCTGTTCTGCAAAGACGACCCGACCCACCCAGTTCACGCTATTCATACAAAGTCACCACTTTCCAGAACTTTATGGCTCGGCTCGCAACTGCCGCTCAGCCGAAAATTCACATTTTACGAACGCGAGGCGACATTTGCAAAGTTACATTTCCAGCAGCTGTATGGGTTACATACCTTGACCTTAAACAAAACAGAAGCACAGAGCCACTGAAGCAAGGACCAGCCAAAGAGGAGGGCTGGTGATCTGCAGTTTGCATCCAAGCCTGGAGTGTAACATTTTGCCAGGGGGCAGCGTTCTAGGCCTTTCAGTGCAAGCTTGGAGGGGCACTGGGCAGGGAGCTTATTGGTGAGGAAAGCAGAAGAAGCTTCAGCGGAGTGCCATGTGAATGCCACTTGCCACACGGGAACCGACGGCAGCCATGTGCCCTCGACCTTGCCAGTGATCCAGGATCCAGCAAAGGACTTCCTTTCAACCGCAGCTCCCAGAAGAATTCCACAACCTGCGTGAAATCTGCTCATTTGGCACAGTTTGTTCCACTCCTCGGAGAACACAGGTTGTTACAGGATATTGTGGAGTTGGGGGAAAAAGAGCAATCAAAAATAATCAAGCAAGTGGAGCAAGTCCCCTGTGAAGAAAGGTTCCTTCTTCACGCAAGGCACTGTTAAACTATGGAACTCACTGCCACTGGATGGCCAGCAACCTTTAAAAAAGGATTAGACAGTTGAAGGCAGCAATACTTGTGAAAAACAGTTGTTGGAAACCACAGGAGGGGAGAGCATGCCACTCCATGAAACTGGGAAGCCCTGTGCACGTGTAGATCCTAAACAAATGCTGATTAGACAGCCCACCAAGGTGCATGGCCAACCTTGGCTTATGGTGCATGGCACTGGGCAAGACCTGTTTGCTCCTCATACAGTCACTGAATGCAACTCAGGACAGATAAAAGGTCTTTCACACAGTGAAACTAGAGCACTTGCTCCCACAGGAGGCAGGGACGACCACTGAATTGGATGGCTTTTAACAGATGGACTGGACTAATGGAGGAAGAGAAGTCTATCGGCAGCTACTAACCCCAGTGCCTATGCTATGCACTCATGGTTAGAGGGGGTATGGTTCTGAATACTAGTTGCTGGAAGCCTCAGGTCCTGCTTGCAGGTTTCCCACTGGGGCATCTGGTTGGCCACTGTGAGAACAGGATGCTGGACTAGATGGGACCCCCTTTGGCCTGATCCAGGAGGCTGCTCTAATGCTCTTCCAATCCCACAGAAATCTTACCCAGCATCTCCCTCCTGCAGCTTCTGAGATTTCAGCAGGCACCACCCTTCACACGCTTTGGGCATTTCTTTGCTGCCAAAAGGCCTGGAAGCTTATAGCAAAATGTAACCTTTGAGTCTTGAGAAGATGAACTCTGCAGCCCAGAAGGTTTAAGCATGGGTTGGGACCCAGGTAGCAGTTTCGCCCTGCGGCTTTGGAATAAGGAGGGACAGTACAAGCCTTGCGGAAAGGGAAATGTTCTTAAAAGCGCTGAGTCTACCAAGTCCACAACAGGCAGCAAGACTGCAAGCAAGTCTGGCTTGGCATGTCCAGCATCCACTGACAAATGCGGTGGTGGTGCGAATCTCTTTCCACCCCTCCTGTGAAGGGTTCAGCGTCTATTAGCAGAGCCAAAGTTACCTAGAGCTCATATGGCCATGCTGGGGCTGATGGGAATTGCAGTCTGAAGCATCTGGAGGGCATAAGGTCAGTTTTCTAAAAATGGTTGAGAAAGAAGAAAATTCCCCCCTCCCCAGCAATGTTTATTTTAGCAACTGCACCTAAAACAGACACCTTTTTGGACAGCTGACAACCTCTTTCTCTTTCCACATTGCACAGGAGCAATGCAAATGAGCTGCAGAATCCTTCCTTCTGAGGTTCTGGTGCCTTGTGGGAACAGGGGAGGGAGAGACTCACACCTGTCCTCAGAAGCATGACTCATCCATGTAGCCTTTGCCACATGTCTGAGTCACTCATGCAGGAAACGCCACCTTCAGAAAGCTGGGGCCTTCACAGGTGAAAATGGTCTGCAGGAGGAGGAGGAAGAGGAGTGTTGGGGGGGCATATTTTGCAATGGGTGGATAGCACTACACCTACTCTGGCCTTTTGTAAGGAATACAAGGGAATAAAAGCTCGAAATCCTTTGGTGGGTGAGCAAGTCAATGTCAGTATTAAAATATTCCATCTGGGTTTATGACCCTGTTTTGCAGCATTTTGCAAAACACAGATAGCATGAGACGGATTGAGGGAATGGTGTGACCTTTCTTGACAGTGACAAGTTTCCAATAAAAAAAGAGAGACAGAGAGGACTCGCACAAAGAAGTTTCATTGCAACGCTTGGTGCTAGTTCAGAACAGATTTCTATTTCATTCAGACACACACACACAAACGAAAACATCCCACCACATATCAATCCCAGCTTTGACGCCATTTCAACATATGTTTGATTCCCCAAATGGATTTTCAAAAGATGTCACAACAGATCAGGTGTTTCAGCACAATTAGAGGTAAACATTGCAGGAGAAGCCTTGCTCTGTAGCTTCCGCATATTCCAGAGCCGAACCCTTTTCTTATACCCAAATGCACACACGTGTCTCCTCTACAGCAAGGGTGGCAAGCCTCCGACCCAGGGGTTGAATGCAGCCCTCTGGGCCTGTCTTGCAACATGCATTTCACCTGGAAACAGTTCCCTGCAACACAACCATTTGTGCAGAGGGAGGTAGAGAGCAAGAAGGCAAAGCAACAAAGACAGGGGTTGGGAGAATCCTGGGCTATGACCCTCACTTTCTTTCTGCTTCCTCCAAAACCAGCTCAGATGGGAGCAGCTGCCAAACAGTTCAGGCTCCAAGCATGCTGTGGGTAGCCCATTCCCACTGCTCCATTCAACTGTCCTTCAGTGAGGTTCAGTTCCGAATCACTCATCGTTATGCATCGATCCCCATACCCTGGGCTATTATTGGGCTTTGCTATGTTATCCTTTGATCTGACGCCTTTTAAATTAAATTGAAATTGACCGAGCCTTCTTGGCATTGACTTCAATAGTTGGGCTATTTTTAAGAAGGCTGAACACGGCCGAATTAGTACTGCATGTTCAGTTGTCAATATAAAAGCTTACAATGAAAAATAGGGAGGGTGGGAGTTGAGGGATTTGGGCAACTAATGATCCAGGCAGCTCAGAGGCCAGGAGCAGAAAGGAAGTGAGGAGTGGGTGACCAGGGATCATCCACCCCTCCCCCCCCAAAAAAAAAAAACAGCACAGCACTCCCTTGGTGCTCCAAAAAAATTCCTAAACAGGGCAGGAAAGGAAGTGGAAGAGGGGGCATTTTAAGGTGGGGAGAGACATATGAGCAGGACGCAGGTAGTGCCTCTTGGGCTTGCCAATCAGAAAGTCGGCAGCTCAAATCTGCACAGTGAGGTGAGCTCCCATGCTCTGTCCCAGCTTCTGCCAACCTAGCAGTTCAAAAGCACACCAGTGCAAGTAGATAAAGTGGTACCACAGTAGCTGGAAGGTAAATATCATTTCCGTGTGCTCTGGCTTCTATCACGGTGTTCCATTGCGCCAGCAGCAGTTTAGTCATGCTGGCCACTGGACCTGGAAAGCTGTCTGTGGACATATGCCGGCTCCCTTGGCCTGAAGCAAGATGAGCACCACACCCCATAGTCGCCTTTGACTGAACTTAACTGTCCAGGGGTCCTTTTCCTTTTCCTACTGGACACTGAGCCATCCTAGAGCCACTGTGGCATCAGTTCTGAGACTGGTGGGGCTAGGATCTCAACAATCAATGAGATGCCTTGCTGGTCTCGCTAAGCCGCTGAGTTGGCGCAAGTTCCTCCTCTATGCCAGTTCAGCACAAAAACATTTTGGGCCCCAAGGTGGACAATCCAAACGGCACGGCTCCAAATATTTGTAAGCACTTTGTCTGGGTCCCTTTCAGCTGGCAGTTACATCCCTGCCATATGCAGTAGGGAACAACATCATCTTTCCTGCTACCCAGAAGCTGAAGACTGTGAAATAAGCAGAGAGCTCTTTAGCCAGCCAGGCAACTCCAGAGAGGAAGCCCCTGCCATTCCAACCCTGATCAATGCTCCCCCAAAAAAGCTCAACAACTTAGGTCAATACAATGGGTAGATCACTCCCAGGTTTTTTTTTAGTGGGAGTAGACGGCAGTCTCTTGGAAGTTGGGACATCCCTGCTATAGGACTGCAGGGCCTCTGGAGCTGTCCAAGGTGCTGGTCCTCTCTGCTTCCATTTGGGCACTGCCTGCTTCCCTTGTGAGCCTCAAGCTGCCCTGAATCTACCAGGGCATCCCAACACTCTCCCCAAAATATTTTGGCCCTACTCTCTGCCATGCTGACATTGGAATCCAACAACATCTTCAGGGCCACAAGTTCCCCATCCCTCTTCTAAAGTCCCCCCTGGCCACAAGGCGAGAGGGAAAGCATGGCCAAAGCCATCTCTGCATATGCCTTGGGACAAAAGGCTTGCCACCACCTCTGTGGTTGCTGAAAGATGCAAATTGAGCTTTTATCACATAGATGGGCTTCCGTGAGTGTTTAAATCCTGAAGGAGCTCTCGAGAACAGCCTGAAGCCAACACTCCAGCTGCCTTTGTTGCCCCTGCACCCATTTTACAGAGGGGCACTGCATCTTGACAAGGAGGTTATGTTTCACAAGCATGGCAACAGCTGTTTATTGAGTAGCCCTTCTCATATGCAAGTTGTGGTCCTTTCCAAGCTACCTCAAGGAAGAGCAACTGTGGTGCAATGGTTAGAGTGTTGGCATAGGACCTGTCAAACCAAAGTTCAGATTCTCACTCGCTCACAAAGCTCACTGGGTGACATTGGGCCAGGAACTGGCTCTTTCAGCCTAACCTACCTCGTAGGGTTGTTGTGTGGATTAAATGAGAAGGCAGAGAACCATATGTGCCACCTTGAGCTCTTTGGATTTTAAAAAAGGTGGGGTGCCATAAATTGAATAAATAACCTTTGAAATGCAAACATTATTTTGGTTGCATATGCTTTTGGCGGCCTTGCATGTTTATTCAGTTTTCTACTTGGAATCATCATCAGAAGCGTATACGAAAATATATTTGCTGATTTATCTTCCTTCAATCCCACCATGTGAGACCATCAAGACTGCGTGGGAAAGACTGGGAAAACACCTCCCCAGTAGTGGAGGCAGCACCCAAGACCCCCCCCCCCCAGAGAAAAGCAACTCTTGTGCTTCCTCCTTGGTGACATGTTCAGTTATCCCTCATACTCATCAGCCTGGATACAAATCTCTTCTCTGTTTGTTAACTGCATATGCTCAGGTTGTTGTTTTTTTCCCTGGGCAAAATATTCAGGCTACCTCCATGCAATTATTTTTTAAACGACCAAACACAAAGAGTCCTGATTAATGTGAACCCTTAACTTGATATGGTCCTGGTGGACATTTTCACATCCATTGAAAAAGAGAGGGGGAAAACACCTGTGCTTTATAACCGTGGCCATTTCATTATTTGTTTGTTTTTGTTTGCTTGCTTTTAATGAGGGAAAGAGCACAGGAGGCTGCTTTGGGCTTGTTAAATTAAAAGCTGGAGGCATCTGAATATTTATGTCACAAGTTGATGAACTGCAAGAAATCCCCAAAGAGAATCGCCCTGTGTCCCTTAATGTATGATGAAATGTTCCCCTCCTCCTCTCTCTCTCTCTCTCTCTCTCTTTAAATAATCATCTTGTTTTACCTGCCTCCATTTAAAGTATATCAATTAAAAATGCATAACCTCTTAATGTATATATGACAAAGATTACCGGCAAGGTTATTTCACCGCCCGCAGTAACTCCAGCCTAACCTCATTTTCTGTATCAGTGGGGTAGAACAAGTCTAAAATTGAACCATTTTATTTTGTTCTCTGAGCTGCACCCTACAGCTACGTGTCATTTTATTTAAGGTGTGTGTGTGGGAGGGAGAGAAAGAGAGAACCCACAGGATTTCACCTGTTACATGGCAGTAATGAAAAGCAAGCTGAAAATAAAAGAATTCCCCACGCACCAATCACCGACTTTCCTAACCATTCCTGCGGACTGCGCACCCAAATTAGCAACAGGCCGGACCGCAAGGACAGATATGTCACATTTATACCTAGAAAGTGTGTTACCTGCTTGATTGACCTTCTGGGACTTCATATACCAGAGTAAAATTGGTTTCTCAGATTACAGGAGTTGCACTCTGACTGCTGCAATAGCTGCTTGTTCCCTCGCTCACTCGCTCTCACGCACACAGATGCACATCACTGCCACCGCTAAGAACATACGAGCCCTGCTGCATCAGGCAAAAGGGAGCTCATCTAGCCAAGAGTCCTGTTCTTATTGCGGCCACCCAGATGCCCACTGGAAACCCACAAGCAAGATTCAAGCAGCAGAGCGCTCTCCCCTTGTGCAGTTTCCAGCAATTTGTAATCAGAACTATTACTGCTTCCAAGCGTGAAGGCAAAGTACTGATAGCCTTCTGTGAACTGGTCTCCACCCCAGTAAATCAGCCTGGACACTGAGGTCCAGCTTCAAGGACCTTGCTAGTGGTTCCCTCACTGAAAGAAGTGTGGTTACAGCGAACCAAGTAGAGGGCCTTCTTGGTGGTGGTGTACTGTGGAACGACCTCCCAGCAGACGTCAAGGAAATAACTAACTACGCAAGCTTTAGAAGACATCTGAAGTCCTGTATAGGAGGTTTTTGATGTTTGATGTTTTATTATGTTTTTATATGTGTCGGAAGCTGCCCAGAGTGGCTGGAGCAACCCGATGAGATGTACTTTCTTTGACCTGTTCTGAATCTTCCAGCATTCAGCTTCCTTGAATTTCCATGAGGTCTAGTGCTATGAGAAGGGAACAACTTTCCTCTATCCACTTTCATGCAAAGTTTTATAAAGCTCTATCATATCATCTCTTACTCACCTTTTCTTTAAACTAAAAAGTCTCAAATGTTCCCCCTTCCTTCCTAGGGAAGTCATCTCACCCCCTTGATCATTTTGGCTGCCCTTTATGTGTGTGGATAGACATCATACAAATAAAATGATGGTTGTACCTGCCTCTCTTTCCCTACGCTGTTTCCATATGACTATTAGCAACAAATAAGTTGTCTCATATGCAGTCAGACCATTGGTCCATCTATCATATTGACTCTTTCTCAACTTTTCTCTAAACCAGGGGTCAGCAAGGTTTATCTTGCCTGGGCTGGATCTGTCCCACAGAGATCCCTCTGTGGGCCGGATCACGCACGAGACCACGTGCACAGCTGCAATTTTCAGCGTCTGCGCAGATGTGATTTCCAGCTTCTGCACATGCGCAGACGCAATTTCCAGCACCGTGGAAGCGAGTCCCCGCGTCGCACTGGTTTAGTGCAGCACACAGGTGGGCATCTCAGTTTGGAGGCAGCTCGTGGGCCGCTCAAACAACCTCCACGGGCCGCTTCCGGCCCATGGACCTTAGGTTGGTGACCCCTGCTCTAAACTAACATGCAACCTGCAAATGTTGAACAGTAACAGAAAGAGGCAGTAATGCTTCTTGAATACCAGTTGCTAGAAACCACAAGAAGGGAAACCAAGCCTTATGAGGAGCAGTTGAAGGAGCTGGGTATGCCTAGCCTGGAAAAGAGGAGACTGAGAGGGGATATGATAGCCATCCTTAAATATCTCAAGGGCTGTCACATGGAAGAGAGAACAAGCTTGTTTGCTCTTGCTCTGGAGGGTAGGACTCAAGCCAATGACTTCCAAGTTACATGAAAGGAGATTCCAACTAAACATAAGGAATAACATTTTGACAGTAAGAGTTGTTTGACAGTAGAATGATCTCCCTCGGGACGTTGTGGGCTCTCCTTCCTTGGAGGTTTTTAAGCAGAGGTTGGATGGCCATCTGTCATGGATGATTTAGCTGAGATTCCTGCATTGCAGGGAGTTGAACTAGATGACTCTCAGGGTCCCTTCCAACTCTACAATTGTATGGTTCTACGTGCTAAAACACCCTTCTCCCAGCTCAGCCTACAAGTTTTAACATTAAATGTATTGACGTAGACCTTTAATTCAGCCAATTGGCACCACAGTCTCCCTTTGAGGTTCCTTCAGCCTAAGACGGCCACTTAAAGGTCCATAGCAGAGCACCCTGGGCAGTCAATCTTCCTCTGGCCTCACTTTTTACAATTCCTCCTGGTGTACACACACACACACACACACAATTCAGGTAACACTCCATGCATCTGATGAAGGAGACTGCTGCCCACAAAAGTTTATGCCTTCATAAATCCCCATGTCATTTCAAGTGCCACAAGATCCTTTGATCTTTTTGCTGCAAGACACTAGCATGGCTAACCCTTTGGACGTTATCAAGAGAAGTCTAAAATCTATCCAGCCATCTCTCCTTGCCACATAATTAGCAAAGCTATTAATCAAAAGGCAGAGAAAATGTAGCTGCTATACATCAGATTGGAAAACAATTAACTTGGAAATAGGTGTGCAAAGCTTAAATTGCAAAGTTCTCTGTTTTCTTTCTTAACAGACTTCAGGGATAAGTTGTTTGCCCAACAGTGTTCAGCCTTGGAGGCCGGAGGGGGTGGGCAGGCTCAGAAAAAGATCTCAATTATAGCTAAGCACCCACAAAACGAAAACAAAAGGAAGGGAAGCCCACATTTGAGATTTAAATGAACTTTTTTTTAAAAAAAAAATCTTCATTTGAAACAGTGACATTACGAACTTCACCAAGTTTATGATTCAATTACTGAAGCCTCGAGGGTGGGCGGGGGGAGAGAGAAAGGCCAGTCAATTTGTCACATGGCTTTGACAGGTGCTTTGGTTTAAAAATAAAACTGCTGATTTCGGCTTTCTCCCCAGCCCCCCAGCCCCTTGCCCCAGCAGCCACTGCAGAGTTTGCCTCACAACCAGCCCCTCCAGCAAAGAGGCAGGAAGCAGAGATGGTGGCTGCTTTTACAGATCAGGATGGAAGAAGCCCAAGGAAACACTGGGGAACCACTGAAGGGAATGCCCCTGGCCCAAGGTGGGAAGGGCTCGGGCATAGCAGAATCTGCTCTCCCCCCCCCCTTCTCTGTATTCAGTTACAGTGGTACCTCGGGTTACATACGCTTCAGGTTACAGACTCCGCTAACCCAGAAATATTACCTCAGGTTAGGAACTTTGCTTCAGGATGAGAACAGAAATCGTGCTCTGGCGGCGCGGCAGCAGCAGGAGGCCCCATTAGCTAAAGTGGTGCTTCAGGTTAAGAACAGTTTCAGGTTAAGAACAGACCTCCGGAACGAATTAAGTACTTAACCCGAGGTACCACTGTATTGGCAATTCAGACACACTTTCCACCAAGCAGCTGCGAGTTGGGAGAGCAGCAAAATCCCTGCTTGGCCCCAGCTCACACCATGAACAAGGAGACTTCGCTTGCGCAAACAACTAGGAAATAAAGAGCACAAACGATTGCAAATAAATAAATAGCAAATAATGAGCATGCAAATAGTAAATAAATAGTACAAACCAAGGAGAAAACCCTACACAAATCCGAAGTGGAGTCCCTAAGATGGCTGGGTGGCACCTTGTATGCCTCCTTCCGGCAATTCCTGCAGCCAAGCCGGTGTCAAATGTATTGCTCTGCTTTCCTTTGGATGACATCAGCGAGGCCGAGACAGGGCTCTTGTCGTGTGGGCAGCCCAGGACTTCCACACACACACTGCGCCCAGGCTTGCGCCCTGGGAAGGTCACTTCAGTGATGTTAACACAATGGTTTGACTTCACCCCAGGAGGCACACTCCATTGTCTCGAGACAGACAGATCCCAACTATAGTACTGTACAAAGTATTGTGAACAAATAGTAAATAACGTGGAAATGAATAGTGCAAACGATTGCAAGCCTTGTAAATAAATAGTACAAATGTAGGCAGAGTGGGTGTTTGGGTCAAGGGACAGGTGGGTGGGTGGGTGGGTGGACCTCAAGAGAGACTAGCACCTTGAACCTCCCTCCACCTCAGACTGGCCAGATACTTTGACAGGCCTACACAAGACCAACAAGCTTAACAAAGAACAGGTTGGAACAACTGTGTAGCAAGTCGCAGGGGGTGTTTGAATTCCGCTCCTTCAAAGCGCTGAAGTAGCATGTTGCAACCAACATTTCCAAAAGTAAAGTGACACAGAACCATGGACCCATAGATATATCCCCTGAAGAAGTTGTTGCCACCTGAAGCATCAGTAGGGGGTTGGTTCAGAATCTTTTGCACTCGGGCCCAGATCTCCTGCCCCTCCCATTTTCAAAGCTTAAAAAGCTTTTTAAAAAATGCTTATATTTGCAACCATACATTTGCAGCACATTAATACATTAAATATTGAAACTCAGTATATGTCAAGTTCCTTATTATTTTCCAGGAACAGGTAAGGTCTATGAGAATATTCAAACAGTAAAATGTTATGACTTTCTCTTCTTTTCCTTTACAGGTTAAGGCGTGAGTTGCATGTGAAAGGGTCAGAAACATGGTCTTGGCCAACATGCATGGTTGCAATTCTCACCCTATTTTTTTCCTTTATTTGTGGTCACATTTTTAAAATAACGTGCTTACAGGGAGCTAGATGTGCTACAAAGCCAGGGCCATTGAGACGCCATCAACAACCATCTTAATTTGCCCAGAGGGAAATTCTGTTTTCACCCCATAGACTACAGTAAACCCTGACAGCAAGAGGCACAATTTGTTTTCCCCCTGTAAAAGTCAGTCTAAATTTACATCTATCTTAGCATATGCAAATGTTATGCAAATGTATGCCATGGGCCTGGGCCCAGAGTCTTTTTAAGCACCTAGCAACACCCCTGGTTACTACACTCAAGTGAGAGAGGGAAATGAGCGCTCTTTGCATCTCCAGATATTTCAGCAATTTATACAGTGCTAGAAGTCCAGTCTCCTCTGACAACATAGACCTCAATGTCAACTGGAGAATCACTACTTGCTAACATTTAGTTTTACAATGTATAGATATGTCACTTGGAAAGGTGTCACACACACACACACACACACACACACACATACACTGGCATACTTGGGGTAGGGAATAAAACCCTAAATGGGTCAAGTATCATTGAGAGTTTCCAATAACGGCTGAACAAATTCAAGGACCACTAGAAAAATTTGAGAGGGGGAGCCATAGATTTCCACAGACTCCAAACCAATTTTTGCACTTCTATAAAAGTGCAAAATGTTTCCCAGAAGTATTTATGTATACAAAAAAAAAAGTTTCCTAAATCATCTGGGGAAGGAAACAAGGGCAAAGAAAAGTCACTTCCAGCTGCAATCTTTGTTGGGTCATTTAAAATGTGCCTGCAGGGTAATCCCAGCAGGTTGGGGGGGGGATCTGCATGTTATTTGACAACATCCACAGGAGGGGAGTAAAGAACCTAATCACTCTGCTCAGATAACAAGAGCGGATTTAGGCAGGGAGGTGGGAGGCAGATTTGGAAAGAACAGCATCGAGAAAACTTGGGTTAAGCCAACCTGAAGGAGAGGGGTGGGGGAGCTGGGGGGGGCAACTTCACACTGCTGCAAACTCAAGGCTGCAGAGGGTCAACTTCAACCCGGAAATCTCTCAAGTAAGGATGTCTGAGTGCCCTTTATCATTTCCCACGGCAGCCCAGTGCTCACCAGAGTAAAGGTGGGCAGTGTGACTGGGAATGTCCACTCCAGCCAAGGTCACGCCAAGGCAGGCATCCTGGGAGGTTTAAGGGTGGTGCAGAAGCTGAAGAGACAGCATTGACTAGTGCAGTAGTGGAGGAATTTCAGGTATGGGGCTGAATGTGCCCCCCCAGCTCTTCCTTTGGCCCCCAGAACACTCCCCTTTCTGGACCTGATTGAGCTCCTTTGCCTGGCTGGAATATGTCCTTGAACTGTGAATACGCCTCTTGCTTTTCTAGGTGAAGGATACCAAAGCGTGTGAGTGGGTGTATCGGTGTAGAAACCAGCCTACCATGCAAATATAAAATTTAAATTCATTGCTCCACCCACTTTTTTCCTACAGCCCCACGCACCCACCCAGCACTGGTGGGAGGCCTTCTGAACATCGCCAGAAGGGAACGTGGCACTCTGGCCAAATAAGGTTCCCCCATTGCCAGCCCAGAGAAGCATAAGGTTTGCAACTGCCAGGCCTCAAGCTGGTTGCCTTTGGATCAGACTACATTTGTTCACATGTGCCGAGCCAGGATGCAGTGACAGAATGGTTCTCTCCGCTCCAATTTGCCTATGGGATCCTCCAGGACCCAAGAAGAGCCAGTGTGGTGTAGTGGTTAGAGTGCCGGACTAAGACATGGGAGACCAGGGTTCAAATCCCTACTCAGTCATGAAACCTTGGCTGGGTGACCTTGGGCCAGTCACACTGCCTCTCAGCCTAACCTACCTCACAGGGTTGCTGTGGGGATTACAGGAGGAGAGAACCAAGTGGACCAGCGTGAGCTCCTTGGAGAAAAATGCAAGGCTATTCAAAACATAAGTAAGAGCTGGATCAGATCAAAAGGCTCCTTTAGCCCAGCATCTTGTTTTGCACAGTGGTCAACCAGCTGCTAGACAGGAAAGCCCACAAGCAGGACCTGAGTGCAACAGCACTCTCCACTCTTGCCTCCCCCAGCAAGTGGTATTTATGACAAACTACCTCCAACACTGGGAGGTACGGCTTAGCCATTCTATGTGGTCTGAATTAAAACCCAGTGTGTTGTTCCCTCCCTGCGCAAACCTTCCTGCTGGGGCTGATGGGAGTTGTAGTCCAAAGCATCTAGAAGTCACCAAGCTGGGGAAGCTGCTTTGGAAGAAACTTTCTGAACATTTGAGCTTCTCATGAAGGCCTGTGGAGCTCAGTTTTACAGCCGGCCAATTCACCCAATCCAGCCATGAACTGCATGTAATTAATGCATGTCCAGCGAAGTATCGGAGTAATCCAAGATGGTTTGAGTGCCTGATCAATCATCTTTCGGCAGAGAAGAGAAAAACAGCAGTACTTCTTTTTTTTCCAGGCAATATCCAGAGCCAGAGCACTTTGCAACTTCAACAGCAAACGCAATAAATGCTGAAGAGAGATTTTGCCTTCAGTAATGAATCTAAAACCGCTGCTATATAGGGAATATTTGGAATTCTCCTATGAGCATGACAAATCATTGAAATCCTTAAGTATTCTCTGCAGAGCAACTCTAAACCTGCCAGACAAAACATGCCATTTTCTGGAGGCTAACAAGGCCATGTGGTGCTGATGTGTCTGGGTTGGGCATACCTAAAAGATTGCCTCCTTCCCTATATCCCATTGTGGTACCTCAAATGCACTGGGAATTCCTGAGTACTTCATCCATATAGTGAACACGAACAGAGAAAAGGTTCAGAAAGGTGTTTTTAATGGCTACTACAACTCTGAAGCCTCCTTCCCACCTGTAGTAAAGGTAAAGGTAAAGGGACCCCTGATCATTAGTTCCAGTCGTGACCGACTCTGGGGTTGCGGCGCTTATCTCGCTTTATTGGCCGAGGGAGCCGGCGTACAGCTTCTGGGTCATGTGGCCAGCATGACTAAGTTGCTTCTGGCGAACCAGAGCAGCGCACAGAAATGCTGTTTATCTTCCCGCCAGAGCGGTACCTATCTACTTGCACTTTGACGTGCTTTCGAACTGCTAGGTGGGCAGGAGCAGGGACCGAGCAATGGGAGCTCACCCCGTCGCGGGGATTCGAACCGCCGACCTTCTGATCGGCAAGCCCTAGGCTCTGTGGTTTAACCCACAGCGCCACCCGCATACCTTCCCAGCTGCAGACTTCCCCCCAAACCAAGCTGAATGAAGAGGAGATGTCGTTTACCATAGGGCTGCAGTTCTGTGTTTATTCATTGGCTAGAAAAGGTGTTGCTGATTAACTGGATTTTTAAAAAATCAACAATGAAAAGGCAAATAGTGTGTGCTAACTTAGAAGAGCCATCCCCTATTCTCTACAGAAATGACCCTTCTATGATGGTACCTGTGGAGGCAGACAAATAGACCCCCTAAACACAAAGTAAGTTGTTGTTTTTTTGCCCTCCTTCTCCCAGAATTCTTGTTTCATTCAAAAGCAAAATGCATGCAGATTCCAAATCACTTAATCATCATATAAGCAGCCAGCTAAGATTTCATCCATCAGATGACTGTCCTGATTACATGTTTTCTTTCCCTTTAGTTTGGCGAGGAGGAGGAGGAGGAGGAGGAGGATTTTCACCCGCCGTCTTGTTCTCCCTTATTTTAAGATTTTTGTATCAGCAGCATAATAAGCTTTTGGGGTTTCATGTGAAGGATCCCTAGCCTGTGAGCTGGACCCAGACTGAGTTATTACTTGAACTTAGGTCTCAGACTGGAGGTGAAGGTGGTTTGGCATCTCATCTCGACATTCCGGATAGATGCCAGGAAGGGCCACTTTGCATTAGGAACCATGGCCCTCGGGAGAACATGATAGTCCATGGGGTGGGCAACAGATGGGAGAAGACAGAAGGAGGGGAAAGAGACCTACAGGCATGATTTAATGCATTGCCGTTTCACATTGATCCAACTCAACTGGATCATGTCCATGGCTCCATCGCCAGGGGAGAGATGAGGTAACAAAGGGCTAAATGAAGTCATTTACCGCTCGCTCGC
This sequence comes from Podarcis melisellensis, assembly GCF_964234715.1. Taxonomy (NCBI): domain Eukaryota; kingdom Metazoa; phylum Chordata; class Lepidosauria; order Squamata; family Lacertidae; genus Podarcis; species Podarcis melisellensis. The sequence goes on from NC_138540.1 coordinate 27,574,855, forward strand.
TCTCTGGCCCTCAGGACTTTCTCAAGCCACATCCATACTTTGAGCCCACCTTGAGCAGTTTCACCTGGATGAGGTATGTCCTTGAACTCTAAAAACCCTTCTTGCTTGCCATGATCTTTATTTACTTAGCAAAAGTAATATCCTACTTGATGGTAGCAGAACCTCTTAAGCAGTTTACTAGAAATATTAAAATAATATTTAAAAAAACATTTTAAAATAATTAAAAGGGACTAAAGCATTGATGTTTCTAAATGGAGGACAGATAGGAGAGTGTGAGCGTACCTAGAAATTGGCCCCCTGTACAAAAATAAAATGTGCAATCGCTGCTCTGCCTACTTTTCTCTCTGGCCCCATCCACCATTGCAATGTGACTTCCGGGAAGCAAACGCAGCCTTCAGGGCTGAAAAGTCCACACACACCCAGCCCTGTTCCTTGGAAGAGAGGGGAAAGATGAACATTTGCTTTTTAAAAGTGGGTTCCCTGTGGCAAGTCAAGGCAGAGGTGGGGAGGCATCAGCTTCAGCCACCAAGTGTCAGGGAGCTGCCAGAGCGAACAGTTGACTCTTCATTGTCAAAAGTACTGTACTCTTACAACTTAGGAAAAGGCATGCCCACCAGCTACTCCTAGGTGTGCACCCGATGAGGAAGTTGTTGCAACAGAGGCCCTGCCCCTGACTTCGGCCTATATATCTCCCCAACCCAAGCTGTGCCTGCATGCAACCTGTTTCTACTCCTGCAGCTCCAATCCTCACCTGTTCCTGGGAGACAGTGGAGCAGGAGAGGTGGAGAGGTGAAAGCTCTTGACTCTACGCCAGCCTGATCTCTCTCTCTCTCTTTCTCTCCTTCTGCACCTGTTCTTCACTCTCCAATCCTGCAGCTTCTCTGACTCTCTGCCTCTGACTCTCATCTCCTGGCTGCTACAGGCTACCCCAGATCACTGATCTCTTCTTCCAAGTCAGCCTCAAGCCCCACTTCTCCTGGCACTGACTCATCGGCATCCAGTCATCACTCATCAGCGTCCTGCCAGTACACGACACCATGGCTCCAAACTCCAGTCAGCCCCAGCCAATGTGTCAAAGGGTCAGGGGTGATGGGAGTGGGAGTCCAATCACATCTGGAAGGACGCAGGCTCCCCATTCCTGGCTTAAGGATAAAAGTGGGTTACAGGCTTTAAAAATCTGAACTCTGCAGATTATAATGATGGCATTAGGCTTCCCAGGAAGACCAGCATTTTGTCCATTGTTACCAAATATTTCTTATAGGCAAAGGGACCCCTGACCATTAGGTCCAGTCGTGGCCGATTCTGGGGTTGCGGCGCTCACCTCGCTTTATTGGCCAAGGGAGTCGGCGTACAGCTTCCGGGTCATGTGGCCAGCATGACTAAGCCACTTCTGGCGAACCAGAGCAGCGCACGAAAACATCGTTTATCTTCCCGCCGGAGTGGTACCGTTTATCTTCCCGCTGGAGTGGTACTTGCACTTTGACGTGCTTTTGAACTGCTAGGTTGGCAGGAGCAGGGACCGAGCAACGGGAGCTCCCCCCATCGCGGGGATTCGAACCACCGACCTTCTGATCGGCAAGTCCTAGGCTCTGTGGTTTAACCCACAGCACCACCCGCATCCCAATATTTCTTATAGTGGATAGCCAAAGGATGAGTGTCAGGCAAATTCTAGAGTAGCCTTTGTAACTCTGGTGCCTTCCCAATATGTTTTGGATTACAGCAGCCCCATTTGACAACACCAAACTAGCAGAGGCTGTTCTGGAGGGTGTTCTAACAGGCCTGGTCAGAAACCAGCACCTGCTGAAGGTGCACTTTGGATAAATACACTTCGGAAACTCCAGGTCTCACACGGAGTGTCCATGGTAGATTCACAAAGGAAAAAGGATAGGAAGGACCAACTGAGCACCGGAAGTTTGAAAACTCCAAGAGGATCAACTCTTTTAAGGAGATACTGGGCAAGCTGAACGGGCCAAGAAATCCAGTCCGTCACTCAAGTGGTTTTGCCCCAGTTCACAAATATACTACTAAATTGCCATATATAAGCCATCAGTTAAAATTATAGGAAGTGTGTAAATGCAAGCTGTCATTTCTATTAAAAACAGTAACCCTGCTTGGAATTTATTATATTCCAAGAGACTTAAAACAGCTAGTCCAGCAAATAACATATTTCTATTCAGTTTCATTCTTTCTCTCTCTCTCTTCCTCTAATAATTTTCTTGTGGATTAAACTCAGGTTCAGCTGCAGCCAAAAGCAAGTTAAACATTTCCTTTCTATTAAAACATCTAAATCAGAAGATTAAAAACCTACTTTGCATTTTTACAGAAAGGAACAGTCAAATCAGCAAGGCGGCTGCTTAGTTTGTATTTAATGCCAAAGAGTTCTGATGTTGAGAGGTAATCAATTTAGGAAGGGAGGGGATTTCTTTAAACTCCTCAGAAGGTGGGGGGGAAACCCTACATTTAAACAAAGCTTTTAATTATAATATCTCTCAAAGAACTCCTTCCAAAGCTGCCTTTCCTGCCAAGACTAATAGTCTCCCTATAAAGGCAGTTCTTGCCCTAGATTTCCTAGTCAAACATTTTCACACCATAGTCAGACTCTTAATATATGGTATACCAATTTTGGATGTCAACCCTTGAATTCACAGGGGAGTTCTATAGGTAAAATTGTTATAATGGCTTATTATTCTGGACCATAAATCAAATATATATTGTACAATCATATGTTTGTTGAGACAATGATGCACCATGATTAAGGGATCAAGAATAGGCAGTGATGTAATGCCCTTCCCCCTTTAGATTGGCACACACAATAACAAAGGCTGACAATGCAAACCATGGTTTGATAAACCAGCAGTTCAAACTATGGCACAGGTTTTATGTAACACTAAACCACACACACAAAAACATGCAGGCTGCCAGAGAGATTACTCTCACTTTGCTCTTCCTAATCCTGTTGCTGCTGTGTGAGTTAGTCTATGGTTAAGTTCAGTAAGTTGCCAAACCCAGGCTTGTGGTTTGTTCCCTCTACTGAAATCACAAGCTGAAAAACCATGGTTACAGTTCACGGTTTTTCTGGAGGAACGCCAAAGCACCAGTCTGCATTCAGTCAACACACTAAGCCAAACCATGGGTTTACTTCATAGTAGCGCAGCAGCACCAGAGGAGCAAGTGTCCACCATTTCCTCCCTGGGAACCCATGTGTTCAAACTGTGCCATGGTATGGTTTAGTGTGTCAGCTGAAGCGGGTCTGTGAGTCTAACGCTGGTTGCAAAATCCTGGCTATTAGTTACCTACTTAATGTTAACCATGGAGCTTAAGGTTGCATTGAAGCATATTATAGCCATGGCTAAGGCAGTGAGGGATATTTGTGCAGGGGAGACCAGAGAGGGTGTATTACATGCTCACAGATCCTTGGAACCATTGTATACTGAAGTCCTATATCCAGTATACGTGGGATGAAGGTTGAACTCATGGGACTTAGCCCTGCCTAAATATATAAAGGATTGCTTTATCTTTGGCGCAACTCCATGTTCTGTATGGGGCCCTGTTCTTTTTCATTTTTATTTACAAAACGGAGTGTACCACCCAATTCTACAGCAAAGGCTCAGGAATTTAATGGATGTTTTAAAAGCTTATAATTATCAAATTATTAAATATTAAAACTGTTTGTGAATAATAGCAATGCAATTATTTATACCCTCATAGTGTTTCACAGCAGAAGCACAGAACTGAAGAAGTTCAATAGATGTGATCCATACTTTATCCTCGGGTTTTCAGATCATTTTTAAATTGAAGCTGAATAAATCTCAGGTCTAAATTATTGATCGTGCTTTAGATTGGGCAGTAATTTATCTGTGCCTTGACATAGTAGAGTTCCAGAAACGCAGGAGCATCAATTGATTTGCGCAACGTATTATAATAATAATACTTAGCATTTATATAGCAAGTTTTCATCTTCAAAGGCAGTCACACGCATCAATTAATGACTTTTAAGAGCCAGCGCTTCTGTAGGAAGAGAACAAGTTTGAAGCAATTTATTCCTTCCTCAGTTCACTGAAGTTTCTAGTTCTCATCAATACGGGATAATTTACAGAACTAATTTCCTTCAGTACTTACGTGTGAGTCTGTGATGCTGCCGATGACACAGAGTTAGAACCACTAAGATCAAGCAAACCCAGCACTATCTACTCTAACTAGAAGCAGCAGCTCTCCAAGGTTAAATCTGCCATCTCAGATCTTTCTGTCTGCATTTCCAGAGGATGGAAGTTAGGATCCTAGAAGTACAAAGCATATGCTCTACCACTATGTGAGTTGCACTTTTGGTTCTACAAAATAACTTTTCAGGACCAGGTTCCACAGTAGCAACTCACAGATGGAGATAACCTTGCCACAGTTTAACCTTTGGATATGATGCAGGTATATAAGATTATGCATGCTTGGAGAAAGTGGATACAGAATTTTCTGGCCTCGGTCCAGTATATCTGAAGGAGCATCTCCACCCCCATCGTTCTACCCGGACACTGAGGTCCAGCACCAAGGGCCTTCTGGCGGTTCCCTCACTGCGAGAAGCCAAGTTACAGGGAACCAGGCAGAGGGCCTTCTCAGTAGTGGCGCCCTCCCTGTGGAATGCCCTCCCACCAGATGTCAAAGAGAACAACAACTACCAGACTTTTAGAAGACATCTGAAGGCAGCCCTGTTTAGGGAAGCTTTTAATGTTTGATGTATTACAGTATTTTAATATAGTTTTTGGGAAGCCGCCCAGAGTGGCTGGGGAAACCCAGCCAGATGGGTGGGGTATAAATAATAAATTATTATTATTATTATTATTATTATTATTATTATTATTATTATTATTATTATTATTTTCTCACTCCCAGAATACTAGAACCTGGAGTCAACCAATGAAGCGGGTTGCTGGACAGACAAAAGAAACCTCTTCACCCAGTTAAATTCTGGAATTTGCTTTGACCAGCGGTAGTTGAGGACCACCAACTTGGACGGATTTGTCTCAGGGTCATGGGTTCAAGGCCCACATTGGGCAAAAGATTCCTGCATTGCAGGGGGTTGGACTAAAAGACCCTCGTAGTCCCTTCCATCTCTTCAATTCTATGAAAAGATGAGACCAATCCACTGAGGATAAAGCTGTCCATGGCTGTGCAGAACCTCCAGAGAAAGAGGTGGTATCTAATTGCTGGGAATTACTAAAGGGGAGAGTCCTGCTTTTGGGGCTTCCTATTTGGGCATCTGGATGGCCACTGTGAGAACTGGATGCCGGAGTAGGTGGGCCCCCTTTGGCCTAATTCAGCTGCAGGGCTCTTCTGGTGTTCGTCTCCTTTCCCCAAGGTAATTCCCAAGAAGAAGCCTATGCCAGAGAAGAGAGAAATTATATGGCTTTGCCAACACACAAAACACATCCAGCGTCGGTAAAATGAGCCATCATCTTGTCAGCCTCCGGTTACAAATGACAAGTATGACTCAAGTGTGAAACTAGATTCTCAAACTGCCTTTCTAATGTGGGTACAAGTTCTCCCCTACTTCCCACCACCCATAATAGTTAAACCTTCATTAGGATTTTTTTTTTAAGAGGGGGGGGGGGGAAACCTCCAGCAATAAAGCTATTGCCATTTTAATTCCTCATTTGATTTTCGGTGTATTATGTTACTTCCTCCACATCAGATAATTAGAATTGTGAAAGAATGAGGAAATCAGACTAACGAGCAAGCTTTTTGAAATTGTTTATTGGATTTTTGCTTATATGGATATATCAAAAGGCCCTGTGAAACAAAAACAGTGAATTCGGAAGCAGTAGTAGTGAGAGAAGAGGAAGGCACCTCCTTTCGGTGCTGTTTGCTCTGCAGAACAGCTCACTCTGGGCAGATTAGAGTTTCATCACCATCTCCGCACAGGAAGAGATGGTGAAAAAGGAACTGTTAGCAGGCTCCTTCCTTATAAAGCAGCTTCACACAGGTGAGGCCATGATGTTATTCCTGCTGCTCCCTAACATTTTCCCCATCCATGGTAAAGGTAAAGGGACCCCTGACCATTAGGTCCAGTCGTGACCGACTCTGGGGTTGCGGCGCTCATTTAGCTTTATTGGCCGAGGGAGCCGGTGTACAGCTTCTGGGTCATGTGGCCAGCATGACTAAGCCGCTTCTGGCAAACCAGAGCAGTGCACGGAAATGCCGTTTACCTTCCCGCCGGAGCATTACCTATTTATCTACTTGCACTTTGACGTGCTTTCAAACTGCTAGGTGGGCAGGAGCTAGGACTGAGCAGCGGGGGCTCACCCCGTTGCGGGGATTTGAACTGCCAACCTTCTGATTGGCAAGCCCTAGGCTCTGTGGTTTAACCCACAGCGCCACCCACGTCCAACGAGGCTCATCTAGAGGATCTCAATGAATGTGCAGCCAATGCAACAAACCAGTGGGCAACCAAGTAGGGGAAGATGCCTAGTTGTTTACCCCCAACAGAGGCACCTACTTTGCCCCAAAGCTGCATCATTTCACCTGTCACTGAGGCCATAGTCCCCAGGCAGTATGCATGATGGGGGCTGATTCTGCAAACTTCAGCTTGTGCTGTATCTGTCCTAAACCGAAGCCTGCCTCTAGGCCCTGAGGATAGGAAAGAAAAGCTCTTCCCTCCATTCAGAATCTCTATAGGGTTGCCTAAAACGTGTGCATATGAATCTGAGGTCTGCAAATATGTGCATTGTGTGTATGAACACCAGCTCCTTGGAAACACAAGCTTTCAAACAGGGCAATTTCTCCACTAAATGCAGTCTCTGATGTTGTTTTCAAGTGTAGTACTCTACTCCCTGCTGTATAATTGAATGGTTTTCATTCACCAGCTGTAAAGGCAATGCACTCAAGAGACCCGTGCCCAGGGTGAAGGCTGTAACTGTGACCCCTACCCACAATGACCCTGCATGGAATTTCATGAGGGGCAGAATATTAAATGCAACCGAAAGGGAGAAGTTACTTAGCATTTCCCAGCACACAAGGAACTTAGGAGCATTCGTCTGAAATGTGTACACAAGCGAGCTGTATTCTTGGGTTTTCTCCCAATACCTTCCCGCAAGAACTACAATAAGCTTTGCTCAGCAAGTGATCCAAGGTGACTAAGATGGCTAAAAGGTTGGGTACTGCTGTCTTGATTTTTGCAGTGCTTGAGAAGCTGCTACTGTACCGTATTTAGTGGATGGGAATCTCTCTCTCACCCATCAACAAAATATTTAAAATACAGAGGAACAGTGCTTTAAAAAAAGGTCTATTTATATATGACACTACCCAAATTCCTCACTTCATAGAGCCCCTGGGGGTTGAGTTTGTACCCTTCATTTTTTGTTTGCGTGTCTCTGTCCTCTAGCAACTCATTCCATACACTGACATTTCATATCATTGCTTGAGCTAACTACGTTGTAATAGCACACTCTTCCCCATTCTGATGCAACTTGTGTGTGCGGTAAAGCACCTAGATTTACACATGCTGAGCATCCAAAATAGCAGTGGCCATGTGTCCCACAAGTGCCACCATCTTGCATTCAGCATGGCTCATATCCACTGGCATGGGGGGGGGGGCGGCTATGCATCCACAGCCTGGGTCCTGAAAACAAAGCACCATAATCAACATGGTGCCACTCATGCTGCCTTCCTCTGTCTGAAGAAGACTTCTTTGGGAAGCAAAATGTTGTACCACATGAAGCCCCAAATAGACCAACCTACTGATTGCTTGACTTGGATTTCATCTGTGGTCATTCCAACTGGCTGCAGCAGAGGAAGAAGACAGACCCTGAAGGCTCATCTAGCCTAGCTTCCTGGGACCAACTGTGATTTGGGGTTCTCCACTCCCAGAACTGCCTCCAGGCATGAACATTGAACCCAATCCTTCTGGAACCAAGCATGTGAAAGAATTGGCACCTGAACATGCTTATTTTCTTCCTCCTGTCTCAATACCCTTTCTTTTCGTATCATGGCTCTTCTGAAATTGCAAGCCCTTTATTATAAATTATAAACTGCCTGGGGAAAGGCATTATATAAAAATGTTGTAAGGCAAAAACATTCACACCCCATTAAATATATATGCAGTAAGCCCGCAACTTATGGCACATTTAACTTTTGCGCATTGAGCTTAATGCGCTTGGCAAAAAAAAAAAGTAAAGGGGGGGCAGGTGCCCAGGAAAAAAATACGTCAACGATCCGACCCACCATTGTCCCCAATGTGTTTTGACGATTCTGGCTTTAGGTGTGGTTCCCGGAACGTGATCCCTGCACAGGTTGCAGGCTTATGTAATGTAATGATATAATGCCATGTGGAGCTGTTATTATTATTATTATTATTTATTGAATTTGTATACCACCCTTCACCTAAAGATCTCAGGGCAGTTCACAGCATAAGAATATGCGAAGACACTTACTTTACAAAGGAGCCACAGAAGTAAAAAGCTTGTCTGTGACAGGAGCTGGAAATGGATGCAGAATGTGAAGCCCCCTCCTGAAAAACACTGGGATTAAGATGTGCCAAGACAACATGGTGCTGATGCAGGCAGACCTTATGACTATGCAGAGGCATGTGTGAACAGCAACCTACAACGGCCATTTGTTACCTCGTAATGGCTTTCTCAAAACTGGCTTGGAGGAAAAGAGCTCTTCATTTATGCTCCCACCCATTTTAATACTGCATTAGTGAAGAAAATAGTTTTCCCCACCCCCTTAATATTGATACCCAAGGCGAAGGCTCAAAGCTTATTAGCTGAATGAATCTTGTTCATGTGGCATTTTAAACCCTAGAGCTATTGTGGCTAACCAGTTCCCTTTTGGTGCAAGCAAGAATGATGGTGCAGTTATTGCACACAATGCAAGGCAAGAATTCCCAAGCTCTCCTCCCAATTTCGCCCCAATCTCCCGTGTGAGACCAGCTAATTAGGATTTCCAAACACAGTGAGAACTGATCAGCTTCCAAACCAAGAGCAGAACCTTAACCATATGCTGGTTGCAGCAAAGATTCAAAGCTGGTAGGAAAGGATGGAGGGACATGGGTAGAAGCATAATAAGGCATTGGTAGAGGGTCTAAGGTTCCCAAAACAACCTTTAACAGCTGGCCCCAGGGCAAAGCTTCTGGCCAAAGAAGGTGTCCACTGAGGCAAGGGTCAAGCTAGAAGAAAACTGGACAATAATGGCCACCACCCAGTTGCAACCACTTGGGTCACCAGTGCTATGAAGAGCGAAGGACACCCTTCTAGAACTTTGGGGCCAACCTGAAGATTTTCCAGCTCAAGGAAAGAAAATGAGGGTCTTGGCTTTAAATTTATGGCCTCCATTAAAACCTGGCATCGAAGCTGATGCCAAGTATGGGCAATACATGAAATAGTAAGAGCAGCCTTTCAAGACTCACACACAATTCAGTCTCTGTTCTTGGTGTTTTCTTAGCTATGACAGAGAAAGCAAAAAAAGATTTCTATGGAAATTAATACCCTATGCTTCCTTTGTTTAAACTATTAATTTATGGAGCATTATAGACTGCGAACAGTGTTCTCAGTAGAGATCCACTATGCTGCAGTACAGGCTTGAGGTGGGGAGAGAAGGTAGACCAATATCTACCAGAAGATTTCTGGGTGAGCTGACATAGGTTATCAACAGCTTTCAACTATAGCAGGTGTGGTGAACCGTTGGATCTCCAGATGTTGCAGAACCACAACTTCCATCAGTCCCATCAAGTATGGCCTATGGCCAGGGATGATGGGAGTTGTAGTTCTGTAACATTTGAAGAGTCATAAACAAGTTCCCTATGCATTTACCACGGCAATGAAAAAATAGAACTTTTCCTCCTTTACTGAGAATTCTGAAAACTTGGGAGTAATCAGGAATGCATTTTTGGGTGAAAGAACTCTGGGCTCACTTCATTTCTCTGGTTCAAGAAACAAATGTCTCGGCAAAGAATGCAAATAGAGGCAGCCTGTTCCTTAATTGGTTATGTATTTACAAGCTGGATCTGGTTGGTAGATCTTGCAGTTCTAGTTAAACATCACCACCACCTAAGAAGACCCTGGTGTGGTGGATAAAATATTGATTGCAACTGTGAAGACTTAGGTTTAAATCCCCACTCAGATCACTGTGTGACCTTGGGCCAGTCACTACCTCTCAGCCTAACCCACCTCACAGGAAAACAACAACGTTAAGGTCCTCTGGCACTTAAAAGACCAACGCATTTTATTACACCACAAGCTTTAGTCCACAAAAAAAAACTTATGACATCATAAAATTTGTTAGTCTTTAAGGTGTCAGAATACACTTTGATGTTTTCCTGCAAAAGACTAACACAGCTACTCCTTTGGAAAGTAAATCAGCAGAGTTGAGCACATGATAAAATGGAGAGAGGGACAGAAGGCCCACCCCAATCTCCTTGGAGGGGATAAAAATGTAATCGTCCAAGTTATTGTACAAACGGGAGGGATCCAAGAGCCATTCAATCCCGGTTTCCTGGAGATAACATGAGGTTCAGCAGAGAGTTCAACTACTGTAAACATTATTATGGTATGGAGTAAGGGAAGCCAATGTGGTACCCTATAGATATTATTGGACTACAACTCCCATCATTCCCAATCACTAAATATGCTGGCTGGTGCTACCCCAGATATGGAAATGTCAAACATGCCAGTTTTTGCGTGGTGGGTGGGGAAGGAGATGGAGAAGCAGCAATGAATTTCCAAACAAGCTGCCATATTGGAGGAATCCATTTGGCTTCATCAGCCATATGTTGCCGAGGCCAGGTATCACTGAAATGAACTAGAGCATGGAGTTTTTGCTCATGTACTACAATCATAGCCACAGTGGCGTAGTGGACCTGGGAGACCAAGGTTCAAATTCCCGCTTGGCCACAAAACTCACTGGATGACCCTGAGCCATTCACCCATCTCTCAGCCTAACCTACTTCACAAGGTTGTTGTGAGGATCAAATGGGGGGGGGATCATGCATACCACCTTGAGCTCCTTAGAGGAAAGATGAAATATAAATCAAATAAATTAATTTGTATGTAATAGTAATCATTTTAGCAGGATTCACTTCCATAGGCTGATCCCAACAAGAGTGCCAACTTTGCCCTGCAAGGGACCTACAATATGCCCCTCTGAAAGAGGAGTGTCAGCTCTCTCCAAGCATCTTATTACATTTTGCCATTTATGAAATCTCTTCAGCAAACTTCCAGAGAGCACTAGGTGAAAAATCTGGTGTACTGCTATGTCCTCCATTACTTATTTCGTTTGTCTTCCCACACAATTATTTGAAGTAGGATGGAGGGGGCTTACAGAGACAATCCGCTTTATTTTACAAGCAAGCTTTTAATGCTGTCATGTTAGCAGCAACCTAAAAGAAGAAAAATGTGTTTTAAAAGGTTCCATTTCAAATGCATAACAACTGCTTTTATGCATGACTCCTAAAGGAAAGGGGGAGGGGGGTATATTCAAGTCATGTTTAAATGAGGTTCTGCTACTACAGTGTGTGTGTGTGTGTGTGTGTGTGTGTGTGTGAGAGAGAGAGAGAGAGAGAGAGAGAGAGAGAGAGAGAGAGAGAGAGAGAGAGAGAGCGCGAGAGCGCTGTTGGTCTTTCTTGTTGGTATGTTCATAATTAGGAGCTCCTGGTAACCAAGAGTTTGCCAAGAACTGAAAACAGAGCAAAAGCCCCTAATCAGTTTGAGTTTTTAAAAGTACTGACCAACTCCAGCTACAGCAGCATCTGGAAAGGAGGCAGGAAACCCAGACAACTTTCAGGGCCTTGAGTTCTCTAAACCAGCTGGGGGGGCAGGGGGTGACATAGCTGTTCAATAACAGATGTCCCCTAAAACAGCAGAAAGCACTTCTAAACCCTGCCTTTTAAAAGTGCTGCAAACAAGAAAATCAAGACCTCTCATTTGCAAGTAAAAACAACCCTTTGGACCTATAGTGTTTGCAAGCTCATTCTGCACTTAGAAAAAGCATGACTATCTCATTGCTTGCCACGCCACAAGGCTTGTTTAAAAACTGTTCTAAAATATTGAAACCCTCCAGACTTCTTGCAAATCTGATGATGAGAACCTGCAAAAGCATGTGCCCCCATCATGCAGAAGGCCTACATTTCCCCAGCTACATGCCTCCGGGATTCATCCTTTGGCTCCCTGCTCAGACAGCCCCTTCAACTCCAATAAGGGCTCTTGAACAGCTAACTGGGCAGGTTCACAGCCTGATGCTCTGCTCCTAAGCACATTTACTTAAGAAAACGCTGCTGACTTCAAAGAAGCCAACTCACAAAGTGCTTAGGGCTGCAGCTGGCAGCTCAAGGCAATGGGGTTGCTTTGGCAGGACAAAGTATTCAGCTATAACCACTAAAAGAAGGGGGGTAGGAATTGTGCTAGGTTCAAATGCAGAAAACCCACTTCATTTATGCAGCAGTGGAATCCACTGGGGTGTATACACAATGCTCCCTGGAGGTAAGTGAATGGAATATGGTCGTGGTTCTGTCAGGTGGATTCTAACTTGCATTTTAAACCAATGGTAACAGCAGGCTTTGTCCTCTGTGCTGTTCCATGGTGAGTATATCACCCTCTGGTAAACATGACGAGCTTGCGCCCACTTTTGAAGCTACAGAGTGGGGCTGGGACTGTCACAGCAACTTCGCTGCAATTCCCACCCACCCCAATCCTGGAAGGAAAGCTGGCTGAGAGTTAGAAGCAAGCTCCTCACCTCGCTCTTCACGTGGAGAGGAAAACAGGTAGGGAAGCTCTCTTAGCCTCTGCTGAGCAGCAAGACTCCAAACCACATTGCCAAGCGCCAGCTGAAGGAAGAATGCTTCTTCCATCCTGCTTTTCCCACAAGAAATATTGGGGGGGGGGGATTTCTTTGGCAGAGGTGCCAAAGCCAGCCAGCCAGTGCGGGGAGGAATCAGACAACCAGAATTTGGGGGTTGGCCAGCAAAAATCGTAGACCCTGATTAACAGCCAGATGTAATGGTGAGTAAAATTAGCACATGGGTTGAGGAGGAGGTGGTCTGTGCAATGCCATAGCCAACTCCTGACTCCTTAACACCAAGCAGCAAGGCCTCAGGAGCCTTGGGTGCATTCTCACAGGCTTGCATGGCTTCCATAACTCCTAGGAGAAAAGGCCCCGTCTGCACTATCCATTTAAAACAGCATTGTATCACTTGGCTTCCCCCAAATAATCCTGGAGTCTGCAGTTTGTTAATGCTGAGAGGGCAAAGATATTATCCTAAATGAGGGAGAGGTGGACAGCAAGAGCTCAAGATCCCTAGTACCAAACCCAAACTGTAATTTGTGACTGTAATGAACAAAACAGTTTCATAGACAAAGGCAGCTCCAAGAGGCCCTAAACCCATTTCAGCATTCATTTAGCAGCTTCAGCTGTGTGCAATTAAAACTTCAGTATTAAATGTTAGAGAATAAAATAATGAGGCACTTAAAAAATAATCTGTGCTCCACTGGGCCATGCTCAGCACAGATTTCATCAGATCATTTGTAAGACAAAAATAGATTCCTATCAAAGTCACAGTCATTGTCCTAGGTTAGCTGACTGCTTTAAGCATCAACACCTTTTCCTTTTTTTATACATAAAAACACGCTGGAGCTCTACAGTCAAATGATACTCACTCTTGACGTGAATTATTCCAATAGCATTAGATCATAACAGTGCCACTGGTGCCATAATTCTTATGCAGTCTTACTTGGAAGAAAACTTCACTGAAAACAATGTGATTTGTGAGCATGCTCCAACCTTCTAAAACTACCTGTTTCAGAAGAATCTGAAGCTCAGTTCCTTTCAGATTTTAACATGTCATCTCTTCTGTGAAGTCTGACCCAGTGCATGCCAAGAATGTTGCTGCTAAACATATTCCTTTGCAAGTAAAACTGTAATATGGAGGACAAGCGATTGTCCATCCACTTCAGTTATGAGGACGAGAAGTAGTCACCTGAATCTGTGCTGATCACTTTATTTTGTCCAACAAATCTGCTGTCTAGTGATAGTAAATTCTTACATCAGATTTTAGTTAAGAATGGAGCGATTGCACGTATCTGATGCCTTCTGGATGTTTTGGGCTGCAATTCAATGCAACTGGAACATGGTGCTGTGCTGGCTAGGCCTGATGGGAGTTGTAGTCCAAAACATCCACAGGGCTCCAGATTGGTGAAGGCTGCACTATACCAACAACAATTTGAAGTGCAAGTCCCAAAAACACCAAGTAGGGACAAGTAAACTAGCAAGGCATGGGCATCATTATCAGGCAAAACAACAATTATGGAGTCTTCATAAAAGAAACAAATATTTTCCAGAACAGGAAAAAAGGAGAATTAACTTAGCTGAACAAAAATTAAAAAGTGCATCTTTACATACATTTAAATGAAACTGTACTTGCAAAGGAGGCTTGTGAAGTAAGGTGTGTAACAGATAGATAGATTTAAAATTCAGCCCTATAATACTCTTATGATCTCAAAACTGCTAACATATGACTTGGGCAAGAAAAATGTTTTAAGAATATGCAAGCTTAAAACTTGCATATTATTATTTTTAAAAAAGAATGTTAGTTTATAAGTGCTCTAAACACATGGCTAGAAAACATACTGTATAAAAACATGCACACTGTTACACATCAAAAGAAAAACAATGAGAACTGCATATTTTTAAAACTGAAATGAATTTTAATACAGAAAATGAAACTAACATTTTACAACATTTACAGGTAAACATAATACTTATATTTAGAGAAATCAAAGAATGTTACAATTTAAGAAGGTGAAATGTTACAAGCTTGCACACCAAAAATCAAAAAATGAAAATTAAATTAAAAATGAAATGGTTACCAAGATAATGCAGGTCAAGGGATCAAAGGTGAAGGGTCACACATTATTAAAAAGAAATCCAAAATGGCGCTGCATCAAGATCTCTGCAAAACAAAGGAGCTACAGTAAGTAAAAAACTAAGTATGTTGCACAGATTCACATTTACTGAAATGAATCAAAAACATTGCAATCAGTTACAAATCAACATTTACAGTCACCTTCACTTCAAAACATATTTGTACTACTTTTTTGGGGGAGGGGCTCTGCACAGACTTAGCAGTTAGTTTTGTAGTTGATTATTTATTAAAATCCAATAAAAAGAATGCATCACATATCCAGTGATGACTCAAGTAGCTTAATTTTTTAAATAAAAAAAGGTAAAACCACACCATGTTTTTGTCACAGTGATAGATGAAATGCATGAACAATTTATTTGGAAATAATATTGTTAACTGTACTGTAAAAAAAAATGCTTCCCCCCATATATTTTTTAAAAGGAGCAGATTCCAATTTCAACCCCGTTACCCCACTATATTGACCTCAGTTGGACTATTGATCTGGCTGCTCTTGATTTAGCAAACATTATAAAAGCCAACACACATGTTTAAAGTTAGTACTTAAGTAACTCTTTAACTCAATAAAAAGGTCTTCTAAAGTAAGTTTACTACTAAAGACATCTAAAGTGATTGAATTCCGCTACATAAAGTGAATAATCTTTGATATACATTCTAACACATCTCAGAGCAGTTCCCAAGTCATTCTGAAATAAGAATGTTATGTTGATTCTTCTCATTTTGCTAAATTTTATTCCCCACAAAAAGCAAGTTGTTAAGACTTAATATTTTTTCTTTTGCTGGGGAGGGGGCCTGGGAGGACTCCTCAAGAGTTCAGCTGGTCTCATGTGGTAAACAAACACTGCATAACCCTCAACCTCCAAGCACAACACATCTTACTACTTCAAGTTCAATCTGTATTTTTTTTTTAATGTACAGATTAACATATTAAAAGGCAGCATCCGATCAACCTAGAGCTGCATTTAAAAAGCAAATGTTAGGGCTTCCTGGCTTATTGGTAATGTAAGATATTTGAATGGGGCAGAGAGGGTAAAAGGTATAAGTTCAGGACAACAAGCCACAGGCTACAGACTTCTCAGAACTGAGACTCAACACAAAGTAATCTGATTACCAATACAAAAGGGTATGAATTTATATATTACATTATATCCCATCTTTTCTTCAAAGAGCTCAAGACTGCACACATGGTCCCTCACTTTCCGTTCTCTTCCTGCTCACCTCCTATTTTATCCTCACAACCAGCTAAGTTTGACTAGGAGACTATGACTGGCCCAAGATCACCCAGTGGGCATCATCAGTGAGTGAGGATTTGAACCACCTCCTCAGTCCCAGTCCAAACCACTACACCACACAGATTAAAGAGAGTTAAGTCTCAAATGGGGAAGAAACTCAATCACTTTCTTGTCATGGTAAGCACCCCACCCCTTTCGTGAGCACAAGGAACCTCTACCTCCCCACATACACCAAAATATGGGGGTTGCCCCTGAAGTCACAATTCACTGTAGAAGTACCTCAAGCTCCCAACCTCAAGTTTGGAAATGACTGTAGCTCAGTGATAGAGCATCTGTTTTGCATGAATAAAATCTCAATCTTAATCCCCAGAATAGTCAGATAGGACTGGGAAAGACCTCTCTGCCTGAAAGCCTGGAGAGCCCACTGCCAGTAAGTGTAGACAGTATTGAACTAGATGGACCAATGTTCTGACTCATTATATAAGACAGCATCCTATGTTTCTTCAACACAACAAAGAAAATCCCCCCACCAAGGCTTGGAGTGGGCAGGGGGGGATCATCCCTGACCTCATGCTGCATGCTGACCACCAAAGTTCAGCATGACATCAGAGACCAGTCCTTCGTGTTGGGATGGAGCAAGGTCACAGTGACCCACAAACAGGCAACCAGAAATTGTGACGGCTGGTCTTAGATACAATGTATTTGCATACTATTTCCACTAACCCCCTTGGGTGATGTCAGTGTGGCTGTTTGCTCCTGGTTTTCCATCTCAATCCCAAAACACAGTAGCCTGTGAAAAGTAAGCACTAACAGGGCTAAGGCAAAGAGAAACAAATTCGTTAGTTTCTGCCACACAGCCAGTTACACGAAATGGTACCAGTTTAAGGACACCAACTGGTACCAGGTTAAAGGGCTTTGGGCATTCACGTTTTAGAAGCATCGCAGGTCAGTTTCCCAGATCCAGGCTCAGTTTAGATACAACTCTGAACAGCTGACCAACCATGGTTGGGAGGGGGAGCACCCCATAGTCACTCCTCAACCCATTCCTTTCTTGCAGGCATTCAATAAAACAAAAACCTTACTATTTCAAAGCCAAGTAGCATGCAATGTCTACACAAGCACAGTACTCATAGTTTGCCCAAACCATGCTTTACAAATCTAATTGTGACCATCGTTGCAAACTATGGCTTGGTGCCAACTATAGCCAGAAAATGAATGGACAAAAAGGTAGAAATTAGACATACCGTATTTTTCGCTCTATAAGACGCACCAGACCACAAGACGCACCTAGTTTTTGGAGGAGGAAAACCAAGGAAAAAAATATTCTGAATCTCAGAGGCCAGAACAGCAAGAGGGATCGCTGCGCAGTGAAAGCAGCAATTCCTCTCGCTGTTCTTGCTTCTGGGATAGCTGCGCAGCCTGCATTCGCTCCATAAGACGCACACACATTTCCCCATACTTTTTAGGAGGGGAAAAGTGAGTCTTATAGAGCAAAAAATGCGGTACTTTGCTCTGAGAAGAAAAGGAGAGGGGAAGATCTACGCAGAGAGGTGGCATGAAAGTCTGCAACATGATTAGGAAACTGGGCAGCACTACATCTGTACAGGACCTGAAAGCTGAGCCAGAGTTTTTAAATTTCTCACTGCAATTCATGTATTGCTTTTTCTATCTTCATCCTACTCACATCCTCTACATCCAGCCGTTAACCCTGGAATTACTTGGAAAACACAGTGAGCCAAAATAAGAATATGTTCTGGGCTGGGAAAATGATCCTGCAGCAACCAACACACATGCACACAAACAAAAGCAGAGTCAGCCCAATCCTCTCCTTAAATTAGTTTTTTTATTAAAATCACTTGCAGGACTGGAAACTAATGTTTTAGTTCCTTGGGGCTGCTGCCTACAAAAAGAACAAAAGATAAACCCAACCCATCTCTCCCCTCCCCACTCAGCAATGCCACTGGAACAGGAAAATAAACCCTACATCATTTCATTTCTACCAGAATTCTCATCTCATATTGCATCTGTCATATGTATTCACTGCTGGGAGGCATGCACGCCATTTTAAATGTTACAGCAAGAATCAATATCCCATCACAATGTCAGTATGAGGCACACAATCCTTCAGAGGCACTGTTGTTTGTATTGTTCTAGTCTTTGAAAGGAGAGGGGGGAGGAAGAGCTAAGAAGCCTGATAACTAGTATATAAGCAAGGTGAAATCAGATTCATCTGAGTAAACACCGTATTTATTGGGGGGGGGGAGAGAGAAATGATCGCATACTTCAGATAAAACAGTATGATTAAGTTGGCACCATTTCCTCAGTAACCCTAAGCCCAGTTCAAAGCCAAAGTATAACTTCTGGGATAAATCATTAAGAAAGTAACATGGGTAACTCCAGAATGAAGCAGCTACATAGCTCCAAGAACAAGAGGCCTTGCAGAACTAAGCTGAAAAGCATCCCTAACTATTATAATAGAGCATTTAAGTGACATTTCAGCAATACATTGTTTTTATCCAATCCTATCAAGAATCCTTCAAGGAGACAGAAATCCAGACCCCCGAACTAAACATTACATTCCATGTAACTAAATTCATGCTAAACTTAAAAAGGCATTTTTAACATTTCCCTATTTAAATCCAAGTAATAAAAAGCTACATAGGAAACACCACACGACTTAGTCCAGGCAGCTAATGAAACAGCGCCCACTCTGAATTTATCTACATTAGTCCACAAACCACACTGAAAATTCATACCATACCTGATTAAAAATACTGTGTATATCATTCCTGGAAAGGTCTACAACCTAAGAGATGGAAAATAGGCGGCAGACCTGCAGGCATCATGCAGCTGGTGTGTGATCATTACTTAAATTATGCAGAAAGGTGAAGTGATCTGGTTAAGGAATTACAACAGTCAGAGTGCTTTGCAAACTCACTCATATCTCCAGTGCAGCATCTTCTACAGTTTGCCACAGAATCACATCCAACCCAATGCTTTGTTAAGGCAACAAACACAGTCAAGCTATACTGCACTGCCAGTAACAGCGAAAAATATGTATAAATTAATAGGGAACTGGCTTTGTGCACCCCACAGTAAACTCTGAGCCCCCTGAAAACACAACCCAAACTCCACCAGATACCACAGCCTCTTGTCCAAGCCAACACTTTGTTGGTGCACAAGACACTCAAATGCAGCACTCACTTGCTAAAAGTACCCAATATGCACAAACAGATTAATCAAGGAACTGGGGTATGCACCCCACAGTAAGCTTTGAGTCACCCAAATCATACATATGTATACAATACACTGAGGGTATATTTGATCATCTAGCCTGCGGTTACATCAATGAGCCAAAATGTGTCTGCCAGAAAAATGGATTTGTGTGCATTGATATGTGAACAGTCCAAAACTGGCACTGGGTTCAGAAGATGGTGAACATCTAGCTGATGAAGGGCTGGGTGATTATTGTGATGACTCATTTGAAGATGAATATCTTAAGGCCAAATTCACACAGGACAAATTAAATCTTTTGACAACTGAAACTGCAAGGTTTCTTGTGAAACTGCCGCAAATGCTTTTAACATATGCCTACGTGGGGTGTTTCAGAACAAGTATATCAAAGCATACATAGAACATTTCTTTATTAATGTCTTAACATCTGAGCTACAAGGCAATGTCTAAGAACAACATGCACCCATTTTTTTAAGGAGCTTCAGAGTAAAACTGAATGCCTTCTATAGTTCTTATAGAAATGACAAGTTATGTTTTTAACCTTCACTAAATTAAACTTTTCCCCCCTATTGCCCCAATGTAAGGTATAGGACATGGCTGGTTGCCTTTTGACAAAAATTCATCTCCAAAACTTTGCAAAATATTGAATATTTCACATGTAAGGTTGCACTGAACTAGGTTTCACTCAGAATAGACCAATTGAAATTAGTTAGACCAATTGAAATGAGTTAGGCATGTCCATTGATTTCAATTACTCTCCTTAAAGTGACAACACTTGATACAACCCAAAAAAAAACTTGAAAAAATAAAATGATTTGTGGGGATTAAAATTGTGCTTACACACAAAATCACACGAATGCCAGAAGTTTATTAGCTACTGAAGTACAGACCATTCCAGAAAACATGTTCAGCTTAATTCATAACATTATTCACATCCTGTGGTAAGAATTCAACCACTGTTGTGATGTGGCTCAAGGGCTACACATCACCATGTTTCTTCTTGTTTGTCAGAGTTCTGAACCATTGTAGTTCATTGCAGCTTTCTGTTTCAACCTCTCACACTATAACAAAAATTAATTAACTAAATAGGGCCCAGTGTCAAACTTACATTAGGGGAGGGGGTCCCTAAACCATAATGGTTAGGGCAGAGTCAGTAGATAAACTAAGAACATATTCTGTCCTTATACTTTCTGGTGGACAAAGATATCCAGGGGTGGGCTGACCAAGTGGGTGAGGAGAGTGATAAACACTGCCTTATTAAATGAGGTAGTGGTTAAGAACTTTGCTAACATAGTCCTTACTGAATCCCACCATATTCCAGGTAATCACTAATATTCCTTTTCTGAGCAAGGTGTTTGAAAATGTGGTAGTGACATCAGTCCACATTCTCCCACATGAAATAGATGGCTGTTGTTACCCAGTTGGGCAAAGCACACTGGGAAGAGAACAGTAAGAGTTCCACCTGCTGGTTCTACTGGACCGTTCAATGGCATTTGATATCACTGAATACGGCACCATTCTAGACCATCCAACTGGAATGGGACACTGGTGTCAGCCCTTCCTGGACAGACAGTTCCAGAAGGCTGGGCTGGGGGATTCCTATTTGACAATTTGGCTGCTGGCAAACCCACTGGGTGAGATCATCTGGGGATGTGGAGTGTGGTGCAACTCATATGAAAATGGCACCCAACACTTTTTCTTTCCCATCAAACTCAAGTGTGGGTGATGAACATTTGAGTGGCACTTGGTTGAAACATTGCTTGGGGGGGGGGCTCACTTTGATTGCATGCCCAGCAATAGAGCTTCCCACCCTTGCCTCATCTTTGACATCCTCCTGTTGTTGTGCAGTTTTTAAACCACTGAATTATTGTATTTGTCATCTCATCTTTATCTGTTGTAGACAATCTCTATTTTATTGTTATATATATAGATATATTTAAAACCCATGAATTCCTTTTTTATAGCAATATGAGTTACAAATATTTATAAGTGTAAGTCATTTCACCATTATGTCTGCAAATGTAAAGACTGTGTCCTTTTCCATGAGAGGGGAGATGAAAAGGAATGTAGGACCAAGTTTGCTCACTCTAAAGTGTGTAGAAACTGAACAGTTTGAAATTTTTAAAAAGATTGTCCTTGAAATCCAAACTACAAACTTGGGGTGGTATCCAACATTAGACCAACAGAAAGTAGACCCACTGAATTTAACAGACCATGTCTATTAATTTAAATGGGTCTACTCTGAGTAGAACCAATGTTGAATACAACCTGTTGAAGTTAATACACTTGAGCTACAACAACAACATTCTGTTTTTCAATTGTTGATTGAATACAAGAGTTTTTAAAAGATTCATATTCACTTTTCTTGGCCCTAAAGCATTTATTACATTTTTTCCAACACCCGGAGGTATCTTGACTTCAGACAGCCATGTTCTTACCACTACCATGGAGAAGATTGGCCTAAAGCAGGTCCAGGGATACAAACCTTTCCATGGTTGCCAGAGAGCCCATGGGCGGTCATGGCCAATAAAGTTTTGAGGGGTGGTAGTCTGCCCATCAATGAACATACCCTGGATGGAGGGGTTCCATCCTTCCCATTGCTTCAAATTTCTGGAAATAATTCCCAATATTTACTTATTTCTGAAAAAGTAATCAGAAATTACCCATGATTCCATTCCTCCTGCAATAACCAAACATCTCAAAACATGCTAGCAAAAAAATAAACGCACACACAAAACCCTGGCAGAGATGCAGTAATTTGTTCAATTTTATCAAAGTGTTTATCCTGCTTATCTGGAGGGCAGAAGCAGCAATTAGCTGCTGCTGCATCACAAAACACTCAGCCTCTGGAAATCAGCATTCAAGGAAATGTTCTACAATATGTATTGCAGGTCCTGGTACTTCTACACAGCATTTTACAAAGAAACTATTTTCCAAAGTCGATTTAAACATCTTTGTGCAAGGCACTAGAATAAAAGAGGCAGATGAACTGGCTCACTTATCAAATGAATTGGGAATGAAGAATATTACATTTTCTAAGTTGCTGAAATGCTGCCTTTTCAATCTCGCTTTCTATGCTTCCAAGGGGGGTTATTTCACATGGAAAACAAAAGCAACATGAGAAGTAGTGGGGGCGGCGCATAGAGATGCCCAAATAGAAAAAGCCTATACAAGAAAATACTCAATAACCGATTTCAGTGAGAAAGGGTGGATGCTCAAAATATATCTCAGATACAGAATGATGCACATAAAATGAGTGGCCACTGCTGAAAGTGAGAGAAAAGGAAAGAAGGAAGCAGAAATACTACCTGCTTACCATTACGTGCTGTAAATAGCACCTAGAGAAATACTAATGCTTATGGAATGGGCATGGGTCAGAGAGTGGCAAAGGAGAAAAGTTGGGACAGATCCCCAGGGCAACAAGAGACAAGCCGGTGTACCTGGAAGCTGAAAGAATACTACCTGCATCCATAAAAGCATAAGAGGGTTGAATTAGTCCTAAAGGAAGAGGCCACTGGAAAACGTGCAAAACTCAAGAATCATTTAATACAACCCTTGATGCTTCACATACAACCACTAGTCAGCACCAGATTCACTATTACATGGCTAGGGCAGAAGATGAATTTTAAAAAGGCAAACGTACCTACTGATACAAGGAATTGGCATAGCATTAAAAAGGCTGCAGATCATCTTTCATTTACTGCCAGGGAGAGATTTGCAATGTATCAGATGCATACAGTGTTAGGGTGCTTTTTAGAATTTTATTCACATTTTTTTCAAAATACAATAAGCAAACAATGAAAAAAACGCCAGTGGATGTATACGAAAGCTCAAATAAAGTACTTTGATATATTCATTTTTGTCAGGTTCTATACAATGCTAATCTGACTTAGAGTAGAGCCACTGAAATTCATGGCCATGGTTAAATTATCCAAAATTAGGGATACAATATTGGAAAATTATAAGATAAGAATTGAAATAAGGTGATAAATTGCTGGGTAAAGCTTGAAAATTTGGAACACAGGAACGAGAGATGTGAGGAAGTCCAAAGAAGTGAAGAAAGTATGATTATTGTTAAAGTATATGTTATTTTGTTTGTTTTTTCTCTATTGTATTAAGAAAATCTTGAATATATATTTACAAATGTTGAAGAAAAAAAAAGAAATTCATGGCCATGACACACTTAAATGCATTCATCCCAATAGGTCTACTTAAGTATTACTTAGTAGAATACAACCCTCCAACTTATGGCTACCCTCAAAACAGTTGGGAAGGCTGCAGCCCCAGGCACACCTACTAGAAAATCTCATTGAACTCAGTAGGTTACAGTCCTGAGGATAAAGGACACACATGTATTAAGTGCTGGTGGGGGGGGGAGCAGAAAGGAATAAGGAATACAGCAGCTTAGCTCTAAAAACACTAGCGAATTTTATGACCTTTGGCTGGTGTGGACCATTATTTACAACATAATGGCATTTGGAGAACAAAGTTCCTGACCTCTACAGTAGGAAGGCAGCACAGAAACTCCATGGGGGGTGAGGGTGGGGGATTAGAGTGGTGGAAGGGAAGAGAAACTAAGACTTTGAAAGAGTCTTTGGTAGACAATGTGGGGGAAGATGATGCAGCCTGCAAAACAAGGAGGAGAAAATATAATGAGTGAAAAAAATGTACAGCAGGAAATTAAGACTAAAGGAAGCTATGTTGGTGGGCAGAAAAAAAAACTCCTTGGGGAAAATGGGAGGCATAAAAGGCAGGTAGGGTGAAAGATACCTGTGAAGCAAAGCAGGAGCTAAATTCAGGCACCTGAAGAGCAAATTCAACTTCTAAGCAAGCATATTTAAAGGCCTCTCTCCAAATTATTTATTTATTAATGAGGCAGCTAACCTCTAGTTGTAGAAAGTCTCTTCACTGTTTCAGTACATTAATGACCCTCCCTTTCTAGAACTGAATAGGAATATAATAATGGGTAGAACAGTCAGATTCTGTGCTCTGACATTCAGCAGAGATAGGTCAATTTTCTAGCTGGCCTGTTCAGGAAAGGTACATGAATTGGGGAGAGAGATGTCTAAAGCACCAGAGTTGGTGAACTATACAGTATTGTGGAACACATATATTATGCACAAAGTGCCATAAAAGATCATACGGGCACAATTAAAAGCTTGGTGGAGAAATTGTTGGAACCAAATAAATGGATATAACAGACTATAGCAATGCCAGCTGAAAAGGAGGGAGAAACCTGTTTAGAAGGATACAGTCAGGGAAACATACTGTTAAAGAGGTGCCATTCGGGACAGAAAACCCTCTCCAAAGTGAGCAAAGGGGTAGTGTTACATGAATTTTACGGTGCACACATACCAGGCACACACTCCACAGAAAACAAATCCTTCACCCTTCAAAATTTAGGAAATATTCCCTGAAAAAATAGACACTTTATCCCAAGTTCACAAAGCAATCCTGAAGCCAACTTGACTCTCTTAATGACCCCTGACTCACTCTCAATCAACATGGCCATGGAAGTTGTGTTCCAAAACATCTAGAAGCCACCAAGTGGGCTATTGCACCACACAGTTCAACAGATACTGCAAAACCAAAATCATAGTTGAAAGTTTTCTGCACAGAATCCTATTGCTCAATAATTATTATTTCCCGTCAACTTATTCAGAATGCAAGGATACAATTTTAGAGTCTGTGCTACAATCACCAGCAAGCTTTCTTATCACAACAAATTTGACACAAACAAATGGCAGATACTGCTAGTGAAAGGACTGGCAGTGGATGACAATCAAATACCTATGCTTCCAGAGATCAACCACATTTTTATGTTATGTTGTTGTAGCTGTTATTGATATCATTGTTGTATCTTTAGTTTTAGAGCTTATGATTTACGTGGAAATTGTTTCCATTTGGTTGTATACGTTTGATGTGTTTTATTTATTGTTTATGACTTCTGCTATGTTTGTAATTATGTAATTTTGTAGTTATGAAAATCTTGTCATGTTGTAAGCCGCCTTGAGCATAGTTGCAACTATGGAAATGTGGCATACAAATAAAATGATGATGATGATGTTAATCAGTAGATACAAATATCTCTACACTCTTCTATTCAACGTTTACAGGGATTTTAATGAACTGGAATAATGTAACAAAAAAGGAAAAAATCCCAACACACACATACACACAAAATTCATATGTGTCCCTCAAAAGGTCTAGATACTACAGAGTCACAAATTACTGGAAACAATGGGTAAATGATATGGTGTCATTTTCCCAAGACTAAAGAGATGGTAGTAACCCATTAATGGGACACCTATGGTATAGAAACCCAGTGGAATGAAGCAGTTGAAGCCTTGAGTCTTAAAAAAAATAAAGTAGGACGTCCTTCGCGGCAGCTATGGAACAATGTTAATACAAACAGATGGGCCAGTTTCCACATGCACTCTCTTCTCTCTCTCTCTCTGAGGCTATCCAGCCAGATCTACCAGTCAGTTATTTCTGAGTTCTGTTCCAAGAACCCCAGGGCCACAGAAAAGAGAACCGAGGGGCATATTGTCACTGCACAGAGCAACCACGAACAGAAAACCATCAGCCCAAAGCTGCAGTCCCAAACTTTTGTGTAAATTGTACTAAATTTACAATGCTGTGGGGCAGGAGTGTGCGCACACATGCACTTTATGGTGCCCTTGTTAATAACACTTCTTTTTTCATTTACGTAAAGGCAAAGTGTCCTGAACTTAATCATCTCTCACTTCTGAGTCCAGGCCACTGGCAAGTCTAAAATTAGTCTTCCAGTTTTTCCAGAAAGAGAAAGTGATGAAAGCCTATCACAGTAGACTGATTGGAAGATTTATTGGCCCCATCAGCTAAGGAATCTGCACTTCAAATGGTAACCTTGGCTACTTTTCGTAAACTATGCTATTAATTGGCTTTAAGCACAATAGAGGAGTCCATTAGGATCTGCCAGTCACTCCCTACTGCCCTTTCAATGAAAGGGCCCAGAAGTATTTCCAAAGTTGCTTAAGGGTTTGTTTGCTCACTTCAAACCCTGCCCTGCCTCCTGCTAGGTTAGGGGGAGATAATTCAGACATGGCCTGGCAGGTTTTTCCTCTCTCTTCTTCACCGACTCTGCATGGCACCAATCCCTTTTCACTGAAATAATGATGAACTGAAGGTCTGTCTAGAGGCATTTTTCATGGTTCCCAACAATATAGTTTCATCCCAAACTCCTCTGAAATATTCATTTATAACAATTAGGTAGTGTGCATTTCAAATTTATTCATTCGTTCAACAGCTCCTTTAAATATTTTTCAAAAACATTTAAAGATCTGGAGAAATTGTAAGTTATATGGGTACTGTAACTAGGTGATATTACCTATGGCTAAAATAATAAGAATAATAAAGACTGGAAAAAGCAGCAAAAAAGAAAGCTACTTCCATGCAGCAGTTTAAGGAAAACACAGCACTGCTTTGATCACCTTCTTTGGAAGCCCAACAGTTAGTACGATGTGTTTGTTTAAAAATCAGCCAGAATTATAACCTTTCAATCGTGTGAAATTACTGTGCCTACTCGGAACGTTTGCTAATTTGGTAAACATTAGCAGAAACATACAGCAGGGCAACATTAACAGCAAATTCTGCACTATGTAAATTTAACACAGCACGAAGAAATTTCAATTCTGCCTCAAGGTTCTTTTAAAGGCAAAATGTGGAGTAGCCAAGTCAGTTTTGCACAAAGCAGGGGATGGAGTATGGGGTGGAGGGAGCTCATGGAGTGGGTACTAAATGACTCAGCAGAATTTCAGGAAAGAGTAGAAGAGCACCGCAGCCATGATTGAAACTGTCTGCTTTCATTACAGATGCACCTACTGCACCTCCACGCTGGACATATACACATAGTTGTCTGTTATGGGCAAGTCAACATCACATCAATATTCACAAGCATGACTCAAGCTTCCCTGCACATCAAGGAATGACTTGCTATAACATCAGAGAGAGAACCTTCACTTTTCTCAAAAGCAGAAATGTTTCTCAACAAAGCTGCCAGACATCAAATGCAGCATAAGTGAAATACATGAGGTGAACAAGCTCTCAAATTTTAATTTTAATTTTTAAAAGGCATCTCCCTAATACACCCATTTTCTGGATTATTTTATGTTGCCAATCAGCCACATATAAGCTGCTTCCAGCCGTGGAAAATATCTTAAAATTAAACTCATAGGCTTATAAACAAAAACTGAGATAACCAGGTCAAAATACCTGAATTTTAAGGTCAAGAATTAGACATAATCTCTAAGGTTTGCATACATGGCATTTATTATTGTGTTAACTATTATCTGTTAACCATCAAGTATGAACATTTACAGTCCTTGACATGCTGCAGAACGTTCCACTGAATAACTGCTAGCCTTTGCTTCTAGGAAGTTCTGACCATTTTGTCTTCAACTACCGTAAGTGATCTTGCTTTGTCTTATTGCATGTGTATAGAATCAAACAAAAATTTCACAACTGTCCCTCTGTCCCTACACAGATATAGAATCTGAAGGCTCAAAGGCATGTGACCTGCATGACCTGAGTTTGGGACAACACTTCTACTTTGCTCCTGGGTGACTTCAGCATTCATGTTGATTATCGCCCTGACTCAGCTGCTTCTTGGCCTCTTCTTTCTTCAGCTTTGGACAGACTCCCCATTCACTGCCTAGGGCACTCTTGAGTTTCTCTTCACCAAAAACCACTCAATCTCAAATGCTTCTGTAGTGAAATTCCCTCTGTCAGACTGATACCTCATCTACTTCATCCACCTCCCCACATTTTGCCTCTTGCTCCTCCCAAGACCTCCAATCCACTGATCTTCTCCATCTACTGTCTTTGCCTCCTTCTCAGACTCTGCAGTTTTCACTTTCAATTCATTCTATCCTGCCCGCAGCTAGACATATCTGCCCACTTTCCCAGGAGACTACTAACTCCTCTCATTCCCAGCCTTGGCCCACTGCTGTCTCCATTCATTTTCTCATGTGGCTGAACACCTCTGGAGGATAACAAAAGACGTGGCCAATTTCATCCACAACCAATTCATCCTTGCACCTTCTCATCTGTTTTATAGTGTAGCCAAAAAAGACTACACCACCTCTTTAACCCACACCAGGAATTCATGAAGCATCTTCTCCAACTTTGATACCCTCCTCAGTCCTGTCCCACCCTCTTGTCTCCCTTTATGCCCCAGCTCTCCACGATTCTGTCCTCAGCCAGTTCTCTTGCCTGTTCTTTCAATTTTTCCACAAGGGAAAGCTCTTTCTCTGCTTTTCCTGCTGTTTGTTGGGGGTCCCTTCATGTTTATTCTCACCATCCTGCTATTCTTTCCCTTCCTTAGGTATCCTCACTACATCCCAAAAGAGATTTCAGTATCAGCTATATGTTGATGACACCCAGATCCTGGTATTTACTGTAGTCTGAATTTATGTGAATATGTTCTCTACTGGACTAACAGTGATTCTTAATATCCCCAAAATTAAATTGTAGGACTCTGTTGTCTTTTAATTAGCTATGCAAGGATTTGAACATACATAGTGTAAACTCTACCTCTAAGCTTTGGCTGACATTTCAGGTGAAAGATGAGGTGTTCAGGGTACAGTACTAGTTTGTGAGACTGAGGTTCACACATTCATTGACAAAGTTGACTTGGGGAGGGTAGAAAATTACCCCTGCAGCTGGGATGAGCTTCAGAGGCATCCAAAGCTCAACCTTATCTCAGAAACAAGACCCCAGATTAGTGAAATATTGAGAACAGCAAAACACAGGATTTGAACCTATTACCTCAACAGTCCATTCCAAGCAAAAGTACTATGTTCAAGCTGGAGTGCTATGCTTTCAATGGCAGTCTGACCCTCATAATGTCTGTACAGCACTTTGTAATACAAAGGCTCAGGCCCAAGAGGAAAATGTATTTTGATGACCTCCTTATATAGGCTGCCAAAACATTACAAGCAACTTACTTGACCACAAAGCACTCAACTCATTGCATTTACATTCCATACAAAGGACATCAGAGGATTGTTCACAACATATTTTTGTACTGTGGCCTAAGAAGTTATTGCTACTTTCACATTTTTGGGGGTGGGGACAACCCCAGCACATTCGGCCAAGTAGAAATAGTTGATTTTGATACTACACAATATAGCAAATTAGTTTCACCAAGATTAGTAGTCAAGCATGACAGCCTATTGCTTCTCTTTCCACTCACCCAGTGGCGTAGCGTGGGGGTGCAGGGGGGGCCGCCCGCACCGGGCGCAACATCTGGGGGTTAGGGTTAGGGGGCGCAAATCCACGGGTTAGGGGGCACAAATTACTTGCCTTGCCCCGGGTGCTGACAACCCACGCTACGCCACTGCACTCACCCACTCTTCTATGTGAAAAATACTTTATTTACCCGACTCATTGAGGGGCAGTTGGAACACACCAGCGTTGGCACCATTTTAAAAAATGGACTGATGTTTCATAGCCAGTCTACCTTATAGGATAGCTTAGGGGGAGAAAGCCACTCTGCCAGTAGCTTTCTGTAGCAGGGAGGTTGCTACTGATTAATACCTAAAGCTACTGTGACAGGCTGGCTGCAAGGTGCTCACAAACAGAAGAATTGGAGTAGGCAGATATTGACCTTCACTTGTGATTCTCTGTATTGCTGCAGAATTCTCCTCCTGAATTCCTCTGGGGTTCCTGATCTATCAGTATCTTGGCTTCTTGCACACAGTGGCTGCTGCATAGCTGCTTAGAAAGCAGAATGGCATTCACAGTCATCAGGGTGGGGGAGACTGGCATAGTAACTTTGGATTTAGATGCAACTGGCTTCACCAGCCCGGATTCCTAGAAAAGCACATGCACTTTTGTTTTTTTGGGGGGGGGGCACCGCCAAGATTTCTACACTATGCCAGGTGTTTTGTCTTCATCCCTCCCCTATACTCCTTTCTCTGGTGACAGCCGTAGCAAGAGAAAGAACTTTCTCCCTATTACCAGCACAAGCAGTTTACCAAAATATCAGACTGGGGACATTAAGCCTGAAATCTGCAAGTGTGAACATTGCTACAAGACAGGACAATGGAAAACTACAGAGAGACTTATAGGTGCTCTCATGAAGGAAACTAAAAGGAGAAAATGAACTTAGCCGTCAAATGTTTCTCAGAATACTGAAGCTGTGTATTTTTACCAAAACATTTTCTATCATGTGCAGTACAAATTGGCTTGGTGTTCAGCCCCCTGATAGGAGGGTGTCTTTTGTACTGCTGAACTAAAGATGTGCAAATGTGCCTGCTTACACGACCTATTCCTAAAACACATAAGTCTGTGGCTTTGATGTTTCTTGGAGAACAGAGATTGCTACAGTACATTCCGTAACTCCAGCTCTAAACTTCACAACAGACAGCTGCGCCTGTGATTAACAGCAGGTAACCTCAGTTTCTGTCAATTTAATGAACTCTGCCAAGACAGAAAGGCACTGTGGAAGCCAAGAGGCATGAAGTCCCTGTGTAAAGAGATTTCGGAAACTTCACCAGGGAAGAGTTTGCTCTGTATAACTTCATGAGAGTAATTCCTTCCAATATAAAATAATGTGTGGACTACATTGCAAATAAAAACAATAATGTTGGGACCCAATTAAACTGACAGCTTCTGGCACTGACGTTCTGTATCTTTTTATCACAATGGCATTACATTATACAACACTTAGAGGGAGGAAACCATGAAGGCTGCCAGAATGGAATAGGCATCTGCTCATTCCAGTGAGGACAGGGAAAGCAACTTTGAAATCAACACAGCTGGGCAGTATCCACCTTGCTTGCTGGCTTCCCTTTATAAAGGCCAGTTTATGGACATAGCCCTTCATAAATATTGGCTAGGAGATCACTGCAAAGCTTGTCTTGCTGTTCCCACAAAAAGGGCATTTCAGAAATGTAAGCATTTGGTTCCTGAAAAGAGTGAGCCCACATAATAAAAATGTCTATGCACCCTGAAAGCTTGTTAGCCAACCTGGCCAGCACAGATTGTCCACCAACCACTGTAGATACTCTATTTCATGAACCAATCAAATCATCCAACGCTCTTGTAACTATCATTAACTATATTACAAGTAAACCATAGCTAAGGGTGAAACCTTGTTTCCTGCAAACATTCCAAAAACCAAATCTCTTGCTGGTTACAATTAAGAAGAACATTGTGAACCTTGCAATTTACAGGGGTCAGGTTGCTTACTGATGTTGTCCTGTGAAACATGGCACCATTTTCACTTGCTACCGATACCATAATAATAATAATAATAATAATAATAATAATTTTGTATACCACCCTATACCCGCAAGCCAAAGAATTGGAGATATGGAAGGGATTCCCCAAGGGTCATCCAATCCAACCCTCTGCGATGCAGGAATCTAAACTAAAGAATCCATGACAGATGGCCATCCAACAGCAACATCATCTAGCCTACAGTTCACCAGCTTCTTTGCAAGAATATTGTGTGAGACTTTATCAAAAGCCTTACTGAAATCAAGATACACTACATCCATAGCATTCCACTGATCCAACATGCTTGTAAGTCAAAAAGTAAATCAAATCAAAAATAAATATTTAAAAAGTAATAAGATTAGTCTGGCATGACTTATTTTTAAGAAACCCATGCTGGCTCTTAGTATTCACTGCATGCTTTTCTAAGTGCTAACAAACCAGCTGCTTAATAATCTGTTCTAGAACCTTTCCTGGTATTAATATCAAGTTGACAGGTCAGTAGTTATCTACCATATTTTTCGCTCTATAACACGCACCCGACCATAACACGCATGTAGTTTTTAGACGAGGAAAATCCGTAGGCATGCCACCCATAGACATTCCATCCATAACAGGCACAGACATTTCCTCTTACTTTCTAGGAGGAAAAAAGTGAGTGTTATGGTGCAAAAAATACGGTAGGTCTTCTCTTTTTCCATTTCTGAATGGGGACAACATTTGCCTACTTCAGGTTTGCAGGAACCTTACCTGTTCTCAAAGAATTCTCAAGGATATCAGTGAAATCAGTGAAACAGCCACTGCTGTCTTTTAATCAAGCAAATAATCCAAATCTTACTTTGTTTACCCTAACTTTCAACTTAAGTCCATCCCATCTGCCCAACCCAAAACGTTTTCCAGTAGCTGGCAAACACCTGTACTTGCACAGAGCTGCAGGGGCTCTACAAATACAATTTGATGCAAGGAAAAGTTTCAGCTAGTAAAGTGAAGGTGTCTGGCCATTTCATTTTCCCCTCCTAGCTGGTGGCTACAAAACTGAATCCTTGGCATTAGTGATAGGGGTTTCCCAGGATTTTATTTTATTTTATTGAAGATTGGGGTAATTTGCATCAGAATTTTTTTCTGATGCCCTAGGGTGATCTCATTTAGCATATCCGCTTTAGTTTAGTGAACAAAGCTTAAAAAATGCCCCAAGTTAATCTTCTGTCCCAACACACCACAAGTATTTGACTTCAAATATATATATTCTCTCACATACTTACTAGGGATAATCACCTCAAAGACATTAAATATAGCTTTGAAACAGCTATGATTGCCTAATATTGTATTTGCTATTAACACTTATTCATTGTTACTTAATGAACTTATGCAATGGAAATTTTTCCATGGAAGAATAAAGTTCTGTCCCACATCATTGTTTACCACTACAGCTTTGATGGTCAAATGGGAATGGTTCCTTTCAACATCTTCTCCAGAGATGTGCATATATTGTAAGTTGCTTTAAGTACAATTTTTAACAAAAAGGCAGCATACAAATTAAATCAAAATTGAATCTAATCTCAAACACTCAATAGAAGCCAATCACAACTCCAAGAAAAAGACTGCATGTACAGACAAAAATCACACTGTGGTATGAACAAGTGTTAGGGAATCGCAAGAATGTGGTATGAGTAGTTTGTAATTTCAACCCCAAGTAATGGAGCAACCACCCTCTTCCTTTGCTGAAAAAGCCAGAGGCGGCGCTGCCATATAAAAGCAGTATTAGCCTGAGTATAACAGGAATTCTTTAAAAGGCATATAAATTGATATGCATCATATACTGCTGGAGAAGTTAATTGGTAGCGAACTTAAGCAATGATGGCTGTACAAACCCTTAACTTTTATTCCCCCCAACCATCAAATGTATATTAGTCTGTCTCAACCACGTGAAGCCACAATGACATTATCAAACTAACTTCTGATATAATTTACCTTCTCCAATTTGAAAGGGGAAAAAATGAACAAGTAGTGTTTTTTCTGACAAGAACAGACACCATGACTTTTATTTTAAAAGAGACAGCATTTGGGTAACTACATATTTCCAAACACTTTAAGTGACTCGCCACAAACTAATAGCAAATCCCTCATCAGGAGGCTGTATACCTTTCCCATCACCCACAACTTCAGATGTTACTTTACTAAATGGAGGGTTTGAGACTATCCTTCCTCCAAGTTTCCCTCTTCCTTCCAGGACTTGATCTGAACCACCCTGTGCTACAGCTCTCCTGTCCATTTTACAGATAAGAAAATGTGCTCTATGGTCATAGAATCATAGAATCTTACAAGTTGGATCTAGTCCATAGAATCTAGTCCAACCCCCTGCAATGCAGGAATCTCAGCTAAAGCATCCATGACAGATGAACACCCAACCTCTTCTTAAAAACCTCCAAGGAAGGAGAGTCCACCACCTCTCGTGGGAGTCTGTTTCACTGCTGAACAGCTCTTACTGTCAGAAAGTTTATCTGAATGTTTAGTTGGAATCTTCTTTCTTGCAACTTGAAGCCTCGTTCAACCCACATTTTACCAGCTTCCTCACAAGAATATCATGGGCACTTTGTCAAAAGCCTTACTGAAATCAAGATACACTATGTCCAAGGCATTTCCCTGATCCACTAAGTTTGTAATTCCATTGAAAAAGGATATCAGATTGGTCCGGCATGACTTATTTTTGGGAAACCCATGCTGGGTCTTAGTATTTACAGCATCCTTTTCTCACAGGCTGATTGTTGAATTAACTAGGACCTTCCCTTGTATCAATGTCAAGCTCACCGGCCGGTAGTTACCTAGGTCTTCCTTTTCCCCCTTTTTGAAAATGGGAACAACATTTGCCCACCTCCAGTCTGTAGGGACCTCACCTGTTCTCCAAGAATTCTCAAAGATAAAAGAGCAACTGCTCTTTTTTTGAGAAAGAGTGCAGTAAAAATGAAACTGCAGCTCTGAAGAACTTGAAACCATTTGCTTTAATCTCTCCATAAAGACGCATCTTCAACTTCAAGAGCACCATCTGCAAAGTCAACAATTTATTTCGTGCCTGATCATACAACTGTTTATGCTGCATAACTCAAAGTAGAACACACATTTGTGATCAACACTATTCTAAGAACAAAGCAAGTTGCTGCATAGGTCACAATTGCAATTTGTTCTATGGCTTACACAGAGAATGTGCCATCTTTCCCACAAAACTGCTAATACAACTCCTGTCCACAGGCTCTTGGAGGCCTTCTCCAGCCCTCCCCAACCAGCAGTACACAAGCCAATAGAGGCTGTTCTGTCATCATGCCCCACCCTCCCAGAATGAATGGAAGCCATTCTTCAAACCAATTGACGTGGACCATGCTGTATCTCAGAGGTACAGCTGGCAATGTATCTGGGCACCTTTTGTTTCTATGATTATTCCAAAGATACTCACATTCTTTAAAAAGTATTTAGAATCATTAAGTGCTCCATTTGTTACGGAACCATCTTTCAGAAATCTTTAACCTACAAGAGCATTTCTGTTTCTTACTCGGGAGGGAGGGGTCCTCATTGGTATCCTGTATGGATGACAGTAAGATCAGCCCTTACATTAGGGACAGGGAGGCTATGACCCTTCAGATGTTGTTGGTCTACAACGCCCACTATGCCATGCTGGCTGATGCTCATGTGGGGAAAGAGTCCAACAACATCGAGGACCACAGGCCCATTCCCATCCCTGCCCTATATCTATCTAACTGTACTGAGGAAGTACTATTGTTGCTTCTCACTCAGCTGCTTCTTGCCTAAACCCAAACAGGAATTCAAATCTCCAGTCTATGCAGAAGTTCTAGGCCTAAGGAATCAACATATCGTGAATAACTAATCTGTGGCAGCCAGTCCCATAAGTTTTTATGAATGGCACTTGGCTATTTTCATATCCTTCAAAGCAGAAATGGAAAAGACCAGAGATTTGGTTAAAATCAGAGAAAACACTTTTGAGAAAGACCAAAAGATATTGGCCCACAGGCTTGATACTCCCTTTAGAAGGAATTGACTTTTCTTTTCTCTTTCTTACTTATCCGCTAAAAGCTGCAGAATTTTCTAATTATATTCAAAATGGTTTGCAAACGACATCAAGAGTACAACGTGGAAAAGCTTTACTAATTACAGAGACAGAGTCCAATTGTGCATGGCTGCAAGACAAATAGCCAAGTAAAGCTACAACGAAGTCAACAGAAGTTATCACCTAAGATGTCAGAACTCACGAACCACAAAAAGCTTTTTTTAAAAATCCATGAAATACTAAACAAGTTACCAAAGGTAGACAGTGGGAAATCAAGGATAATATAACTTTGCTATCAACACTTTTTCCCACTTGTGAAGGTGCATGTTCTACACCACAGATACAATCCTGTCAAAGGTAAGTAAATCCCATTGACTGCACACATGCTTAAAATTTTCCACTAAAATAAATGGAATGTTAAGAGCATTGAACTTAAGCTAGATGGTGCCCCCAATTTATGATGAACCCTTCTGAAATAAAAACAAAAAAATTCCTTCCAGTAGCACCTTAAAGACCAACTAAGTTAGTTCTTGGTATGAGCTTTCGTGTGCATGCACACTTCTTCAGATACCCTTCTGAAATAAGTTACCAGATAAAGGTATTGAAGCAACTCTGACAATTAGCAAGTTAACTATCAAATATACATTTCCCTCACAGATTGTTAGTTGCATATATTCACGACTACTTACAAGCCACTTATTCTTGACAAACCTATACTTTTTTACAAGCTGCAAGTAGAACCTTTGCAGAGTGTGACTGCTTAAACGCAGTGCCCAGCCCAAAGTTACACTGAAATACTTGATATGCAAGGAACAATCCAAACAAATATTATGCTCTTTAATGACCCACCCATTTCAACAGCAGAGATTTAAGCCTGTGCTTAACTCTGTAGAAGTCAACAAAGAACTTAGAAGAGCTTGGATAGAGTTCACATCTCTTCACATATTTTTGCATTATAACAAACCACACTTGACCACTATATCTTGGAATTTAAAAAGTTTGATTTTTAAAAATTGACATGAGAATGCTACATTCCTCAGAGACTAAATATTTCTCAAAGCCTTTATGCACATTACCAAATGTTTCATACGTGGCTAGATTTCATTCTTTATACCGTCAAGAGGATGCTATATTAAAGCAATTTGAAAAGCAGGGAAGTTATTGTGCAAGCAGGGTCAAGAGCAGTTCTGCTGTTGGGAAGTTTTATCATCTTCCTCCTGTCTTTATCAAATTAACACTTGAGACAAAGATGCACCATAGATACGTCTTCATTAATTCCTGACAAGTGTAAGAGCATTTACATCAGATTCACACAGATCTTAACTATACCTTGGAGAGAAGCAAAATGCAAGACATGCAAACAAATGCCAACACCTGCCACATGCAGCAGAGCCCACCAATTCTGCCTCTTTGTTTTTAAAAACACAAACAATTCAAACTTCGTGCTAAGTTTCCAATGACTTGATTGACAATTCTTGCTGGGGGAGGGGGATGGTGGCAGAGCCTTTCTGAACTGATGGTGGCAGAGCCTTTCTGAACAAGATTTTGATTCCAATGTGATATGATTTAAACAATCCAGCCAGTGAAAAACACAGAAATTGGATGTATCTACCTCGTTAGTGTTCCAACGGTGCCTCTCTTTTGGTAAACTGGAACATTTTGGTAGACATTCAAGCAGCTTTTTCGGTAAAAAGATTTTTACATGACTTCCATTGCTGTTTCCATGATCATCTACAAAGAGGAAAAAAGTAAATACAATACATCAGAAACAAGACTTAGAACTTATTCCTCCTCTCTGATGCAAAAGGTTCAAGTTCTCTCTCTCTCTCTCTCTCTCTCTCTCTCTCACACACACACACACACACACACACAGAGAGAGAGAGAGAGAGAGAGAGAGAGAGAGAGAGAGAGAATTCATCTCCATAACTTCTCGCATTACGAATACCACTTGTGACCATAAGGCTATGAGCCACTACAAATCTAAGCTTGTACCACAGACATAATAGTCCCTTGATCTCACAAGCGGAGACTAAGTTTATGAGCTGACATCTTTCCAAACCAACCACACAAGCTGCCAGCAGCTTTGTTCCCAAGTGGTACTAAATGAAGTGTCAGAACAGCAAATCCAATCTCTGCTGCCACTTCTACAGAAGACATTCCCAGTACCCCAGTATGCCTTCTATACAAGGGAGAGCTAAAGAGGTAAATTTAAACTACAATCCCTTTGGGGATTTGTTTATTTTTTAAATCATGAATAGTCCTAGATTACAGCAATAGAGCCTGAGTCCTGGGTTTGGTGTAGGGTTGACCACAAACCAGAAAGAGTACAACAAATAACTTCCAGTTCTAGACTGGAAAATAATGCAAAATAATGTTCTCTATTCACCATCTCCACACACACACAAAAATCAGGTATGACAGTTGAAGGGCAAGTTCAATAGTGCTGAGAGTGTCAGGTCAGTATAAGAGATCATGTATGGTTCAGTAATACCACAACTCTTGACACTTCTGCAAATGATTGGAGCAGTCACAGGTTACTTGAAAAACAGAATCTGAATTGGAAAATTCAACTGGAATCTCATTAGCCAAGGTTTGCTCTTGGCTTACTGCTTGTGGTATGTTTTGAGAGAAACAGATCATGAGCGCTTGTTTGCAAGTAACACTGAGCCAGCTTCTGGTTTATTTCCCTCCCAATGCAACGAAGGCAGGAATAGGGGGAGTAAATGCACCAGCACATTGCTTGCCTTCATTAAGCAACAGCTTGTTTTTAACTATGCTTTAAAGTGACATGTGACCTAGGCCACTGTGCTACTGATTCATTTTATTCAACAACACATTTTGAGAAATGAATACGTTTCCATGAGAAAGCATAGTACCAGAATTTTTTTCCTGCTCTGGATCACTGCATAAGCCATATAACCATAGCATCCCAATCCTCATATATAAAAGGGCAGAAGCCTGGCCATTGCAAACTGCTATAGTCTCCTGAAGCAACACGATAGCTATTGAATGGCTATTAAACCACAAAGTCTCCCAAATGTCTAGAGTGAGCTGGAGCATGGCCACCTACATGGATACGTGGAGACCAAACCCAAGTTATGATGGACAGGAAGGCTGCACAGCTGTGGGGAGGGTTTGTTCTTCTCAACTTAAATTCCTATGATTACTCTACAGCATGTACTGCCCAAGGTGCTGTAAAAAAAAAGCTTATACCAGTTAAAAATAAATATGGTCCTCTCTCCAGATTTTTCAGCAGGTATGTTTGTATAATCAAAGATCTGAAAGCAAAAGCAAAAGAAGTTTGGATAACAAAAAGGAAAACATAAATGCAGTACAAGCAACCTAGCAGTGAATTATTCTACTATCAGCCTTAGTTGTGTGCATTGAGCACATTTGAGGACTTGTTAGAATACCACATCCGGGCCTAAAATAAGGTGTAGGTAACAAGTGGCTATTCATATAGGCTGCATTTAATTTGCTGAAAAGAGGGGGGCAAACAGACATAGAAATAACATCTTATCCCATTGCAAAGTAGATTATCTTCCACTGACATTTCCAAATGTTTTTCTACTTTCAGTCTTACACAAGGAATAATGTGCATGGTCTAAAATACAGTCCTCAAGAAAGACTTGTATTATAAGCATCTGTCAGCTTCACCAGACAAAAAAGTACTATAAAATGTTTAAGCTCAGGCAGGAAGCAGAGCCAGGTCAAGACAGACAGGGAAGCTTTACTCAGGGATCAGTGTGGTATAGCGGTAGTCAGTCTAGAACTGGGGAGACCCAAGTTGAAATCCCCTTTAAGCCATGAAGCTCACTGGGTAACTCAGACCAGTCACCAACTCTAAGCCTAACCTACCTCAGAGGGTTGTTAGGAGGATAAAATAGGGGTGGGGAGGGAGAGGGAAGGACTATGCATGCTGCCTTGATGAACTAAGTCTACAGTGAACACCAAAATTACAGAAATGAAGCCTCTCGATTTTATCATTCTCCTTATTTAAAGCAAAGATCTGGCATTCAGATCTAAACTGTCTTTTCATTCTTTCAAATTCACACTAAGTTGCTGCTTGCATGACAGAACATCAAGCAAAGCTGCTCCTCTTTGAAGCATCTACGTAACATAAAAAGGGAGAGAAAAGGAAGTACTGTTGGGTTACACATGTTCTGATGCCAGAGTAAAGAAACTGTTAAGACATGGAGATCATGCGTCATTTTATTCTTATTCGGCAACTGGAGTCACTGCTTAGCACAAACCAAAATATGGAGCCTTTGGTCTGGATATACAGTGGTACCTCTGGATGCAAACGGGATCCGTGTCCCTACAAGAACTATCAACTTTTTTATCGCTTCAGGAAGAGGCAGGGAACCTCCAGCTTGCAGAATTAATTAGACCAGCCAGGCTTCCTCATCTGACCCACAAGGCCACATTGAAAAAGCCATGTGCATCAGCTGTGGGCAGCTGAAGTTGCACTAGGCCAAAAGGGGGATTGCAGGCACTGCTGATCAGCTGATTGTCGGAGCTTCAAAGCTTATCACAGGGCTTTCAGCAAGAACCAATGGTCAGCTGGTGAATCCTGAGTCTTCTCTTGAGTCCTGCACAGCCAACAACCCTCATGAAGGACCAAACCGGTGAAGGCCTCTTATCCATTTCTTGAACCCATACAAACTTCACATTCACTGGAAGGGTAAAATAGAGCTAAGAACCAAACTGTCACACTTTATACACTGAACTATTCATTTCATGTGCACAGTGGACAAATGCAAAAATTGGGGCAAAGGAGGCAAGAACATGGAGCAGCAAATGGCGGACCACAACTGAATTCAATATTAGGAACAAGAGCTCCACGTCATTAAAAAAAAAAAAAAATCAATACAGCTCAAGCAGAAAAAAATTCCCTGTGACAAAATAACAAAGTGGCGACATATTCAGGTAAGGCATCATTCTAAAGTGTCTTGGGTGTAGTACACTAAGCCAAAACTTAGGAATTATTAACTGGACTCAAAAATTGGAAAATTGGACTGGACAGCAGTCCAAGTTCTGCAAAGCAATCATCTAAACTCCATGGTATAAAAATCTTAAAAGTCTTAAAAGTAACTGAGGGAAGGGAGAGAAGGCCAACCAATAAAAGTCCATAAAGGATTCTGAATTAATTACACTCTATAAAGTCTTGGTGGTTTTATAGCCTCATTCACATTCCTTGCACTTCATCCTCCCAAAGGAGGCAACATAGACAATAAAAATTTGAAACATACAACAGCAAACAAATCATGCCTCCCTCCCTTCCTCTATATAAACATACACATACCCCTCTCTTTTTTTTTTAACCAGTTCTTACATATTTGGTGATCCAATAGATTTGGAACTGTAGGCCTTTAACTATCAAAGCTTTGGTGCAAATAACTTTTTACTGTTTGCAATGTACACCCCCCACCAAAGGGTCCCATAAAACAGACCTTCCATTCAGGTTCAAAATACTTCATTTAACATACTGTATTTATATTCCACCTCTCCATCCTACAAAGAACCAAGGACACAAGAACAAATCCCCAAGAGCATGATACTGGCCACTGTGACTGCAGATATTTACACGTTTATAATATCATCATCATTTATTAATTTATATACCACTTATATGCCAAAATGGCTTCTAACTGGTTTACAAATATAAAACAAATGCGCAGAACATGCAGTCTTGTTCTACCTACAGCCTATTCCAACTATACAAAAGCAACACGCTTGCACTGCTTGGCTGTTCTTCCCAACACTGACAAACAGCTGTGTCAGGTCAAGTCTTTTCCTGCCCTTGTAATTTCAACACACTAAAGATTAGGTCACAAAAAGGTAATCTTTATGTTTTAGAACAGTAGTTCTCAAACTTTTTCTCCACTTAAAAATTGCTGATTGTATTGGAGGACAACTTAAATGATTTTTCTGCCTATTGCAGCAATTGTAATGCACTATGCTGGATTATTTCCAAGAGTATTTTACGGCTTCTTTTATTTCTTATGTTGTATTTTACTGTATACCTTCTGAAGATTACATATTGTAATACAATAATATACACAATAAGAATTAAAAGCAGCAATAAAAATACAATTAAAGTTCAATACAATTATTTAATACAGGCATACTGTGAACCACCAGAATGAGGCTTGCAGAAAACCTCTGTTTTAGAACTAAACAATCTGCCACACGAGATCAGGCGGTGGGCAGGAAGCCACTGCATGGGCAGGTATACTCCCAACAACTTCAACAGCCAGGATATGAATGCAAACAGTGAAAAGTATTTAATGATATTACTACTCTTTGGCAGAATCACTAGATTATGCCTCTAAGCAATTTTAGAGTTCAGGGAAGTATTTTTGAGAGAGGAAATAAAGATGTCATTGGAGACATACTGCAGTATGATTATCCAATTCAAGACATTTCTCCTGAAGCTTGGAAAAGTAATATTTTGGACTGAACATCTTGTCATTTATTTACCCTGCACACAGTTCTTCTGGATCACAAACAAGCTGATTACTCCCATCAAGTTCTCACTACATAATAATGTGATGACAGAACTCCTCAATGCAATTACTCTCATGCAGCTAACTGCTACTACCTATTCAAACTATGCTACTTCTCTGTTCACTTTCGTCTCGCAGCTGACTTAGGTGGATATGTACGAGGCGTGGGGGGGGCGCGAAGAGAGAGAGCACAGCAGCACCGAGGCCATGCTTCACAAAACACTACAAGCCACAAATATCTGAATAGGC
Organism: Podarcis melisellensis; assembly: GCF_964234715.1. NCBI lineage: Eukaryota > Metazoa > Chordata > Lepidosauria > Squamata > Lacertidae > Podarcis > Podarcis melisellensis. The sequence continues at coordinate 27,617,293 of NC_138540.1, forward strand.
TACCTCCTTAACTATATAGACCATTTCGAGAGTGTGGGCCCTCTTGGGTAGTCGTACCACCCACAAATGAACATCCCTGTGGCATCCCCTAAGTTGTAGAATTCCCTCCCCACAGAGGTGCATCTTCAGTAAAGGTAAAGGAACCCCTGACCATTAGGTCCAGTCATGGCTGACTCTGGGATTGAGGCGCTCATCTCGCTTTATTGGCTGAGGGAGCTGGCGTACAGCTTCCGGGTCATGTGGCCAGCATGACTAAGCCGCTTCTGTCAAACCAGAGCAGTGCACGGAAATACCGTTTACCTTCCCGCCGGAGCGGTACCTATTTATCTACTTGCACTTTGACGTGCTTTTGAACTGCTAGGTTGGCAGGAGCAGGGACCGAGCAAGGAGCTCACCCCGTCATGGGGATTCAAACCACCAACCTTCTGATCGGCAAGTCCTAGGCTCTGTGGTTTAACCCACAGCGCCACCCGCGTCCCTATTGCACCTTCAGTATATAGATTTTATTGTATGCTGAAAATTCACCTCTTTACCCCGGCCTTCAACATATATATCTCACCAAATTCTTTTGATTTTAAGCTATTTTAACTGCTTCTAATGTTCCATGGACGCAGGTGGCGCTGTGGGTTAAAGCCTCAGCGCCTAGGACTTGCCGATCGAAAGGTCGGCGGTTCGAATCCCTGCGGCGGGGTGCGCTCCCGTTGTTCGGTCCCAGCGCCTGCCAACCTAGCAGTTCGAAAGCACCTCTGGGTGCAAGTAGATAAATAGGGACCGCTTACCAGCGGGAAGGTAAACGGCGTTTCCGTGTGCGGCTCTGGCTCGCCAGAGCAGCGATGTCACGCTGGCCACGTGACCCGGAAGTGTCTCCGGACAGCGCTGGCCCCCGGCCTCTTAAGTGAGATGGGCGCACAACCCCAGAGTCTGTCAAGACTGGCCCGTACGGGCAGGGGTACCTTTACCTTTACCTAATGTTCCACTGCCATACAACCCTGTAACCTCAGGGTGAAGGGTGTGTAAGAAATCCAGATGATGATGATGATGATGATGATGATGATGTACATTCTCAAGCTGCTATCTCTTAAGTCCCATTCAGTTTATGCATGAGAAAGCAGAGTGAAGACGAAATGTATAAAATGAACTACATAGGTTTGAAGCCAGGCTCAAATCGCCAAGTAAGATCAAATACATCTAAGAATATTATTTAACAAGAAGGTTTAGTGGAAAGGGGGGAGGGAGGGAGAAATTCTGAAAGCGGCAGTAGTAGTGCTAAAAATAGCCATCTGGGTGACAGACTGCAAGCTCAACATGTGCTTGAAAACTGAACAAAGCAGCAATACACGCCAGGGCACTTTCCAGCTCCACGCAGCCTAGCTGGCCTTTTTTGTACAAGCCCTGGAGCGGCTGCATTTGTACCGTTTAGGTTTGCTTCCAGGCAGTCGTTTTTCAAAGCCTGCAAAATTGTTTTCTCGCCTTTTACAGGGCACTTGTCTTTTCCATAATTATTGTAAAAGCTAAAGTCGTAAGAGAGAAGAATCTACAAGTATAGGAACAAAATTGCAACAAGAAAAAGTAGTTACCTTACTGAAATAAAAAAAAAACCTCTGTACAGTTGTACCTTGGATCCCAAACGCCTTGCAAGTCGAACATTTTGGCTCCCGAACGCCACAAACCCACAAGTGAGTGTTCTGGTTTGCAAACATTCTTTGGAACCCGAACGTCCAACGGGGGTTCCGTGGCTTCCTATTGGCTGCAGGAGCTTCCTGCAGCCAATCAGAAGCCACACTTTGGTTTCCAAACGTTTTGGAAGTTGAACGACTACATTCAACTTTTAAGGTGCGACTGTATAAAAAATATATATTCCAACATTACAACTTTCACACTGTAAGGTAGTAGATGCCCTACCAAGAAACTCTGCCAATGCTTCCCCAAGCTGGTGCCCATAGATGTTTTGGACTACAACTCCCTTGCCTCAGGCAGCATGTTTAGGAAAGACTTCTTCATAACCAAGATATAAACAGCAGCTGTAGTCAATTTCAAGAAAAGAGCAGGAAGAAGGTAACTACACATAGCATGAAAAGAAGATGTGAGGGGGAGAGGCCCAGGGACAACACCCTCATTCCCCAATGGCTTTCCCTCCAGCAAACCAACCTCCTGCTTCCAGGAAGTCACCAAACAACACACACGATCAACTACAGTCATACCGTCATACCTCGGGTTGAAGTAGCTTCGGGTTAAGCATTTTGGGGTTGTGCTCTGCGGCGACCCAAAAGTAATCGAGTCCATTACTTCTGGGTTTCGCCGCTCGTGCAGGCACTCAAAATGATGTCACGCACATGCACAGAAGCAGCAAATCGCGACCTGCGGACGCGGGTTGCATTTGCTTCAGGATGCGAACTGTACCACTGTACAATATTATGTATCTTCAGCAACTGCTATTCAGAAGCCCATTGTTTCCAATCCTGGAGACTCCATTCAATCCTGGAGACTCCATTCAACAGTGAAGCAGAGCAGGAAAATGTCCGTTTCTATTTCCACACAATTTTTTCCCAGTTCTAGAAATGCATAGTTTCTTAATGATTAATCTAATGAGTAGATAGAATGCCACTGCATTTGGGCAATTTCAACATTTTAATTACTTTCTCAGATGACTTTACCTGGAAAATATTCAATACGTGGGTCTTTGGGCAGATTGAAACTAGCTTATTAATAGGTTTAAATGCCTTGGTATTTTCTTCTTAAATGATACAAGGGAAGTTCATGATGCTGAATAGTCATGTCTTTACAAGAATGGCAATAAAAATAATTTCCAGGGAAAGCTTTGGATTTGTTTAAACACTGAAACCACATTAAGGCTGCAAACCTATACATACTTAGCTTGGACTAAGTCCCAAGAATTCAGTGAGACTTCTGTCCAAGAACACTTGTCTAGGATTGCACCGTAATTGTGCTTCAAATGTTTTTCCTCATCAAATATTTCACTCCAAATATATTTAGCTATAGGAAACTTTAGATTATTATAGAACAGATAAAATTTAGATTGCACATCTATATTTAGTAAACAAAACTTTAAAAAGCATCAAATGAAGATGGAAAACTAGGTGCCAATTAATTCAGGGTATTTGACGCATTTTTGGTAGATTATATGATTCAAAATTTCACTCTGAAGAACCATTAAGACCATCTTTCATCTCCCAGAATTTCTCCAACCCCATGCCTTTTGCTACAATATCAGTCCATGGCCATCACCACATCTTCTGGCTCACACAACTGAATTTCATACCATTATTATGCCTTCCTGTTTGTGTGAACTGCTTTTCCTGTGACTGTTTTGAATCTCCTGCCATTGAGTCATTAGATAACCCAAAGCTCTAGTATTACAAGTTAGGACAAAAATATATCTGCACTTTCTCTACATCTTACATAGTTTTAAAAACCATTATTCCCCTTTTAGTCATTTTTCTTCTAAACTAAAAAGCCCCCGATATTTTGCCCATAGTAAAGGTGCTTGAAACCTTTTGATTGCATTGGTTGCCTTTTGAAAAAAGGGGAAAGAGCAGTTATCATTTTTGAGATGAAGCAACCAGAACAGTAACCCATATTTCAAATGCAGTTGCACTAGGCCAAATAATACCGGTCTCAGGAGAGAATAGCCTTGCAGACCTGTACGCTCTTATTTTCATTCCCATTTGATTCCTGATAATCACTAGCAAAGAACTTGTCTTTTCCACACAAACACACACACCCATACACTTGCAGTTATTTCAAAATGATATATTGGAATAAATCAATGGGTCACAGAAATTCTCCAGTTCTTTTCCCTACAGTGACCTTTTGGAACCAAGAAGCTTCCTTGCATCTTTGTCGGGGCCTGGAGCCAAAAGACAAAACCTGACTGGACTATCAACTACAGTATTTCCCAGTTTCCTAGCATCAAAATGCAAAGCGAAAGTATATTTAGAAATGTTACAAAACATTCCATTACAAAACATTCCATTAAAAAAAACCTGGGGGAAAGTTGCCAGTCCAAGTTTCCTTCCCTATTTACTAAACCTTTAATTTTGTAACATTTCTAAATATACTCAAAAATTGATCTGTGTCCACTTCTAGATGAAGCCATCAGTTTAAAATTAGAGGTTACTTAATATTTCTACAAGTGAAGCCATCAGTTTAAAATTAGAGGTTACGTAATATTTCTACAAGTAACGGGGCACAATTTCATTTTTAAAGTGAACCCTATTCCAGAACAGCCATTTGTTGCTTAAACGCTGAAAGCCCTGCTCCCATTCCAGTCATGTATGAAAACCTCAGGGGCAGCTAAGGCTTCCAGCTGAACTAATAGCAAATTCCACAGCAGAGATCTTTCTGTTGATGATTTGCTGCCCCCAGCCTATGGTTGGTCAATAAAACCAGAACAGTTCTTCAACAGCAGCCGCCGCCGTCATGCAGTACATTTTACAAGCAAGAGAATCAAAGTAGATGGCCACAGGAAATGCCCTTCAAAGTCCAAACTCCAACATGAGCAAGACCTTTGGACAGAGAGGTTTTTTACACAAAAAACAACAACATGCTTTTCTTTAAAACCAGATCATAACATGTCTATGTTCTGCAAGAGACATCAACAGATGCCGTTCCAATCCCCAGCCCTCTGAAGATTAAGTTTTATAACTGCCAGTTCTAAACTATAGGCACAGGCTACATTTTCCCTTAGCTTTAACACTCCACAAAGGTCTTCATTTTTCAAATTAAATGCTCGATTTTACCAAGAAGCAGCTCAGCAAGAAGCTATTTCAAATCTATACAATAGAGAATCCACTTAGCACAGCTATCTGCGTTCACCTGTTAACTAATCTGTTCATGGTCCCCCCCCCCCAAACCCCATTCTATGCCTTGCTATAAATATTCACTTGAATACTTAACACTTCAAAATCCACACACACTTTTTTGACTCCAGAAATATGGCTGGCAGTTTGAGAAATGAGTTTTAAATGCTGAATTATCTGCCCTGGTGGAGACGACTATTTCTCCATGCTTGTGTTCTGGTAACATTATCACCCCCAGGAAGTACATCATCACCCCAAGTGAGCCACCAGGCCATACAGTACAGCACTCTGGACTGAAATACTAAGGGGTGAAAACAATTTAACAACCATAATTTCAAACCATTCTCACAACAGGGGCAAGACTCTTGTACTACAAAAACATCCCTAAAACCCTCCACTGAGAATGACACCCTTCCCTTGTCATTTATTCCCCCCTGTTGTGGGTGGCAGAGAACAGTTAAGAGGCAGCCACCCTTCAATACAAATGGATAAACATGACTTCCTTCTTAGCACCAGCGCTTTCCACTTCATCCATGGTGCCTTAGGGAGTGCATCAATGGCTTACAAAATACAGTCAGATTCTCAGACCTGAGAATGGTCAGCCCACTTGATTTCACACGCAGTTAAGTCCAGAGATTATTAAACATTAAGTTTTATAAGTTAACCGGAACAGCATCTCCAATTATAAACCACTAGTGAAATACTTGTCTTTGTACAATCATTAAAGGAGAGAAATGGCTCCCTTTATACTTTTGACAGAGGTTAAGTATCATGTGATTAAGCAAAGCAAAAAAGAATTTTTGCCATTCCCCCCCCCCTCCAAGAAAGAGAGAAAGGCCACCCACAGGCCAGCTAAAATTACAATAAATATTTACTAAGTGGAAAACAAGTTAATGTCAGGATGTCTAGAACAATCTGAGCTACTGTAAAGGACAGTGTAACCCATTTTAAAATTATGTAATAATTTTAAAGTAATGGAGGTAAAGTAATGGAGGTAAAATGTTCTTTTTGGGTGGGGATCAAGCAGTTTGGAATATGGCAATCTCAGAGAGCTCACAGGAGTTTGATGATGAGCAAGAGTTTTCTGAATGTTAATTTAAATGCCAGCATTCACATCTACTATCGACAAGGACCAAGAATGTAGTTGAGGAAGGGCAATACATGAAGAGACATTTCTAAACACCAATGCGTGAATATCACATGACAACACTACTATCACATGGCATGGCAAGACTACATGACACCTTCCTGCTTAAACAGGGTGCAAGTCAAGGCTTACAACAGACCTTCTGCAGCAGAGAAACAAGTGACCTTGCAGGTTAATCGTCTCAACACACTAACAGCTGTTGCAGTCCCCAAAGAACTAGACTTCCTGAACATTGTACAAGAATGAAGCTTTAAGCGCTATTCAAGCAACTTTATGGCTTATAACTACTAGCCCACATGAAATTCATTCACCTCAAGTAATGCCTGTACCAAAACAGGACATCAACAACCTTTTACGTGAGGAAAATGCTTATTCGCATCTTAGAAGGCAAAGCCAGCATCTTCCTCTCCATTTACTCACCCACGCAAGCTCGATTATCCCGAAACTTCCACGGTGCACAGCAAATGGACATGCAGAAGCCATGAATTTGGGAGCTCAAGTCAGTAATTTTGTGAATGGGGGGAAAGATGTGAGTCATTGTATAACTACAGTACATGTTTACCTGAATATGTGAAGTTGCAAATGAGGTATTTTAAAGCATAAGAGTTATAAAACTGGTGGAAGATTTTGAATGGCATCCTTTGACCTACTATGTTAAAAAAAAGACTCTTCACCTTCTCTATTATTAAGGCAAACACATATTAACATCACATTCTATGCTGTTTCAGCATCATCTCCATAAGGAAAGAGAACATGTGCCATTTCACTCCCTCAGACCTTCAAAGTCCATTCCAGCATGTAGGGCCCCAAGTACCCAGCCACAACAGTTTGACTGGGTACAAGTCCTCTGCGACATTTGATACCACTACCGACTGAAAACCCATTGACTACATCTAGAGATTTCAAGTTGCTTTCCAGCCCTGCTAGCACTGTACAAATAAAGGCGATGTTGCGTGTTTCTGACAAAGTAATGCAAATGAATGAAAACCTTGAACAAAAAGAAAACAATTCACATATGGTTTATTTTTTTGCTGTTTGGAATCTGCTTTTTAATCTCAAGAGTAAACATCCCCTACTTGTCATATCCGTATGGTTAAGGTTTGGGCACAGCTTCCCACCTCACCTCATGCCACCTTAGTACTTTTGAAGTTCTAAATGCAATATGCAAAACAACAACTTTGATTGCAACTGATGCCTTCGCAAGTGTACGCAGGTACGGCTACAGAAGCACAGAAAAGAACATTTAACCATCCAGCATTACACAGCCTATATAAAGACAGGACATGTTTAACCCTTGAAAACCTTTACTTGCAAAAAAAAAATTAAATATCTCACAGAGTTAGCATTCATATATACCAGCCCAATGTGTATATTTAAAATGTTCTTAAAGGGATCAGCCAATACACTACAAATTTCTTTGACAGTACATCACTACCCCCTTGTGGCTATGCAATAAAAGCCTCGTGTTCCGATTTTCAAAACCGTACAGTATTCTCTTCATGCAACTTCTCCAAAAAGTTACAGGCTTTACCTCTTCCGGTCACAAGTCATATTTTTTTACCTATTAAGCTTTAATTAATTCCAAGACCAAGGTGACATCTCAATAAGACTTTTGTACATCACACAAAACACTTGTGCAGAATTCATCAACAAAATCAATTTGATTTTAATATAAAATTTATTGCTTTAAAATGCTGTAAACAACAAACAATTTGATCCCTCATTTTATCCCTGGCTAGAGTCCTTGATTACTACTGCCACCATTTCAATTACTACACCACTCCCATTGTGCAGTAATGTTTAAAGCATGGACATGCACCATACCAACTTTAGTTTAGTTTAGCTAAAAGTTTTAGCTCTCGATCAAAAAAGAAGTTGAATGCTAATTTGTAATACATAAAATGAGCCACCTGAGATTGATTCGTAGCAACTCAGATACCATATCCCAATCACAGGTGGTGGTTTTTTTTCCATTCTCATTTTTAGACTACTTTGAATATTAGGCCTTTGACACCAGTATCTCACCTGCACCAACATGCCCCAAAGCAAACTCTACACCCACTGACTCAAAACATGGGAAACTCCTCTGCTTACTGGATATTCCAAATATTCTGTGGGACCAAAATAATTCTAACCTTCACCAAGAAAATGGCATGCACATGGATTATTGCCTAAATATTTTAACAGACAGGCACACAAGGACATATGCAAGGAAGATATGCATTGAGCAATTCCTTCTGATGGAGATATGTAGACACAAGTTATGCACATTTACATATTTGAAGCATTAGAACAGATTGATTGATTGATTTGCACAAGAAAAAAGTACACACATCACACATGTGAACAGCCCTGGGATCTTCAGCTGAAGCCCAGTATACAAATGTAATAAACAACAACAGGATGGAATGAAAGAAGGAAGGCAAAATACTGTACTACTGGAAAAGAATGTTTGATAACATCACACATTGGGTATGTTTACTGAGTGTGCATATTATTATGAATGGCAATTCCCACATCTCAAACTGCCTTACACTGAGCCACAGCCCACTGGTCCATCTAGCTCAATATGATCTACACCATTTCCAACTGACAAGGGCTCTCCAAGGTCTCCAGCAGACAGAGGTTTTCCCCAAACCTTCTTACTTAAGATTATTTAACCAGAGATGCCTGCTGCAAAGCATGTGCTTTACTAATGAGCTAGTACTACTCCACAGTAGATGGTTACCAATCCCCATTTTGAAAAGTCACACCTAGAATGCCTAGCCCCTTTCCCTAAGAAACACTGGTACAGTTGGGTGCATGTGCCCCAGCTTTCACTTTGCATGGGCCACTGTGGTTGTCTGTCCTATAATGAACACACACTGGCAGGATCAGCCCTTCCCATAATGCAAGGCAAAAAAAAAAGCTGTAGCTCAGTATAGAGCACCTGCTTTGCATGTGAAAGGTCCCATGTTTAATCCCTAGCATCTCCAGGCATGGAGAGCCACTGCCAGTCAGTGTAGACAACAGTGAGCTCAATGGATCAAGTGTCTGATTCAACAGAAGGCAGCTTCCAATGTTCCTAAATGGATAGCACCAACACACCTGCCTACAGGTGAGGGAGGCATATTAAGATTGTTATGGCTCAGCATCAATTAAGCCATATTGCACCTGTGACTGAAGTATATACAGGAGAAACAAAATGGTGCCAAGAGGTGAAGGTGAATTGAAAGCAGTCAATCAACCCCATTAAATACATGTCCCCTCTCAGATGCCTTACAGTGTGATGCAGAAGAGGTAGTAAACCAAGGGTTGAATAGCCAGCCCATGCCCCACTAGGCCCACAACACAGAGAGGAAGCAACAAGGGGAAGCATCATAAGGAAACAAGCAGATGTGGGTCAATTACAAACCTAAGCATAAAGTTGGGTAAATGCCATCAAATTTATTTACTTCTCTATACGGAGAGGGGGAAACGAATGTCCAGCCACACAGGTGTGCCTGTGCTACCCAGAGATGGCCCGTGGAGCATACATAAGGGTGAAAATGCTATCATGCACACATTTAAATCACACATATTCATTATTCTATACAAATGGCTGCCTCTCTACTTGTGCATGCCAAATACCTATGTGCATGACACTGCTGTAGCCTCCACTTGCACCTCCAAGCAGCAATACCATACCTTCTCCTTGAACAGCAGCAGAGGATAGACTATTTGGAGCAATATGGTAATGCCTCAGCTGCCATGAGATGCAAGGCCCTGTCCTCCACTCAATTTATTCAGTTTCCCACCCACCCCTACCAACAGAAAGGATGACCTGGCCTCCAGCTTACCTTTTAAGGCATGCCCTTGGCTGCCCAGAACATTGCCTCTTTCTCTGGTCCACAACATTGATGTATTTTTCACGCACATATTAATCATGCATGTACCACAGCACTTTTCTCTGCCCATGCTAGCTACCAAGGATCAACAGGGTTATATTTTTTAATGTTCCAAGGCCTTGCCCTTGTCAGTGACAACAGCAAACCGGATCCCCACATAAAAAGGCTGGATGTAGATATTTCCCCTGCCCCTTACTCCACCACATCTTACCACAGCCCAGCAAAAGAGCTGGCAAAATTATGCCTTTCTTTCCCTACATCTGGAGAAGTCAAACATCCCTTCCCTCCAACTGCACAAATAGCAACACCTGCTGTGACCTCACTATGGCTCAAACCTTACCCTGCCTTCAGTAAGGAGGCCTGTCCCACCAACACGTACAGCAGAGTGCCTGTGTCCTTGTATGCAATCTTCCAAAATGACAAGTAAATGCCCACTTTCACCTGCATTTGCCATTGGCAGATTACTGTGTGGGTCAGCAATATCCCAACACGAAAAGGCACCAATCCTATGTCCTGTTTAAATATACGAAAGGAAGTGAGGGCAATCGCAACCTTCCAGTGCCAGAGACTGGAGAGAAAAGTGCCAGTGCTCTTTCCCCAATATGCAAAGAGTGACTTTCACAGACCTTTCCACTGACAAGGAGAACAGGTGGCTCTGTCGCTCCTTTGCCTGGCAAACCCTGGCAGGTGAACCATGTGTTCAAAGGCAGGGCTTGTCCGCTTGCAATCCTCCCACAGAGAAAGATGCTGCTCATGCCTTTGGTGTTCACAGGGGTGTATGAGCATGTCACGGCTGCCAGACAGCCACTCTCTTAGCACACAGGACCTTAACCCACCCAGCCCTCCTCACTTGGACGTCATCACAGTGCACTGACAGAACTGGCCAGCCAGCCCAAATCGCGGGACATGCCAACTCCAACACGCTCCACGGAGCAGGCAGACGTCACCTCTAGGGGTTTCTTTTCTTTCTTTTAGGTATTCGGCACCTAAACGCAAATATTTTTTATTTCTGCCTAAAAGTGCTGCTTCCTACCCCACCCCCCAGCCTAACAAACAAGAGGCACAGACGTGTGTATGTGTGTGTTGTGTTCCCACGCCGAACTCTTCTCTTTTTGCGCCCCTCCAGCATTCTCCTTGCAGCTCAAGGCGGACACCCACTCCATCACCCCAGGGACAAACCCCCCGTTCGCCTAGGGAAGACCCACCGATTCTCTCTCTTCCCACCCCACCCCCCGCCTCACTTGTCGTGCAAGGCAATGGGAGGCGGAATCCTATTCCGGAGGGTCGCCAGGAGCGGAGGCGGGGGAGGGGTTTGCGCGCGCGCGCGCGCCCCCTCTCTCCTCGCCCCCCCTCTCCCATTGGCCGGCCATTCCCCGCCCCCAGGCTGCCCCCTCCGCCGATCCCTCCCCTCAACAGCGGCAGCAGCTACTCGAAACTTTCGGGCCGGGAGACCGACCCGAGACGCCGAGCCGAGACACCGCCTCGTTGGGCTGGTTTGGGAGAATTTCGGAGGAAGCGCGCGCGAGGCGGCGGGGCGGGAGAGGAATTCGAGGGAGGGGGCTGCCCCCCTGCGCGCGCGCGCGTTCCCGCCTGCGCGCCCCCGCCGCGTGTCCCCTCAGCCCTGCCGGCCACCCTCCCGCCGTCCCCTCCGTCACTCAGTGAAACCAGCCGGGTCTGTCCTGCCGGCGCTTCGGTTCCCTCCCTCCCATCCCTCACAGCTCACCTTCCGGCTTGTTTTCGGCGGCCATTTCCCCTCCGCGCGCCACATCCTCCTCCGCCGCCTCCTCCTCGCGACCGGGATCCAGGCAGGCGCGCGCGCCGCTGCCGTTGCCGCCACCGCCTGCTGCCCCCGCCCCTTCCTCCTGCCGACCTATTTCCGGTTCCGCTCCCTCTCTCTCAGGCCCCCCCACCTCTTTCCCCTGCCGTCGCCGCTGTTGTTACCCCCCTGCCGTCCACCTCCAGCCCCTGCCGCCGTTGTTGCCTGCCTGCCTACGTCCCCTCGCCGCCGCCGCCGCCTCCGACACCGGGCCAGCCAACCGACCCCCCCAGCCGCTGCCTCACAGGCAGTGCGGCGCTCCCATTGGGCCTTTCGCGGACTGATGCCTGTCTCCGCCAACCCTCGCTGAGCAGAGGCGAGCCGGAAGGGAGGATGGGCCTGACTGGCACCGTCGCCGGCCTATGGGCGACTAAGTCGGCGAGTGGGCGGGAGAAGAGGAGGGAGGCGCATCAGAGGCGCTAGTGCGGCCATGATGAAAGGAGCGGGGAGAGGCAGAGGGACTCTCTAGAGTGGGGAGAGTAGCCAATCAGACTCTAGAAAGGTGCGGAGAGGGTTGATGGCAGGTGGTTCAGCCAATAGCCGTGCCAAATGAGGGCGTTAGGATGGATGCGGCGGGGAAAAACCGTGACGCAAATGCGAGGCAGCGAATAGGGCGAGGAAGCGCGACGCCGGAGGGAGGGAGGGAGCCGCGTCCCAAAGGGAGCAGAGAGGGAGAATGAAGGCTGGGGCTGGAATCCGATGCGCGCTCCTATTGGTCAGCTGGCATTGACAGGCAGCCACGCCCCTGCTCGCCTTGTTAACCCTAAACAAAGGCTCTGATTGGCGGAGGCGCAAAAGGGGCACTGTGACCAATGGATGGGGTGCGGAGCGAATCCGCAGTTCTGATTGACCAAGGGGTCCTCTCAGTGGTTTACTTCAATGGTTGAAAGTGTCTAGATCTCTGTCCGACTGGAGGATCTCCCTTGGTCCCTGCCATCATTGGCTGTTCTGCTTGGTTGTGGATGGGCTTGTGTCTGCATGGGTCCTTATTTGCAAAAAGTAAATAAAAAGATCGTTATTAATCCATTACTTAATTACTTAATTAATTAATTAATTATGCTTTGTGTAAATTGCATTATCTGTTTATTACTGTGCCTGTTTTTCTTATTACTGCGCTGATTAATTTCATTGTTGCAATTATAATTTTTTATTGATGCAATTATATTTTTTTATTGTTATAGCAACTATTCCATTTAAAAATGATAATGTTAGGACGGCTGTTAGTATTATCACCATTATAATTGTTGCAAAGATTAATTTAATTTAAAAGCATACATTTAGGACAGAAAGTGGTAGTGGTAATACTGGACAACCATTATTAATTTCAGGAGCCCTCCAACCCGCTGCCAAGCACCTCCTGGTCCTGCTAGCTTTATACTGTACAGGAAACTTTCAAACTAAAGTTTTGGATTTTTTTAACCCAAGTACCTTTTTAGTGGCTCAGAATATATTTTAATAGATAAATCTGCCCTATTTATTAAAGTTGCAGCCCTAATATGTTCATATTTTATGCCACAGGAATGGATGCATAGTTGCAACAGATGTTTTTCAGTTTTCTGTACTTCAAAAGCTGGGAAATCATATTCATTGTAACATCCATCTTGCATAGATAACTCCATAGCTGTAACTCTGCAATATGTGAATAAGTCCTTCTTTTTGTCTTTCCTCATTCAGCTTCATTGCATGAGCCCATGGGGTTCTATGGAAGAGTGAAAGAAACTTATCTCTATCCCAGGGTTCCCTGCCATTTTCTCCTCTGGTGCTTGTGAAAGGTCTCAGTGAATATCCCCTCCAAAATCCAGTGCACCAGAGACTTTTTTGTTTTTCCCGCTCAGTTTGACCTGGCTCAGTCTCTCCTACATTGAACATGCCCACATTTCATTGCATGCCAGGTGAAATCCCAAGGTACGCCTCCACAGGTGCGTGAGAGGCTGTGACCGGCCCAAGGTCACCCAGGGAACCTCATGGCCAAATGGGGATATAGATATAGATATAGATATAGATATAGATGAGCCCTGCTGTATCCCCCTCGCTCAACATAAACTCTTGTTGCTTCTTGGTTTCCTCTTCTCTCATAGGCTGATTTCCCCCCCCCCTCATAATAGTCTTAGCTGCATGGCCAAAGAGGGAGGGAGAGGAAAAACCTCATGTGTAAGAAAGGAAATATTATCGTTAGGAGTTTGGAGGGGTCAGTATTGATGATACAATGGGTTCCTTCCAAACCTGCAGTCTTGAAGCTGCCAACACGTAGAATGTAAAAGAGGAAGCCTGCCAAACCAATTCCTTTGTCAAGGTAATTTAGGGTTTGGCTGGCAAGTTAAGTATGGCAATTGAATATAGCCAAAGAGCTTGCTCAGCTTCTATAGAGATAAATGGGTGTGTCTTTTTCACCTCACCAGGTGGGATGCCACCTTATCCTAGAATGGAAAAAAAGAAAAACCCAAGGGGCAGTGCTTGGGAATATGTGAGAGAGAGCTGGGCTGATTCTGGAAGCAGGAGACACAGCCTTATCTTGCTCCGTGCTGGATCCAAAGCTGGGTTTGGGGCTTCTCTGGAAACCTAAAAGAAAAGCAAGTTCTGCTGTGGCATTAATGCTGTGAGCCCCTCCATCCTCTGCACAGGTTGTGCAAATAAATCCATACATTCTAAAAACACCACAGACTCCACTGACCTTCATTCCAAGGAAACCAAGCCCTGGGAAAAACCACTTGGAACCCCTGGAATCTCTCATTCCCCAGAAATTGGGGTGGCACCTAACATTATAAAGCCCCAGTTTACTCTCCTCACCAGGAAAGTGACAGTGAAAGTAGGGAACCTGGAGCGATACCATCTCCCTGCTTAAGAACCCTGTGTAATACCATAGCTTGTACCTTTACACACAAACATAAATTTGCCTAATAACATCCCCATATACTTTATTTCATAAATTTAGGAATAGCTTGGCTAGGCACCAGCAGAATACTCTTCATTGCAAAGCTGATGTGATTTTAACAACTTGCTTTCATAACATATTCATATATTTAGAACCAGCCGTCAGACTCCGGATACTTGAGAGTACCTCATTATTAATCTCTTCCTTTAGCTGCCCATCGAAGATTTATTCCTGCTTTGTTTCTGGCGATCTCCTAGCCAGTTTCTAATCCATAACAGATCTTTACCTCTCACCCCATGACTACCTAGTTTTCTTAATAGCCTCTTGTGAGGAACTTTATCAAAGACTTTTGAAAAGTCTAATAAATTTTATCTGCCAGCAGCCCTTTATCCGCTGTGTTGTTGGCTCCCTCAAAGAATCTTATTAGGCTGGAGAGGCAAAGCTTTTCCCTTTGCAGAAGCCCTGCTGCTTTGCCCCTATCATACCATGCCATCTTTAATTATTTTTTGCAGCTAATTTACCTGGTTCTAAAGTCAGGCTTACTGGTCTGCCATTCCCAAGATTACCCTCAGGCCTTTTTCAAACAGATCGGCAAAACCCTGGCTACACTCCAGGATGAGAACTGATTTTAATGATAGATTAACTTTCTACTTTTTTCCCCTTCAAGCCGCGCAGCTGTTTAATTCTTAAAATCTTGCTGAATTCTTGAATGCATACAATCTAGCGCAGGTGATTAATTGCAGTTTACTGTATTAATTTGTTCTACAGCCTCCTCTTTGACATCTTAGTTTCTAATAGGGCTAAAAAAAATTAAAAGAATGGGGAAGCTGGTCATGTCTCTTGTGAGGAAGCAAATTTTAATCTCTTTGCCATTCCTGCTTTGTCTGAATCTCTTTGCTGGGGAAGTTGAGATGGCTGGGGAATCTATTTAATCATGAACCTTCTGTTTCAAAGCTTTCAAAGTTCATGGTTTTCAATGTCTCTTGTATTAAGGGGCATCTTTAACTGGGGTTCCCTGAGAGATCACTAATGATAGGCCAGCTGACATAAGTTCAGCTGTTCTGCCATGATATCTTTATGCCTCCAGTGCAGGACATGGAAGTTCCTGCTGAGTTCCTTACCCTCCAAGTGTCCCGATTTTCCAGGGACACCCTAATTTTACAGAAGCTGTAAAGTTTTTTATTTGATCCCAGAAGGACCCGCTTTTCCTTAGGATGTCCCTGTTTCCACTGGAGAAATGTCGGAGGGTATGTTGGCACATCCCTATTTTCATCGGAGAAATGTTGGAAGGTATGGAGTTCTGTGACCCCTGAGCCAAGGAGATAAATAACTATACAACCCTTAGAAGACACCTGAAGGCAGCCCTGTACAGTTTTATTATGTGTTGGAAACCACCCAGAGTATTATTATTATTATCATCATCAACGTCCTTATTTTCTTTGGAGAAATGTTGGAGGGTATGGAGTTCTTCTGGGGAACATTCTGTTCAGAGAGAGTTGTGATGAAGTCAACACCTCACCTGAAGAGGTTGCGTGTGCCTAGATGAACAACAGTTCCCAGAATCCCGAGCATGTACATGTGCCACATCTTGCCATGGTCCTTCTCCTCTGCCTAAGGCTGAGCCATCCAGTTGGGGGCCTGTGGGACTTCAAAAGAATGTAAGAAGAGACCTGTTGGATCAAAGACCCATTTGGTCCCACCCTCCTTTTCTCATGTGGCCAACCAGATGCTTCTTCTGGGAAGAACACAAGCAGGAGCTGAGCCCAAGAGCCCTCTCCCCTCCTGCAGTTTCCAGCAACTGGCATTCAGGACCATTACAGCCACTGACCATGGAGACGCAGCATAGATATCATGTCTAGCAGCCATCAACAGCCCTCTCCTCCATGAATTTGTCCAATCCTCTTTAAAAGCCATACAAGTTGGTGGCCATCACTGCCACCTGTGGGAGCGTGCTGTGTTGGAGGATTGGGTATGCGCCATCATCTACCCCTCCTCTTTTGGGTATTCTGTTAAAGGAATCCGGTGGTCGTGGATCCTGTCCAATGCCTGCTGGTGGATTGGGTATGCGCCATCATCTACCCCTCCTCTTTTGGGTATTCCGTTAAAGGAATCCGGTGGTCGTGGATCCTGTCCAATGCCCTGCTGGTGGCTAGGGCCATGGCACAACCTCTGGTGATGTCATGGGGGAGCTTCCAGTTGTATTTGCATCAACAGGCTCCTCCCATTGGTTGTTAACCCTGATATGACTCCCGGCTGTCCAGGGGGGAGTCTTGTATTGCTGTTTCATCCAGTGCCAAAGCCAATACTACTCACATGCTGTAACCAATAAAAGCTGTGGCCTAATTTTGCCCATTAACCTAAAATAATGTGTCTGTGTGTCTTATTATAATCCTATGCGGGTGGAGGGTCCTTGACTCAAAACCATGCTTTCACTATGTGCTGTGTGAAGAATGGCTTTCTTTTATCTATCCTATTTTAAATAATAATAATAAAAACTAAACATACCAGCGTTCCCTAGTAAGGAGCCACGTTTTACAGAGCTTGTTCCAGAGTAGAAAACAGTCAGTGCATTTTTTTTTTTTTAGGGCAGCGATTAAAACTGCCTTCGTTTCAAGAGCTGAAGAATCAGCGCCAATCCAGCATTCCCATCGCAGATGTCAAGGAATCCGTGCTTCGATGAGTCCCCCCGGTAACGAAGCAAATTGCTCTGGAGATGCAGAGTGCCTTGGCACTGCTGGGCCATCTCCCACTTCTCCTGCTTCTCCTTGCCTGGCTGCTTTTTGCTCCCCAGCGCCGTCAAAGGCACTTGCTGCCTCCTCAAGCGGCGCCTTTGGAACTGGACCACATCAAATTCCTTCACAATGCAAATGAAGATGGAAACGCTTGTTTCCTTTGATGTGTGTGACTAAACGCTCAAAAGGGATCGCTTCCCTTCCGCGCCTCTGGAGAACGAGCTTCCCTTTCTCAACGACCTGTTGGTTTTCATGGCTTTTTTTATTATTATTTGTGCTGATAACTGGAGCAAATTTGGGGAGGGGTGCAGAGGGAGGGAAGACAGACAGTCGGAGATGGAAATCGTCCAGCTTGTTTGTCAGGAGATCAAACGAGAATTCGCTTCCCCTGTTTGAAGTGACAGTCAGAGACGGCGGTGGACTCAGTCTGGAAAATCTGCTCACAAAGCAATTGGGAGCTCAGTGAGTTGAACTCAGGAGGAGGTGGTGGTAGGAAAAATGAGACCATATAAATTTCCTTTGCAAAAATAAATACCTTGCCAGTAGAGAACTAACATTAAAAACCTGCCCTTTGCCTTCTATATTCGCTTTCTTTTTGCAGGGAGTCGCCCACAGTTTGTTTTTATTTATTTTATCGTTTTTATAGTGGTACCTCTGGTTAAGTACTTAATTCGTTCCGGAGGTCCATTCTTAACCTGAAACTGTTCTTAACCTGAAGCACCACTTTAGCTAATGGGGCCTCCTGCCGCCGGAGCACGATTTCTGTTCTCATCCTGAAGCAAAGTTCTTAACCTGAAGCACTATTTCTGGGTTAGCGGTGTCTGTAACCTGAAGCGTATGTAACCCGAGGTACCACTCTATATCCCACCTTTTTCTCCAAGGGGCTCAACATGGCATATATGGTTCTCCTCCCCCCCTCCTCGTTTAATCATCACAATAACCCTGTGGGGTAGGTCAAGCTGAGAGAGACAGCGACTGGCCCAAGGACACCCAGTGTACTTCATGGCCGCTTGAGGACTTGAACCCTGGCCGTTCCCAGGTCCTAGCTCAGCTCATTGGCCCTTTTGCTGCTGAGCTCTGGTGAAAGAGGGTCTAGAGTGGGGGGGTGACCAATTGGGGGGCAGGCATCAGATTTCCTAACTCTGCAGACTCTCTAAATGGACTGCATTGGGGGATCTGCCCCACCATGTGCTGAGGCCAGTCCTGAGTTTCTTCAAGGGCAGGAGAGAAGGTCTTGTTTCATTCTGGTTCCATGCATGGACTGGTTTGGACCAGGATCTAGAATTTGCCTGCATGTATGCAATGGCTCCACTTTGTCATGAGCTTATGTAGGCAACCGGTTAAATACCTGCCTGCTTCCTGGTGCCCAAAAAGGAAGGATTCTGCTGTTTCATCAAATGAACAATGAAGAGAGAGAGAGGGTGTTTGTGTTAGTTTCCTTGTTCAGTTTCTTTTCTTGGAAAGGTTAAAATGTTTAAAGATACCCCCCCCCCCGGCCGCCCCCTGTTCCTCATTGTCATTCCGTGGCAGCTGTAGGATAAGCTTGGTTAATTGGGTTAATGTGATGATATGGCAGAAATGAGAAGGGAAGAGTGGGTGCTTCTCAGAGACTTGCTATGGAGGTTTAGTAAACGGAACATCCACGAGGAAAACAAAACAAAAAGGATTCCATTTAGAAGGTGCAATGACAAAGTTGGGAGTCTCCACTCACACTTTCTGGCTTATCCACCTGTTGCGGTTTGCACAACAAATCCCTCTCCCAAGGCAGGCATGTCAGACTTGTGGGGAGATGTGGGTGCCATCTCAAAGGAGCTGCAGCAGGGGGGTGGGGGACAGTTCAGATGTTACTTTTTAAAAAAGTGCATTTCCCTCTCACTGCTCAAAAGCAAGATTTTTAGTGCCAAGGTCAAACGCTTTCAGCTGCTCCGCACATTCCATTCTTAGTCCAATGTAAATGCAGGCTTGCTGCTCATTTTCAGCCCAGCCCAGGGAACTTGCTTCCCTTTGAGGTGATAGTTTTGTGAGAAGGATGCCTGTCGAGCCGTGTTGGTGGGTGGCGGGGAGGCAGGAGATATGGCCATTCAGGCAACAACAGATAAGCAGCGGTTTGCATTGGGCTTAAAAACAAGTGCTGATATGTCCATATGAAAGGCCACCCTGGAATTGCCTATCACTCAAAGCGGAGTGGAAAGCAGCAGGTGCTTTTATATATCACAGGGTGCTGGGAATGAGCCTTTGTCGCCTCTCAAGGTCCCCGAGTCTGCACTGTGTTCTTAATCTTTCATAGGAGACATCTCCAGACCCTCCAAGCGTCCCTATTTTCCAGGGACAGTCCAGGATTTACAGAAGCCTCCTGGTTTCTGATTTGATCCTGGAACGTCTCGCTATTCCTTAAGATGTCCCTGTTTCTATCAGAGAAATGTTGGAAGATATAGAGTTATGCGACCCCCCCGAGCCGAGGACATAAGTACCAATGCAACCTGTAGATGACATCTGAGGGCATCCCTGTATAGGGAAGGTTTTTAAAGGTTTAATGTTTTATTATGTTTTTAGATATGTTGGAAGCCACCCAGAGTGGCTGGGTCAACCCAATCAGATGGGCGGGGTCTGGCAATAATAATAGAATAGGATGCCCCTATTTTCATCAGAGAAATGTTGAAGGGTATGCATCTCTATCTTCAAAAAAAGGGGGGGGCAGAAAGGAATGGCAAATAGAGAGAGACCCCTTGGTATCAGCCCAAGGCCCACACTCCTTTGCAACTGCTTCTCTGCCTCCCAGTAATGAATTAAAGGTTTTGAATGGGGGAGTCTGCACCACTGTGGTATCAGCCCAGGCACAAACAGGAGAAGCCTGCTTATTTGCTCTCTGCCTGCTCTTCAGCGCCACAGCCGAAAGTGGCCAGAGGGGAGTACTGCAGGCTGCCCATAGGATTCTGCTTTGCACTACAGATCTGCTGATTCCTCCAGGCTCATGGCTCAGGTGTGGGCCGAGCTCCTCCCCTCTCCACCTGCTGGGCTGCCCACCTGCTTCTCCTCTTGTGTTTCCTCCAGGGCCAGGCACTCATCCTCCCGGCACCCACGTCTCCCAGAGCTGGGGCAGCCAGGTGTGTGGCCTTGGGACCGGGAAGAGATGCTCTCATATATCCAGAGACCCAAAGTTCATATGTAACAAACAGTTAAGGACAGCAGGAGAACATTTCCCTGTTGTCAACAATAAAGCCGGCTGCTGATCTGAGGTTGCTGAGACAAGCGCATCAATTATTTACTGAATAAAGATGGTTAAATATTAAATATCGCAGCCTGGGACAGAGCAAGGGTAGAAAACCTTGTTGGAGCGGCAGATGTGGGGATTGTTTACAAAGACATGGAGGGGCAGGTGGATTGGTCAACTATTAGCTGCAGAGAGGAAGAGGCAATACCTTGGCAAGAATCTCCTCTGTGATCTTTCTTTGTATGTGGCATGTACTTTCTGACACAGCTGACATTTCAGTAAACACAGCACCTTCGATTTCTTCTCCTCACTCTCTTTGCTCCTTGCCAGCATGTAACCTTCCCCACCAGCCTTCCAACCAATAGTTCTCAACCATTCCCTGGAGGCTAGACTTTCGCAACCTGGTGCCCTCTAGGCCATTTGACCGTGGTTTTGGCCAGGGGCCAGTGGGAGTTTTAGCCCAAAACATCTGGAGGGCACCTGGTTGGAGAAGGCTGATGAAGGCTGTGGGTCATCCAAGGAAAATCTGTGTTATTTCCTAGGCAGCTGGCTAAAAAATCCCAGAAACAGGAAGCAACTGAGAACAGGTCAAGAATATCCCACTCATCCTGGTAAAGGTAAATGACCCCTGGACGGTTAAGTCCAGTCAAAGGTGACTATGGGGTTGCAGCGCTCATCTCGCTTTCAGGCTGAGGGAGCTGGAATTTGTCCACAGACAGCTTTCCAGGTCACTTGGTCAGCATGACTAAACCACTTCTGGTATAACGGAAACACCATGACGGAAGCCAGAACACACGGAAACACCATTTACCTTCCCGCTGCAACGGTACCTACTTATCTACTTGCACTGGCGTGCTTTTGAACTGCTGGGTTGGCAGGAGCTGGAACAGAGCAATGGGAGCTCACTCCGTCACGGGGATTTGAACCACCGACCTTCCGATCGGCAAGCCCAAGAGGCTCAGTAGTTCAGAACACAGCGCCACCCGCCCGCCCAACCTGGACTCCCTCCTAACACTGTGTTCTCTTCAGAGTTCTGGAGCTCCTGTATCATAGAATCATAGAATTGGTAAAGATCCACAGTTAGGTCCAGTCGAATTCTACTATGGGGTGCAGGGCTCATCTCCACCAAGGGAGCCAGAACATGTCCGCAGAAATCTTTCCAGGTCATGCGGTCAGTATGACTAAGCCGCTTCTGGCGCACAGAGCACCATGACAACTGCCAATGAAAATACCATTTACCTTCCCGCCGCAGTGGTACATATTTATCTACTAGCGCTGGTATGCTTTCAAACTGCTAAATTGGCAGGAGCTGGGACAAAGCAATGGGAGCCTCACCCCATCGTGCGGATTCGAACTGCCGACCTTACAATGGGCAAGCCCAAGAAGCTTGGTGGTTTAGACCACAGTGCCACCCGCATTCCTCGGTATAGAATTGTAGAGTTGGAAGGGACCCCAAGGGCCATCCAGTCCGAGCCCCTGCAATGCAAAACTAAAGCAGAGAAGATCTGCAAGCTCCCTGATTGAGTTTTTATTGGGGAATTTTGCATCAAGGTTATAGGAGCTCAGTTTCTGGTTTCCTCCCTTACAGGGGTGTGTTGTCACTATGAAAAGCTGGTTGAAAACACGTATTTTTATTCCATTGGGTGTTTTGTTTGATGGACATAAGAACACAAGAAAAGCCCTGCTGGTCAGGCCAATGGCTTATGTAGTCCAGCATCCTGTTCTCACAGAGGCCAACCTGATGCCCCCATGGGAAGCCCACAAGCAGGACCAAAGTTCAAGAGCAATACTTGCTCTCCCCTCCTGTGGTTTCCAGCAATTCGCATTCAGAAGCATGGCGCCATCAACTGTGGAGGCAGAGCATAGCTGCCATGGCCATTGACAGCCCTCTCCGCCATGAATTTGTCTCATCCTCTTTTAAAGTCATCTAGGTTGGTGGCCATCACTGCTTCCTGTTGGAGTGAGTTCCATAATTGATTATTTGACTGTGAGCCCCTTCAAGGGCTTTAACCAAGCAGCAGAGTAAAAATCGAAGAAATGGATGGAGTGTTGCTGTTCCTTTGCAAGCTGACCAGCCCCGACAGGCCACCCTGCTGGGATAAGTTGAACCAAGAATTGGAATGTTCTTGTGCAGCTGAAGGGGCTGGGGGAAACAGTTGGAATTTTGCAGAAGGAGGATGGAAGAATGAGGAAACCCCGAGAAAAGAACAGTGGCAAGAGAAACTGATGAACTATGCAGAACTGGCGAAACTGACATGCAGACTACAAGACAAGGACAACTGTGACTTTAAAGAACGACACAAGATTTACCCACCAAGGAAGAATGGCAGATGAAGGTGATGCACTATATGGAATTGGCGGAAATGACTGGCAGAATCTGAGACCAGGGAGAAGAACTGGTAGAAGAAGACTGGAAGAAATTTAAAGACTATTTACAGAAACATTGCAAAATTAAGGAATGTTAGAAGGATGCTGGAATGAAGTTATATGGTTTTAGCAGCAATGTTATGGAATTAAGTGAAATTGGATTAAGAACAGGTGAGAAAGTAAAGATACAATATATTAAGATAAATTATTAAGATAAAAGCAAAAATGGAAAGGATTTGCTGAAACAACTAACTGAATTAGAATACAAAAAAGGGAGGTGTGAGGAGGTCAGGGAAACAAGTAAATGAAAGATAAGATATGGAAAGATTGATTTGTTTTTAATTGTTTCTATTTTTCTTTGTATTTTGTATTTTCTGTTTTCTTTTTATTTTTGTAATTCTTTGAAACCTTAATAAATATTATTTTTTAAAAAATTAAAGAAGAATGGGAACCTTTTACAAATTACTTTAAAAGACAACAAAATGAACTGGACTCCTTGGCAGGTTTTGAATAAATATACACAAATTTATTGAGGGCTAAGACAGATAATATAAGGATGTATACAATTTTATAATATGTAGAAGTTAACACTGGTTCAGAAATCAGAGAGAAGAGCTGAGGAAAGTCATAGGGGGGAGGGAGGGTTTGTTGGGGAGGTGGAAGGGAAAATAAAAATGGGGGGGAATAATGAAGATGATTTGTTTTGATAATTTGTTATGTTGAAATGGATAATTTTTTTTTAAAGAATTCTGCAGAAGGAGGGGAGCTCCTTTTAAGAACAACAGGACTTCACCCTAGTGACTGATTGAGGGTTACAGCCTTGGCAAAGGAAGTTTCTCAGTTACCAAACTAGCACCAGAGTTGAGTCTCCATCAAGAGCGGAAGCTGTGCAGACTTCCTAGTCAAGAGAAGCAAAAAAACCCTTCTGCCTTCTGAAATTCTAGCCCAGGTGCCAATGTTGATGTGAGAGTCAGCTACCAGCCCAGCCAGCTTCTGTATGGAAGGGGGGAAAGTGTCCTGAGTCGGCCCTCTGGGAAAGCAGCCAGCCTCAAGTTGAGACGCCAGGCATCTCTTCAACTAGGTGTGCATGATCTCAGTGTAATGCCTGGAGAATTGGGAGGGGAGGGGTCCCTCCAAGAACCCCAAAGTTCAGCCACCCACCACTACCACCAACCAGTACACAACTGGCACCTAATTAGTTTCCTTTTTATTGTACGCAGATTATTTGTACACAATTGTTGTTGTATTATTATTAATAATGACAATTATTATTACTTGTACACAACTTTTTTAATTTTCCTGAGCACAAATCTGCAACGTAGACAGCATATGCAGAAAGAATGCATTCCTTTTACTGTGCGGCTGTTTGAATCTGTCTATCTATCATCTATCATCTATCTATCTATCTATCTATCTATCATCTATCTATCTATCTATCTATCTATCTATCTATCATCTATCTATCTAGTCTTTGGCACTGCAAAAAAAGAATAACTCATAAGAACCAAACCAGGTGCCATAGCAGAAAGATGGTCTATAAATGCAGCAAATAAGCAAACGGAGAAAATCTGAAATGAAACCAAAGAGTGGGGGGTGAGGAAATGTTTAAAAGGAGCCCCACATTTTGAACAGATATGTGAGCAGGTTCCTTTCCAAAGTCCCTCCGTCGTTCCATGCAGAGGGTCACAGTCCAAGTACTTGGTGCAATTCATCTGCTTAAATAGCAGAAACGAGAGTGATAGGCAGGCAGGAGGGGCGATTTCTTCCCCAGGTTGCTAAAAGACCTTGAAAATACAGACTGTTTAGTGGAGGGGCCTTGTTTATGCATCAGCCGTGCCAAGAGACCGAGGCTCTGCGATGGTGAGCTCTGCGGCTCTCGGCGCTCTCCTGCCTCCTCTTATTTAAGATATATGTCAGCCCATTAGGAGAGGCTGCAAGATGCGATGGGCTCTGATGACAGGTAATACTCCGACACCCATTTTTACAGCTTCCGCTTGCCCACATTACATGGGGGACCATTACTCAACTGCCCCGGAGCCTGGCAGGAAGAAACAGTAATGCAGAAAAAAGAAGCTGGGCCAAGCCGAGGAGACCAGCAGGCAGCTGGCGGAGCAGGGCACGGAATCATGTTATGGAACTGGAAGAGACATCTGGAGATCATCACAACCAACCCCTGCTCAAAGTAGAGCCCGCAATGCAGAATACAATAAATGCATCAAGGAAGCGGATATAAAAAGCTTTCCCATCCCCTCTTTTGCTGCACTACAACTCATGTGCATCCAATGGTCTTGCATTTTGGGAGATTCAGGACAGATCATAGATGGGTAGAGTTGGAAGGGACCCCCAAGGCTCATCTAGTCCAACCCCCTGCAATGCAGGAATCTCAGCTAAAGCATCCGTGACAGATGGACATCCAACCTCTTCTTAGAAACCTCCAAGGAAAGGAAGTCCACAACCTCCCGAGAGAGACTGATCCACTGTTGAACAGCTCTTACTGTCAGAAAGTTTTTCCGGAATCTCCTTTCTTGTAACTTGAAGCCATTGATTCGAGTCCTACCCTCCAGACAGGTGAAAACAACCTTGTACCCTCTTCCATGTGATAGCCCTTAAGATATTTGAAGATGCCTATCATATCTCCTCTCAGTCTCCTCTTTTCCAGGCTAAACATACCCATCTCATAAGGCTCAGTGTCCAGACCTTTGATCATCTTGGCTGCCCTCCTCTGCGCACGATCCAGCTTTTCAACATCCTTCTTAAATTGTGGTGCCCAGAATCCGACACAGTATTCCAGGCGTGGTCTGAGCAAGGCAGAATAGAGTGGCAAACAAAAGTCCTTCATGAAGCGCATAAACTATGGAATTTAACTCTGCAGTGAGTTGATGACCACCAACTTGGATGGCTTTAAAATAGAATTGGACAGATTCACAGAGGAGGAGAAGGCTATCAACAGCTACTAGTCATGATGCCTGTGGGATGCTTCCAGAGTCAGAGGCAATAAATACAGTGGTACCTCGGGTTAAGAACTTAATTCATTCTGGAGGTCCGTTCTTATCCTGAAACTGTTCTTAACCTGAGGTACCACTTTAGCTAATGGGGCCTCCCACTGCCGCCGCACGATTTCTGTTCCCATCCTGAAGCAAAGTTCTTAACCTAAGGTACTATTTCTGGGTTAGTGGAGTCTGTAACCTGAAGGATCTGTAACCCGAGGTACTACTGTCCTTCTGAATACCTGTTGCTGGAAATCACTGAGGGGAAGAGTACTGTTGTGCTCGGATGCTGTTTACAGGCTTCCCACAGTCATCTGGTTGGCCACTGTGAGAACAGGATGCTAGACTAGAAGAGCCATCATCCTGATCCTGCGGACTCTTCTTATGTTCTTAGGCTTTGACTCAATACTCCTAGCGAGGGAGAGCAGCTGGTAGATTGTCCCACTGCTGGTTAGTTCTTGCCTTATTACTGATAAGATTCTGTTGCTTAGCTGAAATCTGCTTCCCTGCAGTTCTCAAACATCCATTCTAGTCCTCCTGCCCTCTGGAGCAAAGAGAATATCATCTCCATCTCCCGTGTAACAGATATTTGAAGGCTGCTATCATGTCTCCCCTTAATTGTCTCTTCTCCAAACGCTTTCAACCATTTCTCGTATTCTAATTTGGTTCCTAGACCCCAGTCCATCCTTGTCACCCTTCCCTGGATGCAGTCCAATTTGTCAATGTCCTTCTTCAAACGTGGCACGCAGAACTGGACACAGGACTCTAAGGGCACTCTGCTGACTGGCACAGAAGAGAGCAGTCACTTCTTGTGTTCTCTGTTCCTGCTCAAGCAGCCTAAGAGCCTACTCACAGGTACTGCTGAACCCCATCCATCATGCCTTTGTTTGTTTGTTTTATATATTTTAAGGGACACGGGTGGCACTGTGGGTTAAACCACAGAGCCTAGGGCTCGCCAATCAGAAGGTTGGTGGTTTGAATCCCCACGACGGGGTGAGCTCCTGTTGCTCGGTCCCTGCTCCTGCCAACCTAGCTGTTCAAAAGCACGTCAAAGTGCAAGTAGATAAATAGGTACCGCTCCTGCGGGAAGGTAAACGGTGTTTCCGTGCGCTGCTCTGGTTCACCAGAAGCGGCTTAGTCATGCTGGCCTCATGACCCAGAAGCTGTACGCAGGATCCCTCGGCCAATAAAGCGGGATGAGCGCCGCAACCCCAGAGTCAGCCACTGCTGGACCTAATGGTCAGGGGTCCCTTTACCTTTATATATATTTTTAAAACTTTACATTTATTTGGGGCTTTTTTCAACCGGAGCTCACCAGAGTTCAGCTCCGAGGACCTCTCAGGTGGGTGCCATTGCCATTGTAAGAGAGCGAGGGAGAAGTTCGTGGTGAGCTCCAGCACCTCTTTTTCTAGAAAAAAATATTGCACTGCATTTATCTCTGCTGAATTTCATCTTGTAGGTTTCGGCCCAGCTCTCCAGCCTGTCAAGATAATCTTGAATCCTGAGTCTGTCTAGTGTGGCGTTCATCAGCCCCAGTTTCACATCACCTGCAAATTGGATAAGCACCCCACATTTATAAAATGTTGAACAGCGCAGGGCTTATGATGGATCCCTATGGCCCTCCCTTCAAGACCTCCATCAAGGCTGATGCAGAGCCATTCATGATCATTTGCTGGAAACAGCTCTTCAGCCCACTGCGGATCCACCAAGCAGTTGCTCCGTTCAGCCCGCGTTTTGTCTTCTTGTCAACGGCATAATAGGGCAGCTCGCAAAATGCTTTGCTGAAATCAAGATGCACGATGTCTGCAGCGTTCCCATGATCCATCAGACGAGCAAGTCTGTCAAAAAAAAACAAGAACCGCAGGACACGAATTGTCTGGCATAACCTACTTTTGATATGTCCAGGCTGGCTACTCCTAGTAAGCATTCTTCTCTAAAGGCCCACAGACCGACCACTTAATAATCTGCTCCATAATTTTGCCCAGTATCAATGTCAAGTTGCCTGGTTTAAAGTTTCCCAGATCTACCTCCCCTGCCTCCTTTTGAAGACAAGGGCAGCATTTGCCCACCTCTGGTCTTTCAGCATCTCACCCTTTCCTGCAGACAGCAGCTCTGAAGCAACGTCTGAAAGCCAGAGACCTATCCTGGCCTGCAAGTCTCTAATATAAATTGTTCTATTTTTCCCAGGAAAAACACAATTTCCCTGATGCAAGAGACTAAGGCCAGGTAGGTTAAGGTAAAGGGACCCCTGACGATTAGGTCTAGTCGTGACTGACTCTGGGGTTGCGGCGCTCATCTCGCTTTATAGGCCGAGGGAGCTGGCGTACAGCATGACGGCCAGCATGACTAAGCCATGGCCACCATGACTAAGCTACTTCTGGCGAACCAGAGCAGCGCATGGAAACGCCGTTTACCTTCCCGCAGGAGCGGTACCTATTTAACTACTTGCACTTTGATGTGCTTTCGAACAGCTAGGTTGGCAGGAGCTGGGACTGAGCAACAGGAGCTCACCCCGTCACGGGGATTCGAACTGCCAACCTTCTGATCGGCAAGTCCTAGGCTCTGTGGTTTAACCCACAGCGCCACCTGCATCCCTGGCCTGGAAGTCTCTAATATCAATGGTTCTATTTTTCCCAGGAAAAACACTTCCCTGATGCAAGAGACTAAGGGCAGGTAGGAGCTGAGTATTTCTGCCTTTCTTCTCCTCTTGCACATCATCCACCCTCCCTGCCTAGTTCGCAGTAGTTTATGGGGGCTGATAATTTTATGGAGTTACCTCATTTGTAGATACAATCATATCTCTTGTTACATTCGGTTCCGGTTATGTCTTTTCAGGTTGCGTCCTGCGGAGACCCGGAAGTACCGGAAAGGGTTACATCTGGGTTTCGCCGCTCACGCGTGCGCAGACACACAAAATGACGTGTATGCGCAGAAGTGGCGAATCACAACCCGCGCATGCACAGACGCGGGTTGCGTTCCTTTCAGTTTGCCAACGGGGCTCCGAAACAGATCCCATTCCCAGCCAGAGGTACCACTGTAGTGTTATGTATTCAGACTGGCTGCAGTTCTCCCTCTGGACCACCAGTATGCAAATGAAGGATTGAGAGTTGCTTTCACCGATTGGGTAGTTAGTTGGAATTCGTTACTGTTACAAGTTGTTGAGCATTATATATAAGGCAGCCAGCTTCACTGTTGTTCAGAGAGACTTCCCACTATACAACAGACAGGGCTCTTTTTTCAGCCAGAACTTGCTGGAACTCAGTTCTGGCACCTCTCAGGTGGGCACCATTTACACACGAAGGGAACAAGGGAGGTGTTTGTGGTGTGTTCTGGCACCTCTTTTTCCAGAAAAATAGCACTGCTTGTAGATATTGCAAATGTTAAAACATTGTACGTGCAAAAAATTGGCAAGGGGAGTCCCGACAAAAGAGGAATGGCTACAGAAATGAATGGACTATGCAGAAATGGCGAAGCTTAGTGGAAGAATAAGAAATCAAGACAACAAACGTTTTATTAAGGAATGGGAATCATGTATTGAATATTTACAAACAATTTGTAAACAAATTAAGACATTAGCAGGATTATTGTAAAAACCTGCAGTTTCTAAAACATATATGAAATAGATGAGGAAAAGAATAAATAGAATTAATTGGGATAGCAGAAGAAGAAGAGAAAGAGGGTAAATTCATGGAACTGCTGAAAGAGGGGATGTCAAGGTTTGATATGTGAGAAAGGTTTAAATCCTTAATTATTGTTGGAATGTTTATTTGTTATAAACAAAAATGATAAATAAACTTATTTTTAAAAATAAGGAAAGAATTGGCAAGGGGATAGCTGATGGTTAAGGATAAATAAGTTTTTTTAAAAAACTACAGTGGTACCTCGGGTTAAGAACTTAATTCGTTCTGGAGGTGTGTTCTTAACCTGAAACTGTTCTTAACCTGAAGCACCACTTTAGCTAATGGGGCCTCCTGCTGCTGCCGCTGCGCTGCCACTGCACGATTTCTGTTCTCATCCTGAAGCAAAGTTCTTAACCCGAGGTAATATTTTCGGTTAGCGGAGTCTGTAACCTGAAGCCTATGTAACCTGAAGCGTATGTAACCCGAGGTACCACTGCATTGTGATATAAGGTGAACTATAAGGAATGGGAACATCTAGGAAGGAGACAGATTTACCCCAGGCAGACTGGGTTGTTGGAGAGGCAAGAAATAGTTTCACACACCCTTGGTGTGGGGAAGAGCGGAGGAGAGATGCCCTCCATCGTTCCTCCTTGATCTTTCCCTTCAGCCGCCCAGAGGTATCACTGACATTTCCAGGTTCCTCTCCATAGCTGTCAAGTGTCCCTTATCTGAAGGGACAGTCCCTTATTCCAGCACCATGCCCCGCTGCTGTCCCTTATTGATAGATGTCCCTTAAATTTCAAAGGAAGCAGCTCCTCTCCCTCCCTCCCTGCCGGCCAGGGAGGAGGGAGGCTCCAACTGTGTTGCTTGGTCTGTGTTGCTCACCCAATAAGAAGTCTAAGAACGACTGGGGGGTGGAGTTTGCATGCCTGTCCCATTAAACTTTAATTAGTTTAATGTAAATGCCCAGTGCGCTTCCATCGTCACAAGTCCCACTACAGCAGAGCATTTCGCGCAGCAGTTTAAGAAGGGCAGGAGAGGCAGTATCTTTTCAAAGAGGAGTCTTGGAGCATGCGGTTTATAACTCAAAGATAAGGTTTATTTACAAAACAAAAAAACCCCAGCGAAGAACCACACATATCAGCAAACACGCCCCAAAAGGGGAGAAGGGGAGAACAAACACACGGGAGACTATTTATACAAACTCATGTTCCTGGAAGCCTAATGACCTCCAGCTGCTCAGTAATTAGAGCGTTTCTGCTACCTTTTAACCCTTTGATAGCAACAATGCCTTGTGTGTGGCTAGTTAATGCAAGCTGAGGAGTTTTTTGAATGCTAGATGCCATTTTGTTGCACATGCTGCTGCAAACTTTGCAGTGCAAAGCGAGAGGGGAGCCATCTTAAGTTGAGGCTGCATAGGCCTTGTGGTGCATGTGATTCAGATTCTATTCAGTTGAACCTCTGGTTACAAAGTTGGTTGGAGTGTGTTCTTGAAGCTACCAGCATGAGTTTGACCAGACTGCAGGAGGACTGGAGTGCCTGGAACAGGTGAGGCTGCAGGTCCCTTATTTTGGCTGCTGGTCCCTTATTTTCAAGGCCGCTGGTCCCTTATTTTCAAATCTGTAAGTTGACAGCTATGTTCCTCTCTGCGTCTCTCTTCAGGGTCCATCCCGCCCCCCCCCCCCCACCTGCCTCTCAGGTTCTTCCCTCTGGAAAAATATTTCCATTGCAGCATGGCCCCCTCTCAGAGTTCAACGTTCCAATTTAGGAAGAAATATATCCCGATCAAATATTGATGGGGAAAAAGCAAACGGGATCCTTTAGAAAATAGCCTTCTCCGAAAGGTAGGCAGGGGGAGCTTTTTTTGGATCCCTTCTCCAGTGAGGGAAAAGTAACAAAAACCAAAGCTACTTTGATTCTTTTTCTCTTCTTCTACAATTACTTGGCAAACCAAAAAACTGTGCCAGGTCTCCGTCTCCCGCCATGGGCCCCCCCCCCCCCGTACAGAAGGAAAATATGCTGTTGATTGATGAATTGTAATAACCACCCATTGCCTCCCAGAATTAAGGAGTTAATTTCTCCCTCCTCCCTTTGCTAAGACAATTAAAGAGTTGAAACCAGAGTTTTGAAACCTACAGCCCTGAAGATGTTGTTGGACTACCATTGCTGACCGTGCTGCTGGATGTTGATGGGAGCTGGAGCAAAACATATGTGCGGCCACAGGCTCCCCTGTTTTTTGTAGCATCTTTATACATGATTATTTGAAAGGCGATACGTAACTAACCACTAAATAGCGGAGGCAAAAGGGCTGTCCAAAATGTTGCCATAATAATTAGGTCAGCCTTGGCCAAACTGGCACCCTCCTAATGTTTGTAACTACAACTCCCATCACTGCCAGGACAGCAACCAGAAACGAATACAGTGGTACCTTGGGTTAAGAACTTAATTCGTTCTGGAGGTCCGTTCTTAACCTGAAACTGTTCTTAACCTGAAGCACCACTTTAGCTAATGGGGCCTCCTGCTGCCGCTGCACCACCGCTGCACGATTTTTGTTCTCATCCTGAAGCAAAGTTCTTAACCCGAGGTAATATTTCTGGGTTAGCAGAGTCTGTAACCTGAAGCGTATGTAACCTGAAGCGTATGTAACCCGAGGTACCACTGTATTAAAAAGCAATAAAATTAAACAGCAGAAGACAACAAGAAGCAAATAACTACTCAGGTGTACCAGGAATTAACCAACAAGAACAGCAAAGCAACAAAATATGAAATCAGAGATTCATCATTATTTATGTATTTATTTATTTGATTTCTATACCACCGTATACCCGAAGGTCTCAGGGCGGTTCACATAAAATATCAAATACATAAAATCAAAACAAAACCAACAACCCAATATAACCCCCCCCAAAGAGCCACCATTTTTTAAAAGGGTATAGGACAGGCATAAGCATCTCGGCCCTCCAGATGTTTTGGGACTACAATTCCCATCATCCTTGACCACTCGTCCTTTTAGCTAGGGATCATGGGATTTGTAGTCCCAAAACATCTGGAGGGCCAAGGTTGCCTATGCCTGGTAAAGGCCTGGTTGAAAAGGAACATTTTTGTCTGGCGCCTGAAGGTGTGAAGGCACCCGGTGAACTTCCCCGGGGAGAGCATTCTACAGACAGGGAGCCACTGCAGAAAAGGCCCGTTTTCATTTTGCCACTCTCCTGACCTCCTGCGGAGGAGGCACACGAAAAGGGTCCTCAAAAGATGATTTCAGTGTCTGGGTAAGTTCATATGGGAAGAAGCGGTCCTTGAGGTATTGTGGTCCTAAGCCGTTTAAGGATTTATAGGTCAAAACCAGCACTTTGAATTGGGCCTGGAAACTAATCGGTAGCCAGTGCAGTTGTACCAAAATTGGTATAATATGCTCAAACTGTCTTGCTCCGGTGAGCAACCTGGCTGCTGAATTCTGCACCAGCTGAAATTTCCGAATCGTCTTCAAAGGCAGCCCTATGTATAACACATTGCAGATCCATGAGTTTGATAACTTTGGTGCCACCACTAAGAAGACCTTGTTCCCCCAGGTACGCCCTCCACTGTCACCCCAATGACATAGGGAGGCAGAACCCTCCCTGCCAGCCTTTGTTACAGGGGGCATATACCACTGCCATTGCCACTTCACAGTGAGGATGGATGGTGCTGGACCACCCAATAGCCAGACTAAGTGTTTAGGGCACCAGCAAAGCAGGGACCTTTCCCCAAAACACACATACAAAAGAGGGAGTTGGGTTCTGTTTTTTGAAAGAATTCGACATCTGATTCTTTTTCTTCTTCTTCTTTTTTAATCAACCAACTTATCCAGAATTTTGCAATCAGGAATCCTAGAACCTTAATTTCAGCAAGCATGTAAGGTTTTTTTAAAACAAACAAACAAACAAACAAACCACCCCAAATTCTATTCCCTGTTCAGGGAAGTTTTTAATATGTGACATTTTAGTGTATCTTTTATCTTTGTTGGAAGCCGCCCAGAGTGGCTGGGGAAACCCAACCAGATGGGTGGGGTACAAATAATAAATTATTATTATTATTATTAATGGTTTTGAATCTCATACGGGGCAAGCGCCCCACAACCTTTTCTGCCCTTGGGAGTCTAAAGGTCTTAATCTGGCCCTGAGAGCAGGCGAAAAGTTTGGGACTTTGCTCTCGGGGCAGGGCAGAGCTGGGCAACACCTTGTAGGATGCAGGGCTCCTCCATCCTGACCCAGGAGGCTCTTAGGTTATTTCCAGACACCCTACCCCATACCCGCAAAAAGGAGCAGGCCAGGGTCTGCCTGGGACCAGATTGCAACTTGATTCTCTAAGCGGCGCATGTTTGAGAGCCGCGTCTGGAGCGACGGCGCTTGTGCAGCATTAAACGCCTCGTTCGCTCCAAAGATGTGCATAACTCTCTTCCTCAGAGCCATGCGGATAATAGACTTGACTTTTTCCACCATACACCCACTAAAATGCATAAAGGGAAAGGTTACGCTGGCGAGCAGAAAGCAGAGAGTTTAATTAATCCCAGAGTGTGCTCTTCGTCAGGAAAGCGCAAGGCAACCGCAACCCTCTGTTTACGGAACTCGAATCGCAGGGCCATTATCCCGACACCGGAGGAAGGGTTTCCCCCCTCCCTCCGCCATCCCCAAAGCTCATGTCTCCGCTCCCATTAAAAGCAAGATCTACACCGGCAACCATGATTAACAAATGCTGAAGAGGCTGCGGGTCCCCTGGCAGGAATAATTGGTGCTGTGGCATTTGCGGGGAAGTGCCTGACTTTTCCACACTGTGGGCTGCTGTCTTTCGTGCTCTCAGGCCCTTGGCTCACAGCCTCCTGCCCCAGGCGCTCTGGGATGGCATGGGAAGGGGAGGTCCCTGGTGCACTGGGGAGATGTCCCCATCTCCCACCTTGGAGTCAGGGCCTCTCGGGGGAAGAAGGGCACGTCAGCTGGAGGTTCGGACACAAGCTGGGCATGAAGAAGAGAATTTGGATTTTATATCCTGCTTTATCACTACCCAAAGGAGTCTCAAAGCGGCTAACAATCTCCTTTCCCTTCCTCCCCCACAACAAACACTCTGTGAGGTGAGTGAGGCTGAGAGACTTCAGAGAAGTGTGACTAGCCCAAGGTCACCCAGCAGCTGCAGGTGGAGGAGTGGGGAAGCGAACCCCGTTCACCAGATTATGAGTCTAATACTCTTAACCACTACACCACACTGGCTCTCAATGAAGCAAGGCAGGGCACAGGGAAGGCCTCTTATGAGGGCGGGATCTCTAATGAAGATGAGGCTCAGACGGCCTCCCCCCCCTCCCAGGGGGATAACCTTCAGGACCTTTGGGGGGGATTCTTCCGCCCCCAGCCTGCCCCCCAGCCCCATCTCCATGCCAGGGACCGTGCTAAGGGGGCTGCACTGAAGAGGAATGGTGGGAGCCTCTGTCTGCTCCTGATCAGGATCCTGAATCTTCACAGAAGCAAGAGGACAGTATAGATTTGGAACAGTGGTTTGCAGAGGGACATAGTTCAGAAGGCAGAAGCTGGGAAGTACTGGATGGGGAACAGCTAGGCGGAGGAGAACTGAGAGAGAGAGAGAGAGAGAGAGAGAGAGAGAGATAACAGGCTCACTGTCACTGGAAAGTGTTCATCCATTCAGCTCAAGGTCAAGAAGAGCAGATAAGGTGGCAGCACAGAAAGCACAGTGGTTGCGGGATCAGGTTAGAAGACGTGGGTGACTAGGGAGGAAGTGGGTGAAAACTTTAATTGGGAGCACCTTCATTCCTAGGAAATGGATTATTTGTTCTCTCACTGTGATCACTAAAGTTTCTAACTGGTAAGAGACTCCTTTCTATTTGTTCTGCTTATATACTGCCAAAGTGGGGGAGGAAGCTGAGTCCCTGAAGCCTGACACTCCAACAGGATGCTGATTTCCTCAGATGTCAAAGACTGCCAAGTACAGCAAAGACTTTTCAGCCAGCCGGTCAGCTCCTTCAAGGACTGGACCTCACCGATACACTCTAGATCTGATCCTCCTCATGAATTCTCAGGTGTTTCTTACTTCCTACAATGGGGATAGCCAGCTGAGCACCCATGGGTGCCACAGCACCTGCAAAGGCCTTCCCAGGCCCCATGGTGCCCATGAGCACCAGGTTGGTGATCCTCAATAGTTTAACTCCCCCCTCCCCCCCAAAAAAGGCAGAAGGTTGCAGAGCAGCTGATAGAACTCTAGGAGCATGGCTTCCTCACATTCTGGTTGCTTTGGAATCATTTTTTGTGGGCGGAGAACCGGGTTGCCACCTGCTCCTAGAAAAACGGGAGCACCCTCTTTTTGGACAAAAGTGTCCCTTGTCCCGTTCGGACTACAAACAGGATGCCTTTCCTCCCTGTATTCGAACTCATCCAGCACAAAATGGGGGTTGTGTCGCTGTTGGTGTGGCTGACAAGGAGCCTGGCCCGGCACGAGCAGCAATAGAGAGGAGGGGAAGGAGAGACCTCCTCTTTCTCCTTTGCTCCCTCTGTTAAGTTGTGGGTGAAGATATCAGACGACACAGCGATTCTTCAAACAGCTCTTGTTTATTCACAAGCCTGAACTGAACTGAACTGAAGGGTTCAGCCAGCCTGCTTATATAGAGCTCCACTACAACGCAACTGTAACCACTTTCTGTAACTATCCAATCACTGAAAGTCACTTTCAATCCCTTATTTGTATATGTGGACCTGAGTGAAAACTATCTATAGTATCCCCCTGCTGGCCCAGGGGGAGTACTTCAGTACATAACACCCTCCTTCCTCCCCTCTTGCTGGGGAACACCCCTCCAAAAAGGGGGAAGATTTGGTGCCAAGAGTGTGTGTGTGCCCCCCAATCCTCACCCTGACCTGTCCTTTATTTTGCCCGACCCAGTGTAGCAACCCTAGAAGAGAAGCAGCACAAACGGCTTTCCTGCTCTCCTTTTTGTTTCTTGCCCGCTGGCCATGTGCAGCTGATGGTGGGCACTTGTTTCTGTGGTGGAGAAAGATGCACTTGGGCAAAGAGAGAGATGTTTGTGTGTATCTCCGTTCAGTTCAGACCTGCAACTCTTCTCTTGCCTTCGTCCCTCAGCAGTGGCGTGCGGTAAAACCTTTTCATAGGGGAACAGTTAGGGCCAGAGGTGCCAGCTTGTGAGGGCGATTGGAGGGGCTGATGTCATGTGCAGGCCTCACAACATCCCAGCATCACACTTGTGAACATCGGGCCTCCCTCTCTGAGCTGGGCAGAAACTTCCTGGGCTTTGGGAAGGAGGCACCAGGTTATAATATTTTTGTTTACTGGGAGCATTTAGGGGACTAGCTTAGCCTAGTCCCCCTAGTCCACTGACCGCAGGCCACTGCTTCCAGATCCTGCACTTCCTGTTGGACCTGTACCATTATCAGCCTGAACAAAGAGCTTTCCCTTACTCTCAACTAAGAGATGCTTTCATTGTGTTTCAAGACAGGAGCACGGCAAAGCCACACATTTTCTATTTGCGCGCAAAAGTGCAAACCCAGTGTCAAGCACTCTGAAACGGGAACTAGATGGACCACTGGCCTCATCCTGCACCCTATTCTTATGTTCTTATGCTCAACGAAGGCCAGGCATTTCTGCTTTTTATTGGGGTGGGGGAACCTCCAAAAGCACTTGCAAGTCACGAATTCTCTCCTGCCCACTCTGCTAAGAATGCCAGGTGCTAAATTTTTGTGAAGTCATGATTTGGTCATATCTGCTGGTCTTAGAAGTCCGCGGAGATGATGTCTCTTCCCACATAAAAGATACTATTGATTTCCTGTTACGGTTATGCGGAGCAAAGACAATCTTCCATCACTGGCTTTATGGGGAAAAAATGGTTATTGAATCCTTTCCCATAAAATATAATCTCTTTTTCTCTTCCAAAATTTGCTAAGCCTCTCAGGAATCTCCCACAATAAATCGGTCTGAACAAATGGACCTTCCTACCTCATGCTCATGGATTTATTTTCTTCTTTTGCATTCCCCCACCCCAATGTTATTTTTAATTGTGTGTCATCTATACTGAGCAATGGAATCTTTTCTCACATTTAAGCCTGGCTTTCAGAGTTATTCTTAGAGCTCCTGCCTCGGTTAAAAATAAAGCAGTGATTTTCACATATTAGGACCTTTCTTTTCTTTTCTTTTTTAAAAAAGACATGTGTGTGACTCCTGATGTCATTTAATGGCACAGTGTCACAAGGCCTGATGGGTCCCAGAATGATCTCATAGGATTTTCATCACGATTTTCTAGCTGCTGGTAAAATACAGGCAAATATAGGGAAATCTGCTCAGTTGAGGGTTATCAGAAAGCACTGCTGAACTCTCAAGTGAGGAGCTACAGTAGGAGTGGAGACTCTCAGGCACTGGGGGCAAATTAGGCCCTCCAGACCTCTGTATCAGGACCTCAGGACTCTGCCCAAGCCACACACCCTCTTCCTAGGCCACACCTCACACCAGTCCTCCTCCAACCTGCCCTCAAGTGCCTGGCTGGAACATGTCTTTGCACTTGTTTGCCTGGGTGTTGTGGGCTGCTTGGGGACAGAGGAATGGTAGGAGGAACCAGCTGGGGTAGCCCCGAGGCTAGAAGGCTCAGAGCTCGGGGACTGGTGATGGGACGACGATGAGTGGTCAGAGAGAGAAGAGGGAGAAGACTGTGATGAAGAGGTGCCGGAAGAAGTGAGTTGAAGAGGTAACAGGGTTTAGTAAGCGAGGAGAGTCTGTGGGAGAGAGAAGTCCAGAATCAGAGGCAGAAGCGGAGGCAGAGACGAGGTAGGCTGGTGAAGAAGCACTGGTGTCTCCCCCTGCTGCTGCAACAAGCTCCCCTCCCTGTGGTCCCCCAGGACCAGCAGAGGCATGAAGTGGGAAGAGCAAGAAAAAGGAACGCTGGCACAGTCTCAGATTGCTTGGGAAAGACCTGGCAGAGAAAGAGACTTAAGCAGCTGTGGGAAGGCTGGGACCTTCAATCTCTCTCATAGGGGGAAGACCTACCGGAGAAGAGTTGCAGTGCTCATGAGGCCTGGAGCTCCTGTGCAGATCCTGTTTCTTCACCTAGTCTGTGTGATTTATTTCTAGCTCACTCATGACACTAAGGACTGGAATGCAGCCCACTGTACAAAAGTCAGAGTTCCAGCCCCTCCCAGTTTGGCCTCTGGCCTTGCCCATTGCTTTGCCATTTACCTCCGGCCCTAACGCGCGCACACATTCCTGGCATGTGGCCCCCGGAAGGTTCCCCCTGAGGAAATGTGCCTCTCCTGGACGATGCAATAGCCAAAGCAGGGTCAGGAGAATGAGGTGGAATGGGAGGGAGGCAAAGCGTTTGCATTTGAAAATCCCCTTTCTGAAGATCTGCGGGTTGTTGGTTTTTTTCCCTGCCGAAAGAAAATGAGGAGGCCTTCGGACTCCAGCAATAAAGCAGCAGCCTCGTTTCCTATGCAGTGAGCAAGGTTATAAAATCAGCAGCAGCATGCAGGGAAAACATTAAGAAGGAAGAGCAAAAATGTTTTTCCTTTGGAGCCCTGGAGTATTCCAGCCCAAGTCCCTCTGCTCCAGAAGAGGAAAGGGGCATCTTTCTGTATGGACTTAATACAGGAGGGGCCGTAACGGCTGTGTGCAACCCCCTTGCTTAAAAGGAAAGAAAGAAAGAAAGAAAGAAAGAAAGAAAGAAAGAAAGAAAGAAAGAAAGAAAGAAAGGAGTAAAAAATATCTGCACCCACAAAAGCTGGACTCCGAAATCAGTGTGTGCATTTGCTGTGCATGTTTTTAAGTAAATCACCAAAATACACCCTCAGTACAATATTCCCTATGCTATGAGATTGGCCAGAGGAGCTCTATTAGTTGCCCACTCAGTGTTACAGATGCCTGACCGGTGTCAACTGGCCTCAGCTGCTCTGATTAAATTAGGACATCTTGTTTTGGGGTGCCACAGCCCCAAAAGATGCTCAGGGTGCGATTTCATGAGCAATTGTGGCACCCAAGAAAGTGAGGTTTGGGACTGCGATCTCATGCTGGTCACAAAGCTCATACGGGAGTGTGTCCTGGAAGATGCATGCCCTGGTTTTCCATGGCAACATGCTGGAGGGTATGCTGGAAGCCGGGCATTGATGGTCACTGGTCCCATGCCACGGGAAACTCTTCCGGCAGAGATCCTGTGGTCATCCTCCCTCATAGACTGTCAGGCATCTTTTGAAGACTTGTCCATGCAGACAGACCTCTCCTGTTCTTTCAAGCCTTTCGACTGGCCAGTTGTTGTTGACTGGTCAGAACTTTGTTCTGTTTTTAATGGTTTCTATGTTTTATAAAAGCATATCAATAGGTCTAAAATATAAGTCTGCTCCTTTGCACAACAGCCCACACTATGTCAAGTGCTCAAAGCAATTAGCTGGATGATGTCAAAGTTTCGCAAAAAAATTAAAAGCCTGACCTTTTCGCCATCCTTTTCTCTCACTGCCACCAGTCAGTCGCCAAAGGCATCTGGGAACTGTGTCACCATTTCATTGCTCCCAGAGGAAGCTCACGGATGAGATTCCCTGCATTTCAGGGAGGTTTGGCTAGATGCCCCTTAGAGATCCCTTCCAACTCTACAATTCTGTGATTCTATGAGATGGTCTCTCAGTCTTCCCCTTTGCAACCCTATGGTGGTCTTCATTTCTGTTGAACAAATAAATAAATAAGCAAACCCAGGCTGGGAGTAGGGATGGAAGGACCTTTCCATTTTGGCTTTCTGTGTTTCTCGTTGCTTTACCATCTAAAATTCGCTTCTCCACACTTCTGCACCAGTTTGCAATTTTGTCTTTTAAAAAATCCTTCTGAAAATTCAGTAGCGTTTCACTGCAGATTCCTCCTTGTAAAGATATTTTTTGCAGGCCATTTTGACTAATGTACAAATTTTTGGATGCAGTATCTCCTAACAGAATCCATGTATTGTTTGTTGATTTTGTATATTGTGTGATGTAGTAGCCTGCTACTGCGCTTTTGGGTTATTAATGATGTTAATGAAGTTTGGGGGGGTTATAAAAAAGGGGTGAAATTAAAAAAATTAAAGAGGGGGAAGCCCAGCCAGATGGGTGGGGTATAAATAAGTTGTTGTTGTTGTTGTTATAAAAAGCAAAAAAAATTACCCCATTGCTGATGTAGGCTTCAGCTGCAAGCTTGTTGGACTTCTGTACACAGACCTGGAGGGGCATCCTCTCGACCTTTGCTCAGGGCACCCAAAGATCTTCAGCCAGCTACCATGTTGCTACCTGGGCTGATGTTTACAACCATATCGCTTCATCCCATGTTGTCCCCTGTTTCAGGAAATAGCATCCCAGATAAATAACCAGCTAACTCTCACAGGCTGCTATCCCCCTTTTGGTTCCTGGAGGTAGAAGGATTAGATTTCAAGGAGATAAGTAACTATACAACCTTTAGAAGACACCTACATAGGGAATCTTTTTAATGTTTAATGCTTTATTACGTTATTATATATGTTGGAAGCCACCCAGAGAGGCTGGGGCAACCCAGTCAGATGGGGGGGGGGGTTACAAATAATAAAATTATTATTATATCCTTATTATAGCACCTGATTCTCTGTTAGATTGCAACCTGAGACAGTGGTGTAGCGTGGGTTGTCAGCACCCGGGGCAAGGCAAGTAATTTGCACCCCCTAACCCGTGGATTTGCACCCCCTAACCCCCAGATGTTGCGCCCGGTGCGGCCAGCCCCCCCTGCACCCCCCATGCTACTCCACTGACCTGAGAGTTAGAGCGGGCTGGCTTGCAAGCTTTTATGTTCAAGACTCCACTTCTCTCTCTCTCTCTCTCTCTCTCTCTCTCTCTCCCTCCTTCCCTCCCTCTTTCTCTTTAACATTTTGCATAAACACTTTATAACCACCCAAGGGACTCGTTTCTTATTGGCAGTTTCATTCACAGAAATTATCTTTATAACGAAGGCAAGATT
The DNA here is from genome assembly GCF_964234715.1 of Podarcis melisellensis. Taxonomy (NCBI): domain Eukaryota; kingdom Metazoa; phylum Chordata; class Lepidosauria; order Squamata; family Lacertidae; genus Podarcis; species Podarcis melisellensis. The sequence goes on from NC_138540.1 coordinate 27,658,704, forward strand.
GTCCATTTGGGGACGGCAGGAAGTATGAGGCAGGAGGCACCATCCTGTTTACAGTCAGCCGTGACAGGGAAAGTCAAGGAATCCCAAAGGTATTCTGCATAGGAACGAACGGGAAACCCTACTTGCATGGATCACCAGGGCCAGGTGTGGAGAACCATTTCCAGCTCGCATGGTCTCCGGGGCCACCTCCTGAGGGCCATGTGGCAGTGATGGGTGGGGCCAGAAGCAAAAGTGGGCGGAGCAATGGATGGTAGGGTTTACTACACAGAGGGAATGACTGTCCTGTCCCTCTGTCCATCTTCCATTCAGGCAAGCAAGAGGCCAATGTCAGCCACACTGGAAGGCTCCTTGGGCATCAGAATGTAAGAAGAGCCTGCTGGATCAGGCCAAAGGGACCCCGTCTAGCCCAGAATCCTGTTCCCACAGTGGCCAATCAGATGCCCCAATGGGAAGACCGCAAGCAAGGCCAGAGTGCAAGAGCAATACACTCTTCTTGTGGTTTCCAGCAAGTGGTATGCAAAAGCATTGCTGCCTCCGACTGTGGTAAATCATGCATTTCTTGCCCATGGCTGCAAATATTCCAAGAACCAGTCTTTGCAAGCATCACAATCTCTCTGTCTCCTAGAGCAACCAAGCAGTTGTGTGTTTGTGGGTCTGCTTTGCCATCACTTAATTGCAACATGTGTGTGTGTGTGTGTGTGTGTGTGTTGAGGGGTGTCTGGAGGGCGAGGGGATGTGCTGTGATTTTTTTTGCTACCTCTTGCCAGGGGACGACGCAGCCCCCAGCCCCCTCCGCCCCACCACAAAAGGGATGGTTCGTCCTTTCACACTGCAGGCTTCTTGGGAAATCTAGGACACATTGCCATGGCAATTCCAGACCTCTGAACTCTCATCCCTGTCTCTTTCTTCAGTTATCTCGCAAAGGGTCAAGTATCACACTGCGGCGGTGGGTGGAAAAGAAGAGTCTGGGCAAGGCGGAGCAGCTGGCACAGAGACGGGGGCGGGTGAGAAACATCTGGAAGGCATCTGGGCAGCCCTCCAGATGTTGCCGGGCAGAAGTAGAGGAAAGCTGGGTTAGAATGAGGAGTGGGTCTGCAAGCCGTGTTGCAAACGTCTACTCTGCAAGTAAAGAGGCATTAGCATCATAGATGCCCAGAACTTAGGGAACCCTAAGGGTCATCTGGTCCAACCCCCTGAAATGCAGCTTCTCCCCACCACCCCACCACAAACAGCCACCCCCCTGAGTTTCTGCCCAAGTCAAGATTTCTACAGCCCCTTCAAGAAAGCTGCTGCCCCATTGCTCCCTTGTTTCAGAGGGGTGCAGCGAGGAGGATCCAGTCCTTCTGTGTCCCTTAACCCACCATGTGATCAAGATCTGAGCACCATTTAAAGGGCTGCACATCTGCTGCTGAATGTACGAAGCCTCCTCCTGTTGAGTTTGGCCCACCTACCCCAGAGCCTTCCTCAGCCGGATGGCTTCCAGGCTCTGCTGAACTTCATGTCCCTTCACTATCCCTGAATACTAGAGCCCAGAGCACTGGGAGAGCACTAAGGGAGAAGCTGCTGTGACTGACTGCCAGCAGCTCTTCAAGGATTCAGAGGGAGAGCCAGTGTGGTGTAGTGGTTAAGAGTGGTATTCACGTAATCTGGGGAACCAGGTTCATTTCCCCGCTCCTCCACATGCAGCTGCTGGGTGACCTTGGGCTAGTCACACTTCTTTGAAGTCTCTCAGCCCCACTCACCTCACAGAGTGTTTGTTGTGGGGGAGGAAGGGAAAGGAGAATGTTAGCTGCTTTGAGACTCCTTTGGGTAGTGATAAAGCGGGATATCAAATCCAAATGCCTCTTCTTCTCTTCTTCTTTCCTGGTCTAGCTATGTGAGATCTCTCAAGGGGCAATAGATGGAATCTGAGGCTCTCTACATGCAAAGCAGGTACTCATCAATTGATCTATGGCTGCTCTTGGATCAGGGCTGCTGAGACACCACCATCATCATCTCCATGACAGAAAAAAAAGAATATAATAACTAGCTTCCTATAGAATGGTTTGAGATGGGAGTGCAGAGCTTCTCCACCAGCTGTGCTGAAATCCAGCAATATTTGGGGCTTCCTCTCCTTGAAACCTTCCGAAGTACAAGAAGTGACTAAACACTACTGCCAGAGCTTGTCTTTTTCCTTCTGCCTCCCAGTCCCTTTTCCTTTTGTGCCACGCCTTTCAGATTTTAAGCCTGAAGGCAGGGACTGTCTTAAGCTAACATTTCTAAGTACTTCTGGGAACCTGGAGGGGGAGGGGCGAAAGGCAAGGAAAAAATGTTTTCGGTAAATGCAAACCAGGAGGCAGAACCAACACACACACACACACACACACACACACACACACACAGAAGCCGGGAAGGCAGAAATCCCAACAGGAAGCTCTTGACAGCTTTTCCTGTCCAGGAGGGCCCAATGGTCAGCTTGAGTGGGCGGAGCCAGTCCTGTGGACACGTTGGCGGTCAGAGAGATGCTCCAAACTGTGGTTCAGGAAATGCAGCTGCTCCCAGAGCTGGTTGAAAGCTACCAGTCCTATCCTGATTGGACCCTGCTGAGCCTGCATTGGGCAGCAAAGCATGCCCATCTATTTGCATAAAACAAAGCGGCTATTAGGCCCGCATTGCTAATGTTGATAGCTAGTTATTTAGAGGCATCAAGCAGCAGCGGCAGAAGATTCAGGGGCAGCTAAAAGAAAGCCCTTCTTCACGCAGCACACAGTTAAACTGCGGAACTCCCTCCCTCAAGAGGCAGGGATGGCCACCAATTTGGATTGCTTTAAAAGAGGATGGGACAAATTCGTGGAGGAGGAGGCTACCAATGGCTGCCAGCCAGGAGGGCTATGTTGTGCCGCCACAGTCAGAAGGGGTAATGCTTCTGAATAATAATAATAAAATTATTTATACCCCGCCCTCCCCGGCCAGAGCCAGGCTCAGGGCAGCTAACACCAGTAAAATTACAGTAAAAACATTATAGGGAAAGGAAAAAACCCAATTTAAAATACAGGTTAAAATGCAATTTAAAATGCAGCCTCATTTTAAAAGTAGCCCATAGATCAAAACCATAAGGGGAGGGAAACATAAGGGTCAGACTGAGTCCAAACCAAAGGCCAGATGGAACAGCTCCGTCTTGCAGGCCCTGTGGAAAGATGTCAAGTCCCGCAGGGCCCTGGTCTCATGACAGAGCGTTCCACCAAGTTGGGGCCAGTACTGAAAAGGCCCTGGCCCTAGTTAAGACCAATCTAACCACCTTGCGACCTGGGACCTCCAAAATGTTGTCATTTGTGAACCTTAAGGTCCTCCGCGGGGCATACCAGGAGAGGCGGTCCTGTAGGTACCAGATGTTGGACAGGAGAGGGCTTTTTTTATATATAAGATTTTTATTAAAGTTTCAAAAATTATATAAAAACAAAACAATAATACAAACAGACAAAAAAGAAAAACAAGTATAATTTCAATCCCTTATTTTCTTATAACTTACTTCCCCAACTTCCTCATACCTCCCCTCTCTGTATTCCAGTTTCTATTTTATGAATTCAGCAAATCCTTTCCCTTAATTTTCATTTAATTTTTGGCCTTTCTTTTCTTTTTACTTATCCATTACAGCTGGAAACCACATGGACAGGAGAGGGCTCTTGTGCTTGAACCCTGCTTGCAGATTTCCTAGCGAGACATCTGGTTGGTTGCTGTGCTTAACTAAATGGGCCGCTGGCCTGATCCTGCAGTTTCTGCTTCTGTTCTTGTGTTCTGTTCTTGTCAGCCTGGTTGTGTGTTTCCCACTGAATCATGAAGAAACCCAAGAGCCAGCCTTTGATGAACGGCTGCTGAGCACCTTGGGTGCCCTTTGCTCAAATATATTTCTGGAGAGTTTGCTTCTTCTTTTTTTCCTCCCTCCACATCCTAAACCGGGACCCCTGCTTCACCCCTCCACATTTAATATCCTACAAGCTGCATGGTTATCCAGGACACCCCTGAGGTGGCTGAACTGGAAATATCCCTGTTCAGCAGTTTCCAGCTTGCAGGGAGCAGGGTGGGGCGGGGAGCTCCTCTGTGCATCCCAACCATCCTCGACTCCCTCCTAACTCAGCTTTCTTTCCAAGTGTGCGGAGGCAAAGCAGTGGAGAAAACGACAAAAATAGCCTTAAATCCCCATCCCGGCTCAATGACAAGAGAATAATAAAAAGATTATAGGTAATTTCTCCTTATGAATTATAGAGGGCGGCTTAGATTCGGCAGTGGCACTCTGCAATGTTCCTCTCCCGGCTAGCGCAGCCCTCGTTCAAATGGAGACGGGTGGTGACCTTTGTTTGGGGCCAACATCTATCCCCTGGGAAAGCACGGGGGGGGGGGGAGGTCCCACGCAAAACGGAAAAGCACCCACAGCTTCTCCTGCCCTAGATGAGCATGCAGCCCAGATCTATTGCAGAGGAGGGGGTGGGGGAACAGCTGGGATAAATTGACTTCTGTTTTGAAGATAAGCGCCGGCAATAATGGATTTCAGACTTCACTGCTGCAGTATAAATTGTTTTGCCACTTCACTTTGGGTGGGGAGGAAAGTGCGCAGGCACCACGGAAAGTCGGGCAAGGCGAGGGCCCTCCCCCGCTGAAATATGCGGCTGGCCGTCCCCACGAAGGTGCATGACAAAATTGTATATGGCTAGCCCTTTCCTCCCTCATTTAATGATACGGTTGGCTTTTTCTCTTTCTGCAGGAGATAAAGGAAGCGAAGAAACATGTCTCGGGCCTGAGCTGTGCTCAGGAAGGGATGACGTTCCCGGATCGCAGAAAGTTTCGCAATCCCCTTACCCAAACCTGCCTGTAAGGGGGAAATCAGAACCACAGAGTTGGATCGTACCCCAAGGGTCATCTAGTCCAGCCCCCTGCAATGCAGGAATCTTAACTAAAGCATCCATGACAGATGGCCATCCAAGCTCTGCTTGAAAACCTCCAAGGAAGGAGATTCCACAACCTCCCGAGGGAGACTGTTCCACCGTCAAACAGCTTTTACTGTCAGAAAGTTCTTCCTGGTGTTTCCTCAGAATTTCCTTTCTTGTAATTTGAATCCATTGGTTGGGGTCCTCCCCTCTGGAGCAGGAGAAACCAAGCTTGGCCCATCTTCCTTGTCACAGCCCTGTAGATATTTCATAGAATCATAGAATCATAGAGTTGGAAGAGACCACAAGGGCCATCGAGTCCAACCCCCTGCCAAGCAGGAAACACCATCAGGGCACTCCTGACATATGGCTGTCAAGCCTCTGCTTAAAGACCTCCAAAGAAGGAGACCCCACCACAGTCCTTGGCAGCAAATTCCACTGTCGAACAGCTCTTACTGTCAGGAAGTTCTTCCTAATGTTTAGGTGGAATCTTCTTTCTTGTAGTTTGGAACCATTGCTCCGTGCCCGCTTCTCTCCCTCCTCTATGTGACATCCTTTTATATATTTGAACATGGCTATCATATCACTCCTTAACCTCCTCTTCTCCAGGCTAAACATGCCCAGCTCCCTTAGCCATTCCTCATAAGGCATCGTTTCCAGGCCTTTGACCATTTTGGTTGCCCTCCTCTGGACACGTTCCAGTTTGTCAGTGTCCTTCTTGAACTGTGGTGCCCAGAACTGGACACAGTATTCCAGGTGTGGTCTGACCAAGCAAAAGATCGATTTCTTACGAATGCGGGACTTACGGTGCCTTTAAAACAAAACAAAACAAAAACCTGTTTTGTTATAAATGGAAAGATAGGGATCTTGGGAAGGAAATATCTCAGAGACGGAATTGGGATCCAGTGTCACGAAACCACAAGGGTAATCCTCAGGGGTGGGGAGAAGGGATAACTCCAAGTACAGTGGTACTTCAGGTTACATACGCTTCAGGTTACATACACTTCTGGTTACAGACTCTGCTAACCCAGAAATAGTACCTCGGGTTAAGAACTTTGCTTCAGGATGAGAACAGAAATTGTGCTCCGGCAGTACGGCAGCAGCGGGAGGCCCCATTAGCTAAAGTGGTGCTTCAGGTTAAGAACAGTTTCAGGTTAAGAACAGACCTCCGGAACGAATTAAGTACTTAACCCGAGGTACCACAGTACCTGTTGGGAGGGGTGGAACACTTTGCAGGCCTCATTATGAGATGCCCTATGCCTCAAAAAGAGCAGAAGCAAGGATGCACTGGAGACACAGGTAGGGGCCCAGGCTGCAGGTGGAAGAGAAGGAAGAGACTTTTTCTTCTGGAATCCCTTTATGAGGATTTGCGCATGGAAAACAGATGTGGAAGGGGGCAGGAACGGTGCCGATCTCCTTTCAAAAACGCCAGGTTTTGGAATGTGCAATCTTATCTCCGCCTACTTGGGCGTACGTCCCCCTGAAACTTACTACTATGCTTCTGTAAGGTCAGGCTGTCGGCCAGCCCTGCCAAAACCCCACCCCCCTCTTCAGAACTCTGCAATTTCCCCGAACGTTTAAATTATAGAACAGACAGATTTTTAAGTAATCTTCCCGAGGAAGGGCACCCAATCTAATTAATTAGATCTCGCAATGCAATATATACCAGAGGCAGAAATTTACATGAAAATTACCTTTCCAAATATAGGACTGTAGGTACGTCGACGTACGCCAAGCAATTAAGGAAGGGAGACAAAACGGGTGCTGCCTCAGCATGCACAACTAACGAGAAAGGTGCTTGTAAAAGGCACAGTGGTAATGAGGAGGACCTTTCACCATTGGCAGAGAAAGGGGGGGGGAGGGACATGAGAAATGGTAGGGTCAAGCCTGAAGGGGAGCGGAGGATGTTATGAGCTACATAACTGTGGTGGCTGTAAGCAGTTGTTTACACAGCCACGTTCCTTTCAATGCTTGTTCGCTCAGGGTTTCTGTTGCCAGGAGGTAACAACTCCTCTCTACTCAGCCTTTGTTCTGTGAACTGCCCTGAGACCTCCAGGTATAGGGCGGTATATAAAATCAATAAATAATAATACTTATTATTATATAAAAGGGCAGTGAAGGGTTTGTGAGTACACATGATACCTTCAAAATACATTCCCTCCCCGTTCAAAGAATTCTGGGCTCTGTAGTTTACCTCTAACAGCTTGCTGGATCAGACCAATATTTTTTGCAAAATCTCAAAAATAAATGACATTTTTGAGCTACTTTTAAGTAAATTTGCCAAAATCTAGACTTCCAATATCGGTTGCCATATGTCCAGGTTTTCCCAGACGTTTCACAGAGATTTCTGCCCAGACACTGCTTCTGACTGCAGTATTCCGACTGCAACCTCCCCTTCTAGCGAACTGATACTCAGAAGCATTGCTGCCTCCAACCCAGGCTGGAAGCAAAGCACAGCCATCTCGGCCACGGACTGCTTTCTCTTTGTCTAATCCTCTTTCAAAGCCATCACTGCCTCCTGTGGCAGTGAGTTCCATAGTTTAACTATGCACTGTGTGAAGAAGTACTTTATTGCTTCAGTTTTGAATCTTCCAATGTTCAGCTTCGTTGGATGTCCACGTCGAGTTCTGGTGTTATGAGAGAAAGAGGAAAAAACAATAATTCTCCAGTCATTTTCTCCAAGCCCTGAATAATTTCTTCTCTCATGCCTTCTTTTACTCACCTTTTCTCTAAGCTGAAAAGTCCCAATTGATGCAAGCTTTCCATGCAGGTGAGTCTCTCTATCCCATAATTCTTTGAGGGGGGAAATGTGCTTCAAAGGTGCAGTGTGTACACAGGTATAGAGGCAGCAATGGGGAAACTGTGGCCCTCCAGATGTTGCTGGACTCCAGCTCCCATCAGCCCCAGCCAATGTGGCAATGGTCAGAGATGATGGGAGTTCCAGACCAGCAACAATCAGAGGACTGCTATGCTATGTTCTGTTCCCTTGCTCTAGGAATCTAGGCACATGTAACATGCTATCAATTTGCACTGGCTTCCTAGCAGCTCCATCTCTCCTGGGAATTCTGGGAACTGTAGACATTTGAAACTGATTGGCAGGAAATTCAGGAAATACGGGGGTGAGGAAGGGCCTATTTCCACAACGCGTGCTTAATGTATGGAGGTCTCTTCCGCCAGGTGATGGCGGCGGGCAGGAGTTTAGCTGGCATTAAAAGATTAGGCTGTTGCCAAATTGGTGCTCTCTTGCAAGTGAGATTCAAGCATGAGGCAATAAATGTAATGGTTAGCACTTTGGACTCTGATAAATCCAAGTTTTGCAATTAGAGCAGATTTGCTGCTCTTGCCCAACAAACCTGCTTCCAAAATAATAATAATAATAATAATAATAATAATAATAATAATAATAATAATACCGCGAGGACAAAAAAACCACCCTTGGGCTTTTTGCAGTAAGGAAAGTAATGGGGAAATGAAGTGAAAAATACGGGATAGCAATTGCTTGAAGCAAAGTTAAGTACGTAAGACAAGCCTGCTGGATCCGGCCAATGGCCCATTGAGTCCAGCATCCTGTTCCCACCATGGCCCCTCCTGTGGTTTTCAGCAACTGATATTCAGAAACATTGCTGCCTCCAACCTTCGAAGCAAAGCACAGCCATCCTGGCTAGTAGCTGCTGATAGCCTCTCCTCCATGAATTTGTCTAATCCTCTTTTAAAGCCATCACAATGGCCTCTTCTGGGAAGTCAGCAAGCAGGGCATGTGCACAACACAGCACTCTCCCAGCCAGCGGTATTCAGAGGATGCCTCTGACCTATGGAGGAAGAAGATAGCAATTGTTGCTAAGAGCCTGGTAGTTCTTTTATTCCTTTTCAGCTTCTCTGCAGTCCCCTTTTCCTACTTTAGCACACCTTTGAATCCCTTGTCATCCAAAGCTCCAACTGCCTCCCGAGCTACTTTCCTGCTAGTAATGTATTTAAATAATTTTGGGTGGCATGGAGCTAAGGAGTTCATTATCAGAAGCCCTGCACAAGGACTTCTGCTTGTGTAACAGGGTTTCTCCCTCCCTCACCTCCTCCCTGCAACGCAAACCCTTGTTGTATAACCTTTGCGCAAACCAATCAGAATAAAAGTTGCCTCAAGTGTCCAGCAGTGGGGATGGCAAGCCGAAAGACTTCTCTGAGCCAGAACACGTTACAATGCCCATCATTGAGGGACAGAAGCCAGACTTGTTTGCGGGCATCGCGGACTGCACCCACTCCTGGTAACAGGATAGATGCTTGGTAGATGGGCTCCCTTTAGTCTGATCCTGGTCCATCACATATCTTCTTCCGATGGGATCTTCAAAAGATCTATATCACGGATCTCAACAAACTTCAGGGCTCTTTACAGCAAGCCATAACAGTGAAATTGATATAAACCTGGTCAGTTTGCAGTGTAGATATACCCTAAAACACTTTAACCACCTTTTGAAATGTATACGATATTCAGCGTTTAAAAGGATGGCAAAGAGACGGATTTATGCCGATGCCGCCAACCCCCCCCCCTTTCTAGACAGTTGAAGTGGCGATTGTAGATGGTGTAAATTATTAGGGATGTGTATAGAACAGGCAGGGGTAGTTTCAAGGGATTTATCAATACGGAACAAAGTGTGTGGGTTTCTTGAGTATGTTACAACATTGTGCACACCAGAATATCTTCTCCCCAACACAGGGCTGCATCCTACCACCAAAGTGGAAAAGATCCTGATTATAATTATTATTGTAAAGGTAAAGGGACCCCTGACCCTTAGGTCCAGTCGTAGCCGACTCTGGGGTTGCGGCGCTCATCTTGCTTTACTGGCCGAGGGAACTGGCGTACAGCTTCCAGGTCATGTGGCCAGTATGACTAAGCCGCTTCTGGCGAATCAGAGCAGCGCACGGAAATGCCATTTACCTTCCCGCCGGAGCAGTACCTATTTATCTACTTGCACTTTGACGTGCTTTCGAACTGCTAGGTTGGCAGGAGCAGGGACCGAACAAAGGGAGGTCACCTCGTCACGGGGATTCGAACCGCTGACCTTCTGATCGGCAAGTCCTAGGCTCTGTGGTTTAACCCACAGCGCCACCCACATCCCCTATAATTATTATTAGTATATTTTAAATCTTTTAAATCATAAATATTATTATTCACATTAATTAACTGCTACAGAAAAGATCCCCGGTTACTGACTGGGCTGCATCACTGATGCTTCATTTTCCAAAACCCATTAATGTATTTTGCTAGAATGTTTTTTCCAAACTGCTCAATACTGTACTTAACACCCTCCCTGCAGTTTGAGTCTGAGGGAGGCGGGGCTACAAATATCCCCGCCCACCAGAGGGCGGTGCGTCGAAGCTAGAGAGAGCAGTAGGGGCGATGCGCATGCGCGCCGAGATCCACGAGGTGGCCTCTTCAAAAGCTCTCTCAGGAGCCGCTCATCCCCCCGCCCTCCGCGTTTCCCGCTTCTGCGCATGCGGTCCTCCTCATCCGACCTTGTGCCCTCTCGCCGCTGGCTTGCGTTTCCCCCTTTCCATTCCCTGCCACCTTTTTCTAAAGACGTGCCTGCAGGGGGCGCTGTAGCCAGAGGTCTCCTTTAGCTTTCCTATTTCCTAGAGCGGCCAGGACGGCGGGCGGCTGGCTGCCGCCACCACGCCGGCGCATGCGCGAGTGCGGGTGAGAGGTCGGCAAGATGGCGGCGGCCTCGTCAGTGGATGAGGCGCCGGACAACGAGGACTATTACTCGCTGCTGAACGTGCGGCGGGAGGTGAGGCGCCGGCGATGGGGGCGGTGGTGGCGGTGGCGGAGGCGGCCGGCCTTCACAAGCCACTCAGGGGGGAAGGAGAGGCCTGGGTAGGAGAGGCGGAGCGGGCGAGTCACTGAGGGGGGAAGCGGGGGAGGGGCGGGTCACAGAATGGGCACCTGCGAAGGACGCAGGAGAGGTCCAGCAGCAGGAGCGCCAGGCCCGGGCGGCGTAGGGCCGGCCAAGTAGCCCATCGTCCTGTTCCCACAGTGGTCAACCAGATGCCCCAGTGGGAAACCTGCCAGCAGGACCTGAATGCAACAGAACAACTGTCCCCTCTACTGTGGCTTCCAGCAACTGGTATTCAGAAGCATTGCAGCTCCACAAAGGCAGAGCATAGCCATCGTGGCTAGTAGCCAGTGACAGCCCTCTCCTCCATGCATTTGTCGGATTCCTCTATGAAAGCCATCCAAGTTGGCCCTTCTGCGGGAGGCAGCTCCATAGTAAAACTGTGCACTGTGTAAAGAAGTCATTTGTTGTATCTGTCGCACAACGTCTTCCCACATTCAGCTTCATTGGAAGTCCTCATGTTCTAGTGTCATGAGAGAGGAGGAAAAAGTTTTATCTACTTTCTCCAAATTTTTTATGTCTCCTCTTACTTGCCTTTTCTCTAAGCTGAAGAGTCCCAGACACGGCAAGCTTTCCTCGTAGGAGAGACATGAATGCAATTTCTACCTTTGTTTGCTATTAAAATTTATTTTTAAAAACAACAAGGAGAGGTTGTAAATATGAGTTAAGAATTTAAACAGTGTATGTTATATTAACATTGTTATTCAAAGCAGTTTCAGCAGCATTCTCGGCACCTGTGATTCCCATAAAGTGGTGTTAAGAAGTATTACTACTGCCGACCATGGAAGCTGAGTATAGTCATTGTGCCTAGTAGCCATTGATAGCCTTAGCCTTCATCAGTTTCTCAGCCATGAAGTCACTACATGACCCAAGACAAGCCATGCTTGTCCACAGTTAACTCACTGCAACATGGAGATAATCACACCAGCCTATATTACAAAGCTGTTGTGTGCATTTATAGGGGGAAATGTATGTCAAGGACTCTGAATGCTCCAAAATCACACAGTGGCCCATGTAGTCTAGCATCCTGTTCTCACCAATGCTAACCAGATGAATGTGAGAAGCCCATAAGCAGGACCCAAGCACAATAAAACACTTTCTGCCTGTGGTTTCCAGCAGTTGGTACTCAGAAGCATTAGTGCCTCTAACAATGGAGGTCAGACATAACCATCAGGGTTAGTAACTCATACCATACCATGCCTTTAGCAAGGTCACCAGCAAGACCTAAGTACAACGAGAGCACTCTCCTTTGTAATTCCCAGCATGCTACGTTCAACCATAGAGGCAGAGTAGAACCATCCTATCTGGTGGCCAATTTCCACCCTTTGGTTCTAGTCCTGGCCTCTAAAGGTAACAGTAAGCAAGTCTGCTGCATCTGCTGTATGACAGATATGGGAAGCACTGTCATGTCTCATCTTCTGTTCTCTAGTCTTTAAACAGTTCTTCATAGGATTTGTTTCCCTGATATCCCTCCACCTGACAGTCACCTCCTCCACTCTGTTAAAGTCCTTCTTAAAATGGATCAGGTCAATGGCGCACTGAGTCCAGCATCCTGTTCTCACAGTGGCCAGCTAGATTCCCCAATGGGAAGCCATCAAGCAAGACTCAAGCACAAGAGCATTCTCACCTCCTGTGGCTTTCAGCCTTCCAACTAAGAAGGGAGAGCATAGACATCATGGCTAGTAGCCATTGATAGTCTTCTCCTAAATGAATTTGTCCAATCCATCTTTTAAAGCCATCCAGATTGGTGGCCATCATTTTCTCCTCTGAATGTCAATTGCACAGTTTAACTATGTGCTGCATGAAAAGGTACTTTACTTTATCTTTTCCGAATCTTCCAGCATTCAGCTTCATTGGATATTCATGAGTTCTAGCGTTATGAGAGAGGAATAGTTTATTTTTCTCTCTGTTCTTTTACACCTCTATCATGTTCCTTCTTAACTCACATTTTGCGGTGGAGTTACTGCAGCTCCTTCTTCTTTACGGTTACCCTATTTGCCATTTTCATTGTGTTCCCCGCTATGACCTCAGATCTGTTAATTATCACATGTGCTTGCTGGTGTTAAGATTTGTATTTATTTAAATAGAAATGATCCAATAGCAAGGGATTTCCCATTTCTAACTCACCCAATAGAGAATATGAAGGTGAGGTGGAGATCAGCCAGGCAGGAAATTACAAGGCAAACAGCCCGAGATAACAAGAAAAATAAGAGCAATGGGGTAACGGGAACTGCTACCACCGCAGGCATCCCAGGTAACACTAGGAGTCTGCTTCCCACTGGGGAATGGAACTGCATTTGGGCAATTCAGAAATACTTTTCAAGTTGAAATGTGTGAACATGTCTAGGATTTCTTGCTAATTTTAAGCATTCCCCACCTTAGCACAAACATTCATTATATCACCGGAGAGGCTTCAACATCTTTAGTTTTTCATCAACAGCACTGAGGGATGGTTCATATTCTGGGGATTTAAATTAAGGGCTTATTGTATCTGAGCCATAAACAGCTGAAAAGCTTCATAGAGGTTTGTAAAACTAGTAAAAATCTTACAGAGGATTTCTTTCAAAGAGAAGGAAATATCCCTGTCCATCCCCTCCCTCTTCTCCCTACACAGTGGGGAGGCAACTTCATGTCATTTGCATTTTCACCACAATAAAGTTGATAATGGCAGCGATCTTGACTTTGATAAATATTCCCCAAAGGCCTCTGCAGTCTTTTGGAAAGAAGAAAGAAGTGATGAAAAGCCCAAGCTTGCAGCTCCCTTTCATCATTGCCCCTTTGTTTTTGAGAACTGCATAAATGAGAACCTCACATCTCAGAACCCAGTCTATTGTGTCAGCTTGCTTCTTCGGGAAAGCTATAAGGGTCAGCTTCTACAGAGCTCTGGAAAGTTTACATTGCCATGAATGTACTACCTTGGAAAGAAGATAGAATGTAGAAATGCATGGGCCAGACAGAAATGGCCTGAGGTTGGGTTCGCTGGATGCAATAAAACCATGGTCTTTCAGCCATCCAGATATTATCACAGGCAGTGTTCCAGAAAACCATAGGAGAAGGTAATAAACATTTTATGAACTGAGCAGCTCAAGCAAACTGTCTAAACAGCCACTTTCAGTGAATTTCCTTTGACCATCTGCTGCACGCTCAAGCCCCAACACAGCCTCTACAGCAACCATTTCCTAGACTGGCTCTTGTTCAAAGGGATGATTTTGTTTCCTTCATATTTTATGGTAGCTCCTCACAATTTTGAAGAGTATCAGAAGTACAGTGCTGGTGTGACCTTGGGCTGCTAGGTCGTACGACCATACGTGTTCAGTGCCACCACCTCTATTCAGTCTCACTAGGAAAACTGGAGGAATACGGTACTTCAGCACCCACACCCTGAGGTTTATAGCATACCTTGCCTTTGGGTTTGGCATGAGCCTAGCTATATTGTCCCAGAATATATCTTTGATTTCTGTTTTGTGCATAACTTACATTATTTTATTTTTAGTACTCTGTGTGCTTCCATATTCTCTGCCATGAGACTGCTACCAGAGTAAAAGGTTTGCAGGATTTACTTAGAATGGTGACAAGAGAGTGATGGATGTTGGCATCTCCCTCCTAAGCTATCAGCATTTCCTTGTGGACGGGGCCTTTAACGCTGTAGAGGGACAGCGCTGGTACGGCAATGTACCATGCCAGTGTGGTGTCCTTTAGTAGCTGCTTGTATCCATCCCTCAGTATCATTTATGAGATTTTGCCAGGTGAGGAAATGGCCAAGAAACAAAGGGTGATTATGCTGAGCACATGGAAGTTGGAGTGGGGAAAGGGGTGGGTTGGAGAATCCAGTGCCACGGACCAGAGTGACTCCCTGGTGCTATAGAAGCAAAAATGAAATGAAAACAATCACAGAGTTGAGTGCGTAAGACGGCTGTTAGGCTGCTTTCCATTATTAATTTTTTGTAAGATTGCTCTCTTCTCTCTCAGGCTATTTTGATAGTGTAGCCATCTAATATGGGTTGATTCCAAAATTGTACCCAGGTTGCAAGAAAATTAGCAGCCATAGCACTTTAAAGACTGACACAATGTGATGCTGTGGTTCATAGGTCAGATCCAACGTAATCATGTCGTTGATAAAGATGCACTAGAAGCTTGTTTTAAAGGAAAACTTAATGTTGTTGTCAAATCTGACTTAATGGTTTTGTTCTTGTGCCATTGTTATTCCATGGTGCCTATTAGTCACCAATTCTTTTCTTGGGTATATATTGATAGGTTTCAGTGGCAGTAGGAAAAACTCCCTCCTCCCTGCCTAAACTTTGGCAATTGGTTTTTTTATGCTTAACTTGCATTGAGACTAAAACAGTGCTTGGCAAGGGTGCTGCCTATTATATACAATACTTAAACTGTTTTCTACTTTGCTTTCACAACAGCAGTCATTGTTGGGGCTGTCATGCAAGTTAAGTGAGGCCATAAGACTCTGTCCTAGGCGTTGTTCTGTTGAACATTTTTTATAAACTTGGCTGAAGGAGCAGAGAATGCTTATCATATTTGCAAGTAACACAAAACCAGGAGGAACAGATAACACTGCAGAAGACAAAATCAAGATTCAAAATGATCTTGGCAGGCTGGAACACTTGTGCAGAAACCAGCAAGATGAAACTCAACAGAGATAGATGTCAAGTCCTGCAACTAGGTGCAAAGTATCAAAGGCAAAGGTACAGAATAGGGGGACCTGGCTTTGCAGTGGTATACGTGAAAAGCATCTTGATGTCTTTAGTTGATCACAAGCTGAACATGAATCAGCAGTGAAGCATGGCTGCTGAAATAGCTAATGCATCCTTAAGCTGTGATAACAGAAGCAGAGTGTCCAGATCATGAGAAATAATGGTTCAGCTCTGTTCTGCACTTGACAAAGTAGAGGATGTCAGAGGGAGGGTGAACTGGATGCTGACGGGTTTGGATGAAAGAGCTTTGGGAAGAGAAGATAAAGGGCAAGGAGAGGTGATAGTTGTCTTCACGATGTTCTCCGCTGCTTCAGGCGACAGGGCTAGCGCTTCCTTGAACTTTACCTGTGTCTGCTCATTAACTGGTGAATAGCTTGGTATACAAACAAAAAGTGATTTTTATGAACGAATCTTTCTGATTCACTTTAGAAGGACTGTACCCTAAAAGGCCAGTTTAAAAACCTTTTTATAAATACCAAAAAAATGCCAGTTCCCAGAATGCTATCTGTATTCATGATGATTTATAGGCAAAACATTTTGTCAATGTTATGTTTCATATAGTTGTTAATTTTGTTTCCATTTAGACCACAAGAAACACAAACCACATTTATTAAATGGAAAAGGCAGTGGTGGTGGTAGTGAAGCGGGGAGGACTCATTTCCATGATTCCCAGGTGATTTGCCAACAGAGATGAAAACGTGAAATATATGTGAACTGAGAAATGGGACTTGTCATTGTCCTTTCAAAATGTAAGAGTGTTATGACAGATCATTTAATTGGGTAGCTCATAAATCAAGGCCGAACCAAGGTACAACTTCTAGGCGATTCCAGCTCAGAAGGATGACTTTGGGGAAGGGATTTAAGAAGGTAATTGCTTCTCTTTCCCTGAAAGCCTTAAAAAGAAAACAGTCCACATTCCAAGTGATCGTTTTGTTAATTTGTAGCATTTTTGCAAACCAGTTATTCGACATCAGCCTCTCAAGTCACTTCTGGGGTCTTGGTAGGCCTCAGTTTAGGAGCCATCATGCTCTTTTGTAGTCTAAGGAATGTGGTGGGCGCGGGTGTTGCTTTCATCAGTGGGAGAAATTATTGTGTGTCACTGGTCAGCTACTGCCCATCCAGCATTCGAAACTCCCATTGTTCTAGGCGCACATTTTGCGACAGAATTTCATTAGCGTGAGCAGTTCCTGAGCTCTGGGTGCAATATTGCGCCTAAGATTTCAGATTAAAACGTCAGAGTGGAAGGAAAGGAGGCCCTTTTTTTCTCTCCCCACTTCCAGCTACTTTCTGAAGACTGGAGAAGAGACCCTCTTAAGACTATTAGGGGGTGGGTTAGATAGACCATGTGAAAAATGAGCATAATATTTTAGCTGCAGTTCATTCATTTTCTGCTTTGTATTCTTGTTATAAAAAAGTGCACCTAGACATTCCATTGTTAAGCCCATAACCTAGAATTAAGGTACCATTTAGCTCCTAGCTTTCATATCTCAGTTTCTAACACTTTGCCCACCTTAAGCTGGGCAGCCTCCGGTCAATAAGGTGCTGACCCACCACTGTCTGCCTGCGTCAGTGGATGCTCAGAGCTCAGAGTATCACTCAATGAGAGCCAGTGTGGTGTAGTGGTTAAGAGCGATAGACTCGTAATCTGGTGAACTGGGTTCGCATCTCTGCTCCTCCACATGCAGCTGCTAGGTGACCTTGGGCTAGTCACACTTCTTTGAAGTCTCTCAGCCCCACTCACCTCACAGAGTGTTTGTTGTGGGGGAGGAAGGGAAAGGAGAATGTTAGCCGCTTTGAGACTCCTTTGGGTAGTGATAAAGCGGGATATCAAATCCAAACTCTTCTTCTTCAATGAGCGGATCAAACCACACAAAGAAAAGAAACAACCCCCCTTGTGCCTAGCAAGCTGGAACGTCATGGTCATGTGTCCTGGCTTGCCCACCAATCTGCTGCAAGTCAATGACTCATGGAAGATGACCATCATTGACTGTGAGCTGAAAACACTCAACATTGACATTGCCACTTTACAGGAGACCAGACTCATGTTTAATGGCAGAGAAGAAACACACCTTCTGGCAAGGAGGCCTCAGAAGAACCACAAATTCAAGCTATAAGCATTGCTGTGAGAAACTCACTTTTGTCTATGATAGAATTGCTGACTGAGGGCTTCCTCTCTGTCTCTCAACTACCCTGGTCCAGTTAACTTCGCGAGCATTTACGCTTCCACTATATACTCCAGTATACATATCAAGGACCAGTTCTATGAGGCACTAGACCAAGCTGCCAGGCGGGTCCCAGCCTGAGAACACCTATTTCTGCTGGGAGATTTTAAAGCCAGAATTGGAAACGAAGGTCACACATGGGACAACTGCATTGGCCACTTTGGTATTGGCAGCATGAATGTGAACTGAGAAAGGCTGCTTGAGCTGTGCTCGTACCATAGCCTCTGCTTCACGAACACATTCTTCTCTACCAAGGCAAAACAGTGAGCGTCCTGGAGACCTCCAAGGTCAGGCCACTGGCACCAGCTGAACTTGATTGTCACCAGGCAATTGGCACTAAGCTTTGTTGGTGTCACATGGAGCTACCAAAGTGTCAACAGTAACACGGATTCACTCCCTGGTGGCAAGAAGATTCTTATTTAGCCAAAGAGGATCTATACTGCATTGCCAGAACAGTCATACCCAGACTTTGTGAGTGAGTGCTTCTCTGATTTTGTTGAACAAGCACTACTGAACTACTCTAGAGATAGCATTGACGTAAGGTGGAACCACATCAAAGAGGCAACCTACAAAACAGCTATGTCCTCTTGGCAAAAGAGAGCAGCAGATCCCTGACTGGTTGAAGGCTGGCATTAAGGACATGGAGCCTGTTATTGCTGCAAAGCACGAGGCTCTTGTGAACTATAAGCATGCGCCCTGCAAGAAGATGCTTGCTGCACTGAGAAAGGCAAGGAGCAGTGCCCAGTGATTTGCCAGATAGTTTGCCAATGACTGTTGGCTGAAGCTGTGCCAGAGCATTCAACTTGCTGCTGACAGCGGCAATACTCACAAAATGTACAAAGGCATGAAGAAAACCTTTGGACCAACAATCAGAAAAAAAACTGTACCATTGAAAACCTTCTTGGGAGAGATCATCACAGACCGCAGCAAGCAGATGAAGTGATGGGCAGAGCACTATCAAGAACTGGGAAAACATGGTCTCTGACATCGTAATAGACAGTATCCAATCTCTGCCTGTCTTGGAAGAGCTGGGTGCCCCTCCTTCAATGAGCTGAAGAATGCCATCAACTCTCTGGCATGTGGGAAAGTCCCAGGACAGGACGGAATCCCAACAGAACTGCTGAAAGCCATCTTCTCTCATGATACACCTCTACGGTCTTCTCTTGCAATGTTAGGAATTAGGATCCATGCCACAAAACATGCATGACTCCACATTGTGACCTTCTGCAAGAACAAAAGTGACTACCATGACTGCAACAACTACTGTGGAATCTCCCTGCTGAGTACTGTGAAGACAGCCTTCTTCACAGTACTCAGCAGTACCATGTAGTACTCAACAGATTACAGCCACTTGCTGACAAGGTCTATCTTGAGTCACAATCAAAACAAAAAAAAATTCCTTCCAGTAGCACCTTAAAGACCAACTAAGTTAGTTCTTGGTATGAGCTTTCGTGTGCATGCACACTTCTTCAGATGATGCACACGATGCATGCACACGAAAGCTCATACCAAGAACTAACTTAGTTGGTCTTTAAGGTGCTACTGGAAGGAATTTTTTTTTGTTTTGACTATGGCAGACCAACACGGCTACCTATCTGTAACTTGAGTCACAATGTACCTTTAGATCTCAGAGGTCGAGTCAACTTGATTCTGCAGGAGAAATGCTGAGAGCAAAGGAGTACCAGGTGTAGGGCAGCCCCTCCAGCAATGTGGTGAAGCACCAAGATGGATTATTGCCAGCTTCCTAGAGGTTAGGTACCAGCTATATATGAGTTTTAGGGGTAATTCTGTATTGCTCACTGAAATAGAGTTAAAGGGTTTTTTTGTTCCCCTCCAGAATTGAGCAAACCATATGCTAGCAAAATGACCTTCAGAGGTGCTTGTGATGTATGACTCCCTCTACAATGGAGTACCTGTGATTTGATTCCCCTCCTGTCCTGTAACAGTGTCTCTAAGTAGTATAGCACTTTATTTCCCCTCTTATGATTGCATGATGTGAATGTGCTTGAGATGCCATTGTCGTTGAAGCTGTGTTTGCTCCAGTGCTCTGTTTTGACTATGTCTCAGAATGCAACCATTTTCTCCATAGATCCCAGTGGGAGCCACTTAGGTGACCCAGACTCAACATAGCCTTGCTTCCTCCTCCCTCAAATCTTGCCCTAGTGGAACTGAAAAACTGGCTGATACATATACTTCTAAAAAGTCTTCCTCAACCTGAAGCCAACCAGATGCTTTGGACTACAACTCCCATCATCCCTAGGTAGCAAGGCCATGCTGATTGGAGTTGTTTTCCAAAAGGTGTCAGGTTGGGAAGGCTGGTTTTGAGATGAATTTTCAGCTATCTTGCAGTAAGTCTACAACTTACATAAAGGTTACATTCCCAGGATCACGGCTGAAGCAAAAATCACATATAGTCAAAACGTTAATAGGTTCAGTGGTGGGTGGGATTGCCATAGTCTTTTTTCTTGCCTCGTTTTCACTGCTTTTACTATTTTTTTGCCAAGTCTGTAGAGCTGAATGTGCACAAGTTAAATGCATGTAAGTTGCAGGGTTATTGTAGTTGCAGCAAGCCGTGCCCAGGTGTCCTTTTCCTGTCCCCTTAAGGGCTTGAGGGACTCTCAGCAGAGCTCTCTGGAGGCTTTCAAAAGCCAGTTCTGCTAGATAACTAAATTTACTTTGGGGCTGAAATTGAGAAATTCTCCATTGCCTTTGTAGGCCTTTGTTTCCATATTTTGTACCCAGCTTCTTATAGGGCAAATTCAGCTCTTCAGAGCACTGGCTAATCTGAGAATAATAGGTCACTAAACTTTATGGGCCTGGGGAAGAGGAAGAGAAGGACGTCTAAAACCTGTCTCTGGCAATTTGCTAGTATATGGCCATTTAATCTGTAATAGATTTACATGCTGCGAAGATGTAACTGGATGATTGAGATGTGAAATGAATGAGTTTAATCCCCCGAATAGCATGATGGCGTGCCTCTTAATTTTGCCCCAAGTTTAAGTAATAAGAATGTAACTTAAAATATCATTATTAGTGACTTATGTATCTCATTAGAATTTGAAATGTTGTCAGTATTTTCTGCGGTGGCTGGAGAGAGGTTATCACTCTTGAAATATTGAACCAATGACCTTAGTGATTCACTTATGATGAAAGGCCCAATCTAACATTTTATTGAACATGATATTTGTGAAAAATGGAACTGCTCATTTCTATTACTTAATCAATAGCACATTAAGCCATTTATCACTAATTTGATTAAAGAAGGTCATTGCCGAGCTCGAAATTCCACTCCCTTCTCATCTACTTTAATTCTAATAACCAAGAGAGTGGAAAGAGACAGCAGTTGCTCAGGAAGGATGACTCCTTCACTGGGCAATGTGTTCTCAGGAGCCAGGCAGGTCTGTCCAATTCCTTTGTCATTGAACCAAGACGTATGAATAAGAAACAGAAGAAATCTCTCAATTCCTGTTTGTCACCAGAAATGGCTCAAATCCCACTTTATGTATTAAAAACTGCAGTTTTTTGCTGATACGCTGTGTTTGTTCATGAGCGAGAGGATTAGCCTTATATGTGAAGCACCCTGACCTTCTGTTTCCGAGCTAAACAGCTCTGCATTGATCAAAAGGAGCAGGCAGAAGGCCTTTGGAAGTATATTGTTAGAATGCATTTGTGTGTTGAAAAAAGATCTGCCCCCATCTTTGAAAGTTAATCATTCAACCTTGTAAGCCTCTCTTTTGCTCCTGTACCTCCACGTGGGTAATCATGGTGAATTTCAAGGAATTTGGCTTGGTCTTTTGTAACAAATAGGCATTCTTTATAGTTCCAGAGTTTGCACCCTTGCCTTTACCTTGAAGGCTAGCAAATGTGCTTCGGCTGAGTTCCTCCCATCCCCATAGTGCCTTAGATGTTAGTGTTGTGGCAACTCCAGTTGAAGTGTCCAATGCAGTGCCTTCACCAAGGAATCAGTGTCACTTTACTTGGCCTAATAATGTATGCAGCGTTCTTGCAATGACCGGCTTCCTGCTCTCTTGTTCCCTTCCCATCCAGGCTAATAAAAGCCTGTCAGGAAGGGTTGACCAGATGGGCCCAGGGTATGGTGAAGGCTTATTGACATGAGGGTGTGGTGCCGCTCCCCTTAAGCAGGCGGTGGGTGGTACACCCGCTTCTGAAGAAACCCACCATGGATCCTGTGGTTTATAACAATGACTACCCATAATAAATACCCCTTTCTTGGGTAAGGTGGTGGCCAAGCAGTGAGTTCCTGGAGGAATTACCGTATTTTTCCGTGTATAAGATGCCCCCATGTATAAGACGACCCCCCCTTTTATCCCAAAATTAAGAAATTAAGTTGTTTAGCTCTTTTGGGGAGTGGGGGAGGTCACTTCCACCAATCACTCACCCGCCTGCCCACCACTGCTGGTTGCTTGCCACAGCCACTGCTGATCACACACCTCACCACAGCCACCAATTGCCCGCTTGCTGCCACCAACAGCCCACTTGCCGTAGCCGCCAATCACCTGCCCACCTCGCCACAGCCTCCAATCGCCTGCCCAGTTGCCACAGCCAATCACCAACAGGCCTTGCCGCAGTCACCAGTTAGCCGCCCAATCGCCGCTGCCAGTCTCCTGCTTGCTGCTGCCATTAATTGCACATCCTCTCTCTGCATTCACTATCCGTGTATAAGACGACACCCAATTTTTGCCTAATTTATTTATAGTAAAAAGCATTTTCTTATGCATGGAAAAAAACAGCACCTGAATCCACTTCATTCTGCATTCAGGTGCTGTTTTGGAATTGAATCAGCCTTGGTCACCTGGATGGATAACCTGTATAGAGAGTGGGACAGGGGGAATGCATTTCTGTTTCTGCTTCTTTGTCTCTCTCCATGGGTTTTGATACTAGACCAAGGCATCCTGCTGGACTGGCTCTGTGGGATGAGTATCAGGGGACACTGTTTTACACTGGTTCCACTCCTACCTAGAGGGTCTTTTCCAGAGAGTAGCACTGAGAGACTATGTTTCAGCTCCACAGTCTTCATGCTGTGATGCACTACAAGGTACAATCTTGTCCCCAATGCTGTTTTACATTTATATGAAGCCTCTTGGGTGCAGCCATTAGGAGTTTTGGAGCTGACTCTTAGATGCCACAGGCAAAAGACTGTTCACAAGCATGTCTCAAGCAGGGCCCTTACCCCTCCAGTGTCCCCTTCTGTGGCACAAGGGCCGTAAAGGTTATGAGGCCCCTGAACCAGCACAACTTCTGAATCTTCATTGCCACCTGGAACAAAATCTTTGTTAATTATAGCCTGCTTTTTAGAACAAGGTGCATGCAAAATGGCTTGCAAAGATATAAAACCAGTTTTAAATTATAAACTAGAATAAAACAAAAGAACAGCATTATAGTAGAACAGTTATTTTAGATTTTATGTTTCCCGGGGCAGAGCCCTGTTGTCTTGTGCTTTGTAAAGCCCCATACATGCTGATGGCACTTTTATCCAGAGTACTGGCTGGCTGAGCTTCCAGGAGGCTGTTGTAAGGAATACTGAGATAATTGTAAGTGCTTTGAATGCTCGAACTGTGCTACATAAATTATGATTATTAATGCCCCAGACTGGTGGTTTCTTGCACCATGCCAAGAGAAGCGGTCCTAGCAAATCACAGCTTCATTATGCTTCCCGATCTGCAGAACAGAACGCGCCGGAGTGCGTCTGATGGGTTCCCGTTTCTGGGCAGATTTTTGAGATGATAGCGGCTTAACTGCATTGATTGTGCTATAATTGGATTTCTTTTCTTCTCACAGGCCTCTCAGGAAGAGCTGAAAGCCGCCTACCGTAGGCTGTGTATGCTGTACCATCCTGACAAGCACAGGGACCCAGAGCTCAAGAGGCAGGCCGAGCAGCTCTTCAACCTTCTCCATCAGGCTTATGAAGGTCAGTGGATGCCAGAGATTCACAGCCATCCTCGGCTCAGCAGCTGCCAATGGATTTTCTAGCTTGGAATCCAGACAGCGAGTCTTTTTGCTGTTAAAGGCAGTAGCTGGTTTTTGCCGTTTTCATATGAGAGAATCAATACCTGGACTATCAGTTTTTGACAAATGAGTTGTTGGAAGGGCTGTAGCTCAGTGGTAGAGCATATACTACATGTGGTGGGTCTCAGGTTCGGTTCCTGGCATCTCCAGGTCGGGCTGGGAGAGAAACCTGCCTGAAACCCCAGAGAGCTGCTGCCAGTCAGTGTAGCCCATACTGAGCTAGATGAAGCATTGGCCTGATTCAGTATGTTTCTATGAGTGAACATATATGTGGTTTTGGGGGGTCCCAAGGATATACACTAACAAGCCATTAAGGATTCTGACCACAGAGTCTCATTCTATGAGTATGACATGGAAGGGTTTTGAAGTGACCACCTCTTAATGCCGGCAAGCCAATCCTCTTTTCTAGTAGCGAACTAGACTAGAAAGCCAGGAGTAAGACTGATGAATCATGCTCCTCTAGGCAACTTCCAGTCTAACCTCTCTGTGCAGCAGCCAACACCAGTTTTTCGCTTTCAGCTTGGTAGGGCCATGCAGTGCTTGAACAAAGATGCTGCTAACTTGCACAGTCAGTTGCCTTCCTCATACCACTCACCAATTCAGCAGCTCTGAGGCTTCCATATGTAGGATCAGCGATCCTCTGCAGCACATGAGCCAGCATTTTGTCATTATGGGAGAGAATCTCAACACACATGGTTGGTAGGAGGCAGGCAGTGGAGGACTTTTTGCTCTGTGGGCCAGGGAGCAGCATTTCCCAGGAGATCTTCAGCTGAATCTCAAGAGCGTAGAGTAAGCAGGTTGAGGAAACACCAACTTTCCCCAGAGGTCTTTCATCCTTGTTCCCTTGCTGTATGGGCAACTCACCATTTGCACAGGGGTTTTATTCCGGGTCTTTGCGCACGTTGGTAGAGCGTGCGTAAGCCTGCCCCCTTCAAAGGCCAGAAAAAGCATGTACATTGGCGGTCACATGCCAAT
The DNA here is from genome assembly GCF_964234715.1 of Podarcis melisellensis. Classification (NCBI taxonomy): domain Eukaryota; kingdom Metazoa; phylum Chordata; class Lepidosauria; order Squamata; family Lacertidae; genus Podarcis; species Podarcis melisellensis. Next base: position 27,683,420 of record NC_138540.1, read on the forward strand.
TGAACACACACAAAATGGTTGCTGTCTGTACTAATCCCTCTCTTGCTTGACAGATTCCTAGGGACACCACCCTTCAAATCATGTGGTTTTCTCTTGACCATCCCAGAACTGTGTGTTTATGCACCAAAAGTATGTCTCCCTGGTCCAAGGGAGGCTTCATGTACCAAGCCCCCTTCTGAGGTCCTGGGACAGTTTTTATAAAGCCGAAAGCACTGTTTAAAGATTATAACGCTGAACGAGTATAGTCCAAAGACAGGTATATTTATATATTCTTCGGCACCCCACTTTCCTTCCAGCAGCTTGGTGCAGAGAACATACTGTATTTTTCACTCTATAAGACGCACTTTTCCCCCTCCAAAAATTAAGGGGAAATGTGTGTGCGTCTTATGGAGCGAATGCAGGCTCCATGGCTTCAGCGAAAGCAATGCGAAGCCTCCAAAGCGCAGCGGGAGGTCCCGCTATGCTCCGGAGGCTTCGCATGGCTTCGCTTTGCTGGAGAAGCGCTGCGCAGCTTTCCCTCTCTGCGCAGTGCTCCTTCAGCGAAGCGGGAGGAGAAATGGAAAGGGCTCCGTTTCTCCTGCCACTTCGCTGAAGGGGCACTGCACAGAGAGGGAGATAAAATTTTTTTTCTTGCTCTCCCCCTCTAAAACTAGGTGCGTCCTATGGTCGGGTGCGTCCTATAGAGCGAAAAATATGGTAAATGTGCTATAGGGCTATTGCAAGGTTAAAGTCCAGTGTTTTTGTCAGCTGTACCACACTGGTTTTCTTGTTACACCCTTCCATGTCTCGGCACCAATTGGAGGTCAGTTCAGTAGGTGCTGATGGCAGCCTTGCAAGTGCAAGCAGACTCTATTCCACAAAAGCTGGTGCCTCAGTGGATCTCTTGAAGTCTTTGAGGTGCTGCAGAATTCAAGTTTGTGCTGACTGTAACAGGACTAGTACATCTGCTCTTCTGGGGTTTGCTGCAAGCCATGGGCAGGGAGGCTCTGGTCCATAAATCGAACATGGTCCATGAGGTTGTTCTGGCTGAATGACCGCTACCTGCCCTAAACTTGGCAACCTGTGTGATTTCTGACAGGTGGACCAGAAAGGGGATTGCAGGCACTGCCTGTTAGCAGCACCCACTATCACACACAGTACTTCTCAGGCTATGCCTATCTGCTCGTGGTCAGGTCTTGCAGAGTGCAATGGTTTGATTTCAAACCACATGAGCTAAAATGGGCCACCTGATGTCATGCCAGTGGTTGCCAGTTGGGTGGCCGCACGCTCCTGCTGAAGTGTGGTCTGCAAGGGGATAGGGGAAATAATGCTCTGGTCCCCTGTTCAGATCCAATTCCACACCCTTGTTGTAAGCAGTCAGCCGAGCATGCTCAGCAAGGACCTCGGAACCCTTTGCAAGTTGAGAGCTTTCTGTTAGGCAGCAGAACTGAGGTTGGGGGAGGCCTCCAAGGTTACCCAGGTTTCCACTCGGCGTTAGAACATAGTCTGCCCGCCCCACTGACTCCCAGTTGTGTGCAACTGCAGCCGCATCCTTCTTTCCTTACCTAGAGCTGCCTTGTGAGTACCAGATTCCTTGGTGAGCTTTTTTGGTGGCAGATGCAGGGATGATGTGTAATTGCAGAATAGGGGCATTGGGGTTTTTTTCTTTAGTTTTTGTTTCTTATTTTGCTCTGCACAAAAAATAGACAGAAGTTCATGATGTGGAAAGGAAATGTAAAAAAAATCCAACTGTGTCAGCACTGAAATAGTCATCTGAAGCAGTCGTAACTGTAAGTGCTTCTCATCAGGCTGGTTTTGCTTCCCATGAAGGATTACAGGGGAGATGAGAATTTCTTCCACCAGCGAAAGTATGGGCTATAATTCACTCGAGATGCTGTTTGCTATGCTTGGCATGCAATTCTCCTATAATTAGACTTAACTAAGTATAGAAGAAGATGTTCCTCCTCGAAATAAAGACTTTCCCCAATCTGCTGTAAAAGCTTATCTCTTATCTCAGTTTGCCGGGGGTGGGGGTTGTTGCCAAAAAAATTAGATGTTAATAGCCATCAGGAAACTCTGGAGTGTGTTGGGTGATAAATCTGCATAGTCAAGATAATGCAATCTCTCCAGATTCTCAGCTCTGCAGTCACAGGCAGATGGGCTGTGTGTGTTTCCGCTCCGTCTTTCATCGAAACTGTTGCCCTTTTGATTATATTCTGTTATCTGGGTTTGGTTGAATGAATCTTGCATGCGTCTGAATTATTGATAGTTTGTTTGCAGCATTTTTTGAAATTTGGGGAGAAGTAACTGAAACTTAAGTGAATTAGGAGCTTGCAGGATTCTACCCCCACCCCAGTAGAAAAACTGCAGCACCAGCAGTCCTCGTCGCCCAGCGGTTTGGCCCAAAGGGAAGCTAAAGTGAAATGGTGAATAAATGATTTCTTATTAAATCCCAGAGATTAGCTAAAGAAATTTGGTTCTGGTGTTTTCTGAATGGTCAGCATTCCTTTCCTCCCATTAGGCTTGGACGTGGGCGGAATCGTTTACAGCGTTCTTAATTAGGCCTTGTGATGCATGGGAACACGCTTGAAGAGCGGGAGGGAAATCCAGCAGAGACCTTGAAATGGGTGATGTCTGTGTAGGGGGAAATCCTCAACCCTTTGCATTCCAAGAGTTGTGCTTTGAATAATCTGTTCTAGAAACGCGCTTGGCATTCTCCTGCGAAGAGGTCCTGCCTCCCAGCTTGTTTTCTAGGTGCATGCATTTAAAAATGTAAATCTAGGTATGCAAAGAGGTGTGTCACATAGGCATATTTGGCAGTGAGCTTGAGGTGGCCACGTTGTCTTTGTGGAATGTGTGTTTGGTGACTTGGTTTTAGGTTTCCTGAAAATGTATTTGGAAGGTGCTGGAGAGTATGTATATGTGTGCATGTGTGTGTGTGCGTGTACTTCTGTCTGAACTCTGCTTTAACTGCAGCATGCTCTGAACATGTTTTGGTTTTGATTTTCAGTGCTCAGTGACCCACAGACGAGAGCCATCTATGACATATATGGAAAGAGAGGCCTCGAAATGGAAGGATGGGAGGTAAGACCATTGCAGCCAGATAGGACCTGCAAGTTGTTCAGTCTCGGAATCCTCTCAGCCACTTTCATTGGTGTTGTCTGGGCTATACGTGACAAACTGCAGGTGCATGCAAAGACTCCTGTGCCCATGTTACTCTGGACAAGCTCAGGCTTTCACCTCTGACAGTTGATGCCCTTCTCTATCCAGTGGAAAATCCTTTCCTGCTCTCCAGCTTGGACATCAAGGTGATCCAACATTAACTGAGAAGTTACTTTTGAGTTTCTTCAGTGTGGCAGTGCTGTGGTGTTTAAACAACAGAAGAAATCAAAACCTGCCACTGCTTAATTGGTCACTCTTTCCCTCTGCCCAATGTGTTGAAGCAATGTTTGTTTTACCCTTGGTTTGGGGGTACAGTCACTCTGAGCCTGGAAATGCGGTGCTGTGGATAGAGAGGCTCCCAACACCCTGAAGAGGAGCTTGGCCACAGAGCGCATCAATCCTACCCCACCCTCATTTATCCTAGGAAATTGGCCATTGGTTAGGAGTGCAAAGAGGCAACTTTACACACCTACGTGCAAATGCATCCTAAACAGCCTATATTCCCTCAGCTGTGTGATGGAAAATGGATACAAAACCAAGCATTTTAAGAAACCGGAAGCGTGGTTAAAGGCAGAGTTGGCTGCTTGGTTTCTCATTCATCAGGGTCGTAGCCTAAGATCTAATGGTGATAAGAACATCTGTTGACTTCACTGCCTTCATTGTTAGGTACACAAAGTGCCCCCCTCCATATTTACTCAGAGATGTTATACTGTACAGGAATAGTGCCCCATAGATAAAAACAAGCTTCATCGCATGACTCATACTCTGATGCCAAACCTAACCAGCGGAGCTTGTTTTATGGAGCCACCATCAAGGCTGGTTCTGTGTTCCTGCAGCTGCAGGATGAATTGTTTAATATAGATCCTGCCCTACTTCAGTAATAGCTTTCACTCTGTGGAGTCAGTTGGTGTTACTTTTTAAAACATCTACCCATATTCTCCATGGGGAAGGGATGGAGCTCAGGGGTAGAGAATCTGCCTTGCATGCAGAAGGGCCCAGGTTCAATCCCTGGCTTCTGCAGATAGGCTTGGGAGAGACTGCTGCCTGAAACTTTGGAAAACCGCTGCCAATTGGTGTAGACAATACTGAGCTAGGTGGACCAGTTATCTGATTCAGTATAAGGCAGCTTCCTGTACTCCTGTGCTCAGAGCCCTCAAGCTTTCTTGCCTTTTGCTTCTTTCCTGTCAATGTTGGTATAGTTGCTGGTGAAAGGGAAGTGGTGAGGAAGGGGTCTGCGTGGAGCAGCACCAGGGCTGTGTGTGAGGGGCCTGGGGTGGTAATCTCTATTATGGCTTATTTGTTATGCAGTGCAAATTCTTAGCCACTCACTTTTGATCCCTCTGCCTTCAAGAGCATTTGGGCTGGTACCTATCATTATTATGGACCCAAGTTCCTGAAATTGCTAAGTGTCATGCAGAATTTGAAAGTTAACTATTTAAAATAAGCAGCTTTGGGAGAAGAAATGGAGGGAGCATCAATCAGGGATAGAGAAAAGGGCACAGAGGGAGTCCAGTTGAGAGTGCTGTTTTAGTCTGGACAAGAAGTTTGGGCCCTATATAGCAAAGGCCCCAGAGAGGAACCAACAGAGAGAGAAGGTTGCTCTAGACGAGCATTGGATGTGGAGACACTGGAAAGTACATACAGTACAAGGAGCTTAAAGTGGAGGCGTGAAGAGAGGGGAATATAGTTGCTGGAACAAAACTTGGGTGGCAATGCCATCTAAACAATGAGAGGAAATGTCATGAGAACCTAAGAAGAGCCTTGCTGCTGAATAAGGCCAAGGGCCCATCTAGTCCTTATCCTCCACAGATTTGTCTAACCCCCTTTTAAGAGCATCCATGTTTGCGGCTAGCACTGCATCTTGTGAGAGCAAATTCTGGATCTTATTATTTCCCTATAATTCTATTTATCCTTCCATTTTATTTGAAGCATTTGCAATCTACCCTTCACCTCAAGGTCCCAGAATAGAGAATACGTATGTATGGGGGGGAAATTGCAACAATAATACACCAGAAAGAATGCTACACTGATAATATGATTTATCATAAAATGACAGAACAGTAGCAGCAGCAAAAATAGTCACACTCAGAATACTGGAAGTGTTTCTTAAATATTGCGTGTAACAGTTTCAAAGCTTTGTTAAGTTGTCTTTACATTTCCTCACCCTTTAAAAACTTGCAATTATAATCTGGCATTTTTCCCTCGCTAGTTTTCAGTAGCAAACTAACCGCCCCCGCTCCCAGTCTGCTGCCATTTAGATTGTAAGCTAGTGGACAGACTTGAATCTATGCCTAGTTGCTGAGGCAGTAAACAATGGTGGTGAAAGACAAAGGATGTGGCCCCCAATTTGTGTGCAGATAACCCGGGTTGTGTCTGTTCGGCTTACAGCAAACCTCCCTCCCAGGCTTGCTTAGCTCACATGGTGTCTGAGAGGTGAAAAAGCCACTTTTGGAGAACGGACCCAGATACAACATGTAACAAATAAGAACAAATCGAAAGCCTGTTTTTAAAAAGTATCCAGTAAAACCACTGCATTGAACACGGAAGACGGATCAAGCTCTTGCTGGCCTCATTGGGATGCCAAGGGGCAGGTGTTCTTGACCTTGCAGTTAGCCCTGTCAGATGTGTTTGGAATGCGCAACTTGCTCTATAATCTGATGCCTAGAAATTGAGTGAATGGAGACCCTTGGAGCCATTTTTTTGCTTCCTCCTGCCACAAGGAATGTCAGAGATAAAGTAATTTAAAGTCATTAATTCAGGTTTGCAGAGGTTAAGCGGTTCGGATTCTCCACAACAAATCTCACCCCTTCTGGCCTTGCCAGACTCAGCTGATTTAATCCCCTCGTTTCCATCAAATAGTTTTAGAACCTGGTATTGGGGGTTAGGGAGAATGGATGTGATTTCTTCCCCAAACTCAGGCCTCTTAAAGTTTCTGCTACAACCTGTGTGCAGAGTTGGTGGCCTCTGCAGCCAAGGAAATGTTTCTGTTCCGGGGGAAATTACATTTCCATGGCACTCAGAATGCAGCTAGCTCCTTCCTTAGGAAAGGCAAATCTCCACCTGTCAAATAAAGCTGTTGTGGCCTTGGTTGCTGTCTTAAGAAACGGCTAGCTTAGGCAGTCTTATAGGTACATGTTTGGAGAGTTAACCTTGTGTAGTGACTAAAGGTTGTATCCAACCAAATTCTACTCAGAGTAGGGCATTGAAATTAAGGGACCTAAGCTTAGTTGTATGCAATGGGCCTCCTCTGTGTAGGGCTAGCCTTGGATACAAACCAATTTAACCTTTGCCATGAACTCACTTGGTCCCTTTAGACCAGTGTTTCCCAACCTTGGGCCTCCAGCTGTTTTTGAACTACAATTCCCATCATCCCTGACCACTGGTCTTGCTTGCTAGGGATGATGGGAGTTGTAGTCCAAAAACAGCTGGAGGCCTAAGGTTGGGAAACACTGCTTTAGACAAGCCCCACCAGCAGCAGCCGCAGGCATGCCACATCTGCAATATTGGGGAAGATAGTATTGATGTCACTTGTGGGGTTGTACAGATTCCTGAGAAAATGTAGATGAAGCACTTTAAACATCGGAAACTGCCTTAGACAGTATGTATATGTAGCTCAGTATTGTCTACACCAACTGGCAGCAGCTCTCCTTGAAATGCCAGGGGTTAAACCTGTGACATTCTGCATGCAAAGCAGATGCTCTGCCACTGAGTTATGATACTTTCCTCTTTAAAATACTCTAAAAAGTGAGGATTGTTACCACAAGTGCAAAACCCCCGGTGCCTGTGAAATTGGCCTTGTGCTGCTGGCCTTAGATTCACTTATATTTATACCCTACCTTCCTTCCATGCTAGAACATAGGGAGGTGCATTTGGGGACATGTGGTGGTTTCCCATACAGGAACTGACTGGATCCAGACCTGTTGAGCTTCAGCAAAGCAACCTCATGTTTGAATGCACTCGTGTGCTGCCATTATTGTAATTTGTGCCTGCTTTGCCATTTATGGCCTGAAAGACAAAAAAAAAGTTGCTGGTGTAAGATGCATTCTCAGGAAACTGAAGAACCTCAACTTACTGCTTGCAATTCATTTATCTGGGTGCCAGCATATCCTGCACTGAGCAGTTGTCTCTCTTTGGAATGGTGCTCCATGTTTTGTTATATTATGCTGGTACACTGTCAGTTCAATGGACGTCATGTTTTGTGTGGGCTCCCTACTAGGGTTGCCAGGGTTTCATATTGCATGCATTTGTTTTTACGAAGCCGGGCGCCAGGAGTGTAACTGGTAACTCTAAATAAAACAATAAAAGCTCTGTGCTTTTGTCTAGGAGGGAACGACACAGAAAGAGAGAGAATGTTGCAGCGTGAAGAAAGGAAACAGAAAGCCCTTCCGAGCTTGCCTGTCTATAGAGAATTAAAAGCCCTCGAGCGTTTCCAGTTGCATCTCTGATTAAACGCCCCACAGTTGTTTGTTTGTTTGCTGGCTGTCCTGCTGCCAAATAACCTCTAAATGCTTGATTCCTTCTCCCGCAGGTGGTGGAAAGGAGGAGGACGCCTGCTGAGATCAGGGAGGAATTTGAGCGTTTGCAGAGAGAGAGGGAAGAGAGGAGGCTTCAGCAGCGGACTAACCCCAAGGTAAAAGGCTAGAGTGCCCTCTTGGCCTGGAGGAAGTATTCCTGAGATAGCAGGTGCTGGGAGCTTGTGTGTGTGTGTGTGTGTCTAGGTTGATGTTGTGGTCATAGTTATGGTACTTCCTTAATGCATGAAAGGTGAGATGAGGCTTCCAGAAGGGCACACACTTGGTCCTGGAGAAGCTCAACCATCATGATGTGAATGTTGCCTCCTGACTCTGCAATGTGGTCTTCATATTCCTCCCCAAGTAGCACCACATGCCTGCTCTCTAGTAAGTGTCCAGAAGCAAAGGAAAACAACAGAAGGGAGCGTTGGACGCACCAAGGTTAAAATGTGAGTAAGCCAATGCATTTTTGGTTGGGAATAAGGATGAAGCAGTTAGGCCAAAAAGAAAAAAGGTTAAGTTACAGACAATGTAGGTTTTGAGACTGTGAGATGGGGATCACACCATGCAGTTAGGTGTCGAGGGGTGGAGTTTCAGGTGTAGGAGCCAGAACTGTATGAAGAAGGGCAGAGCTGGAAGAATAGAGGCAACAGGCAGGAATGGTTGGGCATTAAGGGTGGAGGACAGAATGATGCACTTGCATTGAGAGCTTTTGAGTGAAACCTCATGGTTCTTGGATCAGCATTCTTCACTGCCTGCTGCTCTGCAGCAATGTTGCAGCCCAGGATGCCCCCCAAGTTGAGCTGGGAGGTGTCAAAGCAGGAGAAGTACCCGGCAGTGCCAAGTCACAGGAACCTTCCAGCAGCAACTCAAAATTTCAAAACAAGTGCAGAAAGTTTGGAATCTCTCCAGAGGCACAGCGAGGGCCCGTTTTCGAAATAACTTAATCATGCTCTCAGGCAAACGGCCGTCATCGATGAAGCTGCTCCCAGCTCAAGAACCAATAAACCCAGGCCCTTTCGTGTTTCAGGCTTGTGTATTTTAAAGCTGTCAAAACGTCAGCCAGAAGCAGCAATGCAGGGAGTCCCTTTCCCAGGTGTGCCATGGATTTGTGTAGGTGTAGTGTTGGTTTGTAAAACTCCTACTTACAGCCATCTGCCAATCTTCTCGCTCTTCCCTCTGACCCGGGCCAAATGCAGCCCCTAGTCACATGCTGCAGAGCTGCAGCTGCATCCCTTGGGCCAGTGCGCCCAGTCTCTTGGCATACTGGCTTAACTGGGTCTTGGATGGCACTTAGCTTGGTGACGGAGGACCTGCTTTCTATGCCAGAGGCCCCAAATTCATTCCCTAGCATCTTCAGCAGAACACACCAGAGCTCTGGAAGGCTGCTGCTAATTAGAATAGACAGTAGTGGAGTGTGTGTGGTACAGAGCTGGGGCTTGCATCCCCATCACCCCAGTCCTTATTGTGGTATGTAGGGTCATGGTTGGAACTATTGAGACAGCGGGGGGCATGCAGTTTTTGGTTCAGGACTTCAAAGTCCAGTGGCATGAGCTGGATTGTGGTATGCAGCAGGCATGAAGAAATTCCTATGTTGGCCAAGGAAGAGCAGAGAGTCAGGCTTCCAGGCCCACAATGGTTCACTGAGCCGGATCTAGTCTCTGTCCCTGATATGTCCTTGTTTCAAGGCCCAGATTCCTTGATCTAGCCTCCCAGCTCTGTGCTCGCAATTAGTTGCAGCATCTAGGTGCACTAATGTGTCTTGAAGCACTCCAGCATTAAGACTCAAATCGGTCCCAAACATCTCTAACCTTCTAAAGCCCCTGGGCTGAGCTTTACCTTGAGCCTCCTTGGATCAGGATGGCTACAGATCCGTAACTGCCTGGCTTTTTAAACGATTGTCACATGTTTTGGACAGTGGCCTGGTGCAAAGATGCCTGAGCTTTCTCAGGCGGGTGAAGTCAGTCTGGGCTGATGAACACAGCGGCATTTCCTCTCTTCAAAGTCTTCTCTCAAACTATGGAATGTATTTTTATATTCATATTTGGTCGTATCTTCAAGTCTGAGCATTGTACAGCATCCTAAAAGATAACAGTTGTATAAAATGCCAAATATATTGCAGATATAAACACGCAGCTGAAATAACACAACACCAATGCGGATTCCCTGCGGCTAAAAGCTTGCCCAAATAAAAAGTGTCTTTCAGATGTGGCTTTCCTTTCCTTTTCATTATCTGCCCCCCTCTTCCCCCCTGAACAGCTGGTGCTTTATATCCATCATTGTCGTAAGCGTTCTGCTCTTTTATTTTTATTTTTTTTAACTCCAGTTGTGGTGTGGTGAATTGGTTATGAACTTCGTGCATCGTTTTTGTGTACACTAAAATGATGTGTCGGGTTGTTTTCCCTATTAGGTACTTAAAAGCACTTCCAAACCTGCTCCATTGTTGCTGTCCAATAGAAGTTTCTATGCCTTATCTTAGCACCCAGAACTTGCAGAGCAAAGAGGCTGTCTGGTTCTAGGGCGGCCTAAAGGCCATTTTCTTTTGGGCCTAAGGAATCCGACGTCAAGACTGACAGTAGGGTGTTCAGATCTACCCTGGGTGTGGCTGATGGAGGTGGGACCTTTGCAGAGGAATTCTTGCCCTACTGTTTTTGGCAACTTTTCTTCATCCTTGGCTGAGCTGGATATGCTTGTCCTTTTATCTCCGGCCCCACCCCTCTCAAGTGGTATAAATCACATGCAGGGAGCATTTTTTTCTGGCCAATATGAATGAGCACACCTTCTCTTCTGTAAATAGAGGAAGACAGCACTCCTTGGTTGGAAGCTGGCATCCTTGGAAAGGTACTCTGTCCTCAGGGAGCGACCATAGTTCAGTGGAAGGACACATGCTTTGGATGCAGAAGGGCTTGGGTTAGATGGCTCTGGGTAGCAAGTCTGGTAAAGACTCCCACTGCCTGTGCCCTGTAGCAAAGCAACCAGTCAGAGGAGGAGAAAAAGCTAATGCTGGGACCATCATATTTGGGTAAACTGCAAGGCAACTGCTAGTATTGGGACCTGTTCATGGTTTCACTTTTCCTGGATGATCCCTGCCCCAAAGAACCTGAAGTGCATTTTTGCCAGTGTCACACATGTGCCCTTTCCCCCCTGGCATTCTGAACCATGGAGCAGGCAGCTGCTGGCAGTGACTCTGTGATTTTAGACACTGCAACATACCCTTGTTTTTTCTTTTCCTCCTTGTGCTCTCTCTCCCTTGGGTGTTGAAGATGGGTTAAACATCGAACAAGTAAAAAGTAACCTGTGTGCTGTTGACCCCAAATTTTGGATTCTGTGACCCACATAAATCACTCCACTTAATTTTGCATATTGGTTTCTGGTAGTGTATCCAAAAACAATGAAGTCTCGGCTGGAATCCCTGGGGACCACCTTTGGCCTCTACCCCACTGGCTTTTGAGGTTTTAGCAGGCAGTTCCCCCTTGTTTCCCAAGCTGTCATTGCAATTTCCTTTTCTTACGATACAAGCTGAGATTCCCAGGTAGCTGAAAACTCCTTACTTTCCCACATTTATCATATTCTTAAACTCTTATGTAGAATTGTAGAAGGGTGAAAGGCCCGAGGGCATCTAATTCACCAGGTGGTGTGCTCTGCAAGTGTCTGGTTTTAACTCTGCAACTAAATAGGAGGCACCTTTGATGGGCTGCACTAGTGCATGAGTCCCAAACCATATTTTAGGGTCCAGGGTTTGTAGAGAGCAAGGGGCCTTACTTGTCTCAGGTTCCAAGCAGGTTCCTCTCTACTGGAGTAAATGACCACTGGAAGAGAGAGGCTGGTGCCCTTTCAGCAAAAAGAGTACCTCTAAGTCAGGCATCCCCAAACTCAGCCCTCCAGATGTTTTGGGACTACAACTCCCATCATCACTAGCTAACAGGACCAGTGGTCAGGGATGATGGGAATTGTAGCCCCAAAACATCTGAAGGGCCGAGTTTGGGGGTGCCTGTTCTAAGTGAAGAAGGAACAAAGCTGCAGGTTGAGAATTAACTGCACCTGAAGCTCTGCTCTCATGCAGAACTCAAGGAGCTGTCCAGGGTACCTTTTGACTTGCGTCTGCTGAGGTCAGCATCAGACTGCAAGCAAACATTTAACCAAAGCAACAGTTCAATTCAGCCAAACCATGGTGCTTTGGGGGCAAGCCCAATGAGCATGCTCTTCCCCTCCCCTCCTCCTCATGAGCGTTCAGCTTCTGCTGCTTTCTGGTACGATCAGACTCTAGCTGCACATTCCAGCTTCACCAGGGAGCAAGATTTGTGCTTGTCTCCTGAGCAAGGTGGCCCAGCCAGCTTCAAACCACAGTTTGCATTCTGGTTTGGAGGACAGTTTCAAAAAATTGTTTCAGATGTAGCAAGAAACTGTGGTTTGATCAAACCAGGACGTAGTTAGTAGAAGTAGATGAAGTCTCTGTGAACCGGAGGCTTGTCCTCTTAACACTATAGTTTAGCTGATGTGGGCAAAGCTGATATTGGCCGTCATCAGCCTGGTGCCTTCTAGATGGTTTTAGACTGGGAATCCCATCAGTTGCCACCAACATGATTGTGCTTCCATCAGCCCCAATGGCCTGCCTCATGGCCTCCAAACCTTCCTCAAGGCCCAGGTTTAAATATTTTTTTCCCTTCCTGTGTCCACAGCATAGCAATGGTAATGAGAGGCTACTCGTTCTAAGAACACAAAGGTTTATCTATCGACATCTCTCTTTCTTCCAAACAACTCTTTGTTCCCTGCTCGCTCCCCGGGGATGCAAACCGTTTTACAGTATATAATTTAATTCTTTTCTTTTATGGCAGCCTTTCTCTCTTCTGCTCCAACAGTGTTATCGCTGGAAAATTAAATTAAAACTGTTAAGGGAGCAATCCACCAGGCTCTGCCGAGGCACGAGAACAATTGAAAGGAACGCAGCCGCGGAACTGCCAAGCTGGGTGCATTCCTCCCTTTTTCTTGCATACAGGCTCTTTTGTGAAGTTGGGGTCAGGGGTCAGGAACCAGCCATGTGCAGGTCACATGTGTGGCTTAATACTGTGGTTTTATTCTTGATGTGGGTGCTGCTGATATTTCACTGTTATCTTAACTGTATTATGTGATTTACAATATTATTTATTTATTTTTATTTTGTAAACTACTTTGAGGCCACTTCTGACAAAAAGCGGCATATAAGCATGTTAAACAGTAATCCTCATAATATATGGGTGTGATGTGTGTGTGTTTTTGCCTTTAGTACTATGCCTGGTTATAAATGCTCCAAAATGGCATAGTACCTTACCAACTATTTAATGGAGACTCACCACTTCTTGTTGTTGTTGTTGTTGGTGGTGGTGGTTGTTGTTTTGAGGGGGAAGTGGTCCCAGTGCACTCTGCCAAATACACCTCCTCTTGGGATATGGGAGTTGGCTGCCTGAGGCCGTGGAGATAAGTGGAAGCTGAAAGACAAGAGTTTGTGTGAGGGAGAGAGGGCAGGATGAAGCAGACAGGCAGGTGCAGAGAAGTCCCGGCTTCCTTGCCTCAACCAAACATTCTACTCGCTTTCCATGTTTCTGAATTACATATTAAAATGGACATGAGAGGTTGGGGTGGGTGTCTCTTGGAAGCGACTCCTTGTGTATCATCCTGCTTTGCCGAGGTCAGTTGCCTCTCCTTCACACCTACTTTGAACCCATTTCATGGAGATTTGCGGGTGGGGTGGGGTGGATAGTAGGGCATGCAACCCAAGCTTGAGGTTTGATGTTGCAAAGCTCTCATGGCCCTGGTGTTCTGTGCACAAAGGCAGAGATGTTATCCTGTCCCTGCATCTCCTTGGTATAAGCCCTGTATGTCTGGAATGGCAACAAAGAGTTTAGTGCATTGCCAAAAGGGACCCATCTTGGCCTGTTTTGTTTTTCTTTTCAGCCCTGTGCACTCTTACCTGCTCCTACTGTCTCTTCCATAGAATCACAGAATTGTAAAGTTGAAAGGATCCCACAACGATCATCTCGTTCACCCCATGCAGCAGTTTACACATATATAGGGTCATGGCACATGAAAGCCTAGATGTTTTGTAATTTCCATTCTCCCTGGGACTGGGTCATGGGACTTTGTGGGGAGAGGACAGTCCAGGGAAGGGGGTAGGTGAGCAAGTGAGGGGCGGCACTTGTCACCCTGGACTCCTTCCCCTTGACTTCAGGAGCCTGACATTTCCAGTGAGGAGGCGGCTGCGTTTTGCCGCGGCTGTTGAGCGATAAAGAGGAGAGCCGCATTGTGAGCCGAAGCCTCTGCATCCGGTGATAAAAATCAGCCATCTGGGTGTTTACAGCAATTGCTTATTGGCATTCTATGGAAATGTCTCTCCAGGCAGCGTCCTGTGGAATTAGGTAGCACAGCTGTGATCGTTTCATACAAGAACGCGAGTTATTTTAAAATTTCCGACGGTTTATTAGTTCTATAAAATGGGCTTCAAATAAGTAAGCATTTCTAACCAGAAATAGGGAGCAATAAGCAGATGCGGGCAGCTTGGCAGGCTGCAAGTTGTCTGGTCGTGTGTTTTTTTCTTTCTTTTTCTGCTGGCTTTTTCTTTCTCTGTTTCAAGACACTGCACTGGAGGGTTGAAGGATGTCAGTGACCTGCTGTGAGTAGAATGGTAATTCCAGCATACGAGAGGAAGGTTACTTCTGCCTCCCTTTGCAGGAGCAGGAGCATCACAGCCGACATCTGAGAAGGTGGGGGGCTTGCAGGCTGTCCAGTGGTTTGTGCCTGTTCTCCATTTGGCTTGATGACCGTAGGTGGGGGTTTCCCACAGCAGTTTTTGTGGGCTGCAGGTAGCAGCCGTGTGCAGAAGTGGCACAGCTTTGCTAAGGGATGAGCTGAGGTGGTGCCTTTGGAGGGTCAGGCTATGGGGGAGGAAACTAGTCGTTTTTGCAATTATTACTACTATTATTATTACGCAGGTGGCGCTGTGGGTTAAAGCCTCAGCGCCTAGGACTTGCCGATCGAAAAGTCGGCGGTTCGAATCCCTGCGGCGGGGTGCGCTCCCGCTGCTCGGTCCCAGCGCCTGCCAACCTAGCAGTTCGAAAGCACCTCCGGGTGCAAGTAGATAAATAGGGACCGCTTACCAGCGGGAAGGTAAACGGCGTTTCCGTGTGCAGCTCTGGCTCGCCAGAGCAGCGATGTCACGCTGGCCACGTGACCCGGAAGTGTCTCCGGACAGCGCTGGCCCCTGGCCTCTTAAGTGAGATGGGCGCACAACCCCAGAGTCTGTCAAGACTGGCCCGTACGGGCAGGGGTACCTTCACCTTCACCTTCACTTTTACCAGGCATAGGGCAGCTCCATCTCAGCTGGTGAAATACCTTGAGGCCACAGGATCTTGCACCCCTCCCCACCCCAGTACATGGAAATAGGAGTGTTCCAGATGTAAACCTGGAGTCCTCCTGGTGCTGTTTGGACTACAATTCCCATCAACCCCAGCAAGTGGTAAGGGATTATAGTAGCTGGACTCCAGCAACATCTGGAGAACACCAAAGACTGCTCTAGTGGGAATCATAGAATTATAGGGTTGGAAGGGACCCAAAGGGCCGTCTAGTCCAACCTCCTGCAATTCAGGAATGGGTTGGAGCCAAAGGTGGGTCAGAGCCAAAGCTGCAGGTCTCTTGTCCCTTATCCCAGTTCAAAATATGGTCCTTGTGAAACACTGGTTGCTGGCAGCTCTTTTTATTAGAAAATGGCCTGAAGATCTTTGATGATGCAGCAGAAGCAGCGTGGAAGCCCAGCCATTCTGAGTCTCATCAGCATCTAAATGGGGAGGCACCTGGGAACCTCCTGAGGCGTTCTCAGGTGGGAGGGGGAGCACAGCATAAATGAAGCGCATGAGCAAAAGAAAAGCAAAACACTGTAATTGTTAAATATCTGGGATGGGTTGCAGATCGCCTGCCATGCCCTGATGATCAAGGGATCGTGTGGCCACTTGTTTGAGTTTGTAGTTCATTTGGCCTTCTTCAGTACAGATGCTTCCATGCCTGGCATTTAAAATGAGAAGAGGAGAGCAACAGCAGAGTACATGAATTCAGTTTCACGCTCTCTGGCCCCATTTGCATCAGTAGCTCAAATGGTTTCTTCTTGAAATGCCACAAAGTGGCTGAGGGTGTCATCTGAGCATTGGACTGTGTCCTCCTCCTTTTCCCTAGAGCGGCCGTTGCCAAAAATCCCATGAGGTTCTGAAAGCCTCTAACACTTGCACACAGCTCATTGTGGTTGCACAGCTGTGAGCATCTCCACTCGGCAAAAAGGCGGCTATTGCAACCTTGTTTATTTCCACTCCATGCTTCTGTGAGCAGAGTTATGCTCAGTGGTATGCCGTCGGCAGCCCGTGTTATATTCTGGATGCAAGCGCAGCCTCTCTCTCCTCCTCGTGTGCCAGGACCCGTCTTGTGTAACACCACACATTCTCAGTTTCAGGCTGGTGCAAATGAAAGGGGAGTTGTGACGAGCAGAGCTATATTTCCCGAAAGAGAGAATTCTAAAATAAGATTGCAGGGTGCACTCAGAAAGGTTGGCCTGGGGATTCTGAAAGCACGTCTTCGACTGTCACCTCGAAGCGGCAGAAGATTGCACAGTGACCTTGTTCTATATCGGTGTGAAAAATATGCCTTGACCTGCCTTTCTCATATCACCTTTGCCATGAATGGTGGATTTAGTTTAGCAGGAAGATGTTCTTCTCCTGAATTAAGTTTCCCAGAGGCGCCTCTCTGGTGTTGCTTGCTGGCTGCGCTCCATCAGGCTCTGTCCTGCAGAAATTAATTGTGTGTGCCTTTGCATGCTTTTCAGCCTCTCTCTGGGTTGCAGCCGTGGGTTCTGTTCTGCTAGTTGAGGCAGGCTCCTTTTGTCGCTGGATGACTCACAACTGGATGTGTGAACCGACTCTTGAAAAGCAGTGCTTTTGAAATGGTAGGAGGCAATGCAAGGCAGCCCATTCTCTCAGGCAAGCCATCAGTCCGTGTCTCTCTCCCCCCCCCCCCAATAATTTGGCAGTCATCAAATGATCAACATGCATGTATGAAATTGCCTTTAGCCATGGTAGAAATTCTCTTGTGTATTTTGGGCAATAAAGAGGGGGGTGATCCTTGGGAACCAGTTGTGATCCAAGCGCCATGGCTCAGGAGCAGAGCACAAGGTTTTGCATACAGAAGGTCCCAAATTCAATCCCTGGCTTCTCCAGGAAGGGCTGGGAGGGACTCCTGCCTGAACCCCTGGAGAACAGCTACCAGTCAGTATAGATCAGGGGTGGCCAGAAGATGGATGAGGATCTACTGGTGGGTATCTGGGTGCTGTGAAGTAAATCAGCAAGGATTTCTGATTCTCGGTTGTTCAGCAATACCAACAAAACTGACTTCAGGAAACTCTAACAAAAGAAAATATAAAAGGGGGGCAGTTTCCAGGAGAGGAAAACCTGTGAGCTCTGTTCAGTTTTGGAGCCCAAAATAAATTCTTGGGCTCTGAAAGATGTTTATCTTTTGTACCAGGTGAAACACACTAGATCTCTCAAGCCTGATGTCTACAATAGACAATGCTGATTTATAGAAACATAGAGTTGGAAGGAACTCTGAGGATTATCTAGCCCAGGGGTCAACAACCCGCGGCTCCGGAGCCGCATGTGGCTCTTTTACACCTTTGCTGCGGCTCTGGGGCGGATACTAACGAGGGGAGGAGGCGCATTGTGCGCCCCGACACTCCCCACTGTGGCGGGCGCTGTACTGGCTGTGATGTCGCATGGGGGCGGTGTGTGCGTTAGTCACGCACCGTCCCGATGTCACCTTCCCACCCGCCCGCTACATTGTAAGGGGCATGTACGCTGGTCACTGCATTGAAAGGGGGCATGTACACTGGTCACTGTTTTGAAGGGGAGTGAAGAACACACACACACACAAAGGTAACTTGTTAATTTAACGTTTATTTCTATGAGGAGGAGTAATTCTGAGGGGTCAAACAAAGAAATAATAAAAAAGTGACAAAAAAGTTATTTTTATAATGACGAGTTTTGCAGCTCCCAGTTTTTTTTCCTTCGGAAACGGGTCCAAGTGGCTCTTTTTGTCTTAAAGGTTGCAGACCCCTGATCTAGCCCAACCCCTGTAATGCAGGAATATGCAGTCGTCCCATACAGGGATCGAACCTGAAACCTTGGCGTTTTCAGCAGCATGCTCTAACCAACTGAGCTATCCAGGTGGGCCAGTGGTCTGACTCAGTGTAAGGCAACATCCTATGTTCCTATGCATTGTATTGCCCCAAGACCGGTTGACTGGTCATTCTGAAGGGTGACAGAATGTGACAGCATCCTATGTTCCAAACTGGTTCCTCCATGTATAATTAGATATTGGGCTGGGACGCAGGTTAAGCCCCCGCTGGAATTAGTGGTACAAGTTAGTCATTAGGATATAAGTGCAGCTACCATAGCCAGCTCCCTCTGCTTCCTGGATTTAGCTTATTTCAGGAGTCCCCCAAGCTCCCCCCTGCTCTTGCCTCCCACAAACCTCCTCTTGAACATCGCCAAGCATCTTGGCAGTCCACTTAATGTCTTTTCTGCGTGCTGCATTGATTGCAATGTGCTGTGCTAGATGCTGTACAGTATTTAAGTGTATTTTTATTTCTCCTTTTGTTTATTACATGTTGCATTTTATTGTATTCCATAGAATTCACATGGTAGCACAATAAAATGCATTGTAAGAAATAAAAGAAGCAATGAAAATACAGTTAAAATCAATATGGATATTTAATGTGATGAATGTGGCACCACCTGTCTTCACCCCACACATCCACAGACATGCCACAGGCCACCTGAATGGACCCCATGGTGATTCACAAACCACAAACCCTTGCCTATTCTGACAATATTTCACTTAAGAAGATACCTAATTTTGCTTTTAATTTAGACCATATGGCTAAACCTGGTGTGGAGTTGCTGTAGCCTAAGCTTAGGGTCCTCCAATTTCATCACTCTGCTCATAATTACCCTGCTCTTGGCCCTTGAGGAATAATGTGTTTAATTTAGGGCTGCTTTCTTTCTGCTTTGATTTTTCCTCCACCAACCCAGCCACTGCTGCCGCTGCCGCCTCTCTCCAGCATGTCTCTGCTGTACGTCTGTGACCTTGGAGCAAGGACTGTCCCCCTCTCTGCCTGTGTTTCAGCCCTAGCTGTCTGGTTCTTTCTTGACTTTCCTCCACGATTAGCCTGGTCTGTGGCCTTCCACTTTATCCCTAACCAGGGCTTGTCTGGGTTGCTTGACTGTCGTCTTGTATTCTACAGAGGGAGAGAAAACACATAGAAACCAGTTGTTTCATGTTTGAAATCTGTGTTCTTTGTAAAAAGGTTTGTTTTTTAAAGAAATTGTCATTAGAACAAAACTTCTGAAAACTATAGCAAGCAGTCTTATTTGAAAATATTTACTGTTCGGTTTTTCGATGGGTGGGACGCTGATCACAGTAAAGACCTTACCTTTGGGTTATGATCTCAAAGCCTGTGTCTCTTGAAAATGCCTTTGATGGCCATGGGGTGTGCTTTCTGGCTTTCTTGAGGCTGGGGAAGTGTAGAGCCCATGGCCGCCAGCACACCTGAAGAGAGATAATTCACCAAGCCAAATGGCAAGATGCCCACCTTTCTCCCGACTACCCCAGACCTGCTGCGCTGGACAACTTTATGCTTTGGAAGCCAGCATTTCTAATGTGCTAAAGGCAGTCTCTTTGCTGTAGTGCATGTATTCCAATCGAACGGTTGTTTAGCTTGAGGGATGTCCAGGGCATGAGAAGCCCATTTACTGCATACATTACATTGCTTGAAAGTATCTGGGCGTCTTCCCCCTTCAGCACAGAAAGGACGCCTCACCATTTGCCACCCTGGAATGATCTCCTTCCTTTGGCATAATAAATTGCTTTACTCACTTACGAAGTTTGTAGTTCTTGTGCTGGCATTTTTCAGTCTACAGCAACCTGTTTAGGGAGGCTTTTAATGTTTGATGTAGTACAGTATTTTAATATATATTTTTGGAAGCCGCCCAGAGTGGCTGGGTATAAATAATAAATTATTATTATTATTATTATTATTATTACCTGTAAAACGAGACGCTGGTTCCAAGTCTTTCTGGAGTCCTTTAGATTCTGAACCAGAGGGATTCTGAATCCTGTGTGCATGCACTCATGGTGCAAGAGATAGGTTAAAGGAAATGCATCTCACTCTGGTGACCTGGGGTTTGTTTTTTTATATATAGCTCTAGGTAACTATACCTGCACTTGTCTTGCTTCAGGTTGGCACTTCAGTGTTCCATAGAGAGTTAATGTATTCTGCAGGAGCTATGCCAGGCTAGTTATCTTTCATGGTTTGTTTTCCCATTGCTGGTCCATAATTCCTCACCACTACCCCCTGTCTCATCCCCCCACATTTCTTCCCCAACCCCCAGTTTGGGATTTAAGTTTGCTCTATTTGGAGTGGCTAGCAAGAGCCAGGCCCCCACCCCCTGGTATCTCATACAGTGACAGGAGGTGTGTTCTCATCTTCCGGGTGCTATATTTAACCACCTACCATCTGCTATTCTGACCCCCACCCACCAATTCCTTCCATTTAAGCCAGATTCCCTTGCCAGTGCAGCATGGGCTCTGACAAGTGACCTCACCAGCTGCACCTCCCTTAGACGGGCTTGCCCGGCCGGTAGCTGGCAAAAGGCATCCTTATGGAGAAAGGCAAGCAAATAAAGGAGGGCTTAAAAAACAGCCTGCCACCTACTTGTCCCAGAGGAGCTGGTAGAATGAGATCAGCGGGACTTTTTATGCTTTCGTTCAGATTTGTTGTTGAAGGTTGTTCAATCCTGGAGGACTTGTGCTGTTTCTCTGAGGAGCAACAAGCAGCCATCTATTTCACCCACAAATGCTGGGCAAAAAGCAGCCACCCTCCTTGCTGGTCTTTGAACCTAGTCAAACAGTGTGAGGTCAAGCTTGGGTTAAAGCAAATAATAATCTATGTTAACTCTGCAAAGTCAAAGCCATGTTGGACAATTTTTTGGCCAATGAGAGATTAATGAGATATCTAATATACCCATACAGATTATCTGGGTGTGCAGGGAAACAGTAGTGTTTATTATTATTATTATTATTATTATTATTATTATTATTATTATTATTATTATTATTGTTATTAGCCTCCAAATCAAAGAAACACAACTGGAGAGAAATACTGAAGTAAAAACATGCTTCAGCTTTCAGAAACCCCTGTAAAATTGGGTGGTTTGAACCCTGGCTTCTGTGGATTGAAATTAGCACTTCCTCGCTACTGACTCCACTGCTGGAGGTATTGCAGAATATCTATGAACATTCCTGCTGCTGAGACACTTAAACTGTGCCAGCACCCTAGGCCATGGGAAGGCTTGATAATAGCCATTTCCCAGGAAGCCTGCAGTGAGTGAGAATTGGTTCCAGAAGACCAAGCATGGAGATTTTTTAATCATTTGGGGAGGGAGCTGGTTCTTTTTTTCATTTCAGACCAACTTGTGGACGTATCTGTGGGTCTTTTCTCTCATCTGGGTTGGAAAAAGAGCTGTGGGAATGGGTGGGTGAAGCAGGTCTTCCTTTGAGAAAAAAAGCCCAACTCTTCTGGTTGGTTTGTTTTTAAGAAAGAAAGAAAAAGAAAAGGGATTTAATGTAATTGTGTGTTTGTGAGCGAGAGAGAGAGAGATGCCTTTCCTGCATAAACAGGGCTTGCAGCTGATCTTATTTATTATGCTTATATCTTAGTTTTCCTCCAAGGACAGTACCTGCTTTTTATCTTCACAATAGTCCTTTGTGGTAGGTTAGGCTGAGAGATGGCCCAAGGTCGCCCAGAGAGCTTCATGTCCGAGTGGGGATTTTGAACCTTGGTCTCCACACTAGTCACTATACCACACTGACCTGTGATGATGATGATGATGATTACATTTATATCCCGTCTTTCCTCCAAGGAAGTTCAAGGTGGCATACCCAATTTTCCCTCTCCTCATTTCATCCTCAAAACAGCCCCGTGAGGTAGGTTAGGCTGAGAGAGTTAGCCCAGGGTCAATGAGCAAGCTTCGTGGCAGAATGGGGATTTGAACCCCAGTCTCCCAAGTCCTAGTCCAGCACTCTAGCCACTACACCACACTGGTTTTCTTTTTAAAAAATAACCTGTGTCTCTTATTCGGAATAGTTCGCACCACGGGCACCAGGTGTGAATGGAAGGTCCAGCCTAGCTGGATAAGGACAAGGTGAGAGAGAAATTTCTGCTGAAGGTCACAAAGAAATGTAGTTTGGGGTTTGTTTGGTTTTTTTTTTGCAAGTTGTAAGGTTGACTCAACCTTGCGGAGGTGTCTATAGCCCACTAAGACTCATTAAAATCAGAGAGAAGGGGGAGCATGTAGATTGCAAATTTTAAAGCAATTCGCTTCCATCCATGCAAATGAGTGTGGAGTGAAGTTACTTATTTATTTGAAGCATTTTTCGCCTTGCTCTCCAGCCCCCGTTCCTGCAAGAAAAGGGCTTCCAGAGGAGCTTGAAAGTATCAACAAGATGGTCTCAGTCCTGAGACTTTTCAAAGTGATGAATTTGCTCAACCACAGAAGAGATTTCTGAGCTCTCCTTTTATCCCTTTCCTCCCTTTGTGGCAAGAAATAAAGCGTTTATAGTGAATTACTTTCTGAAGGCTCAGGTTTACACACACACAAACACACCCCACTCCATAAGGGAGATTTCTTGAGCAAGCGGGCTGGGGGTGGGGGGAAGCCAATCAGGATCTAAGCTCCACCAGCCGTCTGAGTATATAGCGGCCTGAATAGCGGACAGGACTGACTTAGGCAGCGAAAAACATGTCTCGTTTGGCAAGCGCCAGGGCTTAATTTATGGCATCTCACTTTGTGTTCTCCCTCTGCAGGGACTGCAGCTTTCAGCCTTCATTCCCAATCAGCAGCCAAGAGCGTTTCTGCTTGCTCATTACTGGAGTTTTTTTGGGGGTGTGCTTCCTGGTTTGGTTCTCCCTCCCCCATTTAAATATCACCAGAGCGTCTTCAGCTGAAGGGGAAAGTGGCTCACATACCCCTCGCAAAGTCACTCTGGGTAGAATTGGCCAGTCTTGCTGGGGGCTGGTGCCAAGGAGAGCTGAATTCTGTTCAATTCAATTATTTTTGCATAAGCATCTCTTATCTCATATCATTTATTCTGGCTTGCCAGTTTGGGGGGGGGGGGCGGCAGAGAGCAGTCCACACAAGGCAGAAAAGCACCATTGCCTCCAGCCATTTGACCATCCCAATCTATTCCTTCTGGTGTTTCTTTACAGTTTTGTTTAACTTGGATACTAGCTTAGTTTAAAAAAGAACAGCAAGTGAAACCCAGGCTGAGACTCTTAGGGAGCTGGAAGCGGCTGTGAGATTATGTGCTCCCTTAGGATTATGATGTGCACTCAAGAGATGGCTGGCATCTTTCTCCTCCGCAGAGGAGCACAGTGGGAAAGCCTCTAGACCTGGTAAAACAGAGTGATCCCTCTTATCCCTGGATCATCTGCTCTCCAACAAACATCTGCTTAACTCCCATCAATTGTCTTTGGCACCCAAGAGCAGGTTTCAGGCTCAGTGGCCTCCTAGCTCCCCTTTTCCTCTTCAGTTGCTTCTCAGAGGCATGGATTTGGGAGCGCCACACTGCAAGTGCTCTGGCACACTCCCAGGGAGCAATGTAGCAAATAAAATGTTGGCACATCTTAGGTTTTTTCCCAGCACTAAAAGGCCCCCTGTTGGAGGCGGACATTCCTAAGCAGTGGGGAAAAGTTGTTATTTATTCAATTGATAAACCGCCTTTTATCAAAAGATCCCAGGGTGGTGAACAACATTTAAGAACACATTTTACGGAGCACAATAATGAAAACATAATAAATAGCATAATAATAGACAGCATAATAATAAAATAACTGTAGTAGCAGCCCCCCCCCTTTAACAGGCCATAGAATATTTAATGGCCAAAGGCCTGGATAGAGAAGAATGTTTTTGCCTGGCACCTGAAGACATTTAATGATGGTGCCAAGTGAGCCTCTGTGGAGAACATTCCACAGATGGGGAGCCACCACAGAAAAGGCCAGCTCTCTTGTGCAGCCTTCTGAACCTTTCTGGGAGGGAGGACATAGAGAAGGGCCTTGGGCACCAAGCGCAGGGTCTGGGTCGGTTTGTATGGGAGAGGCAGACCTTAAGGTATTGAGGTTCTGAGCCAGATGTCCCGGATGTCTTTGGTCAGGTCTGGACTTGAAACTGCAAAAAATGCTTTGATAGGGTCCTACTACCCTTTCTGTGCAGTGGCTGGTTGGGGTGGAGGCGCCATTAACACAGGCTCCCCTTCTGTCCCAGAACAATTTGGTACCACCAGTAAAACTCGGTTGCCTCATTGCTCACCCCTAGCCTTGTCTTCCTTCTCCCCCTCTTTCAGTTTTGCACTGTGTCTCTTAGATTGTAAGCCTGGCTTCCTCAACCTCGGCCCTCCAGATGTTTTGAGACTATAATTCCCATCATCCCTGACCACTGGTCCTGCTAGCTAGGGATCATGGGAGTTGTAGGCCAAAAACATCTGGAGGGCCGAGGTTGAGGAAGCCTGTTGTAGGCCTGCTAGTGGAGACTGTTCTGTCTTCGTTTTTTCCACAGCCCTTACTAAGAGCTTTAAAAATACATCACTTCATAAAATGATTTCCAGGGCTGAAAAGCCAAATGGACTCCCAAGCTCACGCGAACAGACCCACCTGTCATAAAGATCAGCCCTTCCTGTTCCAAGTGGTTCTGTTTGCCTCTTGTTGCCGTCTTCCATTTTGTAGTGCAGTATTTCTGCAGGTGGTGGTTGGCATGGTGGGGGAGAAAAGCCTTAAGGCGGATTTTGTTTTATTTTTGGTCTCTCGAGGGTCAGATGCAAATCAGTCTTCCCTTGCGCACATTCTGACAGTGGTGCCATGTGCAGGGTTTAATTTTATCCAGGCCTTGCCTACATCCTGAGGTCCTAATTGAGTCTTTGATTGCCCGCCAGCATTAGGGGTGCAGCTGCACAAATCAGCCATCTCTGAGCTTTTCTGGATTCCCCCTAGATATCCGAGTGAGCAGGTCTTTCTGAGATGTTTAAAAATGGGATGGAGGGACAGGGTTTTCTCTTAATCTGCACAGGCCACTCTCTGAAATAGATGGTGGTACAGGAGCATGCAGCTCATCCATTCGTAATAGTGAACGTCACTTGCACTTTCCTATCCCTTATAGAGCCATCAGTTCTAGAGCAACATAGCAAGGAGGCAAGACTTTCCTAATTGGAGTTTACAGGCTGGATTTGGCAGAGAAGATAGCGGTGGGCACGTGGTTAGACTACGGAACTCACTGCCATAGGTGTTAGCAACAGCCACTAGCTGGGATGCCTTGGAAAGAGGGTTGGACGAATACATAAGGCTATTAGTGGCAACTGGCTGTGACGGCTATACTGTACCTCCACAGCTGGAAGCTTCTGAATGCCAGTTTCTGGAAGCCACAGGAGGAGACAGGGTTTCTCATAGGGGCATCTGATTGGCCATTGTGACAACAGGATGCTGGACTTGGATGGGCCACCACCCTGATCCAGCAGGCTTCCCTTACTTGGGGTGAACAAATACAGGGATGACCATTTGAAGGTGCTTAAAACAGGCCCATGTCTTTCAGCGTTAAGGTCTCTGATAACGAACTAAGGTTTTCCCCAACAAGGGATAGGGATGAATGTAAGGAACTGCAGCTGCAAGTGAGCATTGGGAGGTTAAGCCAAAATAGGAGCAATGGATTTGTAATCTGGTGAGCCGGGTTCGCTTCCCCGCTCCTCCACATGCAGCTGCTGGGTGACCTTGGGCCAGTCACGCTTCTCTGAAGTCTCTCAGCCTCACTCACCCCACAGAGGGTTTGTTGTGGGGGAGGAAGGGAAAGGAGATTGTGAGCCGCTTTGAGACTCCTTCAGGCAGTGATAAAGCGGGATATCAAATCCAAACTCCTCTTCTTCCTCTTCTAGGGGAGTGGGTTTTCAGAAGGGCTTGCAAAGGCAATGGCAGAGCAAAGGCTTTTCTTGCTGTTCCAGGCAGAAGAAGACTGGGCGCCGAAGAGAGCAAGGCACTGAAACAGCTGAGCACAATGCCATTTAACACCAAGGGCTTGTTTCTTTGTTTCTCCAGGGGACAATTAGCGTTGGAATAGACGCCACTGACCTCTTTGATCGGTACGATGAGGAGTACGAAGAAGTGCCAGGGAGCAGCTTTCCCCATGTTGAAATTAACAAAATGCACATATCGCAGTCCATTGAGGTAAAGTACGTGTGTGTGTGTGTGTGTGTGTGTGTGTGAGAGAGAGAGAGAGAGAGAGAGAGAGAGATTAAAAAGGGTTTCTCTGTTAATGAGGCACCTCAGCACAGAGCAATGGGAAATGAAATCTGGCTCAGGGATGCAATTATCTGTTTCGAAATGGCACTGGAGGAAGTGGGGAAGGGAAGGTTCACTTGCGACTGAGCCCATGTGCTGTCAGAGTCTCTCATGCGCTCAAGTGCTGTGCTTGGGCACCCCATTTGTATGCCACACACCTCCCACCTCTGGAAGCAGAGAGTCTTCACAGGCTCTGCGTGTGTTGCTCAAAAGCTGTTTCCCAGGCAGAGGGTGTTAGTAGTAGTAGAAAAAAAGGTATGGTAAAGGACCCCTGGATGGTTAAGTCCAGTCAAAGGTGACTATGGGGTGTGGCGCTCATCTCACATTTCAGGCTGAGGGAGCCAGTGTTTGTCCACAGACAGCTTTTGTGGCCAGCATGACGTAACTGCTTCGGGCGCAACAGAACACCGTGACGGAAACCAGAGAGCGCACGGAAACGCTGTTTACCTTCCCGCCGCAGCAGTACCTATTTATCTACTTGCACTGGTATTGCTTTTGAACAGCTAGGTTGACAGAAGCTGGGACAGAGCAACGAGAGCTCACCCCATCGCACGGATTTGAACCGCCAACCTTCTGAACAGGAAGCCCAAGAGGCTCAGTGGTTTAGACCACAGCGCCACCTGCGTCCCGCTGTTAGTAGTAGTGGGGAAGCCCAAAGACTCTTCTCTGCTTCTTCTGCACACTTGGTCAGCATCCCCTGCTCACTGTTAGTTGAACTTCAATATGATGAGGGACACGCCAAGGACAGCAAGCGGCGGAGGGGCATTCATAAAACTAGTCAACAGCGCAGTTTCTGAGAGGGGTCAAATGCCAGGAGGCTGAGTGTAAAAAGAGCATATGGTGGACTTATTCAGTAGTTTGGTTGAGTCATCACACCTCGAGTCTTGGCTAAGTGTATATCTGCAGCAGATGATTGCCCTCAAATTCACTGGTTAATCTGATTCCATGTCTTGGGCATGTATGTCCACCCCTCCTACATGCAGAGAGCATCCATGCACCACACATTCTACCCATGTAGATGAGGCCACACAGTGTTGGGGCATAGAGTTTAGTTCTCATTGTGGCCAACCAAATGCCTGCAGGGAACCTGCAAGCAGGAACCGAGCACAAGAACACTCTCCTGTCCTGTGGTTTCTAACAACTGGTATTCAGAAGCATTGCTGCCTCTTAAGTGTGGAGGTGGAGCACAGCTGTCATGGCTTGCCATCAATAGCTTTCTCCTCCATGAACTTGTCTCCTGTGTGCAGAGAGCATCAGTGCACACAGAGTTACGTTACACTCTCCCTGTATCCACTCAGGTGAGGCCCCCTGGTGTTGAGGCAGGATCTTAAGTATTCATTTATATGGGAGAATGTAAAGGGGTGCCATCCAGTTGGGTCTGCTTTTGGTGACACCTGCCACTGAGAGTTAGGCCTGCTGTAGATTTGTGCAGGACTGCTATGAGCTGCAACAAGACAGCTGTCTTTCTCTTGCAGGCTCCACTGACGGCCACAGACACTGCGATATTGTCGGGAAACCTCTCAACGCAGAACGGGAATGGAGGTGGCTCTGTGAACTTGGCTCTGAGGCGTGTGACGTCTGCCAAAGGCTGGGGAGAGGTAAGAGGACTCGTTTCTCTCAGTTTCCACCCTGTTTCTTGCTGTGTTTTGAGCCTTCCAGACTGCTGCTGCTGCACCTCTTTCTCTGCCTTCCTTGTTGGTGGGAGGTCACTGATTTTCCTATTTTAGGGCACCCAGAGCCCTCTTTTGTTCACTCTCTCGAAGCTGGGCAATGTCGCTGTGCTGGACTAGGCTACCATGTGGACTTGCACAGTTAATTTCCTGCTGTGAGCACTGCTGTGTTCCAGGGGAGGAAGCACCACCTGCCTCCTCTCCCTGGCCATGCACTCCAGTGCCTGTCCAGGCAATCTGAGTAGCTGCCATAGAGGAATAGTTAAAGGCAGCTTGTACAGGTGAAGGGCTGTGGGCAGCTCATGAGAGTGAGATCTCTGACCAGCACCAGAGCTTAACTGAGTCACACTGATCTCACCTCTGTAGCTGTTGCTTCCTAACTCTTGTCCGTCTTCTTTTTGTGCAGATAGAGTTCGGAGCTGGAGACCTCCAGGGGCCTTTGTTTGGCCTGAAGGTGTTTCGGAATCTTACACAAAGATGGTAAGACTTAGAAAGGGGTGGAGGACAACCTCCCACTCCTAGAAGGAACAGGACCGATTTGTGATGTTATTATCTTTATCTTATTTATATCCCACCCATCTGGTTGGGTTTCCCCAACCACTTTGGACAGCTTACAGCATATATAAAAATACAACCGAACATCAAACCTTAAAAAACAGAATATGCAACCAATTATTCATCACTATCTCTATGTGTCTCTTCCATCTACAGGCAACCAGCCAACATACACAGTGGCACTGATATTAACCACCCACAGTGCCATTCAGAGTCTGAAACCAGTAGGAAGCCAGTTTTCGATCATATGGTTACCTTTTCTTTCAGGGCCCTGGTGTCTCTCAGAAAATACATGGCAGGCTGAAATGTAAATAATGTCACCATGCCAAACCTAGGGACTCAGAGATGTAGAATCGTTTGCTGTATTAAGTTCTTTCTTGTGAAAGAGGCCCATGGTGGATCCAAGGTCCATCTAGCATCTCCATATGAAAGTGCTTTTCAGCCGATGCCACAAAGTATAGTCTTGAAACGGGAGCAGGTGCCTGCAAAGTGTCCCTGGTCTTCCAGTGAGACAGGCAGCTGCCTCTCATAGGCCCTACAGTTTGGAAAAGGCAGGAAAGAGGATCAAGTGTCTCTCCCTCTTCTTTCATTCTCTCTTTATCAAAACGACAAGTCAATATTAGTAGGGAAACCTCCCCCCCCCCGGCTGTATGAACTCTCCCCAAGCACAAATTGAACTTGGGAGAGACAGCAGGGGTCACCATGTTGCCGCTTGTGTTGCTTGAGCCCCAGCCCCATTTCCCCTGCCAGGAACCCCCGGGAGTTAGCGCCAACTACCAAAGAGAGGGATCCCTGAATTTCTCGCCCATGTTTATTCCGCTGTATTTCTGTTCCGGCTGGATTTTCCTTGACCCTCCATTTGTCATTTTGTTTGTTAGAGGTGAGAGATGGGAAAATGCAAAAAGAAGGGAGTCTAGTATGGGAAAGAGAAAAGCTTACACAGGAAATTTAAAATATTCAAAGTGGCTTGCAGGTTAGGACTAAACTTGGATCAATGGCTCTGCTCTGCCTTCACGGTTGGAGATAATAAATGCTTCTGAATTCCAGTTGCTGGAAACGGCAGGAGGGGAGAGTGCGCTTGCCCTTGAATCCTGCTTGTCCATCGTCAAGAGCCTCTTCTTTACTGGGGTGCAATATCCCTCTGTGGCCAGAAGATGGCCTTTGCTTCTGCCTTAGCTCAGATCTTTCCAAAAGGAAATATTGGAAAAGTTGCCGCTTTTGACAGCTTCCAGTTCAGTTCCTAGTGGGCAGCAAGGGCAGGCCCAACTATCGCGCTGATCCAAAGATGCCCAGTGCTGTCATCATTGATGGGCAGCAGCTGTCTGGGGTCTTTGGCCTGGAGCTGCCAGTGTTATAAGAAAATACCTCTTAATTCCCTTATGGGGTATCTAGAGCCCATAGAGAGTCCCTCAGGAGATCTCTATCGGTCAGAGAGAAAGCAGAGGCCAACCAGAGTATATTGAAAGGAAAGGCAGTTAGTAAGCCTGATCTTTATTAAAGGAAATAAACTGTTACAACAGGGTCACCACTCACCACATGCAGGACGGAGGAGAACCCTAAACAATGGTGTACACGCCCCTGTAAAGACTTTTTTCAAAGCCTCTTGAAAGCCCAAGACCACCCTCCTAAACATTATACATACATCACAGAAGGAGGCAGTCTCCAGCAGAAATCTGAGAGTGTTGCTTAACTCCTGTCTGCCAGGATACCTGATAATGCCTTACTTGATTGCATTTTCTGAGTAGCCTGACCATTCCTTTGAGATGGTAAATACTTTAGTTCCTTTATCTCTTACCAATATTGAATCCTGAATTTCTTACAAATATAGTTTGCTCAGCCTAGCAGATACTTGCCAGACTGTATTTGCAGGGAGGTGTTAGCCCCTACAATCCAAAGACAATTGGAAAGCTTTTCCCATTTCCTTCCTTCTTGCAGAGAAATATTTGAGGTCAATCTGGGAGAGTCAAAATGGCTTCAGGATTGCTCTTCTGTACTATTTCAGACACATGGTTTACATACTTAAGTATGCGTGTTGGCCTTGTACATTTATGAACATTTATTCTATATCTGAGACCTTAGAATTCTTATAACACCAGGGACTGGCCTGCAACACCTGTGCTCTGCCACAGACCAGTGGCCAGCTAATAAATGACTCCACGCATTTCCTAGATCTACAGGTGTCAGCAGAAATGACGGTACATGCCTGGGCTAGCAGAAGTAAGGGTAATGCAATAGTGAACTGCAACACGGGGGCCAGTAACTGCTGCTCGTTCCTGTTTCATTCCTGGCATGTGTTGTGTGGGCATGCAGCAGTTGGAATGGATAGGGCCCTGTTGCCCTGTGGGTTGACTCTGGCAGAGCCGACCCATACCCTTCAGCTGGTCAATGTGTCCTTGGCATAGCATGCAGCTGACTCCATTCTTCAGGCCCAGCACATTTCCTAGAGAGCAGAGGCAGAGAGTGTGCTGTTGGCTTACGTTTTGCCCCTGAGGAGAACAGGGCAGCTTGGTTTGGTGTGCGGGGATCTATGTACACATCAATGCATGACGGAGCTTTGAGCAGCTTCCAGAATCCCAAGCTGATAATCCACCTCTTCTCCTTTTCCAACTCCCAAGAGATGTTGCTGGAGGAGGAGGAGGTGTGCATGTCCATCTGTAAGTCGGACGCTCTAACTGAAGCTGGGATAACCTGTCTGCTGCACACCTCAAGCTCTCCTGGCCTTAAAAAGGGAATGGATGTGGCTATAGCTAGGGAGCAGTGTGTAGCTGGGGAGAGAGGCTCCTCTTAAGCAGCAGTTGCCTAAAGGAGAGCAGCAGTTTCCCAGGAGAGGGGAAAACCTTTCAGTTTCACTGAGAAGATTTTCCTTCTAAGCCTCTTCCTACCATCCCCCTGTTCGCAGCTTCGTCACGACAAACTGTGCACTGCAGTTCTCCTCCCGAGGGATCCGCCCGGGCCTAACGACCGTCCTGGCAAGGAACCTGGACAAGAACACCATGGGCTACTTGCAGTGGCGCTGGGGCATTCAGTCAGCAATGAATACAAGCATCGTCCGGGACACCAAAACCAGCCACTTCACGATGGCGTTTCAGGTAGGGTGGCCCTCCTTCCTTTGGCTTCAGCTGTTCTTTGCAATGGCTGTCTGCTCTTTGAGGGTGGAGGAGACCTGTGCTGGCAACTCAGGGAGTCTTTTGAGTTGAAGTGGAGCGACTTGAATTGATAAGTCGCCTCTTTGGATCTAGTGGCTGGCCTGTGACTGGGGGTTAAGAGGAGGATGAGGCTTCATCCACTCCCGAGGAATCTGTGTGGGCCACCCAACTGTTTATACCTGAGCCATGCTCCACAGCATGGTCTCTGAACATGGCCATGTATAGCTATTGTGAACAACCCTACCCTACTGCATGAAATGGACCGGTCTGCCTATAAAGTTACCTAAACCACGACTGCGTCTCTTGACAGTGAGTTGCATGAATGAATTAGGCATAGTATGGAGAAGTGGCTCCCTTTTGTCCGTCTGGGATCTACCACCAGTAGGCAAGGGAAAGGAAGTGTGTTGGCATATGTGTGTGAATGCGAGGGAGACAGAAGCAAAGCAAGGAAGAGGGTTGACTGACCTTCCTGTTTCTCTCATGCCACAGCTGGGCATCCCTCACTCCTTCATGATGGTCAGTTACCAGCACAAGTTTCAGGACGAGGATCAGACGCGAGTGAAAGGATCTCTCAAGTAAGTCCCAGCCCAGAGGGTTGCCCCTGGCAGGTATAACTAGCAGGCAGGAGGCAGCTTTTGGCATAGGGGTTTGTGCAAGGGAGTCAGCCTCTTGCAATGGTTGCTTTAAGGATGCGTGGGCAAGAGGCTGGCATCCTTCTGCAGCTGCAGTGCTCACCATCTGGAAACCAAATGTAGCAGGCATGCCAGGTGCTGCCTCAGTGCCTCTTCCTTTCTGGAGGGGAAGGGAGACCTATCAGGCAAGGGGGTGAGCTGGCAAGGTATGCAGAAGATGAGATCCGGTGATCCCGAGAGGCAGAGCCTGTCCCTCTGCTTACCCAAATGCTTTTGTTTCAGAGCTGGTTTCTTTGGGACCATCGTGGAATATGGGGCGGAGCGGAAAATCTCCCGGCACAGCGTCCTTGGAGCCACCGTCAGTGTGGGTGTACCCCAGGGAGTCTCTTTGAAAATCAAGTGAGTTGGCAGCCTGAGTTCTGCGGCTGCTTTTCACAGACTGGTGCACTCTGGCTGCCCTGGACAGCAGCAGTCATCAGCACCAGGTTGGCGAAGGTTGCTCTAGGGAGCAGCTCCTCCTGCCTCTGGTCTTGCGTTTTGCTGCTGGTACTTGCCAAGGGACTTCATAGAAAGCCACTGGACTGAGCCGCATGTAAGGGTTGGCATGCCTGGGCCCCCTTGCCAAGTCCCACTTCTCAGCACGATGCCCACTGTGAGCTCCTCAAGCCCCTGGGCCTCACCCCTCCAAGGGACTAGTAGTTCAGAATGAACACACTACATTTGTGTGTTGACCTGCACCCAGGCCGTAGAGCCAGAGGAGGGCTCTAGGAGTTCAAGATTTGCAGAAGTGCCAGGGAAGATCAGTTCTAATGCCTTATTAAAGAGGAGAAATAGACCTACAGTGAGAAGCAGCCTGTCAGTTCCCCCCTTTGCTGTGGGATGGACGCTACAGCAAGTAGCCTCCACAGCAAGGAGGTGGCTTGTCCGATGATGGACTGTCTACACCCAGCCTAAAGCACATACATTGTTTTATACACTAAGGCAGTTTACGTCAGCCAACTGACCAGGAGTGCAGGTGGTAGGCACCCAGAACATTACAGGGTTCCTCTTCTGGGCTCTGAGCCCAACATCCCAGTTCCCACAGATAGGGGTACCATGAAAGCTAGGCCAGATAGGATATCAAAGCAGGCATTTGTAAACATACATGAGCTATAGCTACTTCCAGTGAATTGTAGGGTTATGTTGAGTACTCACATGGTGTCAGCACAGCTTCTGGAGCAAGTTCATCTTCGGGACAACACAGTATGTCTAACAGCCAGACACCTGTTAAAGCTGTGTCTGCTGGAGACACTGATCACAACGTGTGCCGCTATCATTCTGGTTGGCATGTTTCAGTTTTGCCAGCAGAGGGCTCCAGAACACAGCAGAACGGCCTGGGAAAAGCGGGAAGATCAGTGATCGGACTTCAGAGCCTGTCTCTCGCTCTCTTCCCGCCCCCCTGATAAAAGAGCTCAGCAGCCTTGAGTAATGAAACATGGAGGAGGGATTGCCTTAAATTTGTGTGCCTGGGCAGACGTGTGTCATCTAGGTGGGCCCCAGCAGGTTTGGGGCCCTCCTCTTCCTGCTCTAGAGTTCTGGCTGTGGGCCTCCTGCTGCTCAAGGCACCCCTTGCCACACCAGGGTCACCAAAGTCCCATTGCCACCTGGCAGCAAATGATTGAGCAGGACACGGAACCAGAGAGTCAGGCACACTCTCTCTTTCCCTCCCCTGGCCCCTTGTGTATTGGCTCCTGCAGGTTCTCTGGGCCTGCCTTGCCAGCTAACTGCTCTTCTTTCCCCTACATCTCAGGCTGAACCGAGCCAGCCAGACCTACTTCTTCCCCATCCACTTGACGGACCAGCTGCTGCCCAGCGCGGTCTTCTACGCCACGGCGGGGCCCCTCGTCATCTACTTCGCCATGCACAGGCTCATCATCAGGCCCTACCTGAGGGCGCAGAAGGAGAAGTGAGTGCCCCGAAAGCATTCCCAACATTCACTGGGGGAGGATAGAGGTGGGACTGACCTGCAGGGCACAGCACAGCAAAGGCAGCTGGTGATGGAGGAGAGGGCTGCCAAGTATGTACATCAGAGGCAGTACATCTCTGGAAACAAGCTGCCGGAGGTGGGGCAGCAAGCGAGGTTTGTAGCATTCCAGGCCTGCTTGTGGTCCTTCTGGAGGTTTCTGGCCGGCCACTGTGGGGGAAGCAGGGGTGGTGGTTTGGCAGAGGGTGGGGGGAACACCCTCCTGCTCTTTTCCACAGAGCTCTCCTGTAAGGGTGGGGGGATTTTTGGAGCGAGAAGAAGGAGCCAGACTCTGGGCTGCAAAGCGGGTATTTCTGTGACTTGCCTAGAAAACTTTCCAAAGGACACCTTCCTTCTCTCGCCAATTAACATGAGATGCAACCCATCATCATTGGGAAGCCCTCCTGCTTTGGGGGCCCTTGATACTTGCAAGAGCAGCAGAGAAGTAAGCAGTGTTCCTGTCTAGCTCCTGCTCATTTTACTGGGCTTGACTTGCATGAGTCAGGTTGTTCTGTCTCTCTGCCATCCTTAATGCACTAGCTGGCCCAGCCTTCGTGCTGCATGGCTGCTTCTCTCAGGGAATTGGTTGGGGGAAAGTGGGAAGGGAGGCAGGTGCCCAGACTACAATGAAACCGTCTTCTTTCCTCTCCCCTGTCTGAACGTTAGAGAATTGGAGAAGCAGCGGGAGAGCACGGCTAGCGACACTTTCCAGAAGAAACAGGAAGCAGAAGCCGCAGTGAGTCTCAAGTCTTGCTTCCTTCCCTGTTCCTGGATAATTTAGGGGTCTCTGTGCACTTCCTCCTTGGAATAATTGATCTGGGCTTCATCTCAAGGGCTTTTCTTCCCTTCAAAAATCACTCTGACAACTGAAAATACAGTGTGGGTGGGTGTTTGAGGAGGTCTGGTGAGTTGCTGCTTCCTAACTCACCCTTGTGAGTTTTGCGGAGCCCTCTCACAATTTTTCACTGTCGCTCTTGGCTGTCTTCATTTTTGAAAGCGTTGGGTTTATTTTGTTTTTAATCAGGTTTTTATGTAACTGAGTCTGTTTTAATTGCCTCATCGCCTGCCTTTACTGTAGAGAGAGAGAGTATGTGTGTGTTTTCAAAAATAGAACACGAGCAAGAGTGTGACTGTAGCCAGTTTTGGGGACCAGGGCCATGTCTCTCATAGATCATATGCTTTACATGTCCCAGGTTTAGTACCTGACATCTTTTTATTTGTCATTTGCCTCCTTCACCTGGTATGTGCGCTTCCAAGTGATGTCTTATGAGATGCACAGTAGTGAGCTAGATGTTTCCACCTTGGTCTCATTCAATGTCTAAGGTTCTCACTTATTTCAGGTATTTTGACCCTGCCTCTTGATGACAAGCATCTACAAGGCCACTAGTAAATCTAGCTCTTGCTAATGCATTTCTTGTTACAACAAATCTCCATTATCGAGGCTGAAAAAAAAAAAAAGAGAGAGAGAGAGAGAGAGAGAGAGAGAGAGAGAGAGAGAGAGACTTTGCCTGGTCACCTCTGGGCAGTGCCAGCATCCAGACAGGAGTGCAGGGAGAATCGATCCAAGTGCCTCTGGGCAGGCTGCAGAGTGCGCATCCCTCCTGGCTGAGTTACAATGACAGGCTCCAATCGCATGTGGTAAGGAGGCCTTCCAGATCAGAGGCAGGCGAGAGAACCTGGCACCGCTTTTTGGAGAACACCTCATCCTGCAACCCTGGAGAAATTGCGAGTGTGATGCAATTCCACACACAAGTGCAGAAATTCACCTCTCTCTGTGAAACATGTTTCTAGTGCTTGCAAAGTTATGCTTGGGAGCATGTAGGCAGCAAAATCTCTGCAGCTGCTGAGCAAGCCTTGCTCTTGCTTACATCCTATTCCTCCTTGTGCTCCTTGTAGCATAGTGTGTTGAAGGAGAACACACCCTCAAGCCTTGGCCCTTCCCTCCGGTCTTGTTTTTATGAGGTTCCCAGAGAGGAGTTGGGTCTTGCGCTTGATTGTCCTACTGCTGCAGCTCCCACTTTGCCTCTATGTCTCTGAGCAACACAGTCTTGGGGCTCCCCTATCAGGTGTTCTCACACATAAAACCAACCCCAGAATGTCCAAAGGTCCGCCATCCCTGTTACTTTCCAAGAGTTGGAGGGCAGCCTCCTGTGATGGAAGATGCAGAGCTTAGACCATTCTTGGCTCACATGTTGGTTTTACATAAGTGCAGTCCCTATAAAGGCCGCCTCCTGCTCCTTTTTCCCTTTAAGAATATTTGCAAACACAATAAATAAGCCGCCTTCTTTTGATGCCGAATCCTGGTCTGTCCCCTTGCTTAGGTGCGGCTGATGCAGGAATCTGTCCGTAGAATTATTGAGACCGAAGAAGCCAGGATGGGTAAGGAGTACTGATTTCACTTTTCTTCCACCCAAGTCTGCCCTGCAGCCATTTGAGGTGGTTGCACACTTCTGTTTGGGTTCGTAAATGCTACTGTGTTGCTTACTGCTCTTATGGGGCTTTAGTCATCGAGTTAGAACAGGAAACACTAAGTGGGAAGAGGTTGTGCCCCAGAACATTTGCTTTAATGATTCTGGAATACCCCATTGGTTCTAGTTTATCTGCAAGGGCATATCCATCCCATATGGGTGGCGGGTGAGCCATGGTGGAGCGCCTGCTTTGCATGCAGAAGGTCTCAGGTTCATACTTTGACATCTCTGGGGTAGGGGCAGAAAAAAGACCAACATCTGAATCCCTGAAGAGCTTATTCCCATTGGCATGGATGAAGCTGAGCTACAGCTTGCTCCTATTATTGTACTGTGCGAGCTCAGGGTTTGGTACTAGTTGCAGAAATCAGCAACCCAAGAACCTCAGTAGTTCTTTAAAAAATAAATCAAGGTCCTAGCCTCTAAAGTGGAAGAATATATGGCATCTCAAAAGGGGAGCCTCTATCCCAGTGGAGGGATTTGTGTGCTTATCTGTTTTGATTTTATGTAGTGAGAGGCCTGGGCAGACCTCTCTTTTTCTCTCTCCCTCTACTTGCCTGGGCGGGGGGCGCTCCCCTGTTTCCTGAAAGTGTCCTCTGCATCAACAGTTTCTTCTCGTTAACAATGCAGGCCTGATAGTGGTGAATGCCTGGTACGGGAAATTCGTCAACGACCAGAGCAGGAGGAACGAGAAGGTGAAGGTCATAGACGTGACTGTGCCCTTGCAGTGCCTGGTGAAAGACTCCAAGCTCATCCTTACAGAAGCATCCAAGGTAAGGAGGAGGCCAGTGTGCAGGGAGGTGGGGAAGCAGATTAGCCCACACAACTCACCTGTTCCATTCCTGAGGGCACGTTGGGGTGGTTGTCAGCCCAAACCGTGCGATCACGAGGTGAGATTTGTAAACCTTTGGTTGGACTTCCAGTAGGGTACAGAAGCCAAGCTTCACAATGGTTCTGTGGTGTGTGTGTGCGCGCACACAAGTGCACTAGCCCTTACACACTGTGGATACTTCTGCACAACCATCACCATCTCTTCCTTTTTTTGTAATCACATTTTTATTGGAATTTTTAACATAAAGGGGTTAAAAACAGCACCAAACACAGCAAATACCAAGTAGAGGAAGAACTGCCAACTAAGCTGCATCAAAAGACTCAACTGAACTCAAGGAATTAGATGATTAGGTGATTAGATGGCGGTAAAATTGATCTATTGTTAAGGTTTCTAGAAGAGATAAACTGGCACCAGACTGCTGCAAAGTTGCCTTCATGTGTTTCTCCCCTGGCCCTCTTGCATTCCTGAGTCAATTTATCATTCAAAGCTAGTGGCCATATCCAAGCGTTAAACTTTTCCATCCAAAGTTTTCCAATGGCAGGAGGTTTCAAGATGGGCCCCAACCAGTCACTTAAAGATCAGATCTGTATAACCGCCCTTCTCCTTGACTCAGCGTGACTGTTCCCCTTTGCAGGCCGGTCTGCCTGGGTTCTACGACCCTTGTGTCGGGGAAGATAAGAGCCTGAAAGTCCTCTACCAGTTCCGAGGAGTCCTGCATCAAGTGATGTCTGGCGACAACGAGGCCCTTCGGATACCAAAGCAGTGTAAGTAGCAAAGCCCTGGTCTGCTGCTTCCGCTTCCAGCCCTTCTACAGACCTGGTAAAAGTATCCATTGCCCTTCCACTGAGGAGCTGCCACATGGGCAGGGGATGGGAAGATTGCATTTGCAAGGACTCATGGGGTCAGGGGGATGACGATGACACACACCTCTCCAAATTTCACTCCCGCCTCCTTGTTGCATGGAGCCAAGGCATGAATCTCAAGACTTTCCTCCAGCAATTTAAGCATGACTACGAGTATGCACACAGAATCCCTTAAACCTGACTTCATTTTCAAATGACCCACCTCTTGTACCTTGGTCTTTGACACTGGAGATATTCCTGGGACTGGTTTAACTCTTTTTTTAAAAAATGAAATTGTTGTAACTCACCGTGGGGCCTGCTGGTGGAGGACAAGTAATAGCTTGAGTAGCAAATTAAAGTTAATAATAATTTAAAGTTGATAAAATCAACAAAGTAGAGAGGAAGCTTCTAGTCCCCAAGGCGGCAGAAATATTGCACATCTATAGGATGAGGCCTATCCTGAGTGCCCAGAGATGACTAGCCAGCTCCAGTGTGACTCCTGCTGGTTTGGGGAGCAGCTTCTGGCTCCTAAAGGAATGGCAGTCCTGTCCTGCGCCTCTGGAGGCTTCTTCATGCCCCTATGTACATGGCTGCAGCAGGGCAGGGTAAACCCAGATTTTCAGAATCCCCAACTTTGCAGCTATTATAGCTTAGAGCCATGGCCCACAAAATTGATTTCCGTGTCAGGATTTTGGATTGGGGGCCTCCCTGCCAGTTTCCCCCGTGGATGGTAGCATGCTGCGTAGGGCTGGAGGCAGGCTGCTTCATGCTCTCCTTTGCCATTTTGCAGGAGGTACTTTACAGGGGTGGGAGGAGCACAATGTGGGTCTCCTGGGGGTGAACCCACTGTTGCCCACTGCTTATTTTAAAAAGTGTCTTTACACCTCTCTCAGTGGTGGCTCTTTAGCAAGTTTGCCTTGACCTCAGCCTCTATAAAACAGTCTCCCCTCTCCTCCCCCCCCTTTTTTTTGCTACCCCCACAGCTCACCGGATTGATGCGGACAGCTAATCTGGTGGGGAAGAGGGCAGGTGCTGAGTTCTGTGCCCAGGAGCCAGCGGATATGGCACCATCTTTCCTCCCTGGATTTGATGACGTCTTCAGACGAGTGGGGATGCAACTTATTTCCTGATTGGCGTGGAAGAAGGTGGTTTGACACCCAACGTAACATTGTGGGACAAAATGAGAGGAATCTGCTCTAACGAGACAGTGGCACCCAGACCCTGCATTTGGGGCTGTTGCTTGACTGGCACAGCTGACGATGGCCAGCATTTCCAGCCTGCCCCTGTCAACGCAAGGGGGCGGGCTGCAGACTAGTAACCCCCCTTTCCCCTGCAGCAACCAGTGTCCTCTTCAGCAGGGGGAGCCTTGGGGCAGGTGGGCAATGGGGGGCGGGGCGGGTGAGGTGTCGATTTTATTCTTGCAGGAAGTGGAGGGGGTGCGGGCTACGTCAGGTGAAGGAGCGAGCCTCCTCCGCACAGACCCTTGCGGCTGCTTGGCAATGCAAAGAACACGGTGCTCATATCCACGTTCCGAAATCAAAATGCACTTTGGGAAATTTGTAAGCCTTTCTTTTAACACGTTTGAATCTTCCTGTCTATCATCATCTCTCTCTCTCTAGCAGTTGATATAATATGATACACTAAGAGGAACTGTTTCCCTGTCAGCTTGTCTTTGTTCCAAGCACAGCAAGAAGCTGGCCCGGAAAAGGAGTAAAAGTCGCCATAAGCGTTTTGATGTACACAAGGCGTCGTGCGGATGGAGGCAGGGTGGGGAGATAGGAGTGGGAGGCCCAAGTGAGTGCCAAATCAGAGGCAATAGCATTCTCGATGGAAGATTGCTCCCACCGCAGACCAGGGGTGTTCTTGTGCTGCAAGAAAGCAACGGAGAGGTTGCAGGAGTCCCATTTTTGGCCCTCTGTCCCTGGTGGCAGTGTAGAGCTCCTTTTACAAACACGAAGAGAGGAGGCTGGAGTTGCCTCTCTGTTAGTCCTTGGAACACCTTCCTTGATGACATTTATGTAGGATCCCTGGGGGTGTTGAATGCCAAAACAAGCCTTTCGTCGTAACTGCTGGTTCCTGAAACACACACAGACAGTGTGGTGCATCCCCTGCGCCACTTTATTTGTTTGTATAACTGGATTCGCCCCACTCATTTGGATCCAGATCATATACCCCCACCATCTGTCCCCACCTCAGCTCTTACCCTAAGTAAAATGATAACTTATTCCATGAAGCCTGTTACATCCCTCCTGCCCCCTTTTCCTCTTGAAATTAGGTGTTGCTGCTCCTCAGTTGTTTTATTGGACAATTATTTTTCTCTCGCATCTTCCATTGAACCAAGTTCTGGTCTGGTAATATCTATCTCCTTGGTTAACCCATGGTACCCTCAAGTAAAGCTCCTTATTCATGTTGACACCCCTACCCAACTGCCCCATTTCTTTTTCCACATGCCAGTTATCCCAACTTCCTTCAGAGCTGATGGAATGAGAAATACACTGTATGGTCATAGTATTTATTCCTGGATCGCAGTGAGTTCTGGTTTCAGAAATCTGTGACCTGGCCTCTTCAAGAACCAGAATTGGGCTAGAATTAACACTGGTAGTTAACACTGACAATAACCACTTGAACCTTCTGCTTTTTGAACCCAGCTCAGCCTGAGCACCCCTCCGCTTCAATCCTTCCCCGCTTTCCAAAGCCCCTGCCTCGTGTGACTGGAAATTTTGCAAAGTGCATGAGCCGCTGATGAGGACAGAGCCTCTGGTTTCTCCTGTAACAAATAAGGACAATAAAAGAGACCCGTTTTCTCCAGACTGTTGGCTACTTAAAGCAGGGGCACAGAAGCCTCCCAACGGGCAAGGAGGCAAAAGGTACAGCCAGCCATGCTTACTCTGATCCTTCAGAGAGGCTAAATGTAGTGCCTTCTGGTGACATAATCGGTCATTCTTTCTTGCAACAGGCTTTGTACAAGGGATCAGTCTTCCCTAACCTGTTACTTTCCAGCTGCTGTCAGGTTCTCAGCTCCCATCAGCCAGCATGGCCAGGGGTAAGGGATGATGGGAGTTGGAGTCCAACAGCTGCTAGAGGGCACCATCAGGGTGATGGAGCCATGGTTGGTGTCTGGAAATGTGTGCATTTTCTATTTCCTCTGCTTCTTCCACTCCCATAGACTAGAGGGGAAGTGGCTGTAAGAGCCACCCAGGTGCTTGATGCTCTTCTCATTCGTGTTCCAGGTGCTCATAGCTCTTAGCTGGCATACCAGTGCTCTCCCCCTCTTTTATTCAGCTGAATTTGGTGACAAGCTTAACTTAATAGCTATTGGCATTCATGGTCATGCCCATAAATTGAGCCTGTTACCTAAGGGAATCCTTTAGTCATGTGCCCCCATCCCATCAACCTCAAGAAAGGTGGCAGCTGTGGGGGATGTTGCCCTTTGGCTTGGGGATGACCCCTCTCTTACCTAACTGCGGTGGGTCTCTGCCCGCCCCCACCTCCTTACTCCCAAGCCCCTTTTTGGAGGTTTCTGAGCCTGTAAGGTGAGTTATTACCTCAAGAGTGGCTTCGCTACAAATAATGCTTTTAAGAAACTCAAGATTGGAGACTTCCGGCATTCTGCAGATGCAAAGCAGTTTCACTTCGCCCATATTCTCTTACCTTCTCAACAACCCTCTCTGGTGGGATGATATTATCATTCTTTATATGGGTGAGAGGGAGTGTGTGTGTGTGTGTGTGTTAGGGAAATACCAAAACAATAGGGACTCTTCTCAGGCCACTAGAAGTTCGGAGGCTGAAGTGTGATCTGAGTGGAGACTACTGTCCTCTTCCCCCAACAGCTCTGCCTGTAATTACATTAAAATCAAGCAGAAATATTAACAATGTTTGGAATGAAGTGTTTGAGGTGGGGCTGTTTCCTATTGGTTGTTCCGGGCACTGACCAAACATCCCTCCCTAAAGATTTAAACCTACAAAGCCGCATCCTTTCATTGGACAGTTGGTGCACTTTGATCAGCCATGGCTGTGACTTTGGCTGACTAGTCCTTTTGTAACTGGAGATGAAGCCCCAAAGTTGGGGCCTTAAGCACTAAAATGAGACCCTGGTTGCAGGTGTTCGTGATCCCCAGACATTCCTGATCACCTGCATTCAAAGCTCTCTGCTGGTTTGAGCATTGTAGTGGAAAACTGGGTGGGCTAAATGAATAGAAATTCAATGGTGTTGACACAGAATTGCTCCTCCAGACTCAGAAATAAGAAGCAACCGTGTGCCCAGTCAGAACCTTGGTCCAGCTTGCTCAGGATTGTCTGCACCCAGCTCTACCTGAGATGCCAGGGATTGAACTGAGGACTTTCTACATGCAAAGCAAGCACTCTACCACTGAACTACCACCTGTCCCAAGTAAAGGGAAGTGCATTTTTCACATTTATTACACAAGTCATGCCCAAAGGATGCTATCTATGTTCAAGCTGCCACCACCACCCCATCACCTCCCAGCTCCTTCTCCCAGTGCTTTGCAGTGATTTTGCCTCCACTCTTACTGAGCAGCGAAACGGGTCACCCGTGCACCATTTAAAGATTTTACTTCTTTTCTAGAAAGACAGACAAGGAGCCTCATCCGATAATACAAATAATTTTAATTAAAAAAAATAAAGCTCTCAAACTGAGATTGCACAAAGATGAACTCACAGACATGCAAGATGTTTATTCTTCTGCTGAAAAATCCAATTAACTGGGCTTGCCAGACACCACCTGATTGCAGAATGGTTGAAACTGGGTCTTAGAGCTCAATGCCAAAATACAAGTGAAAGCTTGCTCCACAGGAAACTTCTTCCTTGGTTGTTTCCTCCACCGCAAGATGTCCTACACTGATTTGTCTCACTCTGCAGGCATTTTTTTAAAAAACAAAAACACAAGATGGTAGCTGAAGCTGCCAAGTGATCACAGCATCAGCCTGGGGCATTCTGTAGAAGAACTGTCTTTGGCAAATGGGGGAGCCTGAGGGAAAGCAGACCCTGCTGTGTAGAGGAATCAAGTTCTTCATACTTGCTTCTAATAAATGGACAAAGTCATGGCAGAAGAATGCAGTATGGGAACCCTACCAAACCAACTGGGTAAATGACTTAAGGGGTTTCAATCCCCCATCTATTACCACTTGTAACACAAGTCCACCATATGAGAGTCCACATTAGGTGCCCAAAGGAATACTTGTCCATGCTGAGACTCGGGTAAGACTTGGTGCGCTGCTCACGCCGTTGAGCCTGCTGCTCTTCCTTCCCCACAAAAACTACATTTCCTTGCTGTCGACAGCTCAGAGCGATGCAAAGGGAGAATCCACTTGAGGATTCACATCTGTGCAATAAGCCAATTTGGTCCCTGCAAAGGAGGCATCAGCTCTCTGGTGGCAGGAATCCACTGGGCTTGTTAAACCTGAGATCTCTGCGCCCATTTCCCAGCTTGCAAGACTCTTCTGTGCTGAATGCATAGAAGCATCCCCAGGTGCCAAGACTTACCACCCCCATCAGCTCAGAAGAAGTGTTTTACATGCTCCCCACTTTACAAACACAGAGCCAGCCAATGTGAAGGGAAGCCCATCCTGGACCTGAGAGAAGGAGGAGCCCGTCAGAGTAGGAATTGAGCCCATCCTTCAAAGGGAGAGAAATGGCTGCCCTTCCCTCTCCCTGCCTGCACAAGCAGATGGCTTCCTCCACTGACGGTGGCTTTTAAAGAAGCAGCCACGGGCTGTCTCACTTTGAGGCGACCTCGGATTGGCTCTCCA
The DNA here is from genome assembly GCF_964234715.1 of Podarcis melisellensis. Taxonomy (NCBI): domain Eukaryota; kingdom Metazoa; phylum Chordata; class Lepidosauria; order Squamata; family Lacertidae; genus Podarcis; species Podarcis melisellensis. The sequence continues at coordinate 27,727,429 of NC_138540.1, forward strand.
CTGGATGGGGAAGGCGACCCTTTTTCACACAACCCTTAAGAGAGATCCTGGATCTGCTGCTGCTGCTGCTGCTGCTGCTGCGCTGTGGAGGTGCAACAGCTGCTGGCATCTCCAGCTCTCAAACTGCTGCATCCCCTTCCCTGATGGTGGAGTCGCTCAGCACCTATCAGGCAGTTCGTCCTGCCATACTTTCATACCTGGGACAACAGAAAGAAAGGAAAGTGAGGTGCACACCAGGCAGCTTCCCCATTTCCTCTTATCATCCTAGTGATGCCCCTTTTCCTCGACTTGCTTTGGGGCACGGAATCGGGTCCTTCTCCAGTGGCGATTTAGGCCCTTGAGGGTGCCTCGAGACGCTTCCCTTCATCGCAAAGAGGATGTTCCCTGCTTTGTGGCTGGGTTTGTCCCCCACCAACCAGAGTCTCATGTTTCACATGACAAGTCCGCTTGTTTCAAACGCGCTAGGGGAAAAAATCCCACCCCGCTAATCCAGGAAGTGTCGGCGCGACCCCATCCGGGAGCGGCTGGAGCGGCGGATGTCGAACTTGGAGTCCCGACACTTCTGGCAGACGTAGATCTCTGGGACGTTGGACTTGCGGATCTTTGCGCAGGAGAGGTGGATCCAGGTGTGGCACTCGTTGCACTCGATCATGGGGCGCCCGGCAAAGGGTTTCATGCAGAAACAGGTCACAAGGTCCCAGGAATCGTCATCTGTGCGGCAGGGAGGAAGAGAGAGAAACAAGTTCCAGGTAAGAGACCCTCATCAGATACATCACCAGTCCTCAAATACAACCGCATTCATCTACCTGGGAAGCCTGTTTGTGGGTGGATGCTCCTTTCAAGGAGCAGTCTTGTGTCTTTTTGTCAGCCCAACATTCTTGCAGCAGACACAGAAAAGGGCTTGGCTACTCTTTTGTAGTTCTCCAGCTGCTCTGGACTACAACTCCCATCATCCCTTGCTGCTGCTTTGATGATGGAGGGCAGCAATAACTGCAGGGCCCCCACAGGCTCTCCAAGGAGTTCATCTGTTGTGGCAAGAGAATTCGTTGCCATCAACTGGTCACACCACAATGATGATTTCAAAATACTGGTTTGGTTTTTTTAATAGCGGTGAGAGTTCTGTCAATAATGGACTGTTAATACACTAACCTTTTAATATATATATATACGGTGTATATATATATATATATATATATATATATATATATATATATATATACACACACACACACACACACACACACACACACATTCTTATTTAAAATTATACCTCTGCTTTCCCCCTCCACAAGGGTATTGCTCTTGTAGTTTTATAAATATGAAGCCGGAAGTGAGCCAGCCATTAAAAACTCAAATGATTGAAGTAGTTAAAAGGCAATATTTGCAATCAGGTCGTGAAACAGCAAGAGAATCAAAAAGCTCATTTAAAAAGTTTTCGGTTGCTAGTAGAACACAAATCAAAAGGGGAACAGGGCAAAGCGTTCCACGTAAAGGGAGCCACCACCGAGAAAGCTCTCCCATGTGGTGCCACCAGCATTGCAGTCACTAGGCTAGTGCCCTTCAGATGTTTTCTGCAAGTTTTGGCTGGAGCTCATCCAGCCTTCATGGCTCCCCTGCTTTTAACCTTCCGCCTGATGCAGAAAGACAGTGCTTTGTTTGAGAGCCTCTCTGCTCCATACCTGAATCCACCATGATGTCCTCGTCATCTGCACTGCCGTCCTCGTCGCGGAACACCACCTGTTTCCCCTGCCGGATGATGGTGCGCTTGCCCACTGTCTGAACCAGGCGCGGAGCCTCTGGTGGGGCCGCTGGCGGGCACGAGGCACTGGAGAGTGAGTCCGAGTCCCATGCCGAGCAGCGCCCCGTGGAGGAGTGGGCATCGCCTTCCGAAGAGGGGCTTGTGGGCGCCTGCACATAGGACTCCTCCCCTCCCAGCACCTCCCTCCGCTTCAGCTTCCTCTTCCTCCTGAGCCCCATTTTCTTCCTGCCCAGCAGGAAGTCCTGTGGCTTTGCCCATTGGTAGAGGGAGGTGTAAGCTTTCCGATGTGACAGCTGGCTGAAGCTCTTCTGGGCTTTCCCGGACAAGGAGAGGGCAGAGGGGAGCCCTGCTTCACCCACATCCCCACTGTCGCTGTCGATGGTGCCCCCGGTGCTGTTGGGGGGGCTGGGGGCACTCCGCACAGAAGCGTCCTGCAGAAAGAGAAATCAGTTTCACAGAGGCTGCATGCCTTTTAAGTGGAAGGTGCAACTGGGCCCAGCACCCAAACAATTGTTTTAAACTGCACCTGTACCATTTCACAAAACTGCAAAGTTGGAAGGGATCCCCCCAAAGGCCATCTAGTCCAGCCCCTTGCAATGCAGGAATCTCCACTGTTTTGCCTTCATTTTGACACTACAGCTGGTCCGTTTGGACATTCAGGGTGGACAGGACAAAACAGAAGAGCTGTAGATCAGCCTTTCCCACTTCCCTACCAATATAGGTGTAGCCAACATGGGGCTATCCAGGGGTTTCGGACCACAACTCCCATCAGTATGACTACATGATGGCCCATGGGGGCTGATGGGAATTGTAGTCCAAAATTTCTGGAGGTTGGTAAAGGCTGGCAAGAGGTTGGCAAAGGCTGCCAATCTGCACAAGAACAAAAAAGCCCCTCCTGACACTTCATCCCACAAACGCATCCTAATCCCCGGGCAGCATTTGCAAAGGCATTCTCGCACACACACAAAATTACCTTTCCCTGCTTGCTCCCCCGATCGTTGCCCTCCAGAAACAATCCCCCCCCCTCCAACGAACCGGAGTCTGCCAGGGCCCCGAATCCCAGAAAGCCTTTGGGGGAAAAGAACACCTACTCTTGCACAGCAGCGTAGCCGCATCTTGGGAAGCAGAGCCCGCCCCTTCCCCTCCCGCCCCGATTATCCAGCTGCACCGAAGGCAGCCTCCACCCCGCACTCCGACGTCCATACCTCTTGCGGGTAGGGGATGTACCCCGCGTAGGCCAAGACGAATGTGCAAAACTTGTTGAAGTCCTCCACCGTGCGGCATCGTTTGGATCCGGGAGAAAAATCCTGCAAGGAGGGAGGAAGAGGCGGGCGTAACCACTAGGGGCGTCACCCACGGACTCGAAGAGGGCAGGGCCAGCGAGGTGCCACTCGGAGAGCGAAAAAGCGGGGGGGGGGCCGTTGAGAAAAACTTTGCTAAAGGGAGGGGTGACTGGCTGAGGAGCTGCAGGAGAGGGGACCCCCACTTTTGCAAGCACCCCCTTAAAGCGCCGCGCCACACTGCAGACTTTTGCCCATTCCCCACCCCCTGCCATCACAATAAGTGGGCAATGCCCGGTGGAGGGGGGGCGAGGTGGTTTCTTCTGGAGGGGAGCCTGCTTCTTTGTTGGGATTAGGAGTGGGGGTCAGGCATGGGGAGGGAGCAACCGGCTGCCCAGCAAGCCGGATCCCAACCAGCCCTGGGCGGCGGGGGCAATCACACCCCAGGGTGCTGGTGAAGGACCAGAGAAGGATCGCACCCTTAAAAGAAGGGAGGGGAGAACAGTGGCCGAGGAAGGCTTGAAAAGGTGTGCTGGAGGAGGAGGGGGGGTGAGATTTAAATGGAGAAAAAAGAATCTCCGGACACCCCCTCAACTCTGCCACGCCTTCCCCCTCTCCCACCCACGTACATCCAACCTCAAGCGAGAGACCCAGTTCTGCGCGGGGGGGGGGGCGGTGGATGGGGGTGTCCTGAACTGGGGCTGGGGGCGGGTAGAAGGCTTGGAGAAGGATGAAGAGAAAGCGGGGGGGGGCCGAAACTGAGATGGAGGGGAGAGAGGAGAAAGTGGGGCTTCTGGGGGGGTATATATGGGGTAGGGGGGTTGTGAGGGGGCGGGACTCCTTGTACCCCATCACTGGGGGGAGGGCAAGGGGGGCTTCTTCTCACCTCGGGGGGCGGCGGGGAAGCGCAGGAGTCCGAATCCATGGCTGGCAGGCTGGGTGGGATCAGAGGACCGAGCGAGGAGGTGGAGGAGGAGGAGGCGGCAAGCCAACAGCGGCGGCGGCGGCGCCTCCCGGGACCGGCAACGGGGGAGGGAGCCGAAGCCACGCCCCGCCCGTCCGAGTGGGGAGGAGCCTCCTTGTCTGGCGGCAACACTGCGCCTGCGCAGCTCGCATGGCAAGCCGGGAATCGTAGTCCTAGCTCTCCACTGAGCGATCGCCCACTGGAGAGCAAGGAGGCGGAGAAGAAGGGAGAGGACGGGTAGACGCGTGTCAGTCCCTTGGCTCGCTTCTGCCTTGTGACACTCACCCGGAAGCTTGGCACCTTTTAAGGGATCCTGGTAGGCAATTTCCCAGTCGGGGTTTGGGAGGCACTGGAAGTTCGCAGGAAGTCTTGCAAGGTTTTTGTTTTTTACAACTGAGGTCGCAATTCATTAAGTTTCAGGACACTCCGCAATAACGGGAAGCCCTTTCAGAGGTCCCTGTAATTGGTGTGTGTGTCGATAAACTTTAAAAAATAAGATTTGCAAATGCAACAAACAAAACATCAAACTAAATTATAAACAGTCATAAAAACAAAAGGGGTAAAAATGCAAGGTAAAATTTAAAAAACGCTTTGCAAAGGCCAAATAGCCTAAAATATGTTCCATGGTAGGGTGCACGGTTCATACAGTGTTTATACCAAAATATATCAGCTGTTCATAGACGTTGCTAGATAAAATCATATTTAGTATGAATGTGCCAACCATGAGATTGGTCATAAAAATCACAGAACAGTTCCCAGACTGATGCAAAGCCCGAGGGGGTTGCATAGCCTCTGGTGGCACACAAGGTGGTTCAGTTTTTCAGAAGCAGCAATAAGCATGCCTTTTTAAAAACATGAATCCAAAGAATAACAAGATGGGCCCTTCCATCCTTGAGAGATCAGTAGAGGAGCCCAGCAGATATGGAGTTAATTGAACCTTATGCTTTTATGGGTTTTTGATGGTGTCAATGCAGGTCATCTGCCAACAAGTGACTCCTGATTGTTACATTAATGGGACCCAGCAGCAGTGCCAGGGATTGCCTTAAAGGCCCTGGAAGTGTGGCCAAGCACCTTCCCTTTGTTAAGGAGATTCCTCTCAATCCCTGGACCACTGGATTTAATCCCCCCTCCCCTCTCCCAGTGGGAGACTACAGATCCAGGGTCTGCTATGTTAATGTCAGCCATTGGGGAATCTGTAAATAAATGCAGATATTGCAAAAAGCAGCCTCTGCCTATCCATGGGCCTCCTCTGAGTGTGAGTGACATTGGATACTGCCCAATTAAAAAATAAAACAAATATTTTAGAATAAGTTAATTTAGAATATGCTGGAAATAATAAAAATAAATAAAATTAAAATAAATTTAAAGAACCGCGGAAAGAGGAGGAAGTTGAGGTTTGAAATGTTACAACTATGGTTAAACTATTGAAATGTATATAAATGAAAATTATTAATAAAATTATTTTTAAAAAAATACTGTATTTCTTTTGGTGTGAGGGGCGGGGAGGGAAATACTGGTAGTACTAATAGCACAGAAAATGGAAACTGTCCAGCTAAGGAAAGCAAACGTCTCTGCTGCTAAGTTTTTCTGGGATGTTTACAGCCACGGGATCTGGCCTGGTGTGCTTTATATAAGCAGCTGACATGGTTATGTGCTGATCAGCAGTTGCAGATCCGAGAGAAGCAGTGTCCTTGCAACAGAGGAGGCCTTTGTGAGAGAAAACACTCAGGCTATGACTGGAGAGCTTCAGCACAACATTATTGCAGTGCACTGCTCGGATGATGAGGCCCCAACTCAAACCAGGCGTCTTTGGAAGCTCCATGGCAAAGGTGTGCCCTGCTTAGGACCAAGAGATCACCAAGTTTATGTAACTGAAATAATAATTCATGTTTTGCCATTCATCCTACTGCAATCTTCCCACTTGCTGGGGTGAATTTTAGATTGTAACCCCATATTTGGTGCTGGGTAGAAAAGGTACCAGATCTTAATAAAGCAGTGTTGTTGCAGTGGGTGGGGGTATTGGGAAAACCCATTAACAATTTGCATTTGTTTTTAGTTCTGAGGAGGGGGGTTTCCGCAGCCTCTGTAAGTGTGTGAGTGTCCTAGTCTGTCAAATAATAATGGATGCATGCATGTGAACAGGATTTGTTTATCCCCCTTTCTTTTGGCACTATAAAGAAGAACTTGACTGCTTAAGTTGTTGCTTTTTGGAAATGGCCCACCTGAGTGCACCTAGAATGAGATGCACTTGAGTTATTGCACCACCAGACTATGGAGCTGTGAAGTCCTAAGCTTAGGAGCCAGATCCACAAATTCCCCATGACGGGGGATATCCAGCTAAGTCACTCTCTGGGTATGACGTACTTGCCGTCACCCACTATATTTAGAACAGGGGTGTTAGTGACTAATTCTTTATTGCATCATAATCTTCTGCATGCATCAGAATGTGAAAGAGTGGTGAAACGGGCCCTTTCCTGGGAAAGTCCACAAGGCCTTGCCTCACGTTTATTTGGGAGTCCGCCTTACTGAGTTCGAAGGGAGTTACTCCCAAAACAAGACTGGCCCAACCCCTGCTCACTCAGTGCCTTGTTTCTTTAGAACAGGGGTAGGCAACCTAAGGCCTGGGGGCCGGATGCGGCCCAATCACTTTCTAAATCCAGCCCATGGATGATCCTGGAATCAGTGTGTTTTTACATGAGTAAAATGTGTCCTTTTATTTAAAATGCATCTCTGGGTTATTTGTAGGGCATAGGAATTTGTTCATGTTTTTTTTTCAAAAATATAGCCCAGCCCACCACATGGTCTGAGGGACGGTGAACCGGCACATGGCTGAAAAAGGTTGCTAACCTCTGCTTTAGAACGTTTATAAGCAAAAACTAAATATACTAAAAATCTACAATATATAAAATAAAATACAGTAAAATAAATTCAACAGAATTAAATGTCAAGAGGGAATTGTAGCTGTTACCACGGAGCCTGACCTTATGCACGTTCACTAGGAAGTGAGTTGTGCAGACAGTGAACATAATACTGTATTAAAGAAGCCAACTGGGTGAGACCAGTGGCCCATCTAGTCCAGGATTCTGTTCTGGCAAAAGCCACCAAGATGCCACCTTTTTGGAAACCCCAGCACAAAGTCACTCTCCCCTCCTGAAGTTTCCAGCAAGAAGCATTCAGAAACATTACAGCCTTAGGAGTATTAGAGCCATCGTGACTAGTAGCCACGCAGCGGGTAGCTATGATGTCCCGAGCAGCTATGTAAGGAGGGCTGTCGTTGGCGCATCCCGTTAGCCTTTCCCCTGGGCCTTCTTCCTGCGCACCCACGAGCCTTTCAGAGTTAGCGAAGGTTCAGGTGGAGGCTGAAAGGCGCCGCCGCCACTGCCTTGGGAAGGCTCCAAGCAATTTGCCTTTTACGTCCAGGCGAGCGCTTGGGGCCTTTCGCTTGGAGCTAGCGGACGCTTCCTCTCCAGAGTCCAGGCTTGCCCTTTTCCCGGGGCTGAAGCGAGAGAACCCGCCCCCTCCCCGGCTCCCCTTGGAGGCAGGAGGGCGGCAGCGAGGAGCCTGGCGTTCTCCGAAGCTGCTTGGCGACTGAGAGCGGCGCCCTCGCAGCCAGCCAGCCAGCCAGGCGCGCCATCGTCGCCCTTCGGAGGAGGCGGAGCGCGCGCGGGACCGGCGCCAGCCCAGGCGAGGGAGGAGCCGGCCGAGGGGTGCGCGGAGGCGTCGGGCAGCAGTCAGTCTCAGCGGTGGGCAAGAATGGAGCCGACGACGGGCGAAGAGGCGACGGCGGAGGAGGCGGCGCACGCGTCGGCGCTGCTCCGGGGCCTGTGCGCGTTACGGGCGGAGCGGGCGCTGCTGGACGTGACGCTGCTGGCGGGCGGCGGGGAGTTCGGCGCCCACCGGGCAGTGCTGGCGGCGGCCTCGGGCTACTTCCGCGCCATGTTCGGCGGCGGGCTGCGGGAGGCGCGCGCGGCGCGGGTGCGGCTGCACGGCGTGGAGCCCGAGTGCCTGGCCCTGCTGCTCGACTTCGCCTACACGGGCCGAGTGGCGTCTCCCGGCGGGCCGGAGCTGGCCGAGCGCCTGCTGCGCGCCGCCGACCTGCTGCAGTTCCCGGCCGTCAAGGCGGCGTGCGGGGCCTGGCTAGCGGCTCGCCTGGAGCCGGCCGCCGCCCTGGAGATGCAGGAGTTCGGCGAGGCCTTCGCGTGCGCCCCGCTGGCCGCCGCCGCCCGCCGCTGCGTCCTGCGCCACGCCGCCGAGAGCGAGGGCGAGCTGGCGGCGCAGATGGAGCGCCTCCCGCTGCCGCGGCTGCTCTCGTACCTGCGCGACGACGCGCTCCGCGTGCCCAAGGAGGAGGCGGCCTTCGAGCTGGCGCTGCGCTGGGTGCGCGCCGAGCCGGCAGCCCGCGCTCCGCTCCTGCCCCAGCTCCTGGCGCACGTCCGGCTGCCCTTTGTGCGCCGCTTCGCCCTCCTGGCCCACGTCGAGGGCGAGCCGCTGGTGGCGCGCTCCGAGGCCTGCCTGCGCCTGGTGGCCGAGGCGCGCCTCTTCCAGGCCGGCCGCCTGGACCGCCACGACCGCGCGCCCTGCGCCCGCCTCCGCCCGCGCCCTTCCACCGGCCTGGCCGAGATCCTCGTCCTCCTCGGCGGCTGCGACCGCGACTGCGACGAGCTCGTCACCGTCGACTGCTTCAACCCCCGCACGGGACACTGGCGCTACCTGGCCGAGTTCCCCGAGCACCTCGGAGGAGGCTACAGCGCCGCCGCCCTGGGCAACGACATCTATGTCACCGGTGAGCCGGGACGGGAGGGCTGCCAGTTGCTGGAGGGTCCCTAGCCCTGCTTGAAGGGGTTTGCCACAGGGGTGCCCTCTAAAAGGCGCGAGAACAGCGCCTAAACCACGGAACTCCCGCAGGAGGCGGTGATGGCCACCAACTTGGACAGCTTTAAAAGAATATTGGACAGGTTCATGGGGAAACAAGGGTATCCATGGCTACTAGCAACCCTGGCTAGGCTCTGCCTTCAGGGGGAGGCAGCAATGCTTCCGAATTCCAGTCGCTGGCCAATAACAAGTGGGGAGAGTGGCAGTTTTTGCTTGTGTCCTGCTTGTGGGCTTTCCATTGGGGCATCTGGTTGGTCCCTGTGCAAACAGGAGTTGCAACCAGATAGGCCATTGATCAGATACAGCTATATTGTTCAGTTCTTATTATCTTAAGGGGACCCATGCATATCAGCACCTGCCAATTTGCATTATGGGTCTGTGCCCTAAGGACCTAGCTACCCTCCTGCCCAAACCCTACAGGCAGCTCTTCTCCCGGGTAACAGGCCCCATCCACTCTCTCTCCTTTCTCTTTTGTCAATACTGTAATGCCCTATGGCTGAATGTACTGTGTTAGGCTGCAGCCATATCACTCTTGGGAAGCTTACGGCTTCCTATAAGCATCTGACTGGTCACTATGCTGGGCTAAGTGGGCCTGATCCAGCTGCAGGGCTCTTCTGACAATCTTGCGTGCCTTCTTTAGCCGCAGCGTGTGTGGCCGATGCTCAGAGATGATGATATGTGTCACCAGCAGCATCTGCCTTTGAGCTTGTGGGCAGCTTCCAGTTTGTTTTGACCTTCCTCCTGGGAAGCCGGAGAGAGGAGGCTGAACAAGGGGCTCTGTGTGAGTCTCCACGCCCCCTTCCTGTTCCTTGCTTTGCAAGTTATTTATAGAGCGGGTGCTAGGAGCCAGCGAGGGAGACACCTGAGCCGAGACGCCTCTGTGCTCTGCCCCAGCACCAGCCGCCCTCCTGGGAATCTTCCCTGCGGGAGTTCTCCATACAGCTGTCAAAGGACATTAGGAGGATTTTCTCTCATTCCCACCGAGCGGCTGCCCTTGGGGCAGACATTTTCTCCCTCGGTAAAGCCTCCCCCAGTGAGCTTTGGGGACCACCACAACCCTGCAAACATACATGTGCAGGGCCCAGAAAGGAGCTTTTGTAAGGGTAGCTGGTGGCCCCAGTCCCATGCCCACAGCTGATCACTGGGATGTGCAGAGGAGCGGAGTCTTCCTCTTGGTGGGGAGAAGCCATGAAGTTTGCCCCATCAGCCAGGCTGAGGTTCTGCTAGCATGGTTAAGCCCTGTAGACCTCAGACGAAGGATGCAGCTGAAGTCTGTGTGCAGCACAGGTGGGTAGCCTATACGATACCAACTATTCCTATCCACCCCAACCAAAACAGCTAAAAGTGAGGGATGGATGGGTGCTGTAGTCTACAAACGCCTGGCGGGTACCACATCTCCATCATAGAATAGAATTGTAGAGTTGGAAGGGATCATGATGGTCATCTGGTCCAAATCCTGCCCACAGCCATCCCTGGGTGGTCTTGAACCACCAACCTTCTGGTTAACGGCCAGGCGCACTGACCCATCGTGCCACAGGAGGGCCATCGGCTCTCCCCAAGCTACAGGTTGGTTCTTGTCAGAGTCTGAGAGCATCAGACACAGGCCTGAAGCTGATTCTCTTTGCCACAGATGATAGTGGCCCTGTACCCCATTTTCCCTAAGGAAATTAGCGCACCCCTTTTTTGTTTCTGGGTTTGATCAGAGCCTGGTCTTGCTTGAAGGAATGCTGAGGTATCTCAGTGAGGGGCATTTGGGCTTGCAAGCAAACATAGGACGTGGGCAGTTCTCCCCCAATTAAGAAATGCATTTGTTGGTGTGTAGCAAAGAGCCTTCATGGATCAAAGTCATGTTCTGCATTCTCCAGGGGAAATACCTCTGCCCCAAATCTTAGGAGATTTGCTGCTGCTTGTAAGAAGGAACGGTTTAACGCAGTACAAAGGAGCTCAATTAGATGGAGCTGTTGCCTTACGTAAGTGAACCGTTAGGGTGAACCATGTGCCCTGAGCCAGTCTTGTGTGCGAGTCCTGCATTTTTGGGGGTCAGGCCAGATGACCCCTGGGGTCCCTTCCAACTCTACAGGTCAATGATTCCGTGCTAATGGGATGCGGTGCTCTGCCCCTAGGAGGTTCCGACGGCTCGAGGCTCTACGACTGCGTCTGGCGCTACAACTCCAGCGTGAACGAGTGGACGGAGGTGTCTCCCATGCTGAAGGCCCGCGAGTACCACAGCTCCGTGGTCCTGGATGGGCTGCTCTACGTGGTAGCCTCTGACAGCACCGAGCGCTACGACCACACGCTGGACTCCTGGGAGCCCCTGCAGCCCATGCTCTACCCCATGGACAATTGCTCCACCACCGCCTGCCGCGGAAAGCTCTACGCCACCGGCTCCTTGTCCGGCAAGGAGTCCATGGTCATGCAGTGCTACGACCCCGAGTCGGACCTGTGGTCCCTGGTGAACTGCGGGCAGCTGCCCCCCTGGTCGTTCGCACCCAAGACCGTCACTCTCAGCGGGCTGATGTATTTTGTCAGGTAAGGGCTGCCTTAGCCGCTGTCATCTCCTCTCAAGATGGGGTGAGGTTGGGAGCGTGTGACCTAGAATTGTAAAAAAAGCTACTCATCCCACCCACGCAATAGCCCTTCTAGGCCAGAAACAGGGATGTGTCTGCATAGGAGTTTTTACGAGCTTCTTTGTGAATGTGTTTGATCTCCCTGAAGCTTTTGGAGGGTTGTGGGATGCTGGTCCAGTTATGCAACATCCCGGACTGGGCAGGGGGTGGGAAGGAACTCCTGCCCCCTCCCCACATCCCCCTAGAAGGAGCTTTGCTTCATACTTCCAAAGCTCTTTCTGCAGATTAAGTTGGCAAAGCTTAGGGAAGGGAGCTTCCAAGTGCCTGTTGCTTCCCTGGTGCCCTTCATCGAGATGGGCTGTCGTAGGTCAGGTTCCTGCTATCTGAAAGGCACTCAAGCCCTTCAGCCAGTGATGGGCTGAGCTCGTGATCGAGCGAGGTCTGAAAATAGTTCGGATAAGCTTGTTATCTTTCAAGTTGGCCGAGGGGAGTGGCGAGGAGGGGGGAGGAAGGAGAAGGGGTCAGCTGCCCCTTTCCTTGTTGGGATTTGGGCACCTGCTCTGTTCAGGTTGCAGTTCATGCTCTGTAGACTTCAGAAATGGGTTCCAGAACCAGCTTAAGACCTGGCGGATCTTTGCTGTGCCAGGAAACTCCCATTGGTTGAGGAGCCTCCATGTGACTGTAGCTGCCACAGCCCACTCACTGCCATCGGTCACCCATTTACTTGCCCAGGCAGGGGCCAGGGACTGCTACAGCTGTGGCTCCTACAGTCACCAAGAGGCTTCCTCTGGTGTGGAGGCTCATTCGGTTCCTCCTGTGTGAACAGGGGCTGGGCGGAGCTTCCTTGTGACCTTCAGTCTCATCCTTCTTCTAGAAGCCAGACATTATTATTTTTTGCCGGGGGGTGGGGGTGGGTGGGAGGTACAGCATGCTCTTCCGAATGAATGAACAGCTGCGTCATGGGGCCCCAGTGACTTTATAGCTCTGGGGTCCAAATAGGGACTTTCCTGATTCTTGGCTCAATCATGGCCTGTACAAAACCCTCAGAGGGTGCCAGGATGGTGAAACTCGCTTTCGCACGCCTGTCTGGCTTACTATAAGCACTTGGTCCCTGCAGGGCTCTTTTCTCTCCTGCAGTGCTAGCTTCGGCCTAATTTGGGGGCAGGGCATGCACCCCATTTCCCCAGACGTAAAGAAAATCCTTTTTTGAAAGCAGGAATTGCCGCCTGATCCTGATGCTTGAAATGAATCTTAAGGGGCTTCAATCCGCTGGTGCAGGCAAGGAATGGGAAGCTTGGAATTCCTGCTGCTGAGATTCATTCTGGCCCATTCCACCCCCCTGTCTCTGCCAGCCCCACTGAGATTTAACAGTTGCTTGCTAAAGTGTTTGGCTGCTCTACTCCCCAGCAGCAATTGTGCATTCTGCAACCCTCCAGAGCTCGGCTTGAGAAATAGTTCAGATTCCTGCAGAGGCTCCAGAAACATTTTGCAACTCCCGAAGCCGACAGGACAGTGACCCTCACACACACACCCTTTCACTTTGCACCCACCTCCCCAAACCTTTCTGCTAAGTGCCACATTTCATTGTAAACACGGTTGCCCAACAAAGTTAATGAATGCAATTGGCATTCAACATTTGCTGGGATGGGAGGAGGAAGCAGCCCAGGAGAAGGTTCTGAACCTTTCCCTTTCAGCTGGGAGTTTTGTGGTAGCCTTGATGGGTTCCCAGGCTGCCATTCTGAGGGTCAGAAAAAGCACATTTCTTTTGCCATCGACACCCCTCACCTGTTGCTGTCAGGCTCCCTGTTTCATGAACAGAGCAAGGAGGCGGTCGTTACGCAACGGCTCAGGAAGCTTCTAGGGTTTCTCCTTTTATCTCCTTCCCCTCCTCCAAAAAAAGATGGGTGGAAATGGCAGGCAGCTCCTACTCTTCCAAAGTCTAGCTCAGTGGTTCAGGCCACCATCGCCTTGGCTCCATAAACTCATCCCCTGTGCGCCCCACCCTATAAATAGCATTTTTCATGCTTCACTAAAGAAGGTAATATAGCAAAATAGCATTCAAAACAGTAGCCATTAATTGCGCATGTATTCATGTTCCAGTTAAAACTATTGAGCTTCATTAATTCCACATAACTGATAGACTTGATCAAGTGATACCAGCTTTTCAAAGTCTTGATAGTCTAAAACATCTGGAGGAATGCTGCTTTTAGAGAGGCTACGGAAAGAGCAGTTTGCAAATCTCTGGAAGGTTGGAGGCAAGCAGAGGGCAGAGAAAGGAACATTTTTTGCAGGTTTGGTGTGTTTACACAAAGATCTCCTCCTCATCTTCCTTTCCATCAATGCTACCAACCAGAATCTTTATTTTCTAAGTTGCTCACAAAAGGCCCTGGAAATCTTGAGACTTTGCGTGTGTGCGCCAAGCGCTATGAGGTCTGAGTGGATTGGGTCCCCATGTCCCCATGCCTCCCATCCGCACAACAAGGCTAGGGGGTGTTTGGATCTTCTTCTCGGTCACCTCTACTTGATTTCCTTCTGCAGGGATGACTCTGCTGAAGTCGATGTCTACAACCCAGCAAAGAACGAATGGGACAAGATCCCTCCAATGCTTCAGGTGAGGGTCTCGGATCTTTAAAGAGCAGTAATTGGAACTGAAGGGGGAGGAGATTGAAGAGTCCAGACCAAAGGTGGCAGTGGAGAAAAGCCTTAGCGAGAGAGGGTTGGATTACTCCAGTGTGCTTTTTGTGGGGAATCCCTTGCATTTGATCTGGGAGTCGCAGTTAGTGCAGATTGCTGCAGCCTGGTTGCTGTCAGGAGAGAGACTCTCCTGTTACGCCTGTGCCCATTTGCTGCCAGTTCAAGGCATCGCTATTAGAATAGTCAATCGAGATCCTTTATTAGGCATAGCAAACCACACATTATCAAACAGACACCGTATACAAATTGTGCAAAATACGAACTCAACATAACAAGGTTTGTCCCAGTCATATCTTTAACTCCAGAGAAAATCAATTTGCATAAATAATACAATGCAGCACTACCGAATCCCCGATCATTTTCATTAGAATAGAAAAGCCTTTTTTAAAGTCCAGCCCACCATTTCAATTCGAAAGGGCATCCAATTGCATCCGAACACAGACAAAAACCTGTTCCTTGATCTCGGGAACCACGCTGCACCATTTAGTTTACGATATTTTAAAAGGCTTCCGGAAGTATAGCAAGCAGGCGACCAACCTCCCAAAATGCAGAGTAGATAAGAGATTGCTTGGTTTGTACACCGCTCTTCTTTTCTTCCAGGTGCACGTTGGAGGGAGCTTGGCCGTCCTGGGAGGGAAGCTCTACGTCTCCGGCGGCTACGACAACACCTTTGAACTCTCAGCGATGCTGGAGTCCTATGATCCGGAGACCCGCAAGTGGAGCTTGGCTGGCCAGCTGCCCGAGCCGATTTTCTGGCACAGCAGCGTCAGCATTTTCCGCCAGTTCATGCCCGAGACGCTGGAAGAGGGCGAGGAGCGCCCCTTGGACAACGCCATCAGCCTGAACCGCCAGCGCCAGAACCTCCACAACCTGAACCTGAATGAGTTGCGCTAGCAGTCAGACAGCTTGTCTCTGGGGCTTGGAGGAAATCTGTGGCGCTGCTTCTTGGGGAGGCAAGCTGGGAGAGGATTGGGAGGCGGGTGTCCTCGGCTGCGAGGACTGCATGGGTGGTGAGGAGGGCAAGGAGCGGGCTCTTTGAGATCAACAGTGCTGTCTTCAGGGGAATCCCTGAAAAGGGAGGTGTCCAATTCTCCTCCGGTTCCTTCCTGGCAGTTCCCAAGGAGTTTGAAAATAGCTGATCAGAAAACTTCCCCTTAGGCTAACATGATCTGGTGCTGTTTTGCTTAAAAATAGCCAAACGAAGGCATGAGCACAGTTCACGTAAAGTCATTATGCATGGAGAGGAGAACACAGATAGAGCAAAGGCTTTCCTTCCCCTCGCTCAACACTAGAATTTGAGGTCTCCCCATGAAATCGAAAGACAGTAGGTTCAGGAGAGACACACCACACTGAATTTATTTATGGTACTCCTTGCCACAAGATGTGATGTCCCCTTGTAGCGTTTCTGCAGGAGACGCCCAGCGGCCGTTTTTATTCAGGTTAGCTCAGTGAAACGTCCTTGTGTGGGAGACTAGAGTGCCACTAAATGCTAGTTGGCAAGAGAGAGCTTTAGTGCTTGCCAGAAGCTTCTGGCTAACCACTGTCAGAAATGGGGGTGTTGGGTTAGACGGACCCTTTGCTGCATCCAGCAAGGCTCTTCCTGTGTGGCTAAGAATAAGCCGGACATCTTTGCTGTCACTAGCTGGTGCCTTGGGTCTGCCACCAAGTCCTACTAGGGGGAAAGTCCTATGGGGGGGCTGCTCTTCCTCCCCCTCCCCCCGGCAACCTGAATGATGCCCATTTCTTCAGTTGCATGTTGCTGCTGGAATATCATCCATTGATTCCTGTTGCAGGAGCTCCCATCAGAATCATTGTTTCTATCAGCACAGAGTTCTTCAACCTTGGGTCCCCAGATGTAGGTGGACAGCAACACCCATCATCCTTGACCCCTGGACTAAGCTATCTGTGGGTGATGGGAGTTATAGTCTGCCCAAATCTGGGGGAACCCAAGACAAAAGAGCTCTTGTCTACTCAATCTTAGTATCCTTAGTCTGAGTGGCCAGCTTTGGGCAGGGGAGCATTGCCAGTTTAGTGACCTAGGGGGGCCTGCCCTCCAGTAGATTGTTTTGAGGTGCTCTTCACGGTCGGTGCCTTAATCACAGTGCAACTTGGAAGGAGACTCTGTTGCTGCCAAGGCACAGCACTAGCAAAGATGGAAACAGGAGGTTATTTTAGAGGGCCTTGCCCACGGTGGCTGCCTCTGCTGCTGTATGCTTGCCCTAGGCGTGGCAAAGCATAGCTGTTTCTGGGTTGTGCAGGTAGAATGGCCACTAATTTATAAGATTCGGTTGGTACCCCACCCCTGGGGGGGGGAATCTGCTGCAGGAACGGCGGGTGAGGTCCTCCATCAGAGCTGCCTGGGGGAAGTGGGGACATCGTTGCTTGCGGGGGGGTTGTGTGTGTTGTCGTTCTGTGATGCTGCTTCAGTTTCTCATTTCTTACCCTCTCCCTCCCCTTTTCCAGCTAAGGTCAGCTGTTGTTTTCTCTTCCTTCAGACTTGGTCGGGGTTCTTTTGCAACCCCCTGCTTTCCACAAGTAAACACTGAAGTCCCTCCCCCCCCCTAATATATATCCTCTTTAAGCCAGAAAAAGACACACTTGCGAGAGAGGCTCCTTTTCAACTCTGCCAGCTGTTTACAGACCTGCTGTTGCTGCTGCTGCTTACGCTTACGACATCTTGTTTTGGTCTCACTTGATGAGTAAGGTTTAAGTATTTTGTGCCGGGCTGTTTTAAAGTCTATTAATAGATTTCATGATACTTTGTCATACTCACAGCCAAGATCTCTGTGCCATCTCTAGAACCAGATGAATTTGCCTTCATCCTATTTATTTTTAACTTTAATGTAGATACTTGTGTTTAACCTAGAGTACTGTATGATAATGCTCTCGGAAGCAAAGATATTTCCTATATTTTTTATTGTTTTCTTTTAAACTTGAAAGCTGAATGTTAAGTAAAGGTGTGTGTGTGTTAAGGAGACTTGTTCTATGCCAGGGGACGTATGGGGTGCCGTTTTGCTGGATTACACACTTCTTAGCCATAAAATGGGAAAGAAGACCAGTTCAGACTTCCTCAACCTCGGCCCTCCAGATGTTTTTGGCCTACAACTCCCATGATCCCTCGCTAGCAGGACCAGTGGTCAGGGATGATGGGAATTGTAGTCTCAAAACATCTGGAGGGCCGAGTTTGAGGAAGCCTGAGTTATAGAATTACAGAGCTGGAAGATGCCACAAAGGGTCATCTAGTTCAACTCCCTGCAATGCAGGAATATTTTGCCCAGCATGGGACTCGAACCCGTGGCCTTGAGATTAAGAGCCTCATGCTCTTGCTGGCTGAGCTATCTGCTGGGTGCCTCCAACTGTTTACACCAGTGTTTCCTAATCTTGGGTCTCCAGCTGTTTTTGGACTACAACTCCCATCATCCCTAGCTAGCAAGACCAGTAATCGGGGTGATGGGAATTGTAGTCTGAAAACAGCTGGAGACCAAAGGTTGGGAAACACTGGTTTACCCTACCACTCTCATCAACCCCAGGCATCATGGCTCTTCCAGTGAATTTTTCATAGTAGCAGTGGCCTGAGCAACAACCTGAAATTGACGTTGAAGGAAAAGTTAGCCTGACTCTGGACTGCTTCTAACAAACAGTTGCAGCATCACATTCTCTCCTGTGGCCAAAATAAGTGTGAGTTGGATATTCATCTTCACACTTCACATGCTATTGCAGGATTTTGACAGTCGCAATTGCTTTATCGCCTCTTGTGATCCTAAATCTGCGGCTGAAGTTAGGATATGCACGGGAGGTAAATGCATGGTATCCAACTGAGTAGGTCTGCTGAAATTAGTTGTGTCCATTTCCTCCTTGAACAGGATTAGCATTTAATACAAGCCAAAATGACCATGGGGCATAACTGGCCAGCCCAATAAAATAGTGTGGCTCTTGCTAAGGTAGGGGTGGGGAGACATTTTCAGACCTAGGGATTAATTGTGGCTCGTGGGCAACCTTCCAAGGTGCGCAAGCTGCACTTCTTAACCTTAGTACAAGGAGGCTATATTCCAGATATGCAAAAGTCAGATGTTTTCACACTCACTTCTGCATCCATCCAAGCAAGTAAGGATGATACAACACCAGTTCAAGGACATGTTTCAGCCAGGCAAAAGCACTGGCACTAAGGTTCCCTAGCCTGTGATATAGACCATGAGTCTATAAAGGTAAAGGTAAAGGTACCCCTGCCCGTACGGGCCAGTCTTGACAGACTCTGGGGTTGTGCGCCCATCTCACTCAAGAGGCCAGGGGCCAGCGCTGTCCGAAGACACTTCCGGGTCACGTGGCCAGCGTGACATCGCTGCTCTGGCAAGCCAGAGCTGCACACGGAAACGCCGTTTACCTTCCCGCTAGAAAGCGGTCCCTATTTATCTACTTGCACCCGAGGGTGCTTTCGAACTGCTAGGTTGGCAGGCGCTGGGACCGAACAACGGGAGCGCACCCCGCCGCGGGGATTCGAACCGCCGACCTTTCGATCGGCAAGCCCTAGGCGCTGAGGCTTTAACCCACAGCGCCACCCGCGTCCCACCATGAGTCTATACATCATACCAAAGCAAGCAAGAACAGCCCAACTCCTTTGTTCTAAAACAAGGGTGTCCATATTAACAGCAGCAGCAACCGTGACACTTGGCGGGGTGAGGAGGGGACACAGTGTCTTGCTGGAGCAGCCCAAAACAGGCTTTGCAAGTGGACAAGCTCCACAATAAAAGCTTTTATTGCTCTATATCCACACAGATCGGCGCTTCCCAATTCTGGGTCACATCCACTGAAGCACGCAGATATATTATTTACATACCAAAAAAGCCATAGCATTAAATCAGGGAGTTCGTCACAGCTTCTGAGGGGGAATCGTTTTCCTTATGTGGAAATCAGGAAGTGGCTTCCTACTAGACCTTGATCAAAGCAGGACGTTTTTATTGACTCGTTTCAAGACATTTTACACCCCACCTTCCGCCAGAGGAAATTCCAGATGGCAAAGTCTTGAGAGGCTCCACATGCCACTGCTCAAGAATCTGAGCTGGCCCCCACCCAGCTGACCAGCCATAAAGGCTACCTGACTGCCTCTTTCCTAAGAAGAACACAAAAACAAATGGGCAAAAGATGGGCTTGTAATGGAATAGGTTGGAGTTCTTAGATGTGTTAGTCTTAATGCAGAACAGGGATCAGACTCTGGTAGAACAAAAAGTCAGTCCTTGGCGTCCTAAAGTATTGCGTACATTGACTGGCAGCGCTTCTGATGGGGGGGTCACACAGGTCTTTCCCAGCCCCACCTGGAAAACTTCCACAGCTGCACTAAAAAGACCATGGACCACCCATATGAACCAATCTGGACCTTGCAATCCAAGGCCCTTCTTCATGTGCCCCCTCCACAGAAAATCCAGATAATGGCAACATGAGAATGGGCCTTTTCAGTTTGTTCCTCTTTGTTCTTTGAAGCAAAGAACAAATGCATACCCTAACACACACAAAAAGTATTAAAACATTGCACCACCTCAAAAAGGCCATAGGTAGTAGTCCCAAGCCAAAGACCTGGTTAAAATGGAATAATTTTACTTGTAATGATGACATCAGGCGAGTCTCCCCAGAGAGAGCAAGTTTTCTGAATGACGGTGTAATCCAGTTGTATCCAGGAGTAAGCATGGACCAATGGTACCAAATAGTATGGAAAACAGCCTTACTAGAAAAATTAACCAATAAACTGAAACTGCCAAGGGGACAAACAGAAGAAGACGCCTTTACCCTGATATGGCTCCCCTTTATCACATACACAGCCCAACAAGACAATGACAACAATCCACCAACAGCATCCAAATCAATATGGCTAACCTGATCCAAAACACCCACCCACCCCACTCATACACAAAAACAAAGATCACAACAGCCAATCACAAACAAGGCCAACCCCAACCTCTTTCATCACCAAAGGAACACAGGTGAACAGCAGAGAACCTGCACAAGCAATGCTGACCCCAAACCCTACATGTTGTTGTTGTTTAGTCGTTTAGTCGTGTCCGACTCTTCGTGACCCCATGGACCAGAGAACGCCAGGCACCTCTTCATGGATCACTGCCTTGCCGTGGCGAAGGGGCTTGAAGAACTCAGAGAAGCTATGAACTATGCCGAGCAGGGCACCCAAGATGAACAGGTCATAGTGGAGAGTTTTGACCAAACGTGATCCACCTGGAGGAGGAACCGGCAAGCCACTCCAGTATCCCTGCCAAGAAAACTCCATGGACAAAGACAACAGGCATATAAAACCCTACATACATTAAGCAAAATAGAAACATTGCCACCGGACCCCACCTCCACCCCTCTCCCCCTTTTCTTCCTAATGTCTCAGCAAATGAAACTGATTTGTAAAAATGTTACATGGAAAAAATACAAGAGAGAGACATTACACATACTTCTGTAAATCAAGAAAATCTTTAATAAAAATACAAAAAAAGAGGAGGAGCAACGCCCAGAGACCAGGTAAGTGGGTTGCCAAGGAAACAAAGCCCCACCCCTCACTTAAATGTCACAAACCAGAGGAGTTTTTTTAAATACAGCCAAACGGTATATAATACATTGTTAAATTAATAAAAGGGGTCTCCCAGGGGCATCCCACCAAACCTCAGACGCATTTTAAGGGGGGTGGAGGGTGAAGAGGAATCGCTGCTTCACTCGTTGCGGGAAGGAATCCCTGGCTCAGCAAGAACCTCCTTGCCCGATAATTTACAGCCTCCCCAGTTTGCCATTCTCAAAGCCGCAACGCTTAGCCTCATTTTTAACTTTTGAGCTATTGCTTGTTTTTCTCCTTCACCTCAGCTTTGCTTTGCGGGACGTCACCTGCCCTGTTGTTGAAGAGCTATGTGGCACCCAAAATAACTAATACTGTAACAACCAAGGCTAACGTGCAATTATTATTAATTAGAAATGGGGGCTCCTCCCCTTTTTTTGCAAGGCATTTTGCAACAGTAAATTTAAAATTGTAAGGTATTCCTTCTACAATAGATCAATATTTTTCTTCATTGAATATGGAAAGCAGTGCCATTTGTGGGCTTGGCATAATCTGTTGGTTTGCTCTTGCCCTGCCTGTTTTTTTCTAATACGTTGGAAACTCGGTACCAGCGACTGCGGTCTCTTGATTTGATGGGACGGCTGACAGCAGGAGGAAGGAAGGCATGTGATGGTGCTAGTGGGACTGACAGCTTTGCTGTGGGCTAGGGCAGCTTTGTTAATCCTGCTGCTGCAAGAAAGAAACTTCATTGCCAACTGCCTGCTATGCACCCATCACTCTGGAAACAATGATACTTTCATATTGCAGAAAGCCTCAGTGGGATCTGAGTGTGGTTTGCTTACCGCTATTGCTGCATTTGCTTTACATCGTATTATTAAATTATGATGATTATTTAAATAGTACTGATCTAACTAGCTGTCTCGATTTCAAAAAAAAAAAAAAAAAAGCAGGCAGGTGTAGCAATAAAACTGCTAAACTAAACAGGGTCCGGTATGGTTTCAAGTTGGGTGAGGGACCGCGCCTTGATATCCCTCCCAGCTCTACAGCTCTGTGATTCGATGAACCCCCCCTTAATTCGAATCGGGTCCTGCGCCGGATGAGCCGCTTGGGCAGCGCCGCTTTGGAGCTGAAGGAGAGGGGCGGGGCATCACGATCGTCCCGCCTTCTTTCTTAGCATATCTTCCGCCCGCCCCATGCCGCCGCGCTGACGTCACGACGTCCCTGCTCGGTCCAAGATGGCGGCGCTTTGGCTCCTCTCTGCCCCTCCTGTGCCTGGGCTGGGCGCGCTATAAGAGGGGAGGGAGGAGCGCAGAGCCGAGGTAAGCGGGTGAGGGGCGTTTAAAAGTGCGCGTTGTTGGCGAGGGGGGGGCAAGTAGTGCCTCCCCAGCCTGTGGTTTGTTTCCCCGAGTTTCCGCTATCCCATAATAAGAGGGATACCCCCGGCTATTGGAGGTGGGAGAAGAGGCAGTGAAATCCCCCTTCCTTGTTGGTCGCTTGCTTATTAATTAAACTGAACTGGCAGTTCGCCACAGGCAGCCTTCCTTTACCCTGAATGGCAATACCGCCCCCCCACGCCTTCCTTTCATTTCAGTCATTAACCCTCCAATACAGCCCATTTCCCCTCCATGATATTTTTTTGGAGGGTGCTCTGCAGTTGTTGTTGGACTCCAACTCCCATCAGCACCAACACAGCCAGTGGATAAGGATGATGGGAGTTGTAGTCTGACAGCCCCCCCCCCCCGCACTAGTTCATCTCCAAGTGTTTTTACACAGAAGGAGGGGGGGTGCCTTACTCCTGCTCGGAGATGTTGCTCTTTTTTTTGTTTTTCTTCCTGTGATCAGGCTTGCAGGGACATTTTCGTTTGGAGAGTGCTTTGGCTTTGCTATTTGCGTTCTGCCCCTGATGTTTCGAGAGAGGGGAGCGTTAATAATTGGTATAATATTAACACTGGTTGGGCTCTGCTCACCAGTTATCTTGCCTGGGGGACGCTGCAAATGAACATTGAGGTTTTGCTGTGGACACATAATTTGCTTTGTTTTCATTTTTAGCTGAAAAGTTATGGGAGGAAAGACAGACAGTCACAGTGCTGCTTATTTCATCTATTTTTATGCTGTTGTTTGGGTCTGGGGTATGAAGGAACCAAATTTTACAGATGTTAATGCTGTTGACTAAATAATTCAGTTTGTGCCCAGAGCCCACACCCTGTAATTATTATTATCATTATTATATTTATTTCCCACCCTTTTCCCAGACCAGGACTTGAGGCTCCTTACACAATTAAAGCAACACCCCTCTGCATTATGATTTTTTATTTATTAATAAATATTATTGCTCTTTATTAAATTCATATACTGCCCCAGCCACAGGGCTGTTTACAACATACAAAACAAATGTCATAAAGCAGTATCTGTGCAACTTGGAAAAAAAGCAATTACATAAATACAAATATAATAAGGAATACAGTACATAACTGTTTTGTTCTCTACTCCTCCCTGATTGCCAAGATGAGCAGCCTACCTCTCTTTGTACTTAGCTTGGATTTCAATGTTTCCATCCACTTACAATCACAGAATGTTACAATTACCCAAAGGGTTCATCTAGTCCAGGGTTTCCCAAACTTGAGTCTCCAGCTGTTTTGGACTACAATTCCCATCACCCCCAACCACTGGCCCTACTAGGTAGGGTTGATGGGAGTTGTAGTCCAAAAAAATAGCCAGAGACCCAAGTTTGGGAAACCCTGATGGAATCCAAACCTCCGCAATGCAGGAATCCTAGCTAAAGAATCCCTGACTCTTCTACTCCCGCACTTTCTTTCTCTCCCACAGCAGACCATGGAGGGCTCCTTTGTCCAGCACAGTGTGCGTGTCCTGCAGGAACTCAATAAGCAGCGGGAGAGTGGGCAGTACTGCGATGCCACCCTGGCAGTGGGCAGCTTGGTGTTCAAGGCGCACTGGAGTGTCTTGGCGTGTTGCAGCTCCTTCTTCCGGAGCATGTACGACGGAGCTTCCAGCAGAATCATCCTGCCAGAGACCTTTGTGGAGATCTTCACACTCCTCCTCGACTTCTTCTACACAGGCCATCTAGCCATCACCGCGGAGAACTGGGAGAAACTTCTTGAGGCGGCCAAGGAGCTCTGCATCCCAGAGGCAGTCAGGCTTTGCCAGGAGTTCAAGCCTGGGCGCCTGGATGGCGGCGACCAGAATGGCCCGTTTCCGCTCGCAGAGGACCTTCGGGGTCGCTCCGAAGCGCTAGCTGAGACGCAGGGAGAGCCGGCCCTTGGTGGTGCTGTGCCCCCAGGTGACACTGCTCGAGAAGCCAGCCCGAGCCCCTGCATCCGGGGCAGCAAAGTGGCCCAGGGCCAAAGAGAGAGCCCCTGTCTCCTTCGGGGAAGGCTGAAAAGGTCCCCCAAAACAATAGCGCTGAGCAATGCAGGTGAAGTAAAGAGCGCCCCGGAATGTAAGGAGCTCCTAAAAAGGCCACTGAAAAGAGGAGCCGCCGAGGATGCGGGCGCCAATCATGAGGTGGCGTGTGGAGTCATATGCTAACAGAAAGGGGTTGCCTTTGTCCGCGACGAGCCCCGTCCCGGTTTGGGAATAAAGGCGCCTTAAAGCAGCGAGCAATGTTGGTGGGGACAAAGCAGCAGAACGCCTTTGCTGCTTGTCTTAATGTGGGAGCAGGGGGAGGATGGGTTGGGACCTGCACCAAGGGGCTGGGTGTCTCAGGGGTGGGGGAATTCAAGATCTCTGGGGTTACTGCATGTTCTGGCATTTAGGGACTCGCAGCTGTGGGGAAGCAACTTGGGGTTCTTGGGGAAGCCTTTGCTGGTGTGCAGAACAACTTTGCAGAGGATCCTGGGATACGCCCTGGCATGCATATTCAGTTTCCAGAGGGCCTCAAGGCAGGAGTATGTTCAGGAAGGTAGTCAAGTCTTTCTTGCACTTGTACATGTTACAGGAGGATTGGTAAACTGTGTTCCAGTCAGTTTGTCCATCATTGCCAGTTTTTAAGGCATGGAACTGCTAATAAGCTTCCATAGATGTTTCCCGTAATTCAAATTGGCAAACTTCTGCACCTCCAGAAAGCAGCTGAGGAATCTGGTTTATACTGCAAATGTACATATGTGGTTAGTCAGATCAGAAATGCCTATGGTGGTAGGGCATGTCAGTTTAGGGAGTGTTTCTTCAATTATTGCAAATCTCTTCAGTGAGGGGTCTTAAAAATATGTTTTTGGGTGTGAAGAATTCAAATCTGATGTTCTTGTGATTGGACAACATTGAGCTTGATAAGTCCATGCCTAATGAAGAAGCACATAAACTGCTTTTGGAAAACTAAAGAAGTTTAATTCTACCTTCTGAAAATGTCATAATGCTAAAAATATATATATATTAATATATAATGTAACTGCAAGTACTTGGCAGTCATTTTTAATGATTTCCTTGCAATTTTATACACATTTTACTTAACAAGCAAAACTAATTTGTATTAATTTAACCAAAACTTCTTGATATTACAACTTTTTAGCACCCCTCATTTTTGGAATTTGAAAGTTGAAAAATTCAAGACGCTTTACTATGGTAGACTATCTTCCAACAACCTGGAATGGCTCAGAAAGTTTGTAGTTAGCAACCACAGGTGTTCAGTTAGTCTGGTCTTTGTTCAGCTCTCCAGCTTATCTGAGAAATCACGAGGACTAGAGACTTAGCTATTCAAAAATGCAAGTTTTTGAGATTTACAAGAGCCTGAAAGTTGTGTACATTAAACCTCCTTGACCTGATTCATGAGGATTTTGAATAGGGTTATACACAGTGTTTCTGGGTGGGTGGGATCTTTCATAGTATTTTTTTCTGTATGTATAAATAGGTGTAGTGGCTGTAGGAAAACTATTATTTCCTTGTTTCCCATCTGCTAATTTTAATAATATTGAACAATGACAAAAACATGCTAGATGGATGAGTCACAAATTCATCCCAGCTTGTACTTAGGGCTTTGCTAGAATCAGTGATTCGTGCATGTTGCAGTTTTTATGATGCAGAATTTAAATTGCAGAATCCTCATTTCATTTACCTTTCTTTTTGTTAAAGCACCAAATAAATCCAGTGAGGCATGGTGCAGACTCACGTGTTATAACAGCAGATCTACGCAGGCCTGTTGTTTCCAAAGCAGCACACTTCCATATACAGCAAATCCAGGCAATGCAGAAATATCACATATGTCAACAGGCATCAACAAAACTGTGCACTTTGTCCCAGTACAGCACGGACTAATAAAAGCAACTCAGAAATAACTAACAGCTCTGATTTCAAGGCCTGGCTGCTGTTAGTGCTACAAAACCTGCAGATGGGGTCATACTGCAGTAGCAAGTTCCCTCTCACTCACATACACGCAGTGCAGGTTTGAGCTGTGAGTCTTTGTAAGCAAAGAGCTTCTGAATCTTCTAAGTCCAGTTTGCGTTCTTGTTTGTCCCAAAGGCCAGGTCTCTCTAACAAAATGCTAAAAATGTTTTACTGCAGCTGAAAGTCACAGTGGGTAGTGGGATATTAGAGAAGAAACCTAACTGTAGTTCTGTGTAGAATGGTGGAAGGATTGGTTTGGCCTACTCAGTCAAGCTGCCTCTGCAAGATTGAGAGCTGCCTGTTGGGATTCTAGGTTCAGGCAGCTGTTGTTCTGAGAAACTGAACAGAATAAGCATCTTGTCAGGAAATGGGGGGGCTGCCTTGGATTTTGGGGGAGGCCAGGGGAGAGAGAAGGTAGTAGTAGTTTGGTTGTGTGTTGTGTACTTGAAAAAGGTGGAGCTTAGTCTAAATATTGGGAAACTCAGAGGTCACTCATCAGATACCGCCAGTTAACAGTCCATAGTCTGATAGTAACAGTCCAGATAATTTCAGGGATGGTGAAAATGTATTTGTGTGGGTGGCAGCCAGTCTATTTAATGGAACTGATAGAGCTGGTGATATGAGGACTGTGTGCTCACAGGGGTCTTGGGGACTCCTCTGCCCATTTGAAGTGTACACCTGAAAATGTGTAAGGGGCCATGATCAACTTCAGCAGCTCCTTCTCAAGTCTACACTCCATTGCTAAACCAGGTTTGACCTGTGTAAAGGGTGAAATAGTCTAACTATGTTTGTATAGCAGCTTCCCCCAGCCTCATGCCCTCCAGAATTTTTGGGCTACAACTCCCATCCGTCCCGATGGTGTGGTCCAAAACACCCAGAAAGCATCAAAGTACCTTTGTCTTAGAGCTGCTTTGTGAGTTTAAAATTTCATTTTAAACAACATTTACAATGGTTTGGGCTATTCCTCATGTCCTGGGATCAAGTAAAGGAGAATGGTTGAATCTCCTGAACTTGTTTCACCTGCGCCTCTTATTTGCACTATGTGATTAGGCTACAAATAACACTTGATGGCAATAGAACTTTTACTTGGAACGCTTAACTAATTGGCAGGATTGAATTTATCCTATAGTTAGTTCCTTTCTTACAGTTGTACTAAATGAATGTTTTAAATACTTGACCATCATATATGGCCAAGTATTATTATTTTTAAACTGGTCAAGTGGCTAGCCTTTGTGATGGATTCTGTTTATCGTCGTACACAAAGTTGTGTTTGGGTGGGTGTGTAGACGTTACTGCCCTGTTTTTCTCGCAGCGGGAAACGCAGGAGGCTCCCGGCTCAAATGACCTGACAGCTGAAGATGAAGGAGGAGGGAGCAAGGAAAGGGATGAGGATTACATTCCCGGGAAGAAGAGCGTGAGGACCAAAAGGAGAACTCACCTGTCCAGGAAGCCCAGCAGCTCCAAGACTGCTGGGAACAGTGGCCTGCTGGAAGCCGGGGTGCTGGGAAGCCGCAGGGGTGCGACGGGACCAGTCGAATGCCCCACTTGCCACAAGTCCTTTCTCAGCAAGTACTATCTCAAGGTGCACAACAGGCAAGTTCGCATGCCTTGCGTTGGGGAGGGTGTCACGCTCACAAAGATACGGGCTGCCTGTTTTGCCCCAAGAACCAGCTTGTGAACTGAGGCACGGTTGGCTCCTTGCCCAGCATTTGGAGCAGGAATGGGCAGACTCCAAACTTGGTTTCTTATTAGAAGCCAGAGAGCCCAGGTGCAAAACTTAGAGGAGTCCAGGACAGGTGCCTTTGAGCACATTCTGCGTGGAGGGATTTGTTTTCAGGACCAGAACTGGACTGAACTCATTCTTCTCAGACAGAAGTCTACTTCTGGTTACTCCAGACTTTCTTTGTTTCAGCAGCCAGATTTAGCTGTGGAGTGGGGAAGGAAGATATCTGTTGGTATTGTTAAACAATTGGGAGTCACAAACTCCTGACAGTCAACTGCTGTTGTTGTTGTTGCTGTTGTATATTATTTTATTTTAATGTACTGATATCCTGCCTTTCTGAAAGCAGCTTCCAACATTTAAAAGCATCGTTACAAAATGCAAAGTAATAAAAACTAACTAGTTAAAAACGGTAGCTAAAAATACATCAAAACACATTTAAAACCAGCAATTGAAAATATATCCTTGTAACCTGCAGGAAGCACACTGGTGAGAAGCCCTTTGAATGTTCAAAGTGTGGGAAATGCTACTTCCGGAAGGAGAACCTGCTGGAGCACGAAGCCAGGAACTGCATGAACCGTTCAGAGCAGGTATTATGGGAAGGAGGGGGTTACAGCTGGAAAACACACACAGACACTCTTGCAGTGCTGTTGGAGGAGCAGCCCTGATGTACTGGGTGGGTGGAGGCTGTTATGGTGCCCAAGAGAGAGGGCTGAGTTGAGATGTAGAAGACCCGGGTTCCAATCCTGTCTCGTCCACCAGGGAGCCGACACTGACACAGCCTGTCAGCACTGAGCTGCAAACGCACCAGCCGCAGTAATGGCAGCCCCAGGCTCCATCTGGAGAGGGGTGACTTAAGGATTTGTGTCTGCATTGAGTCAGGACAAAAAGGTGCTTTTTGGGGTTGAGTGATGTCTAGAAGAGGAGCAATGGGTCCTTCTCCTTCTACAGTGCAGCTTCATGTGGCTGTACGCTAATCAAAAGACACAGAGGCTGGAAGCCACAGGAGGGGAGAGTGCTGCCCTTGGGCTTGAATCCTGCTTGCGGGTTCCCCCCTGGGGCATCTGATTGCTCCCTGTGAAAACAGGATGCTGGACTAGATGGGTGAGTGGCCTGATCCAGCAGGACTGTTCTTAAATTTCTCTGCCTGCTTCCTGAAGCAGCAGAGTCTCTGGCTGATTTTCTCAAACTTGCAGGTTTGCTTGCTCTCCTTGGAGCTGACAGTTCCATGCAGGGCTCTTCCCCCCCCCCCCCACCTCCCTGAATGTCCTTTTCCCTTTTCTGTCCAGGTTTTCACCTGCTCTGTCTGTCAAGAGATGTTCAAGAGGCGGATGGAGCTCCGTGTGCACATGGTGTCCCATACGGGAGAGATGCCTTATAAGGTCAGCCTGCCTTGCCCCTGAGTCTTGCTGGCTGCCTTGCGACAGGACATTTTACTTTGGGGAAGGGGAGTGATTCACATAGCCTCAACCTTCCCTTCGAAGCTACAAGGCAGCCCTGCCAGCTGGGGCTGATGGGAGTTGTGGTCCAAAACATATGGAGGGCCCCAGCTTTTGGAGGGAGGGGAAGGCTGGCATCGGGAACAGAAGCTGTACCTGAACACCCTGGCCAGGTGCTCAGCTAAGCACAGAGGCTTGGAGCTGAGGTTCCCCTCGCCCTTCTACGCTCAGGTCTGCTCTATGGATGGTGCTGTATCCTTTGTTACCAATGGCTACTGTAGGACTTCCGGGAACAGCCATAATGAAGGAGCAGCCTGTAAAAGGGTTAACAGAATACTTAAAAGTTACAGGGATGATTATTAGAAAGATTTGGAAGCCTTTTGAGGGGGTTCCTAAAGAAGAATGGTTTAACCAAGTAAGGTGAAAGGTTAACGGAAAAGTTGGTTTAAGTAGAGGCCAAATGAAAAAAAGTCTCCTTTATGAGCGCACAGCAAGACTTCGTTTTATACAGTAATATTGACAGACAGGTGCTTGCAGCACAATGTGTAAGTACCCAGAATTGTAGAGTTGTAGAGTAGAGTTCCGTCCCTGCAATGCTCTTTATCAGATTCCCACCAAACCTTAAGGATGCTAAATAATAAACTTGGGAAGCCTCCAGCCTTGATAAAAGGGGAAAAGAGAAGAAAGTAGACCTTCAGAATTATTCCAGCTCTGCACATCACCCTATAAATACGAGGGATTATCCTTTGTTTTCGGAATCTCCATTTTTGTTTTTAACATCCTTTGTAATATGTGGGATGTTGTTCAGATAACTGTATGGAGGGAAGGTTGGTTTTGTAAGGTGTGGTTCAGTGTGAGAAATGGGTTTTCTTTTCAAATGAAAACAAAGAAGAATAGCAACCCTCCTCCGCCACTGACCTGCGGCTCTTGTGTCCCCTTGTGTTCTAGTGCTCTTCCTGCATCCAGCAGTTCATGCAGAAGAAGGATCTGCAGAGCCATCTCATCAAGCTACATGGGGCCCCCAAGCCACACGCAGTGAGTATCAGTGTTTGCCAAGACTTGGCAAATCGCCCTTCTTGGGAAAAGCTCACCTAAGCTGAAAATGTCCAGGGGACAAAGTGCTTGAGATGGCTTCTTTGCCATTGAGTCTAATTTTTGTTTTATATGGAAACACAGCAGCTCAGGAGAATCAGGCCTCACAGGGAGTATGTAAGTGTCTGGGTTTAGTACACTCCAAGGTTACTTTTTCATCTTCTTTGTTAAAACAAAAACTTGCAATTGCTTTGATTCTGTCATCACAACCCACACTTCCTTTCCCTTTTGCTACGTTTATATTATTGACCCAGTAAATCGCACAGCTGCATACAATACTTCATTACTGGCGAACATGTCATCTTTTTTTAAAAAACCACAACCTTATTTTTTCTGAAACCTGTTTGTTAATGCAAGCCCAGTGGAGTCAGGGAATGTGGTTTGCTTGGGAGATGGCACCTTTCCTTAACATGCGAGAATGAAGGGAAGGCCGACCACCAGGGATGTTAATGGGGGGAAAGGGGAAGTCTGCGAGGAATTGGTTGAGCCTGAGGCCTCCTCCGCAAGGCTGCTTGGCCCGCAAGGGGCACGTCCCTAACCCCAGTCCATCCTTCCTCCTCTTTCTTCTTCAGTGCTCTGCCTGCTCCAAGTGCTTCCTGTCGCGGACGGAGCTACACCTCCACGAGGCCTTCAAGCACCGCGGGGAGAAGCTGTTTGTCTGCGAGGAGTGTGGCCACAGGGCTTCGAGTCGCAACGGGTTGCAGATGCACATCAAAGCTAAGCATAGGTGTGCAGAAGTGGCCTGCTTTGTCCCTTTCCACGGAGAGCTTCC
This sequence comes from Podarcis melisellensis, assembly GCF_964234715.1. Lineage (NCBI taxonomy): Eukaryota > Metazoa > Chordata > Lepidosauria > Squamata > Lacertidae > Podarcis > Podarcis melisellensis. The sequence goes on from NC_138540.1 coordinate 27,758,460, forward strand.
ATGCCCTAGTATGCTCTAGCATTGCCCTTCCTCCTCTTGTCTCTGCAGGAATGAGCGACCCTATGTCTGCGAGTTCTGCCAGCACGCCTTCACCCAGAAGGCCAACCTCAACATGCACTTGCGCACCCACACAGGGGAGAAGCCCTTCCAGTGCCACCTCTGTGGCAAAACCTTCCGCACGCAAGGTATGGGTACAGCCTGGCCCTTGGGGCCGTTCCCACTGAAGGGCAGAGTTGGCACAGGGCATCTGCTTAGGACTTTGGGGCCTGTCCCACCCAAGCTCTCTGGGAACCTAGAGAACCTCTCAGTCAGCAAGAGGCCTGGGCAATACCAGGTTTTCAGCACTGTGATGTATCACCTGCCAAACAACGCAAACTGGTGATGCACCACAATGTTGAAACGGGGAGGAACAAGCTGCAGGCAGACTGGAGTGAGGTGCACTGTGCTGGCTGGAGCCAGGGAGCCGTGATGTATCGCCAGCTCAAAAAGTCTGAAACCGGTATTGCGGTGTGAACTTCATACGGGTTTCGGACAAATTACCGATACATCATGCAGTCATTAGTCAGGAAGGAATAGTGGGTGCTTAAAAGCTCTGTTTCCATTCCCAACACTTTTGTAATATAGAAATATAAAGTGGTGTGTATATAGAAATATAAAGAAGGCCTCTCCTCCTGTTTGACTGGTTTTCTGTTCTGTGTGCACACATCAGCAAGCCTGGACAAGCACAACCGGACCCACACAGGCGAGCGTCCCTTCAGCTGCGAGTTTTGTGACCAAAAGTTCACCGAGAGAGGCCCCCTGCTGAGGCACATTGCCAGCCGGCACCAGGAAGGGAGGCCCCACTTCTGCCAGATCTGTGGGAAGACTTTCAAAGGTAAGGGGAGGGAGTGCCTCAACAACTGAGTGAATGAGTGAAATGCTTGTTAAGAGGGGCGAAGCCTTGCTGTCTCAAAACGCACAGTGCGAAGGCTTTTGTGTAAGATGGAACTACGCAGTTGAGGAGCACGGATCCTGCAGCTTGGCTTTTGCCAATCTGGTGCCCTCCAGGTGCTGTTGGACTACAACTCCCACCAGCCCCAGGGTCTGGTATGGTCAGGGATTAGGATCGGGGCACCAGATTGTCTGCACCTGGCTTAGTGGCAGAGGACTGAGCTTTTGTATTCAGGGAGACCCCAGACTTAAGCCAAGTTAAAGAGGCCACCTAGGGCGGGACGGCTGGGCATAAATCTTGGTAGAGCTACTGTCCAAGTTGGCCAGGCTTCTGCCATCCAGCAGTTTTGGACATGGCCAGCACAGCCCCTGGGAGAAGTTGTCAGAAACATCTGGAGGAGTGGGCAGCGCTGGGCTGGATGCTGTCCTTAGGCAGCCACTTAATGGGCCCCCGGTCTTGCTTTTCCAGCTGTGGAGCAACTGCGTGTCCACGTCCGTCGGCACAAAGGGGTGAGGAAGTTCGAATGCACGGAATGTGGCTACAAGTTCACACGGCAGGTACGATGCGGCACTCGTGGTCTGGCTTACGGCACATTTAAGAAATAGGAATTTTGTGTTTGTGTTTGTGTGTGTGTGTGTGTGCATAGCTGACTCCCAGGCTCTTCAAATCCCCTCTCAATGCCTTTTATTTCTCATTCTTGCAATTCTTCCTTCCTTCTTCCCTCTCCCTACAGTACCTGCATTGATTCCCCCCTTCATCTGAGGAAAGGGGTGGCCAACCTGTGGTCCTCTGTCTATTTTCATGTGGCCCTCGACATCTGCAAGTGCCTAGCAGAGGGGAAACTTGGGGTGGGAACTGGGGCAGGAGGTGAGAGTGACAAGAGGGTGGCTCTGTTCACTTTTCTCTTGGGTCCCTGCCCAACATGTGTAAGCGGCCCCCAAGAGATTATCCTTCATGGAGTGTGGCCCTCGGCAGGAAGAAGAAAAGAGAATTCTCCTCTGCCTTAGGATGACTAAACACTTTCAAAAGTGACCCTTTGAGAGCCACTGGCCCTCCATAAAGTACTCTCAGTTGTCCAGAGACCTTCAGACATTTTGTCATTCTCACCCCAAACCCGTAAGGTGTCCCTCTGGTGCAGATTCCCGGCTGAGGCAGACCTGCCTGAGGGAAGCCAGCTCAGCCCCTGCCTTGCCTCCTTGCCCAGCAGTGCATCTGTTACTGCCAGAAAGGGCCCTTAGCTGCTCTTCCCCACTTCCATTTGTGGGCTCTGGGTTCCGACATGCCAACCGTCTCTCCTCTTGCTCTCTCTCGAAGGCCCACTTGAGACGCCACATGGAGATCCACGACCGGGTGGAGAACTACAACCCCCGCCAGAGGAAGCTGCGGAACCTGATCATCGAGGACGAGAAGGCCGTGGTGGTGGCCCTGCAGCCCCCTCACGCTCTGGAGGGGGGCTCTGCCGAGGAAGTCGTGGCGGAGTCGCTCGGCCACGGCTCCCTGAGCGAGGAGCTCCCTGTACAGAGACTCTCTTCGAACGAGAACTTTGGTCCCCCGGATGTGATCGAACAGTCGCTGATCATTACCATCCCAGATGACTGTGAGACGTAGCGTTGTGCCCCTATTGTAAAGCCCCATCCCCAATAAAGGAGAGTAATTAAAAAAGAAAACCCGAACTTCAATTACATCCGTACTCTGAACATAATGCAGTGTGTAATAATGGCCCAGGTGCCGCTAAAATTTCTATGCTAGGACCTTCCCTTGCTCAGCTGACAGAACCTCTACTCCCTTCTTTCACTGGAGTGGAGTGAAAAAGAATTGTTCACCCCCACAGTTCAAACCATTGTTGATCCAATTGCCTGGGACGGGGAAATGGTGGTGGTGGGGTGTTATTTCCTCATCAGCCTTGAGCCCCTGGAGTTCTTTGTGTGTGGATTAGGTTACTCTGGCCTTACTACCAGCAAGGGATGGGGGAGAAATTTGATTCAGTTCACACTAATCTGATCTGTACTTTATGAAACGATACAGAAACTGAAACCCAGCCGGTCTAGGATATTCCCACTGCTCCAAATCTTGCAATGCAGTTCTCCAGACAAGCAGTGTGTTAAAAAATGCAGATAAATGTGTATATCCATGAAAATAACTTGCAAAAGTGCATTATATAAGGGAAATCGTTTTGCAGGAAAATACCATATTTTTCGCCCTATAGGACGCACTTTCCCCCTCCAAAAATGAAGGGGAAATGTGTGTGTCCTATGGGGCGAATGCAGGCTTTCGCTGAAGCCTGGAGAGCAAGAGGGGTCGGTGCGCACCAACCCCTCTCGCTCTCCAGGCTTCAGGAAGCTATCCACAAGCCGTGGGAGAGCTGCCTGCACCCCGAAGCCTGGGGGCACGCTGAGCTCAGCGCCCCCCAGACTTTGGGCTTCGCACAGCTCTCCCACGGCTTGCGGAGAGCTGCCTGTTCTGGGGGCTGGGGTCGGGGGAAGCTCAGGCTTCCCCCGCCCCAGCCCCGCGCCTGGGGGGGAAAGAAATTTTTTTTTCTTTATTTCCCCCTCAAAAAAATAGGTGCACCCTATGGGCCGAAAAATACCGTATGTTACTTAGCAAAATTGCATACAAAGAAGTGTACACGGTATGAATCATAGAACAGAATCATAGAATTTGTAGTGTTTTGCGTCTTATGCCGGGATTACATTCTGGGGATAGTTCACATGTGCAAAAACATGTACAGTGGAACCTTGGTTCTCAAATGTCATCCGTTCAACTCCCAAGATGTTCGAAAACCAAGGTGCGGCTTCCAATTGGAGCAGGTGTCCTGGAAACAATAGCCGACAGCTGCATTGGACATTCAACTTCCAAATAATGTTTGGAAACTGGAACACTTACTTTGGGGTTTTCTGCGTTTGGGAGCCAATTTGTTCGTTAACTAAGCCGACCAAGAACCAAGGTTCCACTGTATGCCCAAACCACCCTCATGCAACCATCTTTACCTTTCAAGCAAAGCAGAGAGCTCTGGGGTGCTCCTGTGGGGGCAAATGGATTCCCAGAAAATCTCCTGAGAACATCCCAGAGCCTGGTAAGCAAGGCTTTTAAAAACTTTCTGTTCCAGGAAAACCTGGTGCAAGAGGAGCTTTTAAGCTCTCCGCCTTCCCTGTGCTTAATCTGTGGGATTTCAAACAGCCGGCTTTCAAATTGCGCAAGTTAATTGCACACAATTTTACCGTATGAAGGCAAATGGCACTAGAATTCATGAGGATTTCTTTTGTGTAAAGAAGAAGAAAAAATTAGTGTGGAATTGTATGGTACATAAGACTGGAAAAATGTGAAACCGAGACGGCAAAGCCCATCCCGCCTTGGTCGCCTGACCTTCCCGCCCCTCAGCCTGCTGCATTCACCCTCTTTGTGTAGCTCTGAATGGACATCTGGAAGTGTTGGTTGGTGTTGAGATGGGAGTGGAAGAGGATGACGTAGGCCTTGGGGGCGAAGTAGCCCCCAAAGATCCCGGCGAGGGTGCAGAGGAGGGTGGCGATGTGGATAGCCGCCAGGTACTTGCCCTTGTAGATGCTCGCGGCAGTGGTGTACGTGATGAAGGAGACGAAGTAGATGAGATTGCTGAATGTGATGCACTTGGCTTCGTTGTAGCTGTTGGGAAGGTCCTTCCCCATGTAGCTGATGGTGAAGCAAGCCACGCCCAGCAGGCTGTTGAAGATCATCCAGAAAACGGGGATCACCGTGTTGCCCTGGCTGCACTCCAGGAGAATCAGCTTCTCAAAGGCCTCGTAGTTCTTGTAGGGGGCCGGTGGGCTGAGGGTGAGGGAGGTGAGGACCGTTGTGCCCTGAAGCCCAGTGATGGCTCCTATGAGCAGGCCGGAGCCGTGGTACTTCCGCCAGGCCCCATACAGGCCCGGAGCCCTGGCCGCCATCTTGAAGACGATGACGATCTGCACCGAGCGCGCCGCCATGCAGGAGAGGCACCCAGTGAGGCAGGTGCTGTACACTGACAACCTCAGAAGGCAGACAAAGTGCCCTGGGGCCCCGAAGAAGCAGTAGAGGCTGAGGCCGGCGCAGGCCAGGGCGCCCAGCATGGCGAAGCACATCCAACCGCCGGCCGACTTCACGACGGGCGTGTGGCGGTTCCGCACGAAGACGCCTGTGGTCCCGGCCACGAGCAGCAGCAGGAGGGTGTTGGCTGCCAACAGGGCCACAGAGATGGGGTCGTCCCACAGCATGAAGACAACGGTGCGGTCGAAGCAGGCTTCGCTTCTGTCAGGCGCCCACTGATCCTTCTGGCACTTCTGGCAGGTGTACGGATCTGTGGGGCGGCAGGGCTAGTCAGCGGAGGCAACTGGAAGCCACCTTTCCCCCACCCCTGGGATCTCTGGGGGGCAGCCAACAGGAGAGCCGCTGCAGCGTAGTGGTTAGAGAGTCTGACTACGAGGACTTGTGAGACCAGGGTTCAAATCTCCACTGGGCCAGCTGGGTGCGACCTTGAGCCAGCCGCTGCCTCTCAGCCTAACCTCCCTCACAGGGTTGTTGTGGGGGTTAAAGGAGGAGGAGGAGGAGCAGAATAATGTGTATACCACCTTGAGGTGCTTGGAGAAAAGCCTAGGATACATATGCAATAACCAACTGGGATAGCTCAGCTGGGAGAACACAAGACTCTTAATGTCAGCATTGTGAGTCTGAGCCCCATGCCAGGCAAAAGATTCCTGCATTGCAGGGGGTTGGACTAGATGATCCTCGCGTCCCCTTCCAGTTCTATGATTCTATGAAATAATTAATCCTGGATTCCCGGCTGCAGGAACGTTGCCTTTCCTCCCATCAACACAGCTCAGCCTTAGTGCACCTATCTGCTGTAGTGCCTCGCCGTCTGTGTGTGCTGCACTATGGAAGTGCTCTCCTAATATTACAGCGTGCAAGAGTGTTATTAGGGGGAGGTCCTGGGTCTTTGGCACTCATCCCTGCATCTCTTGAACCCGTCCCCTTCCTCCCCATCCCGACTTCTAGACCTCGCCCACCCACCGTCTTAGTTCGCTCAGGGTCCTAAAAGTGCACCTGCTTCTACAAATTGGTAGCAAACAGGTGGACCATTTAAAACAAGAAAGCAGACTATATATATATATATATATATAAGATTAAAACATTCCAAAGACAGTTACAAGCATCTAAAACCAGTCACATTTAGAAATAAATTGAAAAGCAAATAAAAACGCATCTGAAGCACATTCTCTCCCTGAGGCCCGTAGGATTTTTTTAGGTCTGCTGGACATTGTATCTTTGTGAAGGGGTGAACTAAGCTGCCCAGTATTTCCCAAGGGAAAGAATGTGCTTTAAAGGTATACCGGGTACAAAACTCTCCTTTTTTTGCCACTGCCATCACCCCCCAGGCTAGCATGAGCGAACCCTCTGTGGCTCCAGCACATTTCCATGTTTCTCCATCCCTCTGATGCTTTGCAAGAGAGCTTCCTGCTTCTGGTCATGGGCCGCTTGGCCATGGCTTCCTCCTAGAGGATGCAGGTGAGACCACAAACCCTGCCCCCAAACCTCAAAAGATCAGGAACATTATGCAAGGCTTGGGCTTCGGGATTAGGAAGCCATGTGACCTCAGAGGCGTTGGCCCTGTGGGGAGACAGCAAGGGGGCAGAGCCAGCCTGAACCCATGGAGGCCATGGGTTTAAAGAGGCAGGAAGCAGAAGAGTCGAATCGCCTCTGCCCGCCTGCTTCTGACTCTGGTGCTGGCCTGGCCTTGCCCTGCCTGCTGACAATTCACTCACCGCTTCTGTTCAGGAAGGTTCCTGGAGAGCAGCCCACGCAGTGGAAACAGCACTGGTGCATGCCTTGCTGCACCTTCTGCTCCCCCGTGCCGCATTCCTTGGAGCACACGGAGTCAGGGACCTGGGCGGGAGCATGAGCGTTGGTGTTAAGGGGTGTAAAAGGTAAAGGTAAAGGGACCCCTGACCATTAGGTCCAGTCGTGACCGATTCTGGGGTTGTGGTGCTCATCTCGCTTTATTGGCCTAGGGAGCCAGCATTTGTCCGCAGACAGCTTCCGGGTCATGCGGCCATCATGACTAAGCCGCTTCTGGTGAACCAGAGCAGTGCATGGAAACACCGTTTACCTTCCCGCCGGAGCGATACCTATTTATCTACTTGCACTTTGATGTGCTTTCGAACTGCTAGGTTGGCAGGAGCAGGGACCAAGCAATGGGAGCTCACCCCATCGCGCGGATTCGAACCGCTAACCTTCTGATTGGCAAGTCCTAGGCTCTGTGGTTTAACCCACAGCGCCACCCGCGTCCCTGTCAAGGGGTGTAGGTAGACCCAAAGTGCCCCCATGAGCCAATGCTACAACCCCCCTGTAGTAGAATGGGTTGCTTGCTCCCATTTTTCCCTGGCAAGGGGAATTCCAGGCAGACCAACGTCATGGGTGGTGCCTAGATCTCAACAATAAGAATCTTCCCTGGGTGTATGAGCCTCCTTACCTGATTATCCTCTGTGTGCCACAGAAGCCTGTCCTTGTGGATGCTCAGGCGGTCCGGGTTCCTGTCAAAGGAGCCCACCACGGTGTAGTTCCACTCCTGCCCAGCCCATGTCCACAAGACCAGGTCGTAGCCAACCAAGGGGTCCCCATTGGTGTCAAAATAAATCTGTCTGTGGTTCAGGCTGAAGTTCACCTGCTTCACTTCCTTCAGGAGCTGCAGCAGAGAGACAGACAGATAGACTAATCCAGCCAACCCTAACCTGATATCCTTCGGATGTTCTGGACTACAACTCGTGTCAACCCCAGTATATCTCATCTGGTGAAGCGTTTTGGAAGACTCTAGAGCTTGCCGCGTTCTTGTGGGTTGGTCCAAAGATATTACCAAACTGTGGGCTTGGAGGTATTTTCCAGAGTTTCTCTGGGGAGAAGGTATTAACTGATAAACCAGTTTTAAGTCTGCAGTGTGGAAACGCCCCATGTTTAAAATTGAACGCACGGGGCCATGTTTTACTGGAAGACCTCCAAGCTGCCTGAACCAAATGGTCCCATTCCATGGACGAACTCCCCTTCCATTTTTTGATTTTGAAAACTCCACATGGATTCTGCAAATTTCCACACCCCAAACCCGAACTCTTTAATTAGGCAGGGTTTGTGAGCAGGAAAAGGGAGGGGAAAGGGCAAGCGATCCAGGGCCCAGTGCAAGTGACTTGGGGGCTGTGTCTCCTGTGTCACCCTCTAACAAGATGAATCATAGAGTTGGAAGGGACTCTTGAGGTTCATCTAGTCCAACCCTCTGCAATGAAGGAATCTTTTGCCCAACATGGGGCTCAAACCTATGCCCACGAGACTAAGAGTCTCATGCTCTACCAAGTGAGCTATCCCAGCTCACATACCCCCAATGCCCATCAGAGCATGCTCAGCTGGAGAGATGGTGTGGCATAGGCGCTAAGAGTATATCATGCAGAGAAATCTCAGCTGTTAATCTGTTTTCTTCGGCATCCTGGAATCCCAGGAAAACACAGAGCAATGGATAAGCACCGTGGCACCCTACAGATGTTGCAGCCTCCATCTTCCATGAATCCTGCTGGCTGGGACTGATGAGAGCTGGAGTTGAGCAATATCTGTAAAGCCACAGGTTAGCCACCCCTGGCTGGCACCTGCTTTTTCCATGGAGAGACCCCACTCTTACCGCAGCAGGAATGCCATTTTGGCACTGTCCCTGCCGGATAAATGCCCAGAGACAGAAACAGAGAGAGATGGGGAGGTTTACCTGCCACGGATAGACGGTGCCCTTTTGGCACACACCAGTTTGGCAGCCCAGGAGACGATGGAGGGCATGTGCCATGACATACACCGCCGAGTACACACTGAACGCTCCTTGTGTGTCGTAGGGCGACGGCTCCTGCCTGTCGGGCAGCTTGCGGAACCGGGAGAATCGCTGGCTGCACCTTTCCTTGCAATTCCGACACGAGCCAGTGTCGCCCCTGTGGGCACCCGCTTCCTCTGATGCGTCAAAAGCGGCTTCAAATGCCTTCATCCCCGAGAGGTGTGCCTGGTGGATGGTTACCCCGAGGACTGTGCCGATGCCCTGAACACCAGGGATTTTCCAGATTTCCGTGGCCAAGGACCAGTCCTCCGTGCCCAGCCACACCTTCCCGGTCACATTCTGCCGGGTGGCCTCCCTGAGGAACAGGAGGGCGCTGCGCTTGTTGGCGAAGACGGTCACCACGTTGGCGGCAGAGGCCACCACATCCAGGATCATCCGGGCCACCTCTGCGCTGCTGGCGGGGATGGCGCCCTGGTAGGCGAAGCAGATGCCCTCTTGGGGGGCCGCTTCATGCAGCATCTGCAGGCCCTGGAGCCCGTAGTTGTTGTCGCTGCCCACCACCGCGACCCAGGTCCACCCAAAAGTCTTCAGCAGGCGCACCATGGCGTCCACCTGCAGCTGGTCACTGGGGATGGTGCGTAGGAAGGAAGGGAAGACCCTCTTGTTGCTGAGCATCTTACTGGAGGCTTCATAGCTGATCTGGGAAAAGAGAGAGCAAGGCAGGTCCTCCAGATGTTGCTGAAGTTTAACTCCCAACAGCAATCCCTTCTCTGTTCCCAGCATGGCCAGAGATGGTGGGAGCAACAGCTGCAGGGCCACAGACATCCCCTCACCCCTGATGCAGCTGGATGGGCAGATGGAAACAGTTCTGTGAGTTGGAAGGGACCCCCAAGGCTCAGCTAGTCCAACCCACTGCAAACCAGGAACAGCAGCTAAAGACTCCCTTGACAATTGACCATCCACCTTCTGTTTGAAAAGCTACAAGGAAGGAGAGTCCGCCACCTTCCAAGGGCGTCCGTTCCTTCGTCAAACAGCTCTCACCCTCGGAAAGTTCTTCCTAATTTTCAGCTGGCACATCCTTCCTTGTCATTTGAATCCATGAGTTCAGGTCCTGCCCTCTGGAGCAGCAGAAAACAAGCTTGCTCCAGGTACATCACTGACGGAAACAGAGCCACTTGTGGGACGTGTCTCCTAGCTAGCAGCCACCTCAGGACTCCTCAGACATCAACTATCGTCAGTCCGAGGCTCCCTCTGCTTCAATTCACGGCCCTTGCCCTCCCCAACATTTCCTGAGGGCTTTCTTCTGCCTAATCTACGCTTTCACGGACATGATCCAGCAGGAACCTCTCCCCAACACAACTTCCCAGTGGACTGCGTCGCTTTTACTTTGCAGTGATCTCTCCTGCACCAGCAAAGAGGGTAATTTGCTTTGGGGGAAGATGTGTGAGAAAAATAAGGCAGAATTGCAGAACTGGAAGGGACTCAAAAGGCTCAGCTGGCCCAACCTACTGCAATGCAGGAATCTCAACCAGACAGTTGTGAAACATGCTATCAACAGCCTAAAAGAGAGACCAGGAAGAGCAGTCTGGCACCAACCCCCTGACATCTCTGGGCAGCTGCTGGTGCCTGTTCTTGCCCACCCCCAATAATTTTCCTTATTCCTGGGCCTGGCTATGCTGACTGTGGCTGGTGGGGAAGCTGGAGAAAGCACAGAGTGGGAGACGGCTCTCCTAATCCATGAAGTCCCACCGCCCTTCGGGGGCTTACCTCTGGCATGCAGAAGACACCCAGCAGACTGGCTGTCGTGAAAGCATTCTCACTGGTGTCTGGCCCAATGACGCCCACAACCTTGGGCAGGGAGTGGGTGTAGTTGGCAGCCACCACCAGCTGCCGGGCACCGCAGCAGCCCTCTCCGCCACCCTGGGAGAGGACGCTCAGCGTGGCGTACATGTTGGAGGATGCCGAGCAGGTGTCGTAGATCTCGTACCCCAGCGTGACGTTGGGCAGGAGGCGGCTGGAGTTGTTGATTTCCTCCACCGCCAGCCGCATGGCCTGGACCAGGTAGTAGCCGTGGTGACTCGCGTCGTACATGCTGCAGAAACAGGGAAAAGCCACAGGAGAAGATGGAACTAAAAGACAGGTGGGGGTGGGGGTGGATCCCAAATAGGACAGCAGCAAAATATTGCATGGTAGACTGCTCCTATGCAACAGGCTCCATTATGATACTCCATTCCATGCCCTCCCTCCTTGTTTCCTGCCCCGCAACCCTGAATTTGTCAGCATCTTTTTCTTTTTTTTATTTCTCTCTCTCTCTCTCTCTTTTATTATTTCTTTTTGGCTAACTCTATACTCATGTTCTGTGAGGGATGGAAGAGGAAAGGCTCTGTGTGAGAGGCAAGGGAGAGAGAATCTCCCAGGGTGGGAGGCTGGGGGAAGCGCCCAGGTGAGAGCTGGGATGATTTATATCCCATGGTGTGCATTAAGAGTAAATATATAACCTTTATAGAGGTTTTCTTCTTCTTCTCATCCTCCTCCTCCTCCATTTTCTTTCCTTTTCTTATGCTCTTTCTTTCTTATTTTTACTCTTGGTTTTGGTTTTACTGCTTTCTAAAACTTTTAATAATGATTATAAAACACAAACTAAAAACAATACTGAACTGTAAAATAAAATGGTTGAACAAATAAAACGAAACATAGATTGGTTGCAAACAAATGGACAAGTGTTCAGTTCTCACTGGGCTGCTTGGAGAGTTGTCCCCCTTAGTTCCCTCCTCCTCCTTGCCTGCTGATACTTGTCTTATTATGATTTCTGGAAACTGCTTTAGTCGAGTCATTGGTCCACCTGCTTCAAGATTCCCCGCAAGGTGTGGCAGCAGCTCTCTGGGGCTGCAGATGGGGGTCTCTCCCAGCCCTTGAGATGGTGAGGATTGAACCTGGAGGACCTTCTACTGTGCCCCTGAGCCACAGCCCTTTTTGTGCCCTGGTGGCACTGTTTTGATTGCATGAGCAATGGCACTCATAGCCTCCAACTTTGGAGCTCTTGATTTGTTTATGCAGCTTCTTTGGGGAAAATTGAATAGGAATTTCCAGCCTCCTTCATCTTTTATAAAACTGGAGGAAGCTGGAGGGTCAGGGATTCACTGCACATAACTTTGTCCCATGTATGTTACTTGTTGACACAAGACAATGTTTAAAGGAGATTTGATAAAATCCATGGAACAGGTGAGATCGATCAGTGGCCGTGAGTCATGATGGCTGCACGGAATCCTCCATATTCCAAAGGGGAATAGTCCTGGCTACCTTGGAGCAGACACAGCATGGCACTTCTTAATGGGTTTTCAGCTGAACTGCCTCTCAGAGGGACAAAAGAAAAAATGACAGCCTAGGAAATATCAGAACTGATTAACCATCATGCGAAACACAATAGCTGATGGCAAATAAGTAGGATGCCTGTCTGTTGCCAATACAAGCCTGGTGTGTGTGTTGAGGGATGGGGAGAAATGGTCTTAAGCTGACTGTGAGTCCACATTGGAATGGGCCTGTCTGCAGCTCCTTAGGAAAAGTCTAGAGGACGGATGCCACCACACACAAGGCTCTGCTGCCTGTAATGCTACTTCTGCTTGTGCAGAATGGTGGGATAGCAAGTAGAGGAGCCTCACTTGAAGGTGTAAGCATGTCTATGGGAGATGTTCCTTCAAGTACTTGACCGTGGAGAAGTTACTTTGGTATTTGCCGTTTTCATTTGCTCTTTTGCCAGGATAAAACATAGCTTGGGACCACATGCTTCCCAAACACAGATACCTGCATCCTACATAGGAAGATGACTTATCAGATCACTGGCCCATCAGACCACCTAGCTCAGTGTGGTTTACACTGACTGGCAGAAACTCTCCAGGGTTTCAGGCAGGGGTCTCTCCCCGTCCTACTTGGAGATGCTATTGGGAATTGAGCCTGAGACCCTCTACAAGCAAAGCAGTGAGCTATGGCACTTGCAATATTTCTGGCTCCTCTCACTTACCTGTCACAGATGGCAACTTCTGGCTTAGTTTTCTGGGGTTTGGTGATGTTACTCCGGTGAATCTGAAACAGCCCCGCAAGGGTATAATCTCCATCCAGCCTCAGCAGGGAAGAAATCCCCTGGTTTAAGCTCCCACTGGCACAGCAACAGAAGCCCCAAAGTAGCAAATATGAAAAGGGTGGGGAAGAGAGACTCATCCTGAACAGACCAGGGGAAGTCACTGTTGCAGCCACAAGGGCACTCTGCCTTTTGGGGAGAAGGAATACTGAGGCCAGTGTCCCTGAATCACCTGGGATCATTTGCATAACCCTACACACCTGTAAAATGCCTCAGAGCAGAGGGTAAGATATACATACACAGGAAACTTTCCTGGAGCGGGGAGGCAGCAGGATGCAAGCTGAAAACCAAATTGTGGGGTTTAATTTTCCTAACAGACTCTGCAGGAGAGTTGAAGTAAAATGTGCTCTCTCCTCCTGGGCTCCTTGTGGAATAAAATTAGACCCTATAAACACTTGCAACACTCTTCGTGCCACCTCTGTTACAATCATGTTGGCCACATCATGTAGGAATGGATGCACTAGCGGCCTGTGCAAGTCTCTAGTCCTCAGCTGCTAAAAAAACCCATGAAGCACCCAAAAGGAATGTATCATGAAAGATTGAAATGAAAGAGGAAGCAGCTGTGTTTTGACATGTTCACTGCCACGCTGTTACAATGCCTGGTTTTTGGGAAATAATTGGCACTTCCACCAAGCACGGGTCTATCACTGGACTCTATGCTGCTCCATGTCTGCATGATGACATCCTCATCCAAATGCTGGCCTGTATTATTTCCCCACTTAATCCAGATTATGGCTTCCATGGAAAATCCGATAAGGAAAGAAAACATATGCAGAAACAGTGAATCTTTATTAAAAGAGGAGAAAATGGGGATCCCCATGTGGAGGAGAACATGGGATGGTATTTTTGATGATGACACTTTGCTTTGCAGAATTTCTAATGGTATGTTTTGTAAAACACATAATACAGGTGAATGGTTAACCTTCCTCAGTCCACACTGACTTCCAGCAACACTCTGGGGTTTCAGGCAGGGTTCATTCTCAGTATAACCTGGAGATGCTAATGGTGAACCTGGGATCTCCTGGATGCAAGGCAGATGTTCTGCCACTGAGTTATGGCCCTTTCCTTTAATTCTTAAACTCTATACTGTAATCAGGACAAATATTTGCAGAAATGAACCAAACCAGTGGGTTGTTACCAATGCTGGTGATACTCCAAATAGACCAATTGGAACAAATTGATGTGGCATTGATTTCAGTGGGTCTGCTCTGAGAAAAACTCAGCTGGATGAAATCCCAGTATTGGGGAGAGTGCAATGATTTCCATTGCTCTGCCCATTTCCATCATGTGTAAACCCCATCACACTTTCCTTCCTTCCCTGGAAAAACAGCTTTGGGAAGGAGGGAAGTTTCAGCAGGGAATGAAGAGGTGTGCTTAACCCTTGTCCCACCTGACACTGGGCCCTGTCCAGCTATGCTCTACACAAAGTACGTAGATAGTCACTGAAATTAATGGACCTCAGTTTGTCATGGCCATGACTTTCAATGCATCTTCTCTGAGTGGGACTCTCTTCTACTTGAGTGGACTTGCTTTCTGTTTGCTGAAGCCCTTGGAGTGGCCGCTGATTGGCCTGATTCAGGAGGACTCTCCTTATGTTGTTACTTGATGTCATCGTGGTGCAAAAACATGCATGAATCTGGGCACCACCAATTATGGATCCTCTGTTTTTTTGCAGGGGATCCCTTCAAACTGAAGTGTAACAATCACAGAGACCCTGAGTCTCATGACACCACATAAATTGTGGTTCACATCGAGGCAGTGCTAAAAAGTGGCAAGTGGCAGTGCCAAAAAGTACCAGTCTGGGTCTATTTAGAGTTCAGTCGTTGGATACAGATCTGATCTGTGCTTTGATGGTAGCTGGTTGTTCTCTGTAAAATTTGTGAATTCAAAGGGTAATCCCATTATTATTTCCTGAATCCAACTTTCTTTTTTCTTTTTCCTTTCTCCTCCTGTGATGAGGCTGCATTTTAATATTTCAATATTTTAATCTTGTTTTTAAGTTGTATTCATTCAACTTGTTTTTATTATTGCTTGTTAGCCGCCCTGAGCCCGGCCTTGGCTGGGGAGGGCAGGGTATAAATAAAAATTATTATTATTATTAAATTGCAATGAGGTTGGACTAGATGACCCTTGGGTGTCCCTCCCAACTCTACTCTCTATTGTGTTCTGCTTTTATTACGTATTTTATTACGCTATCGCGTTTCTACTGTTAGCCGCCTTGAGCCCGTTTGTGGAAAGGCGGGAAATACATTTAAACAAAACAAAACACAGCTGGGGGAAAACCTTACAACGTCTCCCACGATTTGCCTAGCTACCTTTCAATTCCAACCTCAAACAAAAAAGTCTATTGCCCGGAAATTCAAATGAAGGGCTCCTATAATTTCCGGTGCTCCTTCTTATATCCGCTAGGCAACCATATGACGTCACGACGTTCCGAAACACGAAGCCGCTCTACCCGTTCCTGTCTCTATCGTCGTTTCCCGGCTCGCGAAAGGACGCGCATGCGCGCCAGCGGTCGCTTTGGAGACGCGGGCCGCCGCCGAGGCGAGGTGTGGGGATGGCGAATCGCCGCCTGAACCCGGCCAGCCTCCTCCGGCGGCAGAGAAGCCGGCGCAGGCGGCGAAAAGCGGCTCTGCAGTCTCCGCCTGCTCCGCCGGAGAAGAAGGCCCGCGGGGGGCCCGACGCCCTGCAGCGCTACGCCCGCGAGTTCGCCCGCGGCCTCCTCTCCGCGCGGCCATTGCAACCGCCGCCAACGGACGAAGGAGCCTCGGCTGAGGGAGAGATGCTGACGGCCGTCGAGGCCAAGGAAGGCAGAGCCTTTCTGCTCCTGCCTCAGGGGCAGGTGAGCGCCGAGAGGGCGTGGCTATGCAAATTTAGGACGCGCGCGGGTCCCCCTCCGCCGTTGGAGGCGTTACCAAATAAGGGAAGGGCGTGGCTTGGGAGTAGAAGGGGCATGGGCTAGCTGAGGTGCCGCTCAGGGAAAGGGCGTGGCCAGGAAACGCAAGAGGCGTGGTTATGCAAATACAGAGAATGGACTCCAACTCATGGGTTCTCCATTGGGTGGACTAGCTGTACGGTATAGGCCAGCAACTTACACGGAGTTTGCATCTAAATTCTAAATCACCTCTGATCGAAACCCATTTGGTTCCATGGTGGGTAGGATTGCCAAAGTCATTTGTCCTGGAACCCTGCCCCCTTCTTCCCCTTTTTAATCTTTTAAATAAAAAAATTCTGAATGTGCACACATTAAATGCGCATAAGTTGCGGGCTTACTGTACAAGGAAGGATGTGTCTTTGTGGGGGTGTGACTAGGTAGCAGAAGGGGCAGGGGGAAGTGGGCAGGTAGATATGGAAGGACTGTAGTGGTAGAGTATCTGTCTTGCGTGCAGAAGGGCTCCTATCTCAAGCCTTGAAAAGTCATTGTGTAGAATAGATAATTTGGAGCTAGATGGACCAATGGACTGAGTCATTATAAGTCAGCTTCATATTTCAGTCAGGCCTATATTCAGAACCATGCGGAATACTGTAGAATCTAACTCTGATTTTAGCAGAAGGATTGTAGCTCAATGATAGATTATTTGCTTTTCGTGCAGAAGGTCCTTGCTTCAGTCCCAGGTGGCATCTCCAGATAGGGCTGAACGAGACTCCTTGTCAGAAACCTTGCAGAGCTTTGTAATTGCAGACAGTAATAATCTAGCTGGACCAATGGTCTGACTTGGAATAAGGCAGTTTCTAATGTTCCTAGAACATCCTCTGTGGCCCTTCAGCTGTTCCCATCAGCTGGCCAATGATGGAAGTCCAACAGTACTTGGAGGACCAGTATCCAGAAATGATTATTATATAATTCACCCTGAGACCCCAGAATGGGTTACACCATTAAAATGTAATATTAAAAGCAGTCTAGGACAACTTCTCTGGGTAATGTTAAAAGGGGCAGCCAGCATTTACATATTAGTTTGCTTATTTACAGTAGTTATTTTCTACCTGTCAGGCGCTGACATTCACTGGCAAGTGTTCCCTGACATGCCTGTATGGCTCTGTACGGGTGTTTGGGTTCAACATCGTTCCAGATCAGCCCCCGTATCACCTCTTCTCCCCCTACTCCCACTGTGCTCTCACCATTGAAGCTGTGGCTTATAAGGAGCCAGAAAAATCTGGGAAGGAAATGAAAGCAGAGGCAAAGTCCATCCTCCGAGCATACCTTGTGCCCCGAGGTAAGTTGGAATGGAGGGTGGGCCCTGAACTTGTTGTTCCTGTGAGAGGGTGACCTTGGATGTTTGAAGAAGAATATGATGTGCTTTGTGCTCACACAGAGCTCTGACTCTCAGGGATCAGATTGTTAAAAAAGGCTTTTGTGGACAGGCTGTCTAGTGTGTGTTTATATATACCCATGCGCATCCCTTGAAATTCTTTTGGATTTTCTGTGTGCAGAATAGATATCTTTGATGGGCATGATTTTGACCTGTGGCCCTTTGCCACAGACAGGTCATTTTGCTGTTCTTTGTTGCAGTCTGGTTAGGGGAAAACCCTGGATAATAAAATAATAATAAAATAATAATAAAAATTCACATCCAGCAGCTCTCCCTTTCAGCCTAACGCTGTTCACAGGGTGGTTTTGTTCGTTTCCTGAAATATTTTATATTGCTGTTTCACAAGCTGTGTTTAGTATTTTACACTAAAAGAAATGCAACATATACACAAAAACAAGCCGTTTATAAATCACGATAAATACACATTTTAGACAAAGCAGCCACAGAAAATTTAAGTCCTAATTGAAAACATGGAGACTTCTCAAAAAAAACAACAAAAACAGCTGTGTTTGTGCTTCCCTAACTTCTTCTGGAAGAAGGTTCCAGAGCTTGGGGCCTGTTGCCAATAAAAGCGAAACCCAGGCTCCTAATGTCCGGACCTGTTGAATAGTAGGAATAGAGAACAAGATTGAGTAAGCCACAGTTGGGTAGCTGCCTTATTGTGAGAATAGCTCTCTGTGTGTATGCTTTGCTTCCCTGTGCTCTGTAGAAAAAGCTCATGTGCAAATGTGAAGACTTCCAAGACTGAGGCAGGCTCCACTGGAAGCCACTGGAAGCCCTTCAGAACCACTGCAATTATTATGGTTTTCTGTCCTGATCACAATGGCCTTGAAGCATTATGAGGGCCAAGCAGGAGGCTTACTCTCTCATTTGTGGTTTCATCCTTTGTCTTTCCAGATACAAGATGCAAACTGATGAAAGACTTCATTCCTCAGTGTTCCATGATTTTGTTGGAGCGTCTGGATACTCCAGCGACTAGGTTCATTCACAGCTACTCAAATTTCTCCCACATATTCAAAGCAAAGGTGAGTTCCTTCTGTCCTCTGAGTTTTCGCAGAACTGATTGAGGATGGCCAGGATACACTGTAAGACCTGGTATCATGTGTTCAGTCCCCATGTTAGCCGCCCTGAGCCCGGCTTCGGCTGGGGAGGGCGGGATATAAATAAATTTTATTATTATTATTATTATAAGCAGGGCCTCTTGAATTTGAGTAGAACCCTCTGTGTGATGGGAGACCCTGATAAAGCAAGATTATACAAGGGAAGTTCAAGGACTTGGTGGGGGGTGTGATGCATGTGAGAACATGCCTTTCTTTACAGTTTGAGCATTCACACCTGAAGTCACCCACTAATGAAAAATGCTGACTATGTGGCCTATATCAAATTTCTGTTTGGGCTAATTACATGGATTTCAATTGAGCTGCATTGGTCCTGGGTCTTGGGTATCCTTTTAGGCCTCTTGTGGGGATGAAGCTGCTCTGCTGGGCAATCAAGGCTTCCTTTGTGTTAATGTTTCTTGGATTTGGGGCCTTTTAATTTATCCTACACTTAGGCCTGAACTCCAATGGATATATCCGCTTTTTGGGTGTTTGTCACTTAGCCAAATACTTGCTAGCTAAGGCCAATTTGCAATGAACATTAAGACCCCTGCTGGATTCATCCAAAAGTCCATCTGATCCAGCATCCTGCTCTCCACAGGAGCCTCTCAGATGCCTCTGTGAAGCCCACAAACTAGTTATGAAGCCAAATGCCCCTTGAACCTGCCATTCCCTAGCTGTTGGTATTCAGAGGGATGCTGTCTCTGAAGTTGGGGGTTCTTAATACCTGCTAATAGACATACAGTCTAGCCTGCCCCCCTTTTTTAAAATGGATAAAACCACCTTCAGACAAATGCCTTCTCATTCCTAGAGACAGAAGGCTCCCAGTTTCACTCCAGAGGATACAGTGCTCGCTTCTGTTGGTGCTGGGAAGCAGGACCCCAGGAATGGCCTGCTGATGTCGGAAAGCACATTGTCAGCAGTTGAAGAGTTAGTCCAAGCATGCCAAGGTGAGTAGCTTAAAGCTAACGTGAGCAAGGGTGAAGTGCAGCTGTAACCTAAATGGAGCAGTGGTTGTATCTGAAGACTTGTTAAATAAAAATGAAGCCAATGGGGCCCTCCTTTGACCACAGAGAAAGAACTGGGCCAAGCTGTATTCTCTGATTCTAAGCTTGGAGGGAGAATCTGTTTCTGCTTGGTCTTTTTTTATTGAAAAAATATGTTGGTCATGTTAACCTCCTGTGAGATTTCATGTAGCTGTGCCAGTTGTGTGTGTAAGTTCTTATCCTCGAATAATCATTTGAGATTGTAACTTCACTGGGGCAATTATGTTCAGATACTGTGTTTGTGTTTCAGATGAGGATGAAGGCTGCCCTATAGTCTTGGTTTGTGGCCCCAAAAGTGTTGGCAAGTCAACTTTTAACAGATACCTGATTAATATTTTGCTCAACAGGTGAGTTCTCTGGTGAAGGCTGCTATGGCTGTTTGCAATGAGAGAGCTTCTTTCTCCCAACTCGTTTCCTATTTTCTTGGTCAGGGGTGGCGGGTGCTGTTTTATCTCCTCCCACCGTGGGCTGTCAGCTCTCTCATCCTTGTCTGGCTATCCTGCCTTTGTTCCTTTTGCCAAAGCAGTCTCTAGGATTCCAGTTTTGAAGGCCTAGCACTTGTAAGCATGTATCTCTTAGATTTTGCAATGCTTCTTAATACCAGCTTCTGGAAACCACAGGAGGAGAGAGTACCCTCCCTTGGCCCTGCATTCTGGTTTGCCACAGGCATCTGGCTGGCCACCGTGAGAGAAGGATGCAGGATTAGATGGGTCATTCTGATCCAGCTCAGCTCTTCTGATGTTCTTATAACCATCCTGGTTGCTGACAAGAGCAGGTTGGGGGGGGGGCTGCTGATCAGAATATTCAATTTTTTGCTTTAGCTTCAGGCTGGGTTTTCCAGTGACGGCAGTCAAAGGCATTCTGTTAACATTTGTATCATTTTCCTCTTCTTAATTGTAGCCTTCCCTGCATTGAATTCTTGGACTGTGATCTGGGGCAGCCAGAGTTCACGCCTCCTGGGTGCGTTTCCCTAATTAACGTAACAGAGCCGCTTCTGGGTATGTGCTTTGGAGGCATTTTCAGAGTGATGTGAAATGTCTGGACGCCTGTTCTGTGTGGCTTTATTTGTTTTATTTATTTAACAATAAATGACTGTAAGAAAACCTCTAAGCGGCTTACAGAAATATAAAACACAATATTAAAGTTATCATTGAAGACAGGTATTGTAAATTATACCAGTGATGATTAAAATCAACAGTAGCTAAAAGTAAATAAAATGCATGTCAACCTACTATGTACCTGAGTAGGCTGGCCTTAACAAAAAAAAATTTAGCAGGCGCCAAAAAGAGTTCAGTGAAGGTGCATGCCTGATGTCAACAGGCAGGGGGTTCCAGAGCGTAGGTGCTGCCAGAAGATCAGTTTCTTACAAGTGCAGAATGAGCATTATTTGGCACTTGTGTCAGTGTCAGATCTGCTGATTGAAGTGGCCGACTGGACATATATGTGGGGTAAACTGATCCTGCAAGTAAACTGGTCCCAACCTCCAGGACTTTGTAATAGTAATAATAATTCCTTGAATTTGGCCCTGGAGCAGATTGACAACCAAGGCAGATCTCTGATTTGTTACGTGCTGTTTTATGCTGACATGGTCTCACTCCCATCAGAAACCGTGCTGCAGCATTTTGTGCTAACAGCAGTTTTTGGATCAAGCACAAAGGAAGCCCCGCACAGAATTTACTTTCTGGTGTGAGTGGAGCTCTTCTTGGAGCACCAGCCTTTCTAAAGGGATCAAAACCAAACTGGAGCAATGACCTGCTTTCCTGTTAGAGGTTGAGCCACCCCTTGGGTGGATAAAGTGCTGTTGCAGCTCTTTTGAATATGTGCAGTTCTGTCAATTTCTTCTCTCCTTTTAGGTCCACCGTTCACTCACCAGCGTACACCGCGCAAAATGGTTTACTTTGGGGCAACCAGTTGTGAGCAGGACACTGAAAGATACATTGACACGCTGAAATACGTGTTCAGTTCCTACGAGAGAGACGTTCCTCTGGTCATCAACACAATGGGATGGGTGAAAGGTAAGGCATTAGGGAGCTTCTGACTTTTTCTGCCATGGGGTCAACTGGGCGCAAGTTTGATCCTATGTTGGCCCAAGGCGAGGAAGGTGGGGATGTGGGAACTGTCACTGAGGCCCATCTCTCATTCTTACCTGGCCTTTTCAGTTGACATATCTCTTGCTTATTCTGCTTCTAGAACCCTAATCTGTGCAGGGTACTGGTAGCCAATGTTATTGCTATTTAGAGTAGACCCATTGAAATTAGTGGACATGGCTAACTTTGACCCATTAATTTCAGTGTGTCTACTCTTCATAGAACCCTTGACTCGGTGCACCTCCCAAACCCCCAGCTTCTGGCTCTGGGGACTTCACCAGATTTGGAACATGGCTGCAGAGGCAGCTCTGGCAACCCAGTAAGGCTAGAACTGTGCTTGAAGGGAAGCTGGCACCTGCCCTTCCGTAAAGATCTCAGCAAAGTGAACAGCAGAGGGTGGGGAAGCAAAGTCTTCATTTGCTTTAATACAATATCCCTTCTCTTCTGGAATCTATTCTCAGTTTGGTATTTCTGTTTTTGTTTGCAAAGTCAGCATTTTCTGTGCTTGTTTGGAATTGCAGTACTGAAACTGACTGGCAGAGAGGGAATATGAGGTTGGCCCTGGCCAAGTATATTCATGTAATTCTGGTTCTAAGCTTCAGATTTCATTAGAATGTCAGGTATGTTTCAAAGGTGAGGAATGGCAGGTGGAAGACACAAGGTACTGAAAGTTAGGATGAAGGAGCTATGCAGGGAACTCACGCTTTGAGCTATGAGAGTGCAGGATGTGTGTGCATTCCTTTAAGAAGGACCCAAGCTTCTCTCTTTTAACGGCCATAAAAATTGTGACCATGGAGGCAAAGCCTGCTGAAATTGCCGAAGTGTTTAAATCAGGTAGACTTGGGTGCCCTGCAAAACCTTTTTCTCTTTCTCCCTCCAGCTCAGCAGCTACAGAGGCCTGAAATGATGTGCTCTCGCTTGATGCAGCAGCTTCACTTTGCACCCTATAACATGTGTTCCATCCTTTTCGTTGAATTCCCACATTCCTGCACTGTTCAGACATGCTCTTGTTTTGTCCCCTGGTTCAAAGGTGCCGGATTGCTCCTTTTGATTGACGTAATTCGGCTGCTGGCGCCTAGTCACATCGTTCAGATCAGTGCGGAAGACTTCAGGGACATGCCTCAGCTATCCCCAGAATATATCCATTGCACTCCTGGCCTGCACACAAGAGGCAAAGCACTCCTCCGGCGCAAGAGCCTGAATGGGATGGAGGACTCAGGGCAGCAGGGCTTGGCCCAAGCAGGCTTCCACCCTCCACATCCTAGCCATCAATTGCTGTGTGTCCAGCCAGAGTTCCCAGGAGCAGGGAACGCTGGCACTGGGTAAGTGCCATGCAATGCCATGTGGGGACAGGGGTGGGTGGGGTGGAGAGCAGGACAGGGTAAAGTGATACCTTAAGGCCTTTCCATGACTAGCTAGCCTCACTTTGCTGGCGCCTCTGCTTGCCTTTGAGAGTCCTTGACCCACTCTTTCTGCATCCCTTCCTGTCTGTCTTGTAATGTATATTACAAGCAGGTCACTAGCAAACTGTTGCCTAATAGTGTACTTGCAATAACATCAAAAGAGTACTGTGGCATTTTAAGTACTGTTTGTGTGTGAGAGAGACACTAGCGGGAGGGGGGCTCTGCCTCCCTTCTTGCTCCGCTTGTCAACCCCCACCATATTAACTTCCTGGAGCTTCCCCTTCCCATCCCATGCACCTACTAAACCCACTTTTCACCTTCCCAACCCCATTTCTGTGGCCACCTCTCTTTTCTATTCTGCAACCCTCCTTTGCGCTGTTGTTCTCACCTTCAGTCCCATGTCCCTCCCCTCCTTCCCCCTCATAAGGCTAGCCAGAGAGTGTGCTTCCCAACCAGTCTCTGATCTATTTCTCATTTTGCTCCTCTAGACGCACCCACAGCAGTGTCCTACGAGACATGGCAATCATGGCGTACTTGGGCCAGCTGCAGCCCCCAGACGCGGAATCTGTGTTTCCTTTACACAGCCTGATACCCTATCAGGTAAATGTGCCTACGCAGCAGAGCTTTGTGTTAGTATTGTCATTACAGAGGCTTTGTGTAAGCAGACAAGATGCAGTTACCACTTGGGAATTGTTACCCTAAAGACCTTCGGAGGATTCTCTCTGTCCTCTTTCAGCCCAGGCTGCTTTCAGTCCATCCAGCCTGGCATTGTTTTCTCTGGCGGGCAGCAGCTCTCCAAGGTCTCAAGCAGAAGTCTTTCCCCAGCTTGGCTTCCTGACACCCTTTTGAAGATGTGAATTATCTTGCATGTGCAGAGTACATACTTTGTCACAGAGCTCTGCCCCCTCCTCCCTCAAGTATTCCCAGCAACTTGTTCCCAGGATTTGGCATCCAGAGGTATTCTTCTGTAAAAATAAGCAGGAATTCCATTTCTGGCTGGTGATGCCAAGCTGTCATTAGCAGATGTAGCCCACATGATTTTGTATAACTGAAACAAAGCAAATTGCTGGTTGAGTTTACGCTCTTGCTTCTTGTTTCCCAGGTACCTTTCAATGCCGTCGCCCTCAGAGTCATACACACAGACGTTGCTCCTGCCCACATCTTGTATTCTGTCAATGCCAGCTGGGTTGGCCTCTGCCAAGTGCCAGATCAGGTGCCGTGTAACGCAGACGGGCCGGTCTTGTTGACGCACACCCCCATCTGCAACTGCCTGGGCTTTGGTAAGTGTCTGGCGTTTGTAGCACCCCTCTCTTCCTGTTTTTTAAATCCTTAGTCTTTTGTAAAATGAAAACAGTCCATCATAGTGGGAGTGCTTACCCTTTCCACTGGGAACTGTTCAGAATCAAAAAGGGGCAGCAATGCACGGACTTCGGTTGACCTTGGTAGATAGCCAAAATGTATACTTCCCACCCAGCTTCCCCTTCCCCTTGAGAGGGAGGACCTTGTCTAGCCAGGGCAGGTGATGCAGGACTACACAGACAAATCCCCTTCCCTTTTGCTTGTAAGAAGCAGCGTCCCCTCTTGCTAAGCTCTGTGGGTTGGCTACCACTATCTGGCTCATGTGCTCTGCCCCCAAAGTGCTCCAAATATTTATTCCAGTGAAATTATATCTTGACCTTTCTGAGCGCAATTTGCACTATTTGGATTAAAAAATATATATTACAGTATGTAATTAAAATAAACACCAGTTAAAGAAAAGAAAAACCAAAGCAGCAGCAGATAAATATGAACTAAAATATTGTGATTAAAAACCAAGTAATGATTTATCTTTCGCCCAGAAGTAGATGTCTAGATAGTTGCAGAATGTTGCTAAAATGTCCAGAGGTAACCTTAGTTGTGCCAGCCTGCTAAGTGGTTCTGGAATACTCAAGGCTTGTTCTTCATATGCCCCTTTCTACAGGAATCGTCCGAGGGGTGGACACAGACAAGAAGCTGTACCACATTCTGACACCAGTAGCGCCACAGAACTTGCGATTTGTGAATTGCTTACTGATTGGAAGTATCCCTATTCCTAATTGCATCTTCCTGAACCAAGTAAGGACTCTTCCTTCTATTTATCCTGAACCCACTGCCAGCCAGAGCTATTGGAGAATCTGAGTTTTAATATTCGGAGGGAGAAAGCAATTTCTCACCCTGCCCCTATTTCTTTCTACAGTTCACAAATTCTTACTGGGTAATGCTCACATTGCTCCTAGTGTCCTATTGGCCTTAAAACCTTAGAGTCTAATAGATATGTTTGGTGTTTTGTTTTTTAAACCTAATGAGTCTTTTGCTGGCATTTGCCACGTGTGTGTGTGTGTGTGTGACAGACACAAGGTGTCCTATAACACTGTCTTTTCTTTGTCAGGTGGGGATTGAAGGGGAGATACCCTATGTCACGTCGGAGTATAACTATGACATTTCAGGTGCTGGGAAATTGAAATTGAAAAAGCATCTTAAGAGGAGAGAACATATGCAGCCATGAGCTCCAGTCTAAATCCTCCTCTGCAGGAACTGATCAGCTCAAGAGACATGGCATGTTCTCAGGAGACTTTCCACAGGAGACCAGTTACAATTTTCACAGCTGAGAGTGTCATGCTGATCTGCTGTCATGTTTTATTCATTTGTGTGTTTTCTTTACATCCTGAAAAATTAAACTTTTGATATAAACTGCCTTTATGCCACATTCTTTGAGGTCCTTGGTGCAGGATTCACCAAACAGTGGCCCTTTTGAGTGTGGGTGAAATGATGCTTCTTTGCTGTTCCATCACTCTTGTTGTCATGTGCTGGCATGTGTTTCAGTTTTCAAGAGTCTGCAACAATTTGGTATTTACTGTTCCTCTCTTTTCTGTGAAATTTGGTTTAGGCTACCAAAGATGTAGTGGTGGTGAATATCTGGTTTCAAACAAGAAATAACCAGGCTGCAGTTGCTGCCTGCAGAGGGAGCTGTGTCGCTCTCGCAGTGCAGTGAGCTTGAATGTTCTGGGTGCAGCCTTAACAGCCTTTTACCAAACAGCTCCGTGCTGAGAGGACTCTTGGCACAGGCTGTCTGGCTTCCTGAAGATGCTGTAGCTGCTGCTGCTGCTTTTGAGTCCCTTATTGTATTTGGAGAAGATTCAAGGGAGCCAAGCTATTTTCATTGAAACAATGCTTCGCCCAGGCCAGAGACCCTATTGATTCAAAGCTGCACTGCAGGAAAGGGATCTACTGCTGAGTCGGCTTGGTTTTTCTCAGGGTGTGTAACATCCTTTGTCTACCTGGGCTCCTTTGGTTGTTTTGGACTACAATTCCCATCAGCCCCAGCTAGCACAGCCATGCTGGCTAGAGCCATTGGGACTTGTAGTCCATCGTAGTCTCTGTTTTTTTCTCTTAAGATCTAGCGATTCGGTCTCATTTCCATTCTCATCCTTTGGGCCAGGGAACTATGCCTCACACAAGCTACTTTGATTTTAATCTAATGGTTTTAAGGAGCTAGCTGCAGACAAAATGTGGTTGAGATCATGTTGCTCAAGCTGCCTGATCGACTTATCTAAAGTCCTTTGGTTCTTGAACTTGCAGTTTTGAAATCCTAGATTTTGATCAAGAAGTTGGCCTTTGTGTGAACAGGCATCAGTGCACAGCTGGATTCAGTCATCTTAGTGTACAGTGGTACCTCGGGTTACAGACGCTTCAGGTTACGGACTCTGGTAACCCAGAAATATTACCTCAGGTTAAGAACTTTGCTTCAGGATGAGAACAGAAATCGCATGGTGGCAGTGCAGTGGCAGTGGGAGGCCCCATTAGCTAAAGTGGTGCTTCAAGTTAAGAACAGTTTCAGGTTAAGAACAGACCTCCAGAACAAATTAAGTTCTTAACCTGAGGTACCACTGTATACCTTTTAGATAGGGATGAGGAACTTACAGTTTTTCAAATGTTGCATTAGCCAAGGGCCAATGATAATAGGATGCAGAGGACACAACAGCAGCAGCATTATTATTTATTAAATTTATGTTGTCATCCACTTTTGACTAGAGCATCTTCATTCCTCTGATAACATGGGCTCTAATCTGTGAAAGCTTAGGCTACAATAAATCTGCTAGTCTTCAAAATAAACCCTCTGGAAAGCACTGATTCTGGATCCCATATTATGTGAAACAAAGAGTCTTGTTGAAGCTTAAGTACCAATAGATCTATTACAGTGTTAGAAACTGAGATATGAAAGCTAGGGGCTAAATGGCACCTTAAACCTAGGTTACAGGTGCAGCAACGGAATGTCTAGGCCACTTTTTTTATATAACATGAATGCAAGGCTGAAAATGAATGAACTGCAGCTAAAATATTATGTTCATTTTCCCCATGGTCTAGTCCTTCCCCAGCCCACCTCCCTAATATTCTTAAAAGGGTCTCTTCCCCAGTCTTCAGAGAGTAGCTAGAAGTGGGGAGGTAGAAAGAGCTCCTCCTTTCCTTCCGCTCTGCTGTTTTAATCTGAAATCTTAGGTACAATACTGCACCCAGAACTCAGAAACTACTTGCGCTAATGAAATTCCCTGTCGCAAAATGCGCCTAGAACAATGGTTTCTAGCACTGATCTTTGGTTTTGAGCACTGATCTAGCATGGCTCAAGCTTTCATGCAACAGGGTGTGCTTCATCAGATGCCTAAATTGAAAGATATGTGTGTAGCATATGGGCAGGTGGGGGAATGGAAGGAAGTGAAGTCAGAGAGGAACGAAATGTGAAACAAGTCAGTGATAAAAGCAAATTACATTGGTGATGGGCATAAACGTCAATTTCTGTTGAAAGTTTCTCATTCCCCCCCCCCAGTGTTAAATTCACTTTTCCACATTTCTTCAGCAGTTTTTTAAAATTATTTTTAAAGATCCTCATGAAAATTCATCAGCATTTTAGTGCAGATTTATTTTAGTAAATTCATTTTTGTTTGAAGCTTTGACTAAAGGCACACTTTTGCAAGCTGTTTCCCTGATATCATTTGTGAATGTTCTTTTCACTAGTATATGCTTTTTAAAACACACATTTCCCCCTAAGATATGTGCATTTTTGTTCATATTGTTTGGAAAACTGCAAACTGAAAAATTTGGAGAAGTGCAGCTTTCGTGGTGCAAATTAAGCAGTTTCTCATTAAAATGCAATTTCCCCTTCATCTCTGGTGACAGCAGAGAAACCCTGGTGATTGATAAGCTAATTGACACATGTAGTGTAGTGATAAAAACAAACACCCTTTTGGGTTGTATCCAGCTATATTCTAGTTGGAGTAAACCCATTGAAATCAACAGCCATAAGGTTAGCCATATTGATTAATTCCAGTAGGTCTACTTGGCAGTATGGCTCCAACCTTTCATCCTGATTTGGTTCACAAGTAGATAGCCTAGGATATCTTGACGAATTGCACTCCAGCTGTTTTCTGCTGCTGTCTCCCATTTGAACTTCTGCTGATAGAAATTATTTTGTACTGCCTTAAGATCGGTAATGGAGTGTCCTGGAATTGCCGCTTTTCCTGTTCAATATGTACAGCATCTGATGTATTCTATTTACAAATTGTCCCAGCTCAGATCTCCCTTGGAGTGGGAGAATTTACTATTCAAGTCTACAAACAGCTACCTTAAAGCCACTTTTAAGTAATTCAGAGAGACCACAGGAAATCCACTCCTCCGTCCCCATTTAACTATTCCTTTTTGTGTGAGAGCAACCTACGGGGAAAAGATGAACTTTACCAGTTTTTGTTTTCTTGAAATGGGAGGGCTTTGTGTTGGGGTTCGCAACCCGGGACGTTCTCATTGGCTGCCGTTGGCAGCCGAAAGAGTTAAAGTGTTAGCTTAATGTGTTCTTAATTCTCCCCATATGGCCAAGTCTGGCTGCACAGGAAAAGCTTTGGCTGACAATCTACCCTGAACAGTGGCTAGGGTAAATATGGACGCCATCTGTGCAGTGCTTTAGACGGGTGGGGAGGGGATTGGAAATCACATATGAAATATCAGGCTCTGAGGCAGCCAAAGTTTTAAATGTATCTTATCAGAGACAGAATAGCACAGATGTTCATAGGCAAAAGGCAGGCACCCCTCTGCCTGTGGAACGAGCTGCACAAGCCTTTGAATCTGAAATAATCGGGCACCGGGGTGGGATGGGGGAGATGAAATCAGGGGTGCGGTGGTGCTTCCCTTAGTTGGTTCTGAGTAGCTGGTTGCTGTAGCAACTGGTCCTGCCTGCCTGATGCTCAGTGGCCTGTGCCTTGAGCTTTTCTAAGGGACTTTGCTTCGCTGGCTGATTTGTTTGCATGGCGGGTTGTGGGTAAGAGAGTGAGAGCTAAACCCAGTGCAGTAAACCGGGCAGACTCGGAGGAGCAGCAAAACTGAGCCGTGGAATAACGCTTGGGAAGTTCTCCCCCCCCCACCTGGTGGGTGCCAAGGCTGGAGGGACGGCTTGGTTGCCGAGTTCATTTTCGGTGGGGGTGGAAGTGTGTGGCCGCCTGCCAGGAAGGGGGAAGGCGCAGAAGCGGGAATCCAGACGGCGAAGGCACATGAAACGGACAACCCTAGGAAGCCGGTGGTAAAATATACAACGCCCAAGGGAGGCTCTCTGCTCTGGAAAGAAAGAAACGTGGAGGAGGCCAAGAGGCGCATACTTTGCTCTCGCCGTCCGAGTGGAAAAGCTTGAGCAGTGGGAGTCTGGCTGCCGAGCACCAGGGCTTTCTCACTCCCTTCCTGAAGGGTGCAGAGCAGCGCTGAGCCCCTTTCTGTTTTGATCTCTTCACTTTGTGACTGCTTCTGCTCTCTGGACTGCTGTCTGCCCACCCACTGCACTCCCTGGGACTCTGGCCCCGCAAGAGGCAAGGGGATGAACTCGGTCCTGACCAAGTATGGCTCCCCACCTCGCACCTGGCTCAACCTGCGCTTGGGAACAAGTAAGTGGTAACAGTCATGAAATAGGCTGGGGGGGGGGGAGGAGAGATCTGCCACTTCGGGGCAGTTAGCTGTAGCCTGGTGTTTTGTGACTGTAAGGTCTCTGCAGCCTGGAATGGGTCTTCCATGTTCAGGAGCAGCCTACACCTGAAATAACTGGTGCTACGGGCAAACGGTAAGGCTCTTCCTTTCATGCCTGGCTGGTGGGTTTTATTGAGATATCTTGGTGGCCCCTGCGGGTTGTGGGGCTCCATGGGGCCTTTTGTCTCATCCAGCAGGGCTGCCCCTTGAGTTCTTTACTGCCAGTTCGGGTTTTCTTCTGCCATGCACCCCACATCACTAACATTCACAAGGGGGCACAATGCTATAGTTTAAAAGCCAGTGTGGTGTAGTGGTTAAGAGCGGTAGTCTCGTAATCTGGGGAACCGGGTTCACGTCTCCGCTCCTCCACATGCAGCTGCTGGGTGACCTTGGGCCAGTCACACTTCTTTGAAGTCTCTCAGCCCCACTCGCCTCACAGAGTGTTTGTTGTGGGGGAGGAAGGGAAAGGAGAATGTTAGCCGCTTTGAGACTCCTTAAAGGGAGTGAAAGGCGGGATATCAAATCCAAACTCCTCTTCTTCTTCTTCTTAAAAGTGTCTTGAGCTCCTTGCAGATGATGATATTGCTTCTCGGACCCCAAATGGAGCAGTGAGAGACTCTAGCGGTGCCTGTGCTTACCTAGGGTTCGGTTTCCTTGGCATGAAGGTCAGCAGAGACTGGTGTCATTAGGATGTATGGTTTTATTTGCACGTATCTACAACCTGAGCATAGGATGGAGGGGCTCACAGCATTAACCCCCAAACAGATCTTGTTTCCCCATTAGGGTCCCAAGGTAGCCCCAAGTCACAGCTTTGGGTCCAGCACAGAGCAAGGCATGCCTCTGCATCTCCAGCTTACAGCACAGCCAAAAAACACAACCTCTTGTCTCTTGTTCTTCTACCTTACAAGGTGATGTCACTTCCAGCTAGGTGATGGAGCTTGCCCCCATTTGTCTCTATGACAACAGAACAACCTCTTTCTAATATAAATGGCAGCACTCAATCATTGCCTTAACAATGAATCGGGTTGGGCTGTTTTCCTCTTATAGATTCTAACCTCACCTATACAGGATCACAGGTTTGGAAGGGGCCCACGGGTATCATACAGACTGACCTCTCTAAACCTGTAGCAATATCCTTTGGGACCCGTCCAAAGGCCTAGCTGTCCGTCATCTGTCCTCTCTCACACTGTGGCCAAACAGATGATTCTGGAAAGCCTGCAAGCCTCCTCACTTGCAATTCCAAGCAGCTGGTAGTCACAGGTATTCAACCTCCTGCCCTGGAGGAAGCATAGGGCCTTTTTGACTAGCCTTTGATAGCCCCATCCGCCAGGTATTTGTGCAATCACCTTAATAAAGCCATCCAAGTTGGTGGTACTTCATGTTGTCCTGAATATTCATCTTCCTCAGATGACCCTGCTGGGTTCTAGTATTATTAGAGAGGAAGAAAAACTCTGTTCACTTTCCCCACCTCGTATCTAATTTTATACACCTCTATCATGGGTCCTTCCTTTACTCATCCTGTCCTATGACGAAAGTTGTGGCCAAAATCAGTTTCTTTTCCCACTGGAGGGGAGAGGACTAAAGAGCCCTTTGCTTGGGTTTCTGCTTGGGCAGGCCAGTGGCAAGCTTATCTCGCTAGCCCTTCAGCCTTGCTCTGGGAAAACAACAGGGTACAGTGGCCAATGAAAACTGTAGACCCTGCTGAGATCCCCGTAACTGCCTAGAATGCAGCCATCCTATTTAGCACTGGGCCTGTTGAGTTCAATGCCACTACTGACCAGCAGTGGCTCCCCAGGGGTCCAGATGAGACCCAGTGTCCCCCTACCCTGCATAAACATCGAGTTCCCTCCTTTACGTATGAAACCAAGTATGTGGCTTTTGATAATGCAGCGATTCTGAGCCAGAAGTGGGAGAGAACTGGTGATTTTATAACCCTGGCTACCTCTTTGGCAACTAGGACAGACAAAACAAACTGTTCTGAGCATTCCCCCCCCCCCTAAAATAAGCAAAGGAGACACTGATAAATTAGCCAGCTGGAAAAGGGTTCACCCTGCCTGCTTTATTCTCCCAAATCATTTCCTTCCCTATTATAGGGAAATGCTGCTTGTTTTTGTGCATCTCAGGAATGAAGCAGTCCTTGAATGTTTTCTTTAGCTGTTTTCTTCTTCTTCTCCTCCTTCTCTCTCTCTCTCTCTCTCTCTCTCTCTCTCTCTCTCTCTCTCTCTCTCTCTCTCTCTCCCCCAGTGCCTTGTTCTCTCAGACCCAAGAAATGTTGGTGATAAAGGCAGGGAATCCAGGTGGCACCCGCCCCCCTGCACTGCTGAACCCGGGGCAAAAGCAAGAGGCAACTTCTCCCTGTTTTGAGATGCTGGGGGACGTCTCAAGAGCACCATTCTCCACCCAGGACTGCATTCAGTCATGGGGGAAATTCTCTTAGATTTCCTGATTCCAGCGGTACAGCTTCTGTCCCGTTTTCTAACATTCCTTTCACGCTGCAGTACCCATTCTGTTCTGCAACAGTGGCTTTCGGACCAAATATACCAGCATGCAGTGCTAAATTTCGTTCACGCCAGTGGGCATGGTGTGGCACAATGATGACTCTGCCATTGGACAATGTCCCTCCCCACTTTTCACACATGCCTGCTCCCCCCGCCCAAGATTCACCCCACCCCACCCCCGTGAAAATTGCAGGAAATAAATGTATAACCTCCCCAAATCTCATCACTTTACTCTTATGATTTTCCAAAGTTCAAGGCGCTGCAGACGGATTAATTTTTTTCCTGGAACCAAATCGCACGGAAATTAGCACTAGACATGCCCTAGGTTCCATTACTTTTCTGGAAAAGGCTTTTACATTGTGTGAAAGCTGAAATATAATGCAGACATTTTGGACAAGAAATGGAAATGGAACACACTGCAACCCAGACCTGCCTCGGCTAGGCGAACGTCCCAAGGACTGGCCAATGAGCAGTTCAGCCATTCCCCTGAATGAAGCAGCTCCCTCAAGCAAGTAGATCCTGTGGGCTGAGGAGCCCGCCCCCCAAGCTATTGAAGGAGCTGTGGCCCTGCTGCTTTCAAGAGGGGTGGAAGATGCCATCCTATTGCCAGTGCTGAGAAAAGATTGAATTCCTTTCCTACATGGAATGCAGGGACACCATCTTTCCTTTCCTTAGGACAGTCCTGCTCTGTGGTCCCTTTGTAAAGAGCTTGCAGCTCATGGGAAGCTTACGAGGCAAACCATTGGTTCATCTAGTTTAATACTGTTTGCACGGACTGGCAGCTACTCTCCAGAGTTTCAGGACAGGGAGCCTTTGCCAGCCTAACTGGAGATGCCATTGGGGAATGAATCACAGAATTGTAGTTTTGGGAGGATCCCAAAGGGTCATCTAGCACAGCCCCCTGCAATGAGCCTGGGACTATCTACATTTTTTAAACTGATGCTCCACTCCCAAGCTAAGGCCCTTCCCTAAATTCTCCTTCCAGGCTGAAATGAGTTTAACATTCCTGCCATTTTGAGAATAGAAAAGGCGTTCGTCTTGCCACCAGTGGTGTTAAGATGGACCTGATCCAGTGCCATGTCAGGACACTTGGGTGGGTTTTAAGTGGGATAGGACGAACCTAAGAAACATTGTTGCTGGTGGGTTCATGGCATCATAGAATGGCAGGACTGGAAAGGAACGCCAAGGGTCATTTAGTCCAACCCCCTTTCGATGCCAGAGCTGCAGATACGAATGTGTGCGTGGGGATGGGGACCTGTGTTTTGCTTTTTGCTCCGAGAACGTAATCCACACCAGGGCAAAGCCAAGGGTCTGGGTGGTGCTCATCACAACCACAAGAAACATTTTATTTTTTTACCTCCCTCTTTTTTATTTTTAACAGGCTGAAAAAGCTTGAGGTTTTTCGCGGTGCGGCTTCTCACGCAAGTTTCCCAGGACCTGGCACTATTCAGGCAAGCTCTCGTTGCCAACAGCCTCCGCCTTGTTCTACCCCCCCCCCCGCCCCTTGCACACAGACACTCTGGTTTTAGCACAGCTGGCTTTCTGCTTTTTCTCTGCAAGTGGAAAAAAATAGCAGGAGATTTAGAGCAAGCGCTGTGTCCTCCCGAGGAGACGGCTGCCTTAAGGAGCAGAAGAGAGCCAGTGCAGTTGGGTACACAGAGTCTTATCAGGTCTGGACTGGGGAAACACGCTGAAAGCTCCTGAGGTTATTGAGGCTAAAATATTATCATTCCATGTATGTGTCCCCCACCCCACCCCCTTTCAGGGTGTTGCTAGGTACTTAAAGGAATCAGAGGTGCAGGCCCATTATGCAGTAGACGCCTTGGGAACTCCTTGCCATTTGATATTGCCATATTCTTTTTTCGGCACCTGCTAGAAACATTTTTTTAGACAGGCCTACCCAGAAATTTAGAAAGTTTATGTGAGTTTTAATCTGATGTCAGTTTCTTATTTTAGCTTTTTGAAAGTCTTAAATTATTCTTACCGACAAGTTTTATCTTTTTTGTAAACTTCGAAGGTTTGGTATTTTTTTTACAATCAGGTGGTGTATGAATCTAAATAAATAAATATGATAATGGGTGGCTTTTCATACAATTGTAAAGTTGGAAGGGATCCCATGGTCATCTAGTCTAACCCCCTGCAATACACGAATCCTTGACAGATGGCCATCCAGCCTCTGTTGAAAAACTTCCAGCAGATGAGACTCCACCACCTTCTGAGGTTACCTGTTCCACTCTCAAACAGTTCTACTAACAGAAAGTTCTTCCTAACGTTTAGTCTGAATCTCCTTTCTTATCATCTGAATCTATTGGCTCAGGTCCTACCTTCTGGAGGAGCAGAAAACAAATTTGCTCCATCTTCCATGTGGCAGCCCTTCATATATTTGAAGATGGCTCTCATGTCATCTCTCAGTCTTCTTTTCTCCAGGCTAAACATCCCCAACTCCCTCAACTATTCCTCATAGGCCTTGGTTTCCAGACCCTTGATCATCCCAGTCGCCCTGCTTGTCAGTATCCGTCTTAAACAGGGGTGCCCAGAACCTCCAAGTGGACTCTGAACAAGGCAGAATAAAGTGGCACTATAACTTCCCTTGATCTGGACGTTAGACTTCATCCAATGCAGCCTAGAATAGCATTAGTCTTTCTTCTTTCTTTCTTTCTTTCTTTCTTTCTTTCTTTCTTTCTTTCTTTCTTTCTTTCTTTCTTTCTTTCTTTCTTTCTTTCTTTCTTTCTTTGCTGTTGCATCACACTGTCGACTCATGTTAAGGCCCCTAGATTCTTTTCACCAGCCCTGGGATTTGAGGCTCATCCCGTTGCCCTATAAGCAGAATTGAGCAAGATTAAGTTTAAAAAGGGGACAGGGGTGAGGAGGTCTGGAAATCCCCACCCCTGCCAAAACAACAACAATAACAGGCTATTATTTAATTAGCATCTTCTTCCAGCACCCTAGTTTCTTTCTTATTGCCATTGAAGGTTTGAGGAACCCTTCACAACCAAGGCTGCCGGGACCAGAAACAGCCCATCTCTGTGTTCCATCTCTTGATCATGCTTAAAAGTGATGCAATGCCTAGGAGCTGGGTTTTAACATCTGTCTCAGACACTTGTGTTCAAGGTCAATCAAGTTTGACAGGCAGAGAAGAGAGAGAGAGTGGGTTCTGATTGAGAGAGAGAGAGAGAGAGAGAGAGAGAGAGAGAGAGAATGAGAACACATCAAGAAGCAATGCTTGTGGCCAAAAACGTGCCCCAGTTGACATCAACAACCCTCTCCCCACGAATTTGTCCAATCCTCTTTTAAAGCCAACTAGTTTGGTGTGGCCATCCCTGTCTCCAGTGGGAGTGAGTTCCACAGTTTAACTGCATGAAAAAGTCATTTCTCTTGTCTGCCCTGAACCTTCCAATGTTCAGTTTCATTGGACGTCCAAGAGGGGCGCTCTGGCTAACTTATTTATGGCCAGCTCCACACCCCTTTCCTTCTGATCAGGGCCCAAAAAACCCCAAAGCCAGCTGAGAATTGTCGCCACCCCACACTGAGCCCCTTGGAGAGAAAGGTGGGGTAGAAATTAAATAAAGAAATAAACGATGTGCTTTTGGGCTGTGAAACTTGACCTCTTAAGTGTGGGCCAAGGAGGCTGGGAGTAGGGGTTCAGCGTGAGGCCAGAGAAGGTGGCTCAGATTTGCTCCCAAAGCATCCTTTACCTTGGACACAACCTTGGACAAGATGACATTTTGGATCCCTTCCAACTCTACAGTTCTGTGATTCCAGCCCCCACTTCTGGCTTTGCAAGCCATTTGGCTCCAAGGACCACTTTTCTCTGTGAGTTCACCCCTCTCCCCTTCTCTATCTTCCTTCGCTGCTTGATGAGGAATGCTGGGGCCTTGTCAGAGTTTCCATCCATTCGGGCCGAGGTGTTTTAAAAGGCAGGATGGCTGCAGCTTGTTCGTTCCAGGCTACAGTCTGGTGCTCTTGCCTGCCAGCAGGTTCTCCTTCCAGAAACCTTTGCTGGAAGGGGGAGCAGGGGGCAGTGGCTGAGAGGGAACAGCAAGAATCTGCTTCTCAAGCAGCCCAGCGAAAGACACTGCTGTGCACAATTCCGATTTCTGTGCTGTGAATTGTACAGAAAGAAGGGGATATAGAAAGAAGGAGAAATAATAATAATAATAATAATAATAATAATAATAATAATAATACCCCGCCCATCTGGCTGGGTTGCCCCAGCCACTCTGGGCAGCTTCCAACACATATAAAAACCTAATAAGTGGTATTGAGAGCCAGAGTGGTGTAGTGGTTAAGAGCGATAGACTCGTAATCTGGTGAACCGGGTTCGCGTCTGCGCTCCTGCACACGCAGCTGCTGGGTGACCTTGGGCCAGTCACACTTCTCTGAAGTCTCTCAGCCCCACTTACCTCACAGAGTGTTTGTTGTGGGGGAGGAAGGGAAAGGAGAATGTTAGCCGCTTTGAGACTCCTTTGGGTAGTGATAAAGCAGGATATCAAATCCAAACTCTTCTACCTCGGATTACAGACGCTTCAAGTCACAGACGCTTCAGGTTACAGACTCTGCTAACCTAGAAATAGTAGCTCAGGTTAAGAACTTTGCTTCAGGATGAGAACACAAATTGCGTGGTGACGACAGTGGGAGGCCCCATTAGCTAAAGTGGTACCTCAGGTTAAGAACAGTTTCAGGTTAAGAACAGACCTCCAGAACGAATTAAGTTCTTAACCCGAGGTACCACTGCAGAACATCAAACATTAAAAACTTCCCGATACAGGGCTGCCTTCAGATGTCTTCTAAAAGTTGTGTAGTTCTTTATCTCCTTGACATCTGATGGGAGGGGCGTTCCACAGGGTGGGTGCCACTGCCAAGAAGGCCCTCTGCCTGGCTCCCCATAGCTTCGCTTCTCACAGTGAGGGAACAGGCAGAAGGTCCTCAGAGGAGGACCTCCGTGTCTGGGCTGAGCGATGGAGGGTTGGAGACGCTTCTCATGTGTACAGCCTGAAGGCCAGCCTGGGCAATCATTCTTGCAGAGCTAAGCACGGGGCGTCCATGTTTTGAGGCAGTCTACCTGTACAGGGCAGATGCTGGAGGCAAGCAGCAGGGGTGGGCTGTTGCCTCCACAAAGCCCATAGATCAGGGGATTGCCAGTGTGGAAGGACAGGACGCTGAGATAGATGGACCTTCAAGGCTGCTTAGTTTTTGTGGTGGGTAAGAAGCCTTGGGTATAAGCCGCTCCTCTGCTTCTGCCTAGCAGTTTATCTTCTATGAGCCAAAAATAAGTTCTGGGTCCATTTTCAAGGGAAAGAAAGAAAGAAAGAAAGAGCTATTGGAGACAGGTTGGAGACAGGTTGGCCTTTCAGAACAAACACCCGCCTCTGATGCCAAAGAGCATTGTGATTCCTCTGATAGATGAGCCTTGTTTCCAGTGACCTTTGCAAGTTAAATAGAAAAAAAGGGATTTAATTAGGCATGCAGAACAAGAGGGGGACTTGGTTGTGCCCAGTCTGTTTGCACAGATCCTTCTCTTTACCTCCCACCTGGGCAGGTGAATGTGTGCTAGAATATGTGTGCTAGAATAAAAGGAAGCAACTCGGTGCATGCAGCTTCTCATCCCTCAGCAAAAGCCCTGCTGCCCCTTTCCTCTCTCCCTCTGCACATTTCCCCATGCCACCCCACCGCCCAGTTCTGCTTCCCCCCTCCCTTTGCACATGGATGCTGCCTGTATTTCTGGGCGTGCTGAAGCATCGGGTCGAAAAGGAAAACCAGCTGTAGAATCCAAGTCTGTACAAAACCAGCAAAGGCGAGTTCAATTGCCAAAAACTCATTTTGGGCGGCTGAGTCAACAGATGGAAAAAAAAAGTGGCTGACTTGGAGGAGCATGTCAAATTGTCTGGTGGGCAGTAAGCCAGGTCCATAGAAGAGGGCAGGTCTGTGGGGCAGCCAGCTGGGGTAGGAAGTGTTCTTTCTTTCTTTCTTTCTTTCTTTCTTTCTTTCTTTCTTTCTTTCTTTCTTTCTTTCTTTCTTTCTTTCTTTCTTTCTTTCTTTCTTTCTTTCTTTGGGATGGAAGCCCCCAACCCAGGCCTGTGATGGGAAGCTGGCAGAGGTATAATTTCAAGGAATGGGCTGAGCCTCCTGCAGTTCCACCTTCCGAAAATACTTCCCTTTAATCTTGACTTTTGAGGATTTACCAGAGCAAGCTTCAAAGAGGCCTCAAACCACATGCCACTTGCAAACCCTGCAGTGTGCTCTAAGGCTATTCCACGCCGCAAAAGGCTAGGGAGGAATTGGGAGAAGAAGCTTTGTAAAAGTTAAAAAGACTTTTGCCTCAGTGGGCATTCCTGCTTCAGGGCGGGGTGTGCATGTGAGGAGTGTGTATGTGAGAGCTGACAAGTGATAAAGACCTTCTTACTAAAAAAACCAACAACCCCACAAGTGTTTAAAATCTAGCCTGGGTGCACTTTGCATGGTTGAATTTACCCAGAAGCAGACCTGCGACATCGGTCCCCATGGGCATTGTGAGCTGCATCGTAGCAAAGAGTGTTGCCAAATTTCAACCGCTTACCATTTACACTTAAGTTTTCTGCATTTGCCGTGTTTTGTTTTTACCGCTGCTAGTAGTAAAATGCTGAGTGACGGTAAACATTTTCTAATAAAACTGACCCAGAGAAGCAGATTTAAGGACCTGCGTAGATTTTTCTTTCTCAAAATGAAAAAAAAAGAAGCAGCAGCATGATGGAATGAGAAAAAAATGCTCCAAGGAATTCTCTACCGAGTCCTGTATTTGGGGGGTACCAATGGGAAAAAAATGTCCCGTGAGGTTTTTCAAGTGAAAACTGAGCTGGGGAAACAGAATTCAGTTATTTTCATATCTCTCCCTCTATTACATGCGCACACAACTCATTTGGAGTCATTTACGTATATACATTGGAATTTCAGCTTGGGGTAGTAAATTGTCACCCCACCCCAAAAAACCCTTTTTATGTAAGTTTTCTAGTTTCTGATGAAGAACGTTAACGTCCTCAAAGAAACTAGGCTGAAGATCTAAATTGCAAATGTTCCATTCCCTGCTATATACCAAACTGAAGGGCACTTCCAGTATAAGGAAAGGCACTGCTAAAGTGTTTTGGGCATTGTGGTGGTGGGAATGGCTAAGCACAGGTGGAATATGAAGGAAGATTTATAAAACTGTACATACTAGAAAAAGAAATACTACTTCTTGACACTGTGTAACTCTCTGCCACAAGATGTGATTGGCTTAGGTTTAGGAGGAAGTATGGTCGATCAACAGCCATGATGTCCTAGATGGAACCTCCATGTTCAGAGGCAGTCTGCCTCTAAATGAGAGCTCTCGAGATTAATGGCAAAGGAAGACTCTTGCAATCATGCCTGGCTTGTGGCTCTCTGCAAAACTTTGCTGCAGCCCACCATTCTTGCCTGACCT
Source organism: Podarcis melisellensis (assembly GCF_964234715.1). Taxonomy (NCBI): domain Eukaryota; kingdom Metazoa; phylum Chordata; class Lepidosauria; order Squamata; family Lacertidae; genus Podarcis; species Podarcis melisellensis. Next base: position 27,798,220 of record NC_138540.1, read on the forward strand.
CTGAGACTGCAGGCACAGGTGACAGCTTTTGGCAAGAGGCCGGAAGCACGGCTGATGCAAATCCTGCTGTTGTCTCCGTGGTTTTGTTCACAACAACCCTGTGAGGTAGGTAGGTTATGTTGAGCGATGCTGACTAGTCTGTGGTCACATAGTGAGCGATGGGAACCTGCCACCAATTATGCTTGGTCTCGGGTCAGCATTTCTGTTCAGCACTAGCCTGTCACTCTTCTGGTAAACAGGTTTTTGTGTGTGCATCAAAATATTCTGTCCTCTTGAATTGGGAGATAAGAAATTGGGGTTCTCATGGGACGCAATGATGCTCCTTTCTCGCATTATCTCCTGCATCAAATTTAAAATCAGCTGCCTGACTCCCACCTTGGAGACAATGGTTCTCTTCCCATGCTTGATTTCGACACTCCTTGTTTCTTTCAAAATCTCATTGTAGGGGCAAGACCGCCTTATTTTGGTTGCTTTCCAGCAAGATTTCTTTTTCTTTTTCTTAAATGCCCACCATAAGTCTGTCTTGTATCCTTGGCTGAGATCTCTTTCATAAATGATGGAAAGCGAAATTTGTAAAATGTCTGTAGGAGGCACGAGAAAAAGGCCCTTTGTCCGGCTGGGTGCGCAGAACATTGGTCAGTTTCTTAGAAGCTCTTTGCTCTCCCAGAAACCTCCCGTTTCACCAGGATGAATGAGCCACTTGTCTGTACATCTGCCGGAACCTGCTCCTTAAGGTGCAATCCTGACCGGCTACGGCTCAAGCCGCGGATGGGACTTGGGCTAAAAAATGTTGCGCTCACCACCATCCCAGGCTGGTGAGACAGAGAGAGAGGGGATCTCCCTTTGGGCCACTGAGCTTTAAGGACAAGCCACGCTTCTGGGATTCCTCTGTGCAAAATGTTTCTATACTGGAAGAAAAGAGGGGCGTACGAACTGGAGACCCTCCCTGCGGACTTGACGGAGCTGGAATGCGCAACAGTGGAGCGCTTTTCGTGGAGTTCAACTCTGGATATCACGCAGGATCTGGAGGGTAGGTCAGGCGCCCTGTGCGCCGAAAGCTTGAGGGATGAGGTCACCCAGCCTGGCACTCACTTCCCAGAGCCAACCCAAAATTATGCAAACAGTTTTAAGAGTCTTAGGCAATTTATTTCCACAATAAGAAGTTGCTTTCTTTCCCCGCTTCCTTTACCTCCCCCTGCCAGGATGCGCCGGGGCTGTTTTATTGCAGGGCAAAAGAGTTTTACACTTTTAAACAAAAGTGTGAGGTTTGGTAAACAGGCGGCTGAAAATCAAAGTTTGGGTGCTGCTGGGTCCTGCCGACTGTCCAAATATTTGGACAGCAGTTGCAGAAAGGATGAGGATTAGTTCAGAGGCTTGCACACTTTCGGGACGGGCTGCCTGTCTAAATAATAGCAGGAAAAGAGGAAAACAAAGCTTTAAAGAACAATGTGAGCAGAGGAGGAGAATCTTGCCAATCTTGTGGTTTGCTTTTGAGGGGCTGAGCTGATAGCCTCAGAGCTGGGACCAAGTTGGATGGCTTTAAAACAGGGTTGGGCAAATTCATGGAGGGTAAGGCTATAAGCCGTGATGGCTATGCTCTGCCTCCATGGCTGGAGGCAGTAATGCTTCTGAAAACCAGTTGTTGGGAAGAGTGCTGTTGCACTCAGGTCCTGCTTTCGGGTTTTTCTTTGGGGTGCATCTGGTTGGCCACTGCGAGAAGAGGATGCTGGACTCTGATTGGCCATTGGCCTGATCCAGACATGCTCTTCTTGTGTTCTTATAGATGCTGTTGGACTCCTGTCAGCATGGCCAAAGGCCAAGGACGATGAGAGATTTATTTATGTATTTTGCTTGTGGATTGTGTCTACATCAAAAAGAATTTCAAGTCCAGCACAGATACAGACTGAGATTCAAATTTTCTGTAGGTGTTTCCATGGGTGCTCTGAGGACAGTAGAGATGGCGTCTGGCTGATATAGTGACAGGAAGGAGTTCCAGAGGGCAGGTGCTGCCACACTAAAAGCCTGATACCTATGTCCTTGTGGAAAGGTCCTCCTGATGAGATGGTATCTGCCAAGGTCTCCTGCAGAGTTCAGTGATTGGTTGGATCTATCAGGAGTGAGACGATCTGTTTGGTATCTTGACCCTAAGCTCTAGAGCAGGGTTTCCCAAACTTGGGTCTCCAGCTGTTTTTGGACTGCAATTCCCATCATCTCGGACCACTGGTCCTGCTAGCTAGGGATGATGGGAGTTGTAGTCCAAAAACAGCTGGAGACCCAAGTTTGGGATACCCTGGTCTGGAGAGCTTTGCATTACCAGTACCTTGAACCTGGCCTACTACTTAATGGTGGTCCACCAACATCTGGAAGGGGCACCATGTTTGACCTTGCGCAATCCTTTTTGTGGACCACTGGTTGGTACCTGAAATAGAGTGCTGGCTGTATGTCCTACTTGCACAGGGCAGTCCTCTGTTTTGAAGGGCTGCCGCAGGAGGGGAGTCCTCTGCCTGGTGTCCTCTATTTGAAGGCTGTTCTTTCAAAGTCTGGGTTTAAAGATAAGGAGCCATCAAAAGGGAGAGAAGGGAGGGGGGCCTCTTTGAAGTTGCTCATCTTCAGTGAACAGCACCTGGTCACACCTTTCTCTCTCTCTCTCTCTCCTGGTATCTGCCTTGGTTAAAGGTATTGCATTTCTTAGATAGCAGTAATATGTTTGTCCCTGATGCTGGTCCTACTCAGAGTACACCCAAAGGCATTAGTGGGCATAACTATTGTAATTGCAGGAGCTCAACTCAGTAGTTAGCATGATTTCAGGAGATCTACTCTGAGTAGCTGAATGCAGCCTATTATTTGGATGTTTGCTGCTGTACACATAACTTATGGTGTGCAAATTGGCAATCTCTTTTACCTTATTGCATTGTCGTTATTAGTAGTAATATTGAATTTGAACCCCGCCCTTTCACCCCAAGGAGCCTAGGGCAGCAAAGAGGCACACAATTTAAGAAGCAAAAACAAAAAAAGCAAAAGCATTCTTAAAACAGTTCAAAACACTCCAGAATCAATTACAATTAAAAACATGTAAAATCATGTATATCTGATGGTATTGGTTTTCATTTATGTATAGTATAGAAGTTTTCTTTTTCTTTTTTCTTTTTGTTTGTCAGTTTTTGGTATGTATGTTCGTTGCTTTTTCTATTTTTGTGCCATCTTCAAATAAAGAAAAGCGTTAAAAAACACATGTAAAATCAGTTGCAGTTTTTTATTTTATTTTTAAAAAACATTCTAAAAGCAGTTAAAAATATTCTTCCATCCAAGGATCTTGGGGTTGCCTGTAACAAGCAACTTAGGCTTCACGTTAGATAAATAGGTACTGCTCCTGCGGGAAGGTAAATGGCATTTCCTTGTGCTGCTCTGGTTTCACCAGAAGCGGCTTAGTCATGCTGGCCACATGACCTGGAAAAACTGTCTGTGGACAAACATTGGCTCTCTCGGCCAGTAAAACAAAATGAGCGCCACAACCCCAGAGTCGTTCGCGACTGGACTTAACTGTCAGGGTCCTTTACCTTTACCTTTTTTTACCAGCATCCTATCCTGAAACCATAACAGAGAAACCCTCTGGCTTCCTTTTGAAGCTTCCATTGCCTGCTGAAGAGGCAATCCACGTATCCCACCCTTGACTAGCAGCTTGGCTCTTCAGCAGCCACAGTGGAAGCTTCAAAGAACACACTCCCCACCCCCACACCAATCCTGGGCATCTTTGCCCAGTTCGCCCCCATGCATGCTTGTCGCTGTGAAGCAGATGTGTGTTAATAATGAAGGCTTTCATCCACCCTCCTTCCCCCCCATCTCTTTCTGTGTGTGTTTGTGTGTGTGCAATTTAATACATACAAAGGAGACGAAAGCTAGACCAGTCATCTTCAATGTACAACAAGAGCTTTTAAGAATGGCTGCCTTAGAAACTGCAGGCCTGTTTTCATCTGAAACGAGATACCTCTGGAAGAACTGCAGGTCAGGTCCTGAGCAGGTGCACCATGGAAGGTCAGAGCTGCAGGTTGTCCTGAGACAGGAAGCTCTGGAAACCAGCATGGAGTCCTGGGAAGCTTGCTAGAAGGCTGTCCGATGTTTTGCAAAGCTCCACCTCTGTAAACCGGCTGAAAACAGGCTTACGAAAACCCTTGCGGCTTTTAGAACTAGCCAATGTGAGTGAGCAGGCACCACCTGTAAGTTTATGTATGGAAGAAGAGAGTAGGGGAATCCAGTGTGCAGTTCTGGCTGCCTCACCTGAAAAAGGATGTTGTAGAGTTGGGAAAGTTTCAGGAAAGGGCAGCCAAAATGCTCAAGCAGATGAGTGCATGTCATCCTCATTCTGTCCTATTATAAAACTTTTCAACATTAAGAGGAGAGCGCACCTCTCAGTCTTATTCTTGGGGAGGTCGGAGTGAGGTAGAACAAATATTTTGGGTAAGACTTGGGGGTTTTTTGGGGTTTTTTTTGCAGCTCTGAAAAATCTCACCCCTGCTTTGATCCCTTTTAAAGTGTGGGTGTGAGTGTGCATACTGCTGTTTGCATAGGAGGCCGGACACTTTGCCACACCAAGTTAATTCCCCCCCCCTTGACTTCACACAAATATTTAGCTCTGGTGCTGCTCTTAGATGTAAACATCTCCCCATTTGCTGTGACTGATGCCTTCCCTTGGCTGACAGCTGGCACCGCTAGGGAGTTGGTCCTGCAGCAGACCTCCCACCGGCAGGCCGTGGACTGGGATGGATGGTGCAAGAGGGGCAGATGAAAAATCAGAGGGCTCCGCTGCCTCTTTCTAACCTGCCAAGGCAGTGGAATTTCTGATCACTGCTGCAATTTCCCTTGTGGGAACGTAGGAGGAGCGGCTCCACCAAGAAGAAAGGCTGTTTTGTAAGAGGGACATGGCAGAAGTTGAAAGTGTTGTACACGGCACGAAGAAAGCTCAAATCTCTTTTACACACTGAGCTTCTCAGGTATACTGGAAAGGAACAATAGGCTTGATTACCTTTTTCCTTCCAGGTAAGGGAAGTGGACATAGCTAAGCCTGGCAGGACAGCTTACTCTATGGTATTAACCCTTTCATGCATTGATTAGACTTGTTGGTTATATAAGGCTGGTTATCCCACAGTTGGCTGTGCAGAAGGCCAACTCCAAAGAGGACGCTGCGGGCAGACACACATTTCTCTGCCTAGTTCTATTGCCTCCAGCTCTGTCGTGCTGCCCGCTTCCTCTCCACCCCCCCAGCTTGCTCCCAGTTCTGCAACTGGATTTCCTTATTTTCTGCTCCTCCTGTGTGTTTTAAAAAGCTTCCCTTTTCCCTGCGCTGAAAGGATTCCCTTCTTCGCTCCCATGATTATTCATAATAGGTCAACGGCAATCATAATTCCGCCTGGCGGGGCGGCCAATAGGGAGGCTGTTACTAAGTGGTCAGGGCCAAGAGTGACCCCACCAGCGACAGAGGCTGCATTGTTCTGTGGGGCTTCAGGGTGGTAGTGGGGAGAGAGCAATTTCAAAGTGTGGGCAGCCCAGTCTCTTGAGCAGAAGCACATTTCTCTCACACAACTTGGGCAATAAAGCAAAGGGGACAGGCCGTCCTCCACTGCTGTGCTTGATACCTAGGTGCCGTCACTGTTCCTAGAATCATAGAACTGTAGAGTCGGAAGGGACCCCGAGGGTCATCCAGTCCACCCCCCTGCAATGCAGGAATCCCTGACAGATGGCCATCCAACCTCTGTTGAAAAACCTCCAATGGATGAGAGGTTGTCTGTTCCACTCTCACCTTCCTAATGTTTAGTTGGAATCTCCTTCCTTGTCACTTAAATCCATTGTTTAGATGCTCCCCTCTGGAGTAGCATAAAACAAGCTTGCTCCATCTTCCATGGAGCAGCCCTTAAGATCTTTGAAGATGGCTATCCTATCCCCAGGGACGTGGGTGGCGCTGTGGGTAAAACCTCAGTGCCTAGGGCTTGCCGATCGCATGGTTGGCGGTTCGAATCCCCACGGCGGGGTGAGCTCCCGTCTTTCGGTCCCAGCTCCTGCCCACCTAGCAGTTTGAAAGCACCCCTAAGTGCAAGTAGATAAATAGATTCCGCTTTATAGCGGGAAGGTAAATGGCGTTTCCGTGTGCTGCGCTGGTGCTGGCTCGCCAGAGCAGCTTTGTCATGCTGGCCACGTGACCTGGAAGTGTCTCCGGACAGTGCTGGCCCCGGCCTCTTAAGTGAGATGGGCGCACAACCCTAGAGTCGGACATGACTGGCCCGTACGGGCAGGGGTACCTTTTCCTTTACGTATCCTATCCCCTCTCTGTCTCCTCTTATCCAAGATAAACATACCCAACTTCCTCAACGAGCCTACTCCTCCATGAATATGTCCAATCCCTCTATTAAAGCCATCCAAGTTCAGGACTGTCACTGCCCTCAATGGGACGCAGTCCCACAGGTTAACCATGCACTGTGTGAAGAATGATGTCCTTTACAGTATATCCGAATCTCCCAAAGATCAGCTTCGTTAGATTTCCACAAGCTCTACTGCTAGGTGATAGAGAGAGAAACTTTCTGCATGCCGTGTGTAAATTTTATAAACTTCCATCATGTCACCTCTTACTTGCCATTTCCCTAAACTAAAAACTCCCCAGTGCAACCTTTCATTTCTGGTGTGTGTGTGTCTACCCCCTTGATCTTTCTTGATTTTGTTGGAGATGATGGTGTCAAAGTGCAACAGCATTAGGGGGCAGCAGATTCAGAACCAGCCTCTATCCTTCCCCCAGATTCTACACAAATGAAGTAGCCCTATGTCTGTTCTCAGAAAATGTTTCCCTTGCCCACAGTTTACAGGGCCTTTTCTGTGGGTAGCGGACGGGTAAGGAACTTCTGGGCCCACAGACCAATCTGCAGGACCCCATCCACTGACAGCAGCCGGAGGAGATGGTTTAATCCTACATTGGCTGTGCTGCCCTATTCCCAGCAGGGAACATGAAATATACTCAGAGTCCTGTAGTGATTTCATGCTCTTTATTGCAGCTTGTAAAACAGTGATTGACTTGCCCCCTAAACCTCAGGCTTTTATATACATTATTTACACAATGAGTCTCATCTGATTGGCTGATTCTGCTTCCCTCCTGGAGCCTGATTGGTCTTTTCCTGCAGGCCAATCAGTTGTTGCATTCTACGATCCTACCAGCCTAATAGGCTGGTTAACTTCCTCCTGGAGCCTGATTGGTCTTTTCCTGCAAGCCAATCAGTTGTTGCATTCTAGGATCCTACTTGCCTATTGTTCTAGGATCCAAGCTTAGTACATAACAGAACAGGATCATGCAGAGAGGCTACAGGATTTAATCTTCGCTTATCTACTGGAGGAGCTGAGATTAAAGTCCTTTTGCCTGCTTCTTTAAATGCGTATGGAAGGAGGTGCCAAGGCTGCCACCTTCCTGCTTAAAGGACAGGCAGAGCAAAGCACATTTTGAAACAGCTTCCAACCTCCTTTAATGGGAGCGGGGGAAGAAGCTGCTTCAAAAGGCAATTCTGTCACTTTAAAACAACGAATGGCAAAATCTTCAGAACTCAGAGGATGGGGGAAGTTAGGATCTAGGAAGGGCCAGGTCACCTCTTGGCCTAGGGATGCTGGGTGTAGGATTGGTATAAAATACCTATTTATCATCTATCTATCCTGTTTGCAGAGAGGGTAGTAGCTTTGTTAGCAGGCTGGTGCCAACTGCCTGGGGTGCCCTTGCAGCATTGTAGAGCATGGAACAGCAGGTCACATAGAGCATTTCAGCCCTTGGAATCATTCAAATTATAGAGTTGGATGGGACCTCCAAGGGTCCTGTAGTCCATCCTCACTGCAATGCAGGAATCGCAACTACCGTATTTTTCGCTCTATAAGACGCACCAGACCACAAGACGCACCTAGTTTTTGGAGGAGAAAAACAAGAAAAAAAAATTCTGAATTTCAGAAGCCAGAACAGAAAGAGGGATCGCTGCGCAGTGAAAACAGCAATCCCTCTTGCTTTTCTGGCTTCTGGGATAACTGCGCAGCCTGCATTCGCTCCATAACACACACACACATTTCCCCTTACTTTTTAGGAGAGAAAAAGTGAGTCTTATAGAGCAAAAAATACGGTAAATAATCCTTCCTGCCCCTGTTTGGTCTTTTGCTTTCTTTCTCTTTCTGGACACTTCCAATGCCCTTTTGACAAATGCGCCACCCTCTCCCAGGGCTCCCTAAAAAGGCAAAGGCCCAAAACTTTCAGCTTCTCGCCCCCCCCCCCACTTCTGAAAAATAAGAAATAAAACTCCATCTGTGAGTCAGTTTGCTGGCAGCCCGCACCGTACTGGGTCGAAGGGAACCCGCCGATGCCGTCAAGACGAGCGTGGCCTCTGTTGTTGTTGGCTGCATCTGGGGCGGGGTGAGCTGTAATTCACTCGGTCCACTTCTAAATATAAACCTTGTTGAACCACCTTGGCCAGAAGCTGCAGCTGTGTGAAAGCCATCCATTGCTGAAAGCACCACTTATTTTCCTTTGGCTCGAGGTAGAAAAGAGTGTGCTCATCGCTGCTCTGCACGCTCCCTGCCCCGCACTCACTGCATCTGACATTGGCTTTCCTGTGTCGTGTCTTGAAAACGGCCACTGTTTTGTGCTGCTAAACAATTTTGGCGCTGCTTTGTTTGGTAATTGTCCAAGACTGAAATTTTAAATATTGGAAGTGGGGGAGGGGTCTTTTAGCCTGTGCAGGGAGGACAGGTGGCTAGAACCAAGCTGGTTTGGTGTTGAAGCCCTGACCTTTGCATAGGTCAAAAATTCATTTTTGTTGACGATAGGGATGGAAGAATCAGTCCATTTCAGTTTCTTTCTGTTTCTCATCTTCTGAGTCTTGTTTAGTTTGCCCCATCTCTATCAGTTTGGATTTTTTTTAAAAAAAAATCTCTGTGAAAATGCATGTGCCACTCATAATATGCATGTTTCTGTACACAATTTTGCCCGATAGCTGTGTTTTTTGCAAGCCATTTCCTTGAATACAGTGCTTTTTGGCACAAACCTATCCCCCAAATTGCATCCTTTCCTCCTACTAATACAGTGGTACCTTGGGTTAAGAACTTTATTTGTTCTGGAGGTCCGTTCTTAACCTGAAACTGTTCTTAACCTGAAGACCACTTTAGTTAATGGGACCTCCCGCTGCTGCCGTGCCGCTGCCATGTGATTTCTGTTCTCATCCTGAAGCAAAGTTCTTAACCCAAGGTACTGTTTCTGGGTTAGCGGAGTCTGTAACCTGAAGCATATGTAACCTGAAGCATATGTTACCCGAGGTACCACTGTACCTGCATTTTGGAGTGCTGGTGAACTGCCTTGCACAATTCGGAGAAGTGTGAATTTCAAAGGCTAGATGTGGTTTTGTTCACAAAGTGGTTCAGCAAAGGCAAATTTAGGTGGGTTGGGTGCTGAGGTGCGAAAATCTAAAAGGAGTCTTTCCACTGTCCTTGTATATGCGAAAAGGATCTAGGAGTCTTGGTTGACCACCAATTTGACATGAGCCAACAGTGTGACGTGGCAGCTAAAAAAGCCAATGCAATTCTGGGCTGCATCAATAGGAGTATAGCATCTAGATCAAGGGAAGTAATAGTGCCACTGTATTCTGCTCTGGTCAGACCTCACATGGAGTACTGTGTCCAGTTCTGGGCACCACAGTTCAAGAAGGACACTGACAAACTGGAACGTGTCCAGAGGAGGGCAACCAAAATGGTCAAAGGCCTGGAAACGATGTCTCCTTCTTTGGAGGTCTTTAAGCAGAGGTTTGACAACCATATGTCAGGAGTGCACTGATGGTATTTCCTGCTTGGCAGGGGTTGGACTCGATGGCCCTTGTGGTCTCTTCCAACTCTATGATTCTATGATTCTATGATATCTCAGAAAGGGCATGGTTGCCACAAAGTTTTTAAAGTTGCCACAGAGATTGCCACCAGTTGCTGGAAACCACAGGAGGGGAGAGAACCTTTGTCCTTGGGTCCTGCTTGCTGGTTTTCCACAGGCATCTGGTTGGCCACTGTGAAAAGAGGATGCTGGATGTGATGGGCCATTGGCCTGATCCAGTAAGACTCTTTTGGGGTTCTTATTGCCATGAAGAACACCACCACTTCAGAATTCACCATTGCAGCAACACTAGAGGTGATGAGGAAGCTTCATTGGGACTGAATCAGAGCTCAGCAGTTGGAGGGTAAAGGTAAAGGGACTCCTGACCATTAGGTCCAATCGTGGCCGACTCTGGGGTTGCAGTGCTTATCTCGCTTTATTGGCTGAGGGAGCCAGTGTACAGCTTCTGGGTCATGTGGCCAGCATGACTAACCCGCTTCTGGCGAACCAGAGCAGTGCACGGAAACACCGTTTACCTTCCCACCGGAGTGGTACCTATTTATCTACTTGCACTTTGATGTGCTTTCGAACTGCTAGGTTGGCAGGAGCTGGGACCGAGCAACGGGAGCTCACCCTGTCGTGGGGATTCAAACCGCTGGCCTTCTGATCGGCAAGTCCTAGGCTCAGCACAACCAGTGTCCCAGTTGGAGGGTAGATGTTGTGACGTGGGGTTTGTGATTTCAGCTCTCTTGACATAATATGCTGGAGACAGTTCTCTAGTAACACTTCTTTATTAAAGCAAACAAGACTGAGACTTGAGGAGGGGAGAGCTACATTTATAGGGACAGGGAACAAGCTAGAAAGGATACATTTTGGAGGGAACAATATCAGGCAATCACAGTCCTGCCTTTTGGAGGAAACCAATAAGACAGAGGATCCAAATACAGCAGCTTAAATGAACCAATAGTAGCTGTATCCTCTGGAACCAAAAGGCAGTTACTTTACCCTAATGCAATACAGACAATAATAATACAGATATAAAATCCTTTGACTCAATACACAACAGTAGAACCTGCAAAAAAGAAAAGAGAACCCCCCAACCCCCCTTTTTTTGCACTTGTCTGGAAGGCGGTCTCCATGTGGCTCTGAATTTCTTGTCTCTGGACTCTTTCCGGCTTCCTCTTTACTCACCATGAATATTTGTCAACAAGCATTTTGCAAAAAAAAAATGCCGTCATTCTCTCCCACGCTCCCTGGTTGAAATACTGGCGCATTTCACCATTCGGGGAAGTGAGGAACTGCATGCACAAATTTGTATTCTCACCCCCAACCCCGCCTCCCCCACCACCAAGAAGAGAGAGAAAGATTTAAACAGCTGGTATGAAAACATTGCCTGGCGAAACCGTTGCCAAGAGCAGTTCTGCGGCGAAGAGCAAAAATAAAAAGGCTAGATTTAGACAAACTCAGAGGGGTTTTCTTCAAGCTGCTTTGGGAAAGGATATGTGAAACTCTGAAGAGATAGTGGGCACCAGCAGAGCCAAAGAGTATTGATCTCTGGGTCATCACTGTAGGAAAAACCTGCCTGCTGCCCAGAGATTTGGGCAATGGGGACTTGTCTGGCAGACCCAAGTGAATGTTGTTCCCTAGGGCAGATGCACCTGCCTTAAATGGGAGTCTCTTGGAAAAGCAGCTGTGCAGTTGGGTGTGGGTGGGTGTCCCCTGGGCTCAGCTTTGAGCCCGGATGTCCCTGTGGTAGCCGTGGCAAGGGTGCCCTCAACCAACTTTGGCTGCCAGATGATGAACCATGTCCATTCCTAGAGAAGGCAGCTCTAGACTCAAGGATATGTGCTTTTGTTTCATCACAGCTGGACTCCTGGGCATGGGGCTGCCTTTGAAGGGCCTCCGGGAACTTCCAAAAAGCCACAAAGTGCCCCCTGTGGCGACCTTTAAAATAAATAAATTGCTTTCTTTCCAAAAATTTCCCTCTACACAATGTGACTAAAGACAAGAAATACAAATGTTCTGCGGCAACTTTAAAGACCAACCCATTTTTTTTATTAGAGCATAATTTTTCTTGGACTGGAATCCACTTTGTTTAGATGCATGACTGAGATATTGCCCAGGCTCCAAGATTTTAGACCATAGCAACAAAAAGTCACCAGCAGTACTCTGCGGGGGGCAAAGTTCTAGAGATCCTGAGAGATGGAGCTGAGCCCTGCAGAACAAAGACTCCAGCAATTTGCTCTGCAAATTTGAACCAGGCACCGCCGAAAGGAAAACAAACAAACAGGAAGTGATTTCCCAGGGACCACACATGGATGCTCTTATTTATTTGCCGCCCTGATATGCCGCTTGACAAACGTTCTGCGTTCCCAGACAATATTAAAACATGACAACCAAACCACAGAACAGTAGATTTGGATAGAATTCAAAAAAACTGAGATATTTAAGGGAACTTCACAGATGTGGAGAAATGAGTGGCTATTTCTCTCCTCATTTTCCTTTCTTCCTGGCTGACTTCTCATCTGAGCAACGCAGGAAGGATCATGGCCCTGCCTCTCTTAGCAACATGGTTCTCTGAGATCACGGCTCTGCAGTGTTTTGAAACCTGGAGCCTCGTCCATAGGCCCTCTTGGATTACTACAAGTCATACTGCTGGTGCTCTGACCCTGATGGTACCAGCTCCCTTTCACCTCCGATGGGAGTCCATTTGGATTCCTGCGCAGGCCCTGTGCCTGACAGATGCTCCATCCCTGCAGCTGAGGGGTGTCTGCCAAGAACAGCACGTAATGGCCTTTTAAATGCTCTTTGTTGACGGGAACTTTTCCCCGCATAATCAGGGGCTTAGGACTGGAGCCAGCTGAAAACTCTGAAGTTCGCCAGCAACGGAACCCAAGGCTTTTGAGCAGAAGTCTCCCTCTGGGCTGAGAGGTGAGCAGCATGCCCTGACCCGGTGGCTTGCTCTGACTTTACTTTTTTTTAACAGCACGTGGTTCATTTCTTTGCAGTACAGCTGACAGAAAGACAAGTAGCTTCAGGACTTGATGTGAGCCAGCACTTAACAGTGATTGACCCTGGAACCTGTGCTGGGCCTAGAATTGGTCAGGCCATGCAAGAATAAGAAGAGCCCCCAAAGCACGTGCAGAGTGCATTTTGCTTTGCCCTAAGTATCAGTCTCTCCCAGAATGGGGGAAGGTGCTTGTTCCACACTACCTATAGCTCACAAGTTAAAACTGTTCTATATTTTCATTTACTGCTCACTAGTGTTGGGTGAAGGGACACGGGTGGCGCTGTGGGTTATACCACAGAGCCTAGGACTTGCCAATCAGAAGGTCAGTGGTTCGAATCCCCGCAACGGGGTAAGCTCCCGTTGCTTGGTCCCTGCTCCTGCCCACCTAGCAGTTCGAAAGCACGTCAGAGTGCAAGTAGATAAATAGGTACCGCTCCGGCGGGAAGGTAAACGGAGTTTCCGTGCGCTGCTCTGGTTCGCCAGAAGTGGCTTAGTCATGCTGGTCACATGACCCGGAAGCTGTACACCACCTCTCTCGGCCAATAAAGCGAGATGAGCGCCGCAACCCCAGAGTTGGTCACGACTGGACCTAATGGTCAGGGGTCCCTTTACCTTTACTAGTGTTGGACGATATCTGGTTTTCACAACGTTGCAATAGATCACCAGCTAAACATTTCAATATATCAATATACAGTGGTACCTTGGTTTTTGAACATCTCCGTTGATGAACATTTTGGTTTTCAAACGCTGTAAACCTGGAAGTAAATGCTTCAGTTTTCGAACTTGCCTCGGAAGTCGAACATGCCATCCAGCTTCCATACTGAGTTTTCCATATTGAGGCTTCCTTACTGAGCTTTCGGTTTTTGAATGTTTCGGAACTCGAACGGTCTTCTGGAATAGATTATGTTTGAAAACCGAGCTATGACTGTATCACGATGTCTGAAATAAGGATGGAGCTCTGTAGAGGCATTGGCTGGCTTCATGGCTTTTCCCACATTACGATTTTTGCAAAGTGCACACACACACATCATCATGATTTGAAATGCATATAGCCAGCTCAGAAATGATGAAATCAATATCACGATATAGACTTCAAACCAGTTTTGCATGCTATATTGATATATCGCCCAGCCCTGCTCTTCCCAAAGGGCAGCAAACATATCTCCGATGCCATTAAAAATAAAAGCAAAACATTTTAAAACAGTTAAAATCAGCAAAACATTAAAACAGAGTGCAACCGGACCATTGCATGATCAAATGCTTCTCACCCTGTCCGCCCCTGATTCCTACATATAAAAGAGCCTCATGCTTGTTGATCAAGGCCCAGAGAGGCTTTGGGTTCAAATCCCCACGCAGTCTTGAAGCTAACTGAGAGACTTTGGAACAGTCACTCTCAGCCTAATCTGCATCACCGGGTTGCTGTGGGATATAAAATAGGAATAGCGGGAGAGAGCTGTGTCTGTGGGCTTTGAACTTATTGAATTGCAAGAGGGGAAAAAATGAGTTATTAAATGAGCTGTGCCATGGGTTATTAAGTTGAACAGACGTCCTTTGGCAGAAGGACCGAAAGGCGGCTGTGCAACGTGGCCACTGAGGATGAACACGTGTTGGGGTGTTTGCCAGAGTTCCCATCATGTCAGGCCTGGTAGGCTGAACTCTGTGGCAGCAATGAGTTGCATGGTGTTTAAAAAATAAATTAAAAAACCCAGAATAGCTTGCCTATCTTGCTTATACCCGAAAGGGAACTGCAGGTCTTTTCTGCCTTTTGACCTGAGTTTCGCAATCACATATCTCCAACTTTCCTCAGATGAAAACAGGGACATTTCTCACTGCCCCACAACCAACTCTCCTAGACCCCCTATTTTTTGTTGTCCCCACCACAGAGCATTTCCTATCTGAAGAAAGGAAAATGCCAAACCCACAACACCAATGGGATGCAGCACACAAGTCCTCTGCCATCCTAAAAAACCCCTTCATCCGAATTTTATTTTATTTTTATTCTTTGGTAGATTTACTGAAAGAAAAACACACTGCAAGAAATTTTTTTTAGAAAGAGGCAAGATTAGACACAGGCCCTTTTTTTTTTGAAGTCAAGACTCCTTGCTCTCCTCTCTGCAAGGGTGTTGCTAGAGGGTTCATGTTTACTTGTAAGCAAAGTGCAATGACGGTGACCACTCGCCTGTCCTCTTCAGTTGCTCAGAACCTAAATTTTGCATCTATAGCAGATGCAAAATGTGTGTCGTGGGCCTGTGCTGTGAGTCGCTTAAGTCCCGATCTGCTCCTGTGATCACTAAGCTTTTCCTTTGCCTACAAACCACTCCTTTTTTAAAATTTTTGGCTCCTGGGTCCAGCTAGTCCCCTATTAGGACCACAAGCTGGCTATCAATCTGAAGTTTTGCAAGCTAGGTGCTGTGAAGCTGTTTGCTCCCGACCAGCTGCTGGATAACCTGCCTTCTTTTTTTAAAAAGCAAACTTTTGAACGCTTTCTCTTCCAGATGAGCGGACCTTGACGGAGGAGAAGGAGAAAGTATTGTACTGCCAAAATCCCAACTGCGTGGAGAAGCGGCGAGCCACAAAGGTACTGTATTATGATTTTGCATGTGTTTGGATTCAGGGGGCTTCTGGGAAAGGGGATATTCTTAGATCTTGAGGAAGTTGCCACAAAGCCCACCGTTTCTTCCCAAGTGCCTTGATCTGAGAAATCCAAAGGCTGTGGGGCTCAGTTAACCAAGCCAAGCAGGATGAGGTCACAAATACAGAATCAGTTGTTGGCATTGGGCTGCGACAGGCTCCATCTGCACAATATGCAGTGCTTTGCCATTCCTGTCAACTGCCCCCATTAAATCGGGACATCCCAATTTTTGGGGTGCTGTGCACACCCCAGACACATGTTTTTGGGCTCTGTGATCTCATGCAGGTCATGTGACTCGCATGGGAGCAGGGCCAGGAAGATGCACCACCCAAATTCTGGAGTCAACATGTTGGAAGGTATGCTGTACCACTTTGTAAACAGTCATGGCTTCCCTCAAAGTATGCCAGGAGCTGTAGTTTGTTAATGTTGTTGAGAGTTGTTAGGAGACCTCTTTCCCACCCAACAGAGGTGCAATTTCCAGAGTGGTTTAACAATCAATTCCACTTCACAGGGTGCTCTGGGAGTGAAATAAAGGGCCTCCTAACAGCTCTCAGCATCCCCAACCAACTACAGTTCCCAGAATTCTTTGGGGCAAACCATGACAGCTCTCAGCATCCCCAACCAACTACAGTTCCCAGAATTCTTTGGGGCAAACCATGACTGTTTAAAGTGGTATGATGCTGCTTTCAAGGCATGGTGCAGACAGGGCCATAGGGATTCAGACACAGTGAGCCTCTAATTCATTGTGTAATGTTTCTGGGTCCAATATCAAGCACCTGCAATGAGGAGTCATTTTTATAAAAGAATCTTTATTCAGAGGATCCTCTAAGATCATACCCTCCAATAGTTCTCCAATGAAGATAGGGACATCCTAAGGAAAAGTGGGACATTCCAGGATCAAATCAGAAACAGGGATGGCTTCTCTAAATCAGGGGCATCCCTGGAAAATAGGGACACTTGGAGTCTCTGCTAACTCAAGACCTAAGGAACGGCTGAGGTCATGTGACTCCAGGGCAAGTCCTCAAACTGCCAAGCCCTTAACAGTAAAGGCGTGCCAGCAAATTGCAAGCTCTATTATTACACGCAGTAAGTGGATAAGACCCCAAGGGGCAGCCCAGCGTCAAGATTCCCCTCTGGCCCACCTTCCGTCCCTGAATCTGCCGCATTGTGCTAATATATTGAGTGCTCCCCACCTGCCACTCCATTCCACCCAATCTGTTTGACATCACCACTGCATCATGCAACACATTGATGTCCAGACTGGGGGAAGATGGAGTTGGTATCACACCCTTCTTTAATTGGCTGCCAGCCCATCTGAAAAGTTTTGCCCAATGCCTGACTTCAAGAGTGGACTAAAGACGACATGAGTCCCCAAAACTGGTGGGAGCTGCTTATTGTTACATGTGTGAATTTATCCTAAACGTGCCTGCTTTACTGATTTTTTTAAAAAAGAAGCTGAATACCTACCATAGGGGCTAACCAGAATGTTTAAAGTGTGTGTGTGTAGGGTAAGGGGTAAAGAAAATAAGAACCTGGCTGCTTTTTCCCAGCTGGGTTTTAGAACTGAATGTGGGTGACCCAAGTTCCTTTGTGCCCCTTCATGTGTGTGGCTGATGGTGCGGCTTGCGCAGGCCATCGCAGAAGGCAGGTTGCAAAAAGATGCCAGCAGGGGCCGTTCGGGCCTGATGTTTGGCTCCGTCCTTCCCCTCTGCTCTTTCTGCCTCTCCGCCCTTCCTCGGGTCTCCCCCTTACCTCACCGCCTTTCCCCTCCCTGCTAACAAACCGCAAAGACTTTTCCAGACAGAGTGGCAGCCTCAAAACCTCAGCAGCTGGAGAAATGTTCAGCTCTCCCCCTCCCACAAAAGGGTCAGTGCGTCGCCATTCCAACAAGAAGATTGGTGTGTGTGTGTGTGTAAAGAGAGAGAGAGGGACAGCTGTTCTCCCTCGTCCGCTTTGCTCGATTCACAACGATTCGCTGGAGCTGCTCCCCCCATTCTCTGCTGCTCAGGAGCAGGAAAGGAGCCCAGCAACACGATCTGCAAAAATGAAAAAGGGCAGCTTCGTAGGCCCCTTGAGCTGGCCTGTGTGTGAGGAGTTGGAGGAGGAAGGGTCAGTTTTCTTGAGAAGACTGTGGGGTGCAAGGCAGCCTCAGCTTGTTTACAAGGTTACAGGTTGAGCAGGTGGGAAGGGAGGGAGGCTGACTAGCACCACTAAAATAAATTGAGAACATAAGAAAAAAGCCTCTTGGATCAGGGCATCTATCCCAGCATCGTGTTCTTGCAGGAGCCAATCAGATGCCTGCAGGAAACCTGCAGGAGCTCTCTCCCCACCACCAAGGTTTTCCAGCTACTGGCATACAGAAGCATCGCTGCCTTTAACCGTGGAGGCAGTAGCCACCAATGGCCTTCTCCTTTGTGAATTTGTCTAATCTTCTTTCAAAGCCATCACTGCCTCCTGCGGGAGTGAAGTCTGTAGTTTAACAATGTGGGGCATGAATAAGCTCGAGTTCCAGTGTTGTTAGAGAGGGAGAATGAACTTTTCTCTACCTACTTCCTCCGTGCCATGCATAATTCTATAAACTTTCATCATGCCACTTCAGTCCAATCCTACAATTAAGGTGAAGAAAATTTTTATGGGTTTTTCTTCGGATGGGTGGGGAAGAATCAGTTCTGGGGCCATCCTTTAATTCAACTCAGACTTTGCTTGTGAGCTCTGGAAGGGGTGGGTGGGAAATGGCACCACTGATGTTCTGCAGCTTGCTTTGGACTGGGGGCGGTGGGAAGCTAGAAGTGGACAGGACCAATTGGCTAGTGCCTGTGACGCCGTCAATATGCCTTCTACCAATCTCTGGGACAGTTCTGCAACTGGTTTGTGTGTCTAAAGTAAGGCTTGAGGATGGGCATATAAATGAATAAAAATAGGTGTGATCTGAAAAAAGAAAAGAAAAAGCAGCAGCTTTCTTGAAGCATCTGAGTCTTTTGACATCAGATATTAGGTTGCAGAGCCCTGTTGGGCCTAATCTGAGTCTTCCTTTCTGGAATGTGTGAACTAGCTGAACACCAAACAACTCACTCACTAAGCCAGCCTTAGGGTCCAGTTTGGGCTGTGCTGCTACAAAAGCCCCAGCACAGATGGGCTGCCCCTGCTTCCACTCCCATGTTATAATTTGTGTGTCTGCGTGCAAACTAGCCCGGCAGAATCTCCCGCTCTCTGCCTTGTCCTCTTAGCCTAATTGCTTGTTAATGTAAAGCTGCGATGGATTTAGAGCCTCTCATTCCCCTCTCCCCTGTCTGTGGAGTAGCCGACTTGGTTTCTCATTCTCTCTTCTCTGGGATAGCTTCCCTTACTTTTCTTTGGGACTGAAGTCTGGGCAGGAAAAAGAAATCCCTTTGGGGTCCCCCCCCCAATGCCATCTGGGTTTCTCTCTGGGGTTATCTTGAAGTGAAGGTAAGTGTCTGCTAATAGTAGTCAACCTCTCATTCCCAGACCTCTCCCCCACCATTTCCTAAACCTTCATTATCTCTTTGGGTGTTTTGCTGTTCTGAGGAGTGTTTTTTGTTATTGAGATGAGGTTTTTTGGGGGGGAGGGTCTTGAGGATTATCTGCAAAGGGGGCTGCTCCATGGACTTTGTTCAGTCCCTGAGGTTGAATATGTGGTGCCCACCACCCTTGCCGCTGCAAGTCTTTGAACAAACTTCCTCTTCGTGTTGGTTAAAATTGAACCTGGAAAAAAAATCCATTCCTTTACTTGAGAAGGGAAGTGAGTACCGATTTCAACATCTAGTTTTTACGGTAGCCGTAGGAGCCTATTGGCTAATACATGTGACGTCATTTTGTCACCCCCCCCCCACCCCGCTGGCTTCCAGTTCCTTGCAGCAGAATAATCTGTTTGGGAAAACTCTTTAGAAGCTATTAAAAAAACTAAAAAAAATAATTTAATGATGACATAAACTCTTGCGGCCCGCAAGCCTATTTCATTGGTTGCTTCTTTGGCATATATTTAAAGGAAAAGATGGGTGCTGAATGGTCATGAGATGCAAAAATAGGAGTCGCTGACTTAAATATATGCTAAATAGGTGCACTTTTTACACTAACAAACCGGTGGTAATTTACTTAGCAGTATTAAGATGAATGTACTAACACCTGGAGTGTAGCAGGGAACCATTCACAAGAGTGGGATCCCCCCCCATCTTGCTGCTATCCAGCTTTTCCCTTGGATTCCTCCAAGTGAGATGGCTTTAAAGCAGCTTAAAAATAATTTTAAAATGTCAGTTAAAAATGCATCCTTCAACTAGAGGACTTCAAGGATGCTTCTACATTAGGCCCAACTGAGGTCTTAGTCTTCTTGTGGAACTGAGAGATGCTGAGGGCCATGTAAACAACTGCTCCTATGATAGAGGATGAAATACCTAAGAAAGTACTTGGTACTCCTTCTATACGCACTGGCAGCAACCAGAAGAATTTATGTTCCAAGGTGGAAGGACAAAGATGGTCCTACAGAAAAAGAATGGCAGAATAAGTTGGCAGAATATGTGGAATTAGCAATGCTGACTGCAGAGATAAGGAATCAGTATGAGACAGATATAAGAGGGGAGTGGGAACGCTTTGGATAATATTTAAAGATACACAATAGCCAGATAGATTTCCAAGTAGGGTTATACATGTGAGCAGCAGTTAAAAACAACCAGAAGAGGGGGAGTAATTAAGGAAATGCAGCTCAACAAGGACAAAACAAGAACCCATGAAGGGATGTGCGGGGAAGTCCAAGAATATAAGATAAGCAAAGATAACTGTACAGTGGTACCTTGGGTTACATACGCTTCAGGTTACAGACTCCGCTAACCCAGAAATAGTACCTTGGGTTAAGAGCTTTGCTTCAGGATGAGAACAGAAATCGTGCAGTGGTGGCGGAAGGCCCCATTAGCTAAAGTGGTGCTTCAGGTTAAGAATAGTTTCAGGTTAAGAACAGACCTCCAGAACGAATTAAGTACGTAATCAGAGGTACCACTGTATAATGGATGTGTCAAACTATGATTGCTCCTGAGAGCCCTCTTCAGAGCATATTTGGCCCCTGGGATACTGGGTAGTTATGAAGCAGACTGGACAATAGCTCAAGTGTAGGTGTTGAAAGCCCCGACTGGACATGAGCCCACTGCTTCCTTGAGTAATTGGCCAGGCAATTGGTGGTCTGAGCCCTCCTGACAGTGGATGGAGCCTGCAACCTCTTGGAGATCCACTGTGATTTGCTTGGTGAACGGTCCGAGGACAAAGTTGCCCATCCATGTAGCCTGCTTGATGCCATGGCTGATGCAGCTCCCAGCGAGGTTTGCAATGCTCCATCAAGCCTTGTTTTGTGGGACTGGTCTTTGTAGCCTGACCAGGCCACTTTGTGCCCAACCAGGTGCCCTCTCAACCCTTCGAGGTCCAGGGTGTGTTGAGCGCATCTTTGCAGGTGGTGCCTGCCACCTGGAAGGTGGTGATAATGTGGTCATTCCTGACGAGACCCAACCTTGGACCTGTTGGTATTAAACAACTACCACCCAGTTGCTTAAATTCTCCCTTTTGGGACAGGGACTCAAAAAGGTTGTTGGCAGTGCAGTTGCGGGTGTTTTTGGAGGAAACTGATTATACAAACCCACCCCAGGTTGGGTTCAGTCCTGAGTCTGCGGCAAAATCAGCTCTGGTCTCCCTGGTGAGATAGGACAGATTCCCACTCTTTGAGTTTTCCAGAAACAATGGAAAACATTCTTGTTTCAACAAACCGTTCCGACGGGATAAATGTATATATTTTCAGGGGTCCGCCTTGGGTGTTTCATTGTATCATTTAAAAGCTACATTTAGTCATGTTTTTAAACTCATTTTTATTGTGTGGCTGTGAATCGCCTTGAATGGTACATTTTATCAAATAAAGGATCAAATGATGAGTGGTGAAGAGAAGGAGGATGGAGAGATGACGGTTTGCTGTTTTGCAGCACATTTCATTAGGCAGTGTACCCAGGTAATTTTTCATTTTAGAAGGCAATCATCTATTGAATGCCTACACCAAAGGACATTGTTTTTATTCATTGAACAATTAACGCAACTTGATCTTTGAAATAAACTTTGCTTAAAGAATATAAACTTTTAAAAAGAGTCACAAAATACGTGTTTGCTGTAATGAGGCATTTACAAAGATGCAGTCAGTTTTCATGAGCGTTATCTTCAACCAGATAATGAGCTAACCCAAATGGACTGAAACAGATTAAGGTTTCTTCATCTTCCTGTCCTAGACAATGAGAAGTCGCTCACTTGGTGTGGGGAAAAGGTGGCGAGGAGACCTTGGATGGAGGTAGAGCAGTGAGACAGAGGCAGGTAGATACAGGCAGAAGAAAAAAGCTGGAATGGATCTGTAGCTTCTCCCTGTGCCGTTTCCAGGGACAGACTCAGGCAGAAGCTGCAGTTCCATTCTGGCCTTTTTCTTCTCTCTCTGCTTTCCTTCCTCCTCCTCCCTTCTGCCTTTCTCTCCCCTCAATCCACTTCTCTGTGGTTCATGGCAGCTGGGTTACTGCTCTTTATCATCTCCTCTTTACCAGGACCCCTGGTTTTTGGAAACACTAGGTGTGCCTGGACCTATGACAGCCAGTATCCAGAAACTGCCCCTCCTCAGCCTTCATCCAAGGCATAATTAACTTATGGGATTCATCGCCACAAATTGTTCTTAGGGAGAGCAGCACAGGTGGCCTCTTAAAATGGATTAGGCAAATTAACGCGAGAGAGATTTGAAGCAGCAACCTTCATATTTAGAGCCCCACTGCCATGCCTCTCTGCCTGGGGTCCTCTTGCTGGACTTTTGCGCAGCTCATTGGCTGTGAATTAGCTCTCCCAACTTTAGGCAGAGGCCTGTTCGGGTGGAGGAAGCACAACAGATTTCAGAGTATGGGATGAAAGAAAGGAGCCGAGGGATAGTAGAAGTTGTTGGAGGAATATCTGTTCATTTACAACTGTACGAGGTGAGTGTGGTGGTGAAGAGAGAGAGAGAGAGAGAGAGAGAGAGAGAGAGAGAGAGAGAGAGAGAGAGAGAGAGACCAGGCAGGTTGAGGAACTCTCTTAAAAATAAATCATTAAGCACCTTATCCCAAGTCCAGCCGTCTCTGGCCAGGCAGCTGCAAAATCTCAGGCTTACCTCCCAGATGTAAATCAGCCCACCCCAAATCATGTGCACCCTAAAATGCTCTGGATTTGTGTTGGGCACAAGTGTGGAACCCTGGCATGCAAGGCCTGGAAGAAGCTGTAATGTTGTATCGTGGAAAGTATGTTTTACACCAGGACAGACACAATTTGTCCTGCTGTTTGTTATGGTGGCAGGGTTTGCTTAGAGCTGGCCAGCTCAGGCATCACGAGGCCCATGGAATTGTGGGAAAATGTGTTGTTGTAGCCAAAGCTGGTCCTGCTTAGAGTAGACCCACTAAAATCAACACACATGGTCCAACTGCTTTCAGTGGAGCTACTCTGAGTAAAACTAAGTTGAATAAAGTCTATTATTATTATTATTATTATTATTATTATTATTATTATTATCATTTACATTTGTTCGCCACTTACTATGTCTCAGTGCAACTCATGTTTACAAAAACACACGTGATTACAATTTTTTTAAATTCATCAGAAAGATGAAAGAACATTAACTGGCTAAAAGGGCTCATCCTGCAATATCAATGGTCATCAGCTGTGATTCCTACATGGCACAGGGTTGGCCCAGCTGGCCCTTGGGGTCCCTTCCAACTTCCTATGAGTCCATCAAAGCAGGTGATACTTGTGCAGCACTGTTTTTAGCAGCTGATAGCCACCAGCCACCAAAAGCCATTAAGCAAAAGCCACTAGCACCATGGAAAGAAGCTCTTCTG
This sequence comes from Podarcis melisellensis, assembly GCF_964234715.1. NCBI lineage: Eukaryota > Metazoa > Chordata > Lepidosauria > Squamata > Lacertidae > Podarcis > Podarcis melisellensis. The sequence goes on from NC_138540.1 coordinate 27,821,604, forward strand.
TAGATTCCAGAAAGCCCCTTTGTGGCCATCGACTCGTCCTCGTTCACCCTTCCCAGCAGGAAGGGTTAGGGTTAAGAGTTTTCTCTGAGCTGTTATGTAAGAAGCTGCAGAGAGCCTCTGTGGTCCACAGCTGCCCGGAACAACAGGTTCCTGCTCCCAGTCTGTGGCCTCTCTGTTGGCGCCTGTGTGTATGAAACTGAGGGGGGCATGGGGGGGGGAAGGACTTGTTGGAGGGTTACAGGAGGTGCTCTGACATCCTCTGGGCAGCTGATCAAGTAGATTTTGGCTAGGATGAAGGCTGCTTCCATCTCTCTGCCCCCCAAACTTCACTCTGTGCCAAGATACATGCATGAGGAGCAGATTCAGATGAGGACCTGGCTATGGAATTCTCTCTCCCTGGGGAAAATCCAGCAACGCCCCCTCCACCCTATAGAATTGCAGAGTTGGAAGGGACCACGAGGGTCATCTAGTCCAGCCCCTTCAAAGCAGGAATCTTTTGCCCAACATGGGGCTCAAACCCACAACCCTGAGATTAAGAATCTCGTGCTCTGCTGATGCAGCTATCCACGCCTTTAAGTACGCTGTGAAAATGCTTCTATTTGCAGAGGAGGTTTTCTTTTTTTTTAAAAAACACAAACCCCAATAGTTTGGCATGGTTTCTGAGAAGATTTTCCGTGCAGCTATTCTGCATTATGTTGCTGTGTCATCATGAATTATTATGTGGTGGTCTTTATTGCTTCTGAATTTTGTAGGCTGCTTGGAAGAGGAAAATTACCAAGCAGTGGGGAAATCCGTGTCCGCTGTGAAATAACGTGGACACTTTAGGTTCCCATTTATTTTTGATGGTTTGTTAAACAATGCGACAACAATAGCAATATCAAAACATTGATATTGTTTTATTTTTGGAAAATTTATAAAATATTATATAGGGGGAGAATACTTTTGACGGTCTGTTAACATCTAGCACAGTTGTTTCTCAGCTGTCCAGATTAAGAGTCACTCCCATGGCTCTTTTTTTCCTTTGTCCTCCCAGCAGGTCTGAAAAAGTTGACCTTCCTCATCAGGCCCTATGTTGTGTCTAGAGATGGTTTTGATAACAACTCTTCCACAGTCTGCCAGCAGGTGGCAGGGTTTGCTTAGAGCTGGCCAGCTCAGGCATCACGAGGCCCATGGAATTGTGGGAGAATCTGGCATGATGTTTAACAACATAAGAGCCCTGCTAGGTCAGGCTATTGGGGGGTGGGTGCATCTAGCCCAGCATTCTGTTCTCACAGTAGCCAACCAGATGCCCCCATGGGAAGCTCACAGCAAGGCCTGAGTCCAGTAGCAACTCTTCCCACTTATATTTCCTTTCAGCTGGTACTGAGAGGCATACTGTGGAGGGAGAATGTGTCAATGGCTGCTAGTCACAATCAGTCCTAGAAATCCTAATCGCGAACCTCAAAAAAAGAAAGAGAAGTTTTAATATCTTCTTGTTGTTTTTTTTTCTTTTGCAAAGAAATTATCTAACAACAATTAGACACCATGTGAAGGTGTGTTACCTGGATGAAGCTAATTCAAAATCACTTGTCCTGGTGCATAAACAGAGTGCAAGTCTATAGTGATAGGATTTAAGAGACTTACCAACATGTCTGACAACATGACCTACTCTAGTATAAACTTTGTTCTTCATTGTAAAGCAGGCATAGGCAAACTTGGCCCTCCAGCTGTTTGGGGACTACAATTCCCATCGTCCCTGACCACTGGTTAGCTAGGGATCATGGGAGTTGTAGTCCCAAAACAGCTGGAGGGCCGAGTTTGCCTATGCCTGTTGTAAAGCATGAATAATCCTTTATTAATGGATTATCAGAAGCTCAATTATCAACCAAATTATTTTTTTTTCAATTAAATTTTATTAAGTTTCAACGTTTTTAACAAACATTGTCAAAAGGCAATTTCGTCTTTTCTCTTATTTTTGTCAACTTCCCCCTTCTGCTACACCGTATCTACACCAAGCAAAATATGTTTAGAGAGTAAACTTCTCAATTTATTCCCATGTAAATGCATTCCCTTTTCTTAAAAAATCCAAACTATTTTCCCAACCCAAATATGGGTCTGATGCAATTTTTAACATACACACCCCCGCATGATAATCTCATGTCTTTTAAACAGTCCCAAGGCTGTTAAGGTATTTCTGAGGAAGGCAATTGGTTTGAATTAAGAATTGAGTTCATTTGGTTTTTTTACTTCAATGTGCTTCATTTTACATTTGCTTATATTGTATTTGCCATCTTGATGGCCATTCATTCCAGTTTGAAGAGATCCTTTTGGAATCCCTTCCAATCCCCTATTGATCAGCAGGCAATACTTGTAAGCAGAAAGCTTTTAACTAAAGGCACATGAGTCCCGAATACATTAATAGCAGTGGATAAGCAGGTGTTGTACATTGTCTTTTATTGGAGTGGGAAAGCGGGGGAAGCACAAATTAGGTCTGAAAAAACCACTAGGCTGCAGTGACATGAAAATGGTGCTATCTGGATTCCCCATGAAAACTGAGTGGACAAAGGAGAGAAAAGGGTGACTGTGGGAGCAAGCTATATCTGTAACACTTTCCAAATCTCAAAACCTCCTTTATTCTGGGACACGGAGGAAGGAAGGGTGGGCTTTGGTTCATCTTGCTTGTTATTTTTAGGCATGAATGATATTGCAATGCACTTTGTCCTTTCAGTATATGGCTTCCTGAACTTTGGGCAGCTGAGGTATATTTTTGTTTCTGAATTTAAAATGAAGTCACCCTCTGCTCCCAGAAAGCATGTAAGAGAGGAAGTGTGAGGACCCTCCCTTTGAAGAGCTCAGCCCTCAGGGTTTTTGCTTGAGCCACTGATCTCAATGTAACTCATACAGTGGTAAAAAGGTAAAGGGACCCCGACCATTAGGTCCAGTTGTGGCCAACTCTGGGCTTGCGGTGTTCATCTCGCTTTATTGGCTGAGGGAGCCGGTGTACAGCTTCCGGGTCACGTGGCCAGCATGACTAAGCTGCTTCTGGCAAGAGCAGCGCACGGAAACACGGTTTACCTTCCCGCTGGAGCGGTACCTATTTATCTACTTGCACTTTGATGTGCTTTTGAACTGCTAGGTTGGCAGGAGCAGGGACCGAGCAACGGGAGCTCACCCCGTCACGGGGATTTGAACCGCTGGCCTTCTGATCAGCAAGTCCTAGGCTCTGTGGTTTAACCCACAGTGCCACCCGTGTCTCTTCTCATACAGTGGTACCTCAGGTTAAGTACTTAATTCGTTCTGGAGGTCCGTTCTTAACCTGAAACTGTTCTTAAACTGAAGACCACTTTAGCTAATGGGGCCTCCTGTTACTGCTGTGCCACCAGAGCACAATTTCTGTTCTCATTCTGAAGCAAAGTTCTTAACCTGAAGCACAATTTCTGGGTTAGCAGAGTCTGTAACCTGAAGCGTATGTAACCTGAAGCATATGTAACCCGAGGTACAACTGTAATTAGCAGGATGCGGACTCAGAACAGGGGCATCATGCGGTGATGCAACAAGGAACCTCCGTAAAAGCCTGAGCAAGTTTCCCCGTATCTTTGCACTGTGAGTGACTGGATGCACCAGCCACACCTGATGTCAAGATGTGGCAGAATTACCCATCCCCCCCCCGAAACTGACCGGAAGGAGGCAGGGCCTCATGCAGAGATGCAGTGGGCAGCCTCCTCGGCAGATAGGCTTGCCTTATCAAATTACTTTCTTCTTTGGGCAGCACAATTTGGGGAACGGCTTCAGTGTTTTGCTCCTGGTTCTCTGGCATCACCCTACCTCTTCTGTCAAGGGGCTCCAGATGCCTTGCCTGTTGGACCCTCGTCCTGAGTTCTCATTCACTCTTACGCTTCTGTACCAGCCGAGCTGTCCTTTGGCATCAGCTCCGTGCTTTCATCTCCCTTGACGTGAATGACGCTGTCTGTGCAGGCTGCCACACGTCTGCCCTGCTTGCAAGTGGCCAAGTATGTGAGGGGGCGCAGAACTGCAGAAAGAGGAAATACGCGCAGGATGAAAAGCAGCCTGTGTTCGAGGAAACTGCTAGCCAGGCAGACATGGGACTTTGATGGATGGGGAGGGAGCATGGGGGCCAGGTGGGGGGCATGGAGGAGGCGTAGTAAAGCCTTTTCAAAACAGCTCTTGCAGCTGAAAACTTCATCCAAATTGTGATTTAGATGCATGCACCCCACCAAGAAAATGTGTTGCTGCTTGCTGCTGCTGCTGCACAATTCAAAGCACTGGTCTGACCTATAAAGCTAGCTTGGGTCCAGGCTATCCATTTATCAGCTGGATAGCTCAGTTGGTTAGAGTGTGGTGCTGATAACACCAAGGTCGCATGTTCAAGTCCCTGCAAGGGACAGCTGCTTATTCAGGCATTGCAGGTGAGTGGACTGGGTGAGCCTCATGGTACCTTCCAACTCGATGATTCCATATTCTATATATGAAAGACCATATTCCCCCCATGCAAAGCTGCTCAGGATCTGAGATCATGGAGGGAGCCCTTATCTCATTCCTGCCTACATCACAGCCACACTTGGTAGGGACACAGGAGAGAGCCTTCTCGGTGGTTGCTCCCACTCTGCAACTCCTTTCCTGGAGAAGCTAGACTGTCTCCCTCCTTGTTGTCCTTCCACCAGCAGGTGCATATCTTCTTCTTTTGGGAACTGACTGTTTGTTTGTTTTTAATCTGTATTTTAATAGAATTCTTGTTTCAATTCTATTAGAGTTGAATGACTTTGTACTGATTATGTGTTTAGCTTTTATGTATTGTAGTGGTGCTGTTTTAATTTGTGTAAGTTGCTTTGAGGTCCAGTCTGGAGAAAAGGTGAAATAATAATATTAAGTACCAATTACACATTTGGACACTTTGCAGAACCATGTGAGCAAAAGAAGGGAGCCAGTTCCCTCCCCCCAATATCTTGCAGTTGAAATAATCCAATGGGCACAAACCATACTTCATAGAAGGGGTCCGAATCTTCCCTTTCTGTTCATCTTCTTGCAGATGTGCACCAAACTTTTGTACAATTTTAGAATTATGGAATCAGAATTGTAGAGTTGGAAGGGAACCCCCAAGAGTCATTGAGTCCAACCCCCTGCAATCCAGGAATCTCAGGATCTCAGCCATCTTAACAATGGAGGAAAGGAGCTGGGCAAGGGGAAAACCACTTGCACCCGTGTCTACAAAGCATGAGTCAATCAGAACACCGCTCTGCCCCGTGTTTTCAAGGCTTGAGACAAGCGGAAGTGTGGATGAGCCCATTGTTATAAGTGCCACATAATACCCATTCTGCATTTGCAAGAAACCAATTTTTTAGTGTGGCAGCACCTACACTTTGGAATACCCTGCCTTATTGACACCAAGCATGTGCTTTCTAAAAACATTTTTGTTTGGACCTGCCTAACCAGATATTTAAGGGATGTGGGTAGCGCTGTGGGTTAAACCACAGAGCCTAGGACTTGTCGATCAGAAGGTCAGTGGTTCGAATCCCTGCAACGGGGTGAGCTCCCGTTGCTCCGTCCCTGCTCCTGCCAACCTAGTAGTTTGAAAGCACATCAAAGTGCAAGTAGATAAATAGGTACCGCTCCGGCGGGAAGGTAAACGGTGTTTCCGTGCACTGCTCTGGTTCGCCAGAAGCGGCTTAGTCATGCTGGCCACATGACCTGGAAGCTGTACGCCGGCTCCCTCGGTCAATAAATCGAGATGAACGCTGCAACCCCCGAGTTGGTCACAACTGGACGTAATGGTCAGGGGTCCCTTTACCTTTACCTTTTACCCAGTTATTTAGAATGCTGTTTTGTTTTCTGTTGTTGTCTTCAACCTTTTTTATTTATTGAATTTATATACCGCCCTATACTCTCAGGTCTCAATATTTTCACGGTTTTAACTAATAATATTTTTCGTTTTGTTAACCGCTTGGAGAGGGGTGGCTTTCTTTTACAGTCACGCCGCATATAAATTTTATGAAATAAATAAATAAGGCACCCCCACCCCAAATCTGGAGGGGGTCAACAGGCGAAGAGTTTCGTCCAGAGACCCCCACCACGGCCGATGGACTTTTCGGGCTCCTGCTTCTTGAAACAAGAGGAGGAAGAGCGCACAACCTCTTTTTCTCCGCTGTGCGCTCCGGTGCCTGCTTCTGCCTTGGCGCCTGCGACTGGACAGGAATGGTACGCTCCAGCCGGAGACACTCTCCTCGGCAGGGGAATGGTAGGTCCCGCCAGTCTTCCTCCTCCTCCTCCTCCTCCTCCTCCTCCTCCTCCTCCTGTCGGGCTTGAACGTGGCTTTGTCTCGGTGGAGCCTCCAGGCAGGTCTGCCTGTCTGGCTCTTCCGCAGGAGGAAGAGAGAGACGAGAGGCGCAGCAGCAGCAGCAGCAGCTTTGTGCGCCATGAAGGCAGCGGCGGCAGCTGGGACTTTGGACGGAGCCCCCTCCTGTATCTGAGGCTGCAGACAGCCCCCACCCCCTCAGCCCCATTTTGGAGGCTCTCACAATGAGGCAGCGGCTGGGGGACTTGAAAGCCGCCGGTGACGGTAGAGGGACCCCCGAGGAGCTGCCCGCCAGGGGCGCCATCAAATTGGTGAGTGGCTGGACCGGAATCCAGAAGGAAGGGACAGAAGGGGGGGGACCTCGGGGAGGGGGCGCAAAACTGGGCAAACGATGGTGTTGGGTTTTTCTAATGTATTGGTTGGCTGGCTGCAGACGGGGGCCCGGCGCCTCCTGGGCAGACGCGCGGCTCCTTTTCCACCAGGACTAGAAATGTGAAGGCGTTTTAACTTACCAAGGCTGCGCGTTAGCAGGGCGCGTTGGGTAGATGCAGACGCTAATTGTTGTTTTTGGGACCAGAGATAATAGCGGAGTGTTGAGAGGCGAAGGAAAGCCAGTTCGGTTTAGACTGCAGTGCGAAACCATCCATCACTCTCTCGGCTTCTTGGTTAATATTGTTGCTGTGGTGGCTTGGAGAGGGGTGAGCTTTGGATTTTCGAAAGCTGGGAGATTTTCCAGACCCAAAAGGAAGACGTTTGAGTTGTGGCTGGAGAGCAGAGAAATGGACGCCATGAGCCAGTCTGGTGGGATCTGCCCCTGCTGGGTGTCAAGGTAACCTGGGTGGGCAGGTGTGCTGCCCGTGTTTGTGGAGGAGGGAGACCAGGCTGGACTCTTGGGAGTGACTGGCAGGATGGCAGTGGGTCCTGTACAGAGGAGCAGCAGATTCCCTCCATCTCCCACTCCATCAAGCGTAAATTTCAGGCCAACCAGTGTGCAGTTTCTTTGATTTCCAAGGGCACAGTTACGGTCTTGGTGGAAGCCAAAGCATTGGATTGGGTCCCCACTTTGGTCGGCTTCGGTTGTTGGGATTGTGTCATTTCCCCAAGGCAATAGTGGGGTTTATCATGTGGGTCATCTCCAGAATTATAATCGCCAATTTGTGGGCGATACAAATATAGGCCATCATAAAACATCCATATATAAAAATTTAAAATATATACAAATAAGCAGCTGTGTAAAAATACGTAATAAGGATTTTCATTGGAGTTCCTTCCCGCTAAATAGTGCCATTCATTACTCTGAGAGATATAAAAATTCAGCCACCCTTGAAGTTACTTCCGGGTTAGTGCCAGACAGGTAGAATCTGATATTTTCATTGTGGTGTTAGACTACCCCCAAAAAAGGGGAAAGCACACTTTTGCGTAGCTGGGTGTACAATGGACAGTAGAAAAGAATATGTGCTACTGTGTCCGGCAAATTCGAAAAACAGCCGCACATCTCCAGAATTTCCGTGGCCTGTGGCAATTATTTGCAGCCTGACTTTTTTTTGGGGGGGGGTCACCCTGTAAGAACCAACAACCCCCACCAAAAGCCCTGCCTCCCTTTCTCTTCTGGGATGGGCTACCTCCAGCTTCCTCTCTGGAATTTTTCGGGCAGGAGTCATGGAAGTTTGCCTGGGGCAGTTATAATATTCGGTGTACTAATTTGTTTTTACAAATGCTGTACTTTGAACAATTTGAAAACAGAAGTGCCAGGAGGGCCCCTCTGAAACTGTAGGGTCAGTAAATTTCTCGGGGGGGGGGCAGGGTTCAAAGCCAACTTTTGCTCAAGTTTCAGTTGCAATACGAAGAAAACAAAACCATGTATTTACAGTTGTGGGGGCGGGGAAGTTGTGCATAGCCACAAACCTGATTCATGGGCCCATTTGGCTGCAGGAAGAGAAATGAAAACCACTTTGTCCTTCTGTGTGCTGGACCAGATAGCAAGCCAAGGACAAAAGTGTGCCTGAGAAATTAAGGAGCTCAAGGTACTGCACATACTCCTCATCCTCATTTAATCCCCATAACAGCCCTGTGAAGTAGGTTAGTCTGAGAGGCACTGACTGGCCCCAAGGTCACCCAGGGGGGGGTGATTTGAACCTTGGTCTTTGCCAGGTCTGAGTCTGACATTCTAAACCCCACACACTGACCTACCCCACACATCTTGTGGGGCCCGGAACAAAACCTTGGGGACAGTAAGTAAAATCCCTTATTTTATTTATATTTTTATTCCATAAAATTTATACACCACTTGATTGGGGGAAGGGGAAAAAAACCTCAATGCGGTTTACAAAAAAGATAGAACAATAAAATGATCAACAAGAAAAATCAGCAACAATAATTAAAAACGTTTAAAAACTTAAAATAACAAGAGACTAAAAACATATTTAAACACATACCAGCTTTCTAGACATTTAATCTGAACAAAAATGTTTTTAGCAGGCGCCGAAAAGGGGACAGTGAATGGGGGCTGCCTGATGTCACTAGGCAGGGAGTTCCAGTAAAGGTAAAGGGACCCCTGACCGTTCGGTCCAGTCCTGGCCGACTCTGGGGTTGCGGCACTCATCTCGCTTTATTGGCTGAGGGAGCCGGGTCATATGGCCAGCATGACTAAGCCGCTTCTGGCGAACCAGAGCAGCACACGGAAACACCGTTTACCTTCCCACTGAAGCAGTACCTACCGTATTTTTTGCTCTATAAGACTCACTTTTTCCCTCCTAAAAAGTAAGGGGAAATGTGTGTGCGTCTTATGGAGTGAATGCAGGCTGCACAGCTATCCCAGAAGCCAGAACAGCAAGAGGGATTGCTGCTTTCACTGCGCAGCGATCCCTCTTGCTGTACTGGCTTCTGAGATTCAGAATATTTTTTTTCTTGTTTTCCTCCTCCAAAAACTAGGTGCGTTTTGTGGTCTGGTGCATCTTATAGAGCGAAAAATACGGTATTTATCTACTTGCACTTTGACGTGCTTTCGAACTCCTAGGTTGGCAGGAGCAGGGACCCAGCAACGGGAGCTCACCCTGTCGCAGGGATTCGAACCACCGACCTTGTGATTGGCAAGTCCTAGGCTCTGTGGTTTAACCCACAGTGCCACCCGCTTCCAGAGTTCCACACTAAAAGATGGATTTCTTACAAATAGTGTAATAGTGCCAATTCCACCAGTCAAAGTGGTTCAGTGGGCACCTGTGGAGCAAGGCGATCTCGTAGGTAAACTGGTCCCAAGCTGTTAAGGACTTAATAGTAACACCTTGAACTTGGCCTAGTAGCAAATTGGCAACCAGTGCAGATCTCTGAGCACAGGTGTTACGTGCTGCCAAGGTTTCCTTCCTGCCAGCATTCTGCACTAGCTGCAGCTTCTGGACCAAGTGCAAGGGAAGTCCCGCATAGAGCGCATTGCAGTCATCCATCCTTGAAGCTACCAGGGCAGGAGATACTGTGGCCAGCCTTTCCTGCTGCTTCTCCCATGGTGTGTGTATGAATTGGTGCACTTGCTTCATTCGGCAGCTGTTTCTCAAATGTTTTGGACTTCTAAAAACAACTTCCTCCTCAAAACACGTGCCATGCGCTGACTGTCAGAGGCTGAGGCACACGGGGACACACCCGCTCTTGGCATGGGCATGTAAGCGTGAGCAGCTGTGGACTGGGGCAAATGTGTGTCTTGTTTGTGTGTGTGGAAGATTATACCCCCCAAAATACTTTTGCAGGTGGGTAGCATGCTGTGGCACTCATGCCCTGCATGCAGGCAGCTGCTTGGCCACTGTGAGAACAGGATGCTCGACTAGACGGCCTACTGGCCTGATCCAGTTCTTATGATTGGTTTTTTAGCAGAAGCACCAGCTCCCCTCTTCTCAGACTGGTCCTGATGAACAAAGTTGCTCTGTCCAGATCTGGGCAGAGGGCAGGTGACCTCAGCAAGCGCAGGTGCTCTCTGGAAACCCAGTTCTGTGTCATGTCCAAAATCGACCTCCACAGGTGAATTGGACGTGTCCTGGAATCAGGCACCAGAATCTCAGATTCAAGGCTCTTGGGAAGCAAAGCTTGGAATAAACGTCTCACTGAGAACCCAAAGCTAGAGAGTTGCTTCCAGGCATTTTGGACCATCCTTCTCCAACTTGCCTCCCTCCAGATGTTTTGAACCACAACTCCTATCCGCCCCAGCCAGCACAGCTGTGTAGTCCAAAATGCAAGAGAGCCTGCTGTATCTGGCCAGCCTCCTATTCTTACTCTGACCATTATGGGAAACCCACAAACAGGACCTGAGCACAAGAGCCCTTTCCCTTCCTGCTGTTTCCAGCAACTGGTATTCAGAAACATTACTGCCTCCAACTGTGGAGGGCGTCAGGTTGGGGAAGACTGTCTTAGCTTGTTTTGCCAGATGAAGCCTGTGGGTCTGCACCATAAAACTGCACCAAGGAGCAGAAACGGGGGGGGTGGGGGATAGGTGGGCAAAAGGAGACTCAAATTTGCATCTGCTAATCTATATGTTCCAGGTGTCAATCTGGGAACAATTCCTATAGCTGCTTGCTCAGGTTGCTGCCTAGGTGATGCTCAACTTCACGGCCACCCATTCCTGGCCTGTTTTTCTCCCTTCTTAGCACTCTTTAAACTGGGCAGCTCCGAAACAAGAGGATGGGTTCTGTTCAATGAGATTTTGCTCAGAGTGGACCTATTGAAGTGAATAGCAATGGGCCATTCGTTTCAATGGGTCTGAAAGTTATCTGAATGCCACCCATTGTTTCCAAATAGAGAACTGGTCTCTGCCAAGGGAGGCCCCAGGACACCCTGGCCAATATGGAACTCACTCCCATGGGAGGCAGTGATGGCCGCAAAATGAGATGGCTTTAAAAAAGAGGATAGTAAAAAATTCAGGGAGGAGAGCTATTGGCTATTCTCTTCATCCAAGGATGAAAGCAGTAATGCTTCTGAAGGTTACTTGCTGGAAACCCCAGGAGTGGTCTTGTGTTCGAATCCTGGTTCTGGGCTTCCCATCGGGGCTTATGGTTGCCACTGGGAGAACAGGATGCTGGACTTGATGGGCCATAGGCCTGATCCAGCAGGCCTCTTTCCTATGGCCCATCAAGTCCAGCATCCTGTTCTCCCACTGGCCAAAAATATGCCCTGATGGGAAGCCTAGAAGCAGGATTCGAACACAAGACCTGCTTTTCTTTGTTGCACACAAGTGGAGAGAGTGAAGGGAAGCAGCCTCCCCCCCCCATTCTCTAGCCCCTAAGCTAGCTTCCTCTGCGCCTCTACGCCAGCCTGCCGCCCTCAGGTATATTGGAGGACGCAGTCGCCTTAGCCAGTGTGGAAATAAGATGAAACTGCCTCTTTGGCCGGCTTTTGCACATGGAATGAGGGAGAGAGAGGGAGCCATCTGCAGGTGGTGAAATGTCTTGGGATGGCTTGGACAAAGAGATCTGGCTGGAGTATGGCAGAAGAAGGAGATGCTGCCTGATCATCCACTCATTTGGCTTGATAAGTTTTGATATAAGCAAAAAGCTTTGGGTTCCCTGGAGCTCAGGGTGGGCTTTGACATATCCCTTTGCAAGGTGGAGCCTGTTCCGTTGCGCAGGAGAGGACTCTCAGTGTGCTCCTCTTTCACCTCCTCCATCCCCTGGCACTCATGAGTGCACAGGAGGCCGGCTGCACTTGGCCATCTTTCCAGTTCGGTCTGGGACCATGGCAGCGGCCTGCGATGTCCCTTTGGCTCCCTGCCTGCCTCAGTCACATGGAACGGCCATGACGCAACAGCCGTCTGTGCTGAGCCACTCGCTTTGGGGCTGAGCCGGCCAGCGCTGCTGTCTGGGACTCTTGGCTGCCTTGAAGCTGGGCTTCTCCACTGCCCCCACCTCGTCCCAGCCTAGTGGAAGTGATTGAAGTAGCAGCCTGGGAAGGCCTGGCTTTTTCCTCTTTTCTTTTTTTTTTGTTCTATTTGCGGTGTGAGCAAATAGGCAGCCTGAGCCCCCACATCCTCTCTCCCTTTTGTCGGGGCTGGCTGGCTTCCAGCCGACAGCTGCAGCCACTTGGCCCTCTGGCCTCTCGGAGACGCCCTTTCTCTCTTTCCGCTTCTCTTTTTCTCTGCCAAAACATGGATTGCTTACGACCTGAGTGGCTGTGTGTGTGTGTTTAAATGTGTGAATTCCAACATTATTCCAAACCCGTGAAAATCTAGGGCTGCGACATTGAGCTGATTTAATGGGATGGACGCGGGTGGCGCTGTGGGTTAAACCACAGAGTCTAGGACTTGCCGATCAGAAGGTCGGCAGTTCGAATCCCCACGATGGGGTGAGCTCCCGTTGCTCGGTCCCTGCTCCTGCCAACCTAGCAGTTCAAGAGCACGTCAAAGTTCAAGTAGATAAATAGGTACCGCTCCGGCGGGAAGGTAATTGGCGTTTCCGCGTGCTCCTCTGGTTTGGCAGAAGTGGTTTAGTCATGCTGGCTACATGACCCGGAAGCTGTACGCCGGCTCCCTTGGCCAATAAAGTGAGATGAGCGCCGCAACCCCAGAGTCGGCTACGACTGGACCTAATGGCCAGGGGTCCCTTTACCTTTACCTTTACAAACATTCAGAATAAATAGGCCAATGCGATCTCATCGCCATTTCAGCAATACAGCAAGGGCAGGGTCCTGTAGCGTACTTCGGTGGCAGAAAATCAAATAGAGGAACTTGGCTACTGTCTTGGTGAGCTCCTGGTCTCTCCCCTGTAACCTCTGTCTCTGGTTTCCATGTTGGAATACATAGATGGTCTAAAAATTGATGGCGGAGATCATCATACATTTAAGGGCCATGTGAGCTAGAGTTTCCACCAGGTGGGCATCACATGGGCAGATCCTATCTCCTTCTGCCATACCCGCAAACCTACCCCAAAGGAGGTTAGAAGGATTACAATTGAACCTAGCCAGCGAAAAAGCCCTTCTTTCTTGCGGGTTAAACAAAAATTGTCAATAATTAAGGTTAAATTCCTGCGCCCAGGAGAGTCAAAAATAGATGAGCCAATTTTCTGACTCAGCGGAAGGCAGCTTTCCAGGTTCCTGTGCTTCTGTTAAAGCGGCTTGTGCCTTGCTTGGTGATGGCAGGCACATGGGCCAGCGCCTTCTCTGCCCTAAGCCTCGCCAGTACAGACTGCGAGTGCCGCAGAGGTCAACAGAGCCCCGAGGCTGCCCTTCTGGAGGTCGTCCCTTGGATGAGAGGCATGCTGGAACTTGTCCTGTCCAGGTGCACAACCTTCCTGGCTGCGTGCTGTCCCCCTGAGCCACTCCTCCTGAACTTTAGACACACAAACACACCGAAAGAGCACTCGTTCCTGAAGGGGTTGGTCTTTGTAGGCGGCGGCAGTTGCAGAAGGGTGGCATCTTGCACAGAGGATCCCACTGCTGACTCTGGAAAGCTTGGAGAGCCACGAGGAGGAGGAGGGAGAGAGAGAGGCAAGGTATGGAAGCTGCTTTTGGGATGCCTTTCTAGAAGCGCAGGATTGTGGAGTTGGAATGTATCCAAAGAATCGTCTTGTTCGCCTCCCTGCAATGCAGGAATTGCAGCTCAAGGGCCCAGAAAGCACAACCTGCTCTTGTGCAGGAGGGCTTGGTGGGTGTCAGAGACATTTGGGTTTTCTGCTTGGGTACCAAGCCTCGCTGGTTGGCTCATGTCCACCTGGGGTGCCAAAGGGGGTTTGTGAGGAAGGAAGGGGGGTTTGTCAGAACTGTTTGCCACTGCATGACGAAGATGGTGCAGAGGAGTGCTTGATTCTGGATGCTTGCGGAATTCTTTGGGGAGAGGTGCTTCCTTGTCTGCTTGGTGTGCTGCAGGATCAGATGCCGGCTTGTCTTGGGCCAGAGTAGACCCTCCGCTGCTGCTGCTGCTGCTTTGACCAAGAGGTGGCCCAGTGGCAGAGTGACCTTCATGAAAGACAGTGTGGTGCAGTGGTTAGAGTTTTGGACTAGTTTGTTGGGCTAGTCACTGCTGTTTGGCCTAACCTACCTTTACAAGGTTGTTGTGGGGATTAAAGGAAGAAGGGGGAAAAACCATGGACACCGCCTTCAAATCCTTGGAGAAAAAGGTGGGATACCAATGCAAGAAATAGAATCACGGAGTCATAGAATTGTAGGGTTGGAAGGGACCCCAAGAGTCATCTAGTCCAACCCCTTGAGATGCAGGAATCTCAGCTGAAGCATCCATGACAGATGGCCATCCAACCTCTGCTTAAAAACCTCCAAGAAAGGAGAGTGCACAACCTCCCAAGGCAGTGTGTTCCACTTTTTAAATAAATATTAAATAATAATTCACCTTAACGTGTTATTTGCAAAGAGCAATTTATCCCTTTCTCGGTGCAATTTGCAAAGGAGGGGGTGAGGCAGCCTTTGCTAAGTAAACGGGTCCTGAGTTGCTTTGGGCCCTATTGTGCTTAGTACTCGAACCTTGAACCGGGCCCGGTAGCCTGTGTCAATCCACAGACAAGGCATTCCACTCTGGCAACCCTCACAAACAGCTGCCTTCTGCACCAGCCGCAGCCTCCAGACTGAGCCCCACCCAGCTAGGCTGCCACATGCGTTGGCAGCAGAAAAACATGGCCGAGCGTCATTCCGGTGTTGCAGCCGCCCGTTCCAGCGACAGGCCAAGTGGAAACGTTGCTCTGCGAGTTGGCAAGAGGGGTCAGCCTGTCGGAAAGGCCCACACCCCTTTCGTTCCCAGGGTGGAATGCCGCAGTTACTTGGGGGTGAGGGGTTGGCCTTCTGCACGAGCTCTGAGATGCTCTTTTCTGCATCATTGTTTTGCTTATTCTCAGGGTCATGTGGGCTTCGGACAGGAGATGTGTTGTCAGGTTCAGTCCTCCTCAAATAGCCTGGCTTTTGCCTGTCAGAGTTTGATGCTGGAGCAGTTTTGCCATGGGGGGCACTGATGTCTTTCTGTATTGACCTTGCCAAGCCCCACTCCACCCCCCAGTGATGGGCAGCACTGACTGGGGGAGGAAAAATAATTGCATTGCAGAGTTGGAAGGGACCCCGAGGGTCATCTAATCTAAACCCCTGCAATGCAGGAATTGCAGTTAGGAGGAGAGTTTCCCCATTATTTCGTCACATGGTAGAGCAGGAATGCCAACTTGGCTCTGTGACTGTGGGTGCCTGGAGCCATGGGTGCCATGCAACAATTCCCCTGGCACTGAAATTTGTGGGTGCCTGGGGAATTTTGTGGGTGCTCAGGCACCAAGGGCCCCAGGGAATTGGCACCTATGTGGTGGAATCACTGTTGCCTTTTTGTCCTGGTTTAAGTGAAATGATGAGCTTATATACCACATTTTTCTCTGAGGAGCTTGAGATGGCATACATGGTTCTCCCCCACAACAACACTGCAAGGTTAGTTAGGCAGTGACTGGCCCAAAGTCACACCCAGTGAGCTTCATGGCCAAGTGGGAATTTGAGCCCTGGTCTCTCCCAGGGCTTAGTATGGCACTAATCCCTACACCGCGCCAGGTCTCAACGGATGTGGCATGTATTACTTCTGGAAGGAACACACTGATGGCTGTTAGCAGGCAGGAACAAGCAGCCAGTGTTTTTTGCTGCACCTGTGGCTAAGACGGCTACCTGGATTCCACAATTTTACTAGCCACTCGGCCAGTCACAGCGCAGGAAAAAAGGCGTGTGAGGAAGGATGCGACCGAGGTTTGTAAAATTCTGCATGGTGTGTTGGAAGTGGGGCGGTGGGAGAAGCTTCCCCCCCACCCCTCTTTGGATGCCAGAGCTTGGGTCCATCCATTGCAACTGAATGGCAGGACATATTTGAAAGGAGGTGCTCCTTCGCACCTGTGGAACTCATCACCACAAGATGTGGCAAGGGCTCCTGGTTTCGGTGGCAGCTAAGCCAGTTCATGGAGAGAGGCCCATCAGCAGCCAAGACAGCTAAATGGAACTTCCATGTGCAGAGAAAGTCTACCAGATTCTGGGGAGCAGCTGCAGGGGAGGCCTCGTTCCTTCAAGTCTTTCCGGCAGCTTCACAGAACGCATCTGATTGGCCACTGGAGTGGATGTTTGCCTTCATCCGGCAGTCAGGCTCCTCTTTTGTCAAGAGAAAAGTCCCAGCTGAGCTGTTCGGTCGTCCACTACACATAGGGAAGTGGCAGCTGATGCAGTGATATGTGCCCAGGGATGCCAATCCAGGCATGCTGCCACCAGGAACTTCACTTTGCACCTAGATGGTGGCATCGGCCGGCCTCGTTTTACGGCATGGCTCTGGCATGCCCCCTCTTCTACCTCTCTGTTACGTGAGCCCCTCTCCCCTGCCATCTCCCCCCCACCGCCAGCCCAGGATTGCATCAAGGTTTGGCAGGCCTGGGCATCGCCCGCTGTTTGGTCCCGACTAAGAAGAGCCTTCTGAACTAATTTCAAGGAGGAGTAAACTTGCTGGAGAGGGAATACCCCATTGAAGGTGTCTTGCCCCAAACCTCACTGATGGCAGAGGGAACCAATGCAGAAGGGAGAGAGCAAGAGCAGTGCAGTGCAGTGGTTAGAGTGCTGGACCAAGGCCTGGGAGACCTGTGTTCAAATTCCTGCTCAGCCATGAAACTCACTGGGTTTGACCTTGAGCCAGTCACCTGTATCTCAGCATATCCTACCTCACAGGATTGTTTTGAGTGTCAAATGAGCAGGGGGAGAACTATGCACCACCCTGAGCTCCTTTGGGATGGGGCGAAATTCAATAAATAATACCCATTTAAGCAAGCCAGTCTTGTCAGCTGAAAGCAGGCAGGGGGAGAATGAAACAAAACTCTGGACATGCTCAGAGGCACCTGGCTAAGGACAACATAATCTGTGGCTGTGTCGTTATTGTTATGTACTGAAGTTCTCACCCTGGGCCAGCAGGGGGATACTGTAGATAGTTCAGGTCCACATATGCAAATAAGGGATAAAAAGTGACGTTCAGTGATTGGATAGTTACAGAAAGTTGTTACAGGTACGTTGTACTGGAGCTCTATATAAGCAGGCTGGCTGAACCCTTCAGTTCAGTTCTGTTCTGGCCTGTGAATAAACAAGAGCTGTTTGGAGAATCGCTGTGTTGTCTCATATGTTCACCCACAACTTAACAGCTATACTGGGCCATTTGCCTGCTGAGAGCTCCCCCCAAAATCACAAGCACAGGTAACCTCCCTGCTTAGCAGCATAGCAGATTTCAGCTTATGCAGCTTCCCCAACCCTCCGCTTATAAAGACAAACTTCACTCGCCCGCCCCCCCCTTCTCCCTACCTGTTGTAAGAATGACTGTCTGCAAAGGGACACGCCACCGAGAGTGCTGCGTGCGACTTGCTCTGTGTCAAAACAGTGTGAGACACACTTGTTTACAATCCCACGCCCGGCTGTGGAGATTTCCCTTGACTCATCACCAGACGGAGTGTTTCCTGTGAGTTAGCCGGGACGTGCGGCTGGCTGGTGGATGACTGGCTGAGGAGCTGGTTCCAGGTCTGCCTCAACTCAACTGAAGGCTTGCCTGGGCTGGCAAGATCCCAGAGGCCCCCACTCCAGGATACTTATAAAAAAATAATTAAATGCATTTATGTCCCAGCTTTTTCTCCAACAACCCTGTGAGGTAGGCTAGGCTGGGAGGCATGCAAGGAGGCTGAGTGGAGGATTTGAACCCTGGTCTCTTCCAGGGCCCTAGTCCAGCACTTTTCTAACCACTACACCACATGGGTTCTCAAATATATATAATATAACTATCTGGATGGCAGAACATCAGATTTCTTGGCTCTCAGGATTTTTGACTGGAGATATTTTGAGTCTTACCTGGGATGTTTTGCATGTAAAGCAGATGGTGTACCTTCCAAATCTGGGGCAACAGCTCCCCTCTCTACCACACTCCAGCTGAATCCCTTTGCCCAAGCCAGCCCAAGACATTTTGCTGCCTGAAGATGCTCCGTCTCTCATTCCATGCACAGAATCTGACTGGAGAGGCAGTTTAATCTTACTTCCACACTGGCTAAGGCGACGGCATCCTCCAGTATACCCGAGGAAGGCAGGCTAGCCTAAGAGGCACAGAGCAAGCTAGTTTAGGGGGCACAGAGAGAATAGGGGAAGGCCACTGACTCATGAGGCAGCTGCTTCCCTCTTTCTAATGATAGGGCTGGCCATGCCCTTCCCTTCACTCTCTTCACTGTGTGCAACAAGGAAAAGCAGTTGGAAGTAAGGACAGAAAAAGAGGCTTGCTGGATCAGGCCACAGGAGGCCCATCTAATCCAGCGTCCTGTTCTCAGTGTGGCTAACCAGATGTCCTGATGGGGGAAGCCCCAGCGCAGGATTTGAACGCAAGACTGCTCTCCCCTCCTGTGGTCTCCAGCAACTGGATATTCAGAAGCATTCAGACCTTCCAGGTGTCCCTATTTTCCAGGGGCAGTCCTGGATTAACAGAAGCTGCCCCGGTTTCCGATTTGATCCGGGAATGTTCCACTTTTCATTCGGGTGTCTCTATTCTCATCAGAGAAATGGAGGGGATGTCTCTATTTTCATAGGGGAGGGTAAACTATGAAACTTGCCCAGGAGGGGGCAGCGATAACCACCAGTCTGGATGGCCTTAAAAGAGGAGAGGGCTATCAATAGCTATTGGACACAGTGGCTTTGCTCTGCCTCTGCAGCCAGAGGCAGTAATAATAATAATAATAATAATAATAATAATAATAATAATAATAGATAGATAGATAGATAGATAGATAGATAGATGATAGATAGATGATAGATAGATAGATAGATTAGATAGATAGATAGATAGATAGATAGATAATATATTATTTGTACACTGCCCATCTAGCTGGGTTTCCCCAGCCACTCTGGGTGGCTCCCAACAAAGATTAAACATACATTTAAATGTCACACATTAAAAACTAATAATAATAATGCTTCTGAATACCAGCTGATGAAAACAGCAGGGACTGGATTGGTTCTCAAATCCTGCAGGCATCCGATTGGCCACTGTGAGAACAGGATGCTGGACTAGATAGGCCTTTGGCTTGATCCAGCAGTCCTCTTTTTATGTTCTTTTATGCTCATAAGGCAGCTTGCTATGTAGCTTGACACAAATGGAAAATGAGCAAGGTCCCAACCAAAGAAGAATGGCAACTGATTGGATATGCGCAGCTTGCGGACCTAACATATAGAATAAGAGAACAAGAAGAACATACGTTGAAAGAAGATGGGAAAATGTTTATTGAATATATTGGGGGGGGGCTGTGTACACTTGAAAACATTGGCAGCGTTAATATAAATTCAACAGTGTAAATAAGCTTTGATGGATGTATTAATGGAATGCTGAATGGTTTAGTTTATGTAAAATATGTTTTGTAAAATGAATCATGGAAAGAGAAGAAGGGAAGTCATGGATATTTTAAGGTTGTTTAAATGAATGTTTTAAAATGTAAAACAGAAAATTTAATAAAAAGCATACCAAAAAGAGAGGGGGGGCTTTCCCCCCTTTTTTTGGAAACTTAATGCCCTGCTGGTTACCGCTGCTCCTGCTCACCTGGGGAGGGAGGGAGTGCCTCCTTCCCCGCCCCTCAATGCTGCCGGCTTAGGTTCCAGCTGGGAGAGTTTCCTGGCAGAGACAGGCGATGAGAGGAGGGGAAAGCCAGACCCAGCCGCTGCAGAGGCAAGTACCAGCAAGCCGGACGGCTCCTGCGCTGGCAGCGGATTGCGGCCTGTCTGGGCCCAGCCTGGCAGGAGCGGCTTTCGAGCCCTTACTCACTGCAAACCCCAGAGATGCCCCACCTGCTTAGTCAAGGCTTTGTCACGGCTGGGATGCCTCCTTCAAATCCTCCCGGAGCCATGAATCAGCCAGCCAGCCAGCCAGCCAGCTGGGGACAGGCTCTCTCTGTCCTGCCCTGGTCTGCAAGACCTGGCTTGGGGGCGAAGTGGGGCCTTAGGGGTGAGTTTCTGGGGCTGGAGCGGCTGGCAGCCTCCTGCCGCCCTCCCAGCGGTTGCGTTTCCTCCGGGGAGGCTCCCTTGTCGCACCTGAGGCTTCTATGTCCGGCTGAGAGAGTGGCATTCGCTTTCAAGATGGCCGTTGAAAAAGCCAGCAGCTGCCGATCCCTCCCTCTTTCTCCTCCTCCACTGTCTCCGGCCCTTTCTGTGCATTTGCCACCGATGTCTGGTTGCCAGCGGGTCAAATGTGTTGCATCTCCCATCTCAGCCACCTGCTGATTCCGACTTCCCATATCTCCGGGGCTTCCTGTTGCTTCAGCTGCTGGCTCGGTGGCCCTTTCCCTCCCTCTCAGCTTCGAGTGCAGAGAAGGAAAAGCCTTGCAGGAGACTGCTTTCAGCAAGGCTCGGACTTGGGGGCTGCCACGTGGCCTGCTGGCTTTTCAGCCAGGAGCCTGCCTGGCTGCCTTGGTTTGTGTCTGAGGGGTGTCACTCTAGGAACAGTGCGATGGGAGGGTGGCCTGGCTGTTGCACCTGGTAAGACAGACAGGCATCACATCGGCTCTGTAGGAAGTGTGGCGCTGCACCGGGTAGACTCCCGGCTGCCTGTTTGGGGTTATGCTGGGGAGCTTTAAAATGGCGGCAGTAACTCCTGCGCTGGGGAAACCTTTTGCAGAAAACGTATCAACAGGGCACTGATAATAATCGAGGCAATAAAGTTGCATCTTAAAGATGCAAATAAAGATCATTTGCATATGTCTACAGTGGTACCTTGGGTTACATACGCTTCAGGTTACATATGCTTCAGGTTACAGACTCCGCTAACCCAGAAATATTACCTCAGGTTAAGAACTTTGCTTCAGGATGAGAACAGAAATTGTGCTCTGGCGGTGCAGCGGCAGCAAGAGGCCCCATTAGCTAAAGTGGTGCTTCAGGTTAAGTACAGTTTCAGGTTAAGAATGGACCTCTGGAACGAGTTAAGTACTTAACCTGAGGTACCACTGTAGTTACTTTCCGTACTTTGAAGGACCAAGACCCCGAGGTGGTTTTTGCTGTCCCCCTTCCACTTCCTGGGCTGCCTTCTGGTAGGAAATTCTCCTCAGACCCCCTCTGACTTTCCATATTTTGTCAAGGAATTGCCCGCCTGTTTTTGAAGGTATCTCAAAGGCTGGACCCTGAGGTTGTTGGTAAAAGATGGGTGCTGGTGGACTCAGGTCACTGAACACTGATTTCTGCCCTTGCTTTGTGCAACTGTGGAGTGGCTGAATTGTCTGGCCTGCAACACAATTGCGGTACATTTTGACCACTCGTATCTGAGCATGGAAATCTGTATGGCTTCCAATGCAATAGCAATTCTCTTTTTGGATGTCATAGAGTTGTAGAGTTGGAAGGGACTCTGGGGGTCATCTAGTCTAACCCCCTGCAAGGCAGGAATCTCAACTGGATCATACATGACAGATGGCCATCCAACCTCTATTTAAAAACTTCCCAGGAAGGAGAGTCCATCCCCTCTCATGGGAGCCTGTTTTGCTGTTGAACAGCTCTTACTATCAGAAAGCTCTTCCTTTCTTGTAACTTAAATCCATTGGTTTGGGTCCTATCCTCCAGAGCAAGAAAAAAAACCAAGGAGAAGTGTGGGCACTATTTACAGTCGGGGAAGAATCCAAGAGACCCCAGTTCAAATCCCTACTCAGTCATGAAGCTTACTTAGGTGACTTTGAGCCAGTCACTCTTCTCCCAGTCTAATCTACCTCAAAGGGTTGTTGTGAAGATAAAATGCGGCCACAGGGGGGAGAATCGCTCTTGGAGAGAAGGCAGGATAGAGGCAAAATAGAAACACAGAATTGCAGAGTTGGAAGGGACCCTGAGGCTCATCTAGTCCAACCCCATTGCAATGCAGGAATATGAGCTGTCCCAAACAGGGATCGAACCTGCAACCTTGGTGTTACCAGCCCTGCACTCTAACCAGGCTGACATGAATAGCATACTGCAAAACGTCTGTGACTGCAGCTTGGCAGTACAAAGTCTGGGGTGCACAGCATTGGGATGAAATCAGTTAGGAGCATAGGAGCATTATATACTGAGTCAGGCCATTCATTGGTCTATCTAGCTCATTATTGTCTTCACTGACTGGCAGCAATGGCTCTCCAGGGTTTTCAGGCAGGGGACATTCCTGGCTCTGCTTGGAGCTGGTGTCGGGGATCGAACCTGGGACCTTCTGCATGCGAAGCAGATACCCTACCGCTGAGCTATGGCCTTTCCCATGAGGGCGGCTGGAACTTGAACTCTGATGTGGCCCAAACCGTGTTGGGGCAGATGGAAGAGAGGCCCTGCAAGGTATTTCCTTCTAGAAAAGATCTGGGAAGTTTGGCTGTGATCAGAGACTGGCAGCAAAATGAAGTGTGGGCGAGCCTTTCTCGTCCCTTGACTGTTCTCGGTGACAAGCCACAGGAAACCGGCTGGTTCCCAAATGCTGGATTTGAAATGATTGTGCCCTGACAGAGGGTCTCTTTCAAGCTCACCTTGGTCGATTTTGAGGGCAAATATTCTGTGGGCTTTTGTCTGGTCAGCATCCTTGTTCATCACACAGAGATTATGCAACGCTTCAGGCAGCATCCGATAGCTACCTTGGTGCAAAATAAAACAAGTGCCTTTAAAATAAAGTAAGAGTGTAGTCCTCATGGTTTTGGAAAGGAGGTTGACCTAGTCTTTTGTCAAGCCACAGTAGTAGTTCAGTAGCAGTGAATGTTGGACAGCTGAAGAAGTTATATCATTGCCTTTCACTTCAGTTTTGATAATAAGCTTCAGGTCCAAAATACAAATGGCGAATTTCAAATTCAGGGTTGACAGTGAAAAATCTGAATTTCAAAACCTGACAGACCCTTCAGTGTTTGGCTCACAGACCAAAACAAACAAAAACAAAGACAAATGGTTAGCCAATTTCTAGCCAAACCTTCAAATAGTTGCTAAATATTTTCTGTATTTCAATAAATCAAATGCTGCTTTCAACATTTGCCAGTGTAGGAAAGGTAGGCATGGCTTGGTGTTGAGGAATTTGACTGAATTGACAACTGACCTGCAATGGCATATTTGACATTTGACATGCAATGGTGTTCAGTAGTTTGCCGAAAGCTTATGAGGTTTCATATTTGAACTGCTAAAAAGGGCCAAAGTGCTCAGATTTTAGCCTGGGACACCGACATTTCACCTTCAAAACAGGGATGAGAACAGAAATATTGGTTTTAGGTTTTAGGTTTCAGCAGAGGCAAGTCCAGTAGCTGGGCTGCACTGCCCCCTCCTGGATCAATCTGCCATCTCCAGCTCCCTAAGGTGCCGGATTCAATTCCTGTCTGCTGCACTGTGGTCACAACTTCTGATATAAGCACAACTGAGACAGAGGAGGCCGTGGCCCATCAGAGGCAGTGATGCTTTTGCAGCCCCAGAAGGGGAGAGGGCTGTTTTGCTTGGATCCTGCCTGATGGCATCCCAGTGGCTGGCCACTGCGATAACAGGATGCTGCACTAGATGGAGCATTGACCTGGTCCAGTAGGTCCTCTTTTTCTGTGCTTGTGCCATTGTTGTACGTGAGGTCACAGGGCATCAGGCAGCCCTCAGCCTGATTCGGATGTCTGCTTAAAAATAGCTCTCTGGGGTTGCTGAGCAGCCGCAGGCATCCAGGGTGTCCCTCACAATCGGAGGAAACCTTGTAGCCGCTCTTGCATTGTTCTGCTGCAGACACTTGCTTCCGGCGCCTGTGTGGGGAGGAGTTTGGTAGGCCAGGGCCGCCGGCAGCCTCCTCTGTGAGCCCCGGGGGGTGGGGTGGGGCACGTTACTTCAGGCACGAGGGACTCAGGTACCCCCTCCTGTGACAGGGGCTGGGACGTGGGTGGCAGGCGTTTTCCAAACGGTGAGCTAACAAGGGAGCGAAAACAGCTTGAGGGTTTGCACAGAGGAGATGTGCAGGCAGCCAAAGGGAAATCCATCGCCCAGTGGAATGGAAGCGAAGGGGGAACGGAGAGATGTGCCGACAATCTGGATTGCAGATGAATTTGCGAAAGAAAGAGAAATGCAAAGGGAGCCACCGTTTCCCCGTAACCTGTGCATCTGAATGATGTAGAAGGAGAACCCATCTGCAGTTGGAAAGTGGTGCATGCCATTCTCCCATCTCATTCAAGCACAGGTGTCAGCAAACCTTTTCAGCAGGGGGCCAGTCCACTGTCCCTCAGACCTTGTGGGGGGCCGGACTATATTTTGAAAAAAATATGAATAAATTCCTATGCCCCACAAATAACCCAGAGATGCGTTTTAAATAAAAGCACACATTCTGCTCCTTTAAAAACACCAGGCAGGCCCCACAAATAACTCAGTGATGCATTTTAAATAAAAGCACACATTCTACTCCTGTAAAAACACCAGGCAGGCCCCACAAATAACCCAGAGATGCATTTTAAATAAAAGCACACATTCCACTCATGTAAAAAACACGCTGATTCCTGGACCATTCGCGGGTCGGATTTAGAAGGCGATTGGGCTAGATCCTGCCCCCAGGCCTTAGTTTGCCTACCCATGTTCAAGCCTTTAAACCTTGAAATTAACGTGGGGTGGGGAGAAGTAAACGAATCAAAGAGAAACTAATTTGGGCTGATCCTGGCTGGAAATGAATTGGAGAAATCTGGAATGGCTAGGAAGGAGAATGACGCTGGCTTGCTTCTGCTGATACAGTATAGAAGGTCTACATTTGCGTCTATACAGGCAAAAACCCATCATTTTGCAAAAGGTTTTGCCTTTTTGCAGCATCAATCAGGGGAGGGCAAGGTGCCCTTAAAATGTGAGCAGGGAATCAGCTGTGGACTCTGGCTCACATCACCGCTGGCTCACAT
The DNA here is from genome assembly GCF_964234715.1 of Podarcis melisellensis. Taxonomy (NCBI): domain Eukaryota; kingdom Metazoa; phylum Chordata; class Lepidosauria; order Squamata; family Lacertidae; genus Podarcis; species Podarcis melisellensis. Next base: position 27,846,696 of record NC_138540.1, read on the forward strand.
CATGTTAGCTCTGCTGCCAACATGCCTGCAGGTGATGGATGTTGGAAATCCAAACCCTGCATCAGGGAGATGCCTCTCCTCTTGGTCCTGGAATTAGCCCCCGGCTTGACCTTGCTGTTTCTCTCTCCCCTCCCCCTCTCCCTCTGCCAGGTATGCCACCACGCCGAGTGCCAGCAGCTGAACCACAACAGCCCCCTCCACTTGTGTGAAGCGTGTGACGGACGCTTCCACGGTGCCATGCATTTTGACGGGCACATCCGCTTTGACCTGCCGCCGCAAGGTGAGGGGAAAAGCCCAAGTCACGCGGCTGGGTCAAGGGCAGCTTGGCACGGCCTTCTTTTCACAGGGCTTGTCCGAAGATCCTAGACAGAGGTTGGATGGCCACCTGTCAGGGATTCTTTAGCAGTGATTTCTGTCCATGGAGGCGCAGGTTAATTCTGTGTCCAGGGCGGCTGTCTACCAGCTCCACCTGGTACGCAGACCGAGACCCTACTTCCCCACAGACTGTCTCGCCAGAGTGGTGCATGCTCTAGTTATCTCCCGCTTGGAGTACTGCAATGTGCTCTACCTGGGGCTACCTTTGAAGGTGACTCAGAAACTGCAATTAATCCAGAATGCGGCAGCTAGACTGGGACCACATAACACCATTCCTTCATTGGCTTCCAGTACGTTTCCGAGCACAATTCAAAGTGTTGGTGTTGACCTTTAAAGCCCTAAATGGCCTCAGTCCTGTATACCTGAAGGAGCATCTCCACCCCCATCGTTCATCCCGGACACTGAGATCCAGCACCAAGAGCCTTCTGGCGGTTCCCTCATTGCGAGAAGTGAGGTTACAGGGAACCAGACAGAGGGCCTTCTCGGTAGTGGCACCCACCCTGTGGAATACCCTCCCTTCAGATGTGAAGGAAATAAGCAGCTATCTTATCTTTAAAAGACATCTGAAGGCGGCCCTGTTTAGGGAAGTTTTTAATATTTAATGCTGTATTGTTTTTAACACTTATTATTATTATTATTGATGACCCAGGGGGGGTACCTTCCAACTCTGCAATTCTATGATCTCTTTCCAAACAGCTTAGCTGGTGTGCTCTTCAATGGGTTGCTTCCACACCCCACACAGTGAGGGCTGGATCCTTCATGGGCTATGTCTTCAGTGCTTTTCTCCCTTCCAGGTTCTATCCTGGCCCGGAACGTCTCCACACGGTCGTGCCCACCACGCACCAGCCCTGCCTCAGATGTGGAGGAGGAAGACGAAGGGCTGATTGATGGGAAAGGGTGAGTGGAGGGGAGGGCTGGCCGGCCCAGGAGGTGCTCACATCAGGAGAGCTCCCCTCACTTAGAAAACTAGTGTCTCAGGGAGGAAAGGTCCAGTCTAGCTTTTTCCCTGGTGCACTATTTTATACGTATACATACCACTAGCGATTCATTAAGGGGGGGGGAATAGTAGGGCAATTTACAATTATACAACAAAACAAAACAAATTCCACACCATAAAAATCATACTTAAAAAGTTGAAATCAGAAATCAGCTAACAGTTGTGGAAGGGCGCATTCTCAATTGCTGGACTGAACAAAAACTATTCCAGCAGGTGTTTTAAAAGCTGAAACAGAAGGCGCTTGCAATTTGGGTTCATTTGGCTTTCTTTCTTAGTGTGGGGTGTCTGATGGGGAATTTGTGCCGTTTGAAAATCTACTTTGAACAAAAAACAAAAAACCCTGGTACAATCCACCAGGAGCTGTATTGCACACCCCCACTCGACACGTTGGTCAGCTTGATAGGAATTCTGCAAAGGCGTTTGTAAACCATATGGGAGCCGGTGGGGCAGAACGTTTCCTGCATCAGAGGGGAAAGTTGTGCCTGCCTTCCCTTGCTGTTGTGGGGCAATATGAGGGGGACCTTCTAACTCCTTTCTGTCTGCTGGCTGGTCTGTTTCAGGGACAGGAAGAGCTCAGCCTTGAAGCTGCCAAAGAAGAAGGCTCGCAGGAGGCACACTGATGTAAGGAGGCCACTTGCGCTCATTCCGTGACTGCACCTTGCTTTCACTCTGAAACCCTGGGAATTGGGTCTGGCCTCACCCTGCGCAGGACCCTAGAAGTCACAGAGGCCTCTTTGGATGCCCTGCAGAGGGGTGGGAATGTGCCCTGGTGGTCCTCCTCCATGCGCTAAGAAATTGGGGTGGGACAGAGGCCTGGTGACTGTTTTGAATTCTGGCCGACATGCTCCTGCATTTCTCCCGCAGGACCCTAGCAAGGAATGCTTCACCTTGAAGTTTGATCTGAACGTGGACATTGAGACAGAGATCGTGCCAGCCATGAAGAAGAAGTCCCTGGGGTAAGGAGGGCAGAGAGCAGCTTGGTCTGGGGTGCCAGCTGGGCGGGGGCTTCACTCGTGTTTGGGAGCCCAGGAAAGCACAAGGTGGGATTCTGTGGGTCCAAGACCTCACCTGGAAGCAGCTCCAGCAATCCTGAGCTCATCAGTTCAGTTCAGGATCCTAACCTGCTCCCAACACCTGATGTTCAGAGGGCAAAGGTCTGGCTAGTTCTGCTGCTGAAGTTCTGACCACTCTGATGTGCAGCTCCTGCTTGGAAATGGGTGTGGGAAAACAAAGGTAGGTTAGGCTGAGAGTGAGTAACTGGCCCCAAGGTCACACCTATCTGAACAGGAAGGTCTTTGTAGCCTGTCAGCAGAAGGATAACAAGGAGGGAGCCAGTCAGGAGGGAATCCCACAATTTAGGAGCCACCACAAAAAAGGCACTTTCTCATCTCACTGCCGGCCGTGTCTCTAGTATTGATGGGACCAAGAGAAGGTTCTGACCCGATAATCTTAGCACCCAGGCAGGTTTGCAATGGGAGCTACGGCCTTCCAGGCATTCTGAGCCCAAGCTAGTTCCAACACATCGATTAACTGGCAGCGCCACTTACTGGTTCTCTCTCTTTTCTTTTAAAACCCAGTGAAGTGCTGCTGCCGGTTTTTGAGAGGAAGGGAATCGACCTGTCTAAAGTGGACATTTACCTGGACCAGTCCAACACCCCCCTCTCACTCAACTTCGAGGCCTACCGGTTTGGAGGACATTACCTTCGTGTGAAAGGTAGGCTGCTGCGTGTCTCTCCTGAGGCTGATGGGAGATGTTGTCCAACCCATTCAGAGGGCTCCAGGTTGGAAAAGCCTCTTTGGCAATATGAGAGGGACCATTCTGTCCAGAACTGCCCTCCAGACCTGTCCCATGGCCTCCTCTTCTGCATTGCAGCCAAACCTGGGGATGAACTCAAAGTGGAGCAGGCGGTGAAGGACTTCAAGTCGCTGAGTTTGCCTATCCTCCGTCCTGCGGGCACTGGCCCGTCCTTCCCCAGCACCCCCTCTCTCGACCGCCTGGAGCAGTTGTCGCTTCGGAGGGAGAGTACCGACATCCTGGTGAGTAGGGGAAAAGGGATGGGGTGGACAGGACTAGGGACCCTGCCCTTGAGATCGGGGAAGCCTGTGGGTCTGCAACATGCGCTGCTCCATCTCATAATGTTTGTGCTAAGGCAAAAACCCGAGCAATATAAAACCAAGCAGGGTTTCTTGTTCATTTGTCAGCAAGAATTTGTTTATCAATAGCAATGCAGAGTCAAAAGTGCAAACAAGATAACCTGCAGCCTTATAACAGTATATATTTACAGTAGATAATTGAGCAAGTCAAATGAATTTGGATATGCCAAAGATATTGAAAAATAAAATTTAAGGAACTGCAGAAAGAAGGGGAAGGAAGTCAGATTTTGAAATGCGAAATGGATGGTAGAACTAATGAAATGTATAAATTTGAAAAGTATAAATAAAAAACTAAAAAAAGGTGCAAACAAGAAGAACATCAGTTGAAATCAATGAAACATAGGAGCGATGCCAAGGATGTAAATAATCAAAAGCAGGGAACTCATTAAAGAAAAAAAAGATAGTTAAGCACATCATGAAAGCCACACCAAACAATTGATTTCTTATGAATCTATACACATATGCCTAGATGCAAATTTAGAAATAAGCTCACTATAATTTAAGTAGAAATGCAATCCATCTCCCTGTTGCAGGGAAGACTGTGGCTCTGTGATCTGTGTGCTGCCTGCTGCCCCAGGTACAGCAAAGGCACCTGTCTGTACCCAGCAGGGAGTTCCCCAAAGTGATTTCTGACAAATGGACATTTTGGTTTTATGATAGTCTGGAAACTGACCCTGGGCAGGAGTAATGGTCTTGCACTGCCACCCTCCCAACAGGGCAGTAGGGGGGCAGCAGTGTGGTTAGGCCTTTTCGGGTGCATTCCAGTAGCTAGTCTGGTGCTCTGGCCAGTGCACCCCCCAAAAAAAAAATCTGGTAAGCACCATTGCAGGGCTGGAGGTGCAACACCATTCCCATGGGCCAGAGGCTGCTCTTGACCCTGGGATCATTCTCAGTGATGGAGGGCAGTCTGCAAATCGCGATACCAAGTGAAGAAGTAGCAAGCGGTGCCTGGCTTCGCTACTGCTGTCCAGGTCCTGTTTTCAGCCTTCCCATGCTTCTTCTCACTTCCTTTGGCAGCCTGATGCTGCTGAGATTTTCCTGCGGCACATGTGTGTTTGTGTTGACGGCACAGCACAGCAGAGGGGCGGTCCGGCTTGTGTCAGGAGGAGACGAATTGTTTGCCATCCATGCCCAGATGTGGCTGTGAGTGTGTCAGGGATGCCTGGGCGAGGAGGCATGCCATCCTCTCGTGCATGTCTGAGCTTTTGTCTGTTTTGCACAAGAGAGTTGTGTGTCACTCGGCGTGACAAATTGCCTTCCGTGCCTCATGCGGCGTTGGAGCAAGACTCTAGGCGTGGCTCTGCTCTGGGGGCGGAGTGGATGGATCTGTCAAAATGGATATATTTATGCAAGCCGTTTCCCCTAACGTAATGCATTTCTGTATGCTTCTTTCCAACATACCTGCTCCTGACACATAATATGCGTCATCTGGAGCGGCATGAAATTTGGAGAAGTGCAAATTTCAAAGGGTGGCTGTGTTTTGCTTTGAGTAGCGCTTCAGGAAGTGTCGATTGCGGAGGGTCGCCTTCAAATGTCAGTCGAGCTGAACTTTCCCAGTATGTTTCTGGGGTGCCTCAGTGCGCATGTGGAGGGACTTGGCTGATTCACCCCCTTGCTGTGGTTCCTGTATTCGTTAGGACCTAAGAAGAGCCTGCTGGATCAGGCCAATGATCCATCTTGCCTAGCACCCTGTTTTCACAGTGGCCAACCAGATGTCTCTGCTGGGAAGCCTGCAATCAGGATTTGAGCTCAACCAGCACTCTTCCTTTCCTATGGCTTCCAGAAACTGGTATTCGGAAGCATTTCTGGCTCCGACTGCGAAGGCACAGCTTATCAATCATGGCTAGTTGCCATCAATAGCCTCCACCCCCTTCCCACTTCCTCAGTAGCTTTTCCCCTTATAATTTGGTTGCAATTAGTTAATTCACCCTCATTGTAACCTGTCTGCTTTGTGGCAGTCCAAACCACCCCATTCCCATCAATGGTCCCTCTTAGGTTCTCATCCAGCAACGTCTGGGTGGAAATATTAAAGCTAGGCTTCCCTAAATGGCTGCATCATCCCATATCCACTTGTCTGTTGCTTGCTTGGTGTCTGAGAGCGGGGTCCTCCTTCACATCCCATCATTGGCAGAAGACAGTGGTGTAACGTGGGTTGCCAGCGCCCAGGGCCATGCGGAGGGTGGTGGTGGTGGGAGGGAGGGAGGGACAGAGTCCACATGTGTATTCAACTATATCACCCATGGAGATAAGAAAAGAAGAACCATTCTGTTATCTGGAGAGGTCACTTCCTGGTTCACATGGAGAAGCGGTTTTTAGTAATGGAAGTTCACAGCTGTATTGAGGCAGCACCGGGTATTCAAATTTTGCACCCCTAACAAATTTTGTGCCAGTGGCAACTGCCCCTGTGCCCCCCCACTCTACGCCACTGGCAGAGGATGTGAGCCAGAGGAGGGGGCTTCTCTGGTCACTCAGCATCCCTCCTGGCTTGCTGTGGTGGCTGGTACCAGGGACGGAGCGACAGGTGTGTGATAGGGGCACTCTACCCTGGGTGCCACCACTAAGGAGGGTGACAGATCCTGGGCGGCACTCACCATGGGGCCTGTAGTGCGCCCGACCCACGCGTCTCTCCTGGGAGTGACGTGGTGGCTCGGGCACGCTCAGGCTCTGCTGCTGAAAAGGTCCACCTGCTCCCCCCCCCAGCTGTAGGGCAGCTGAGGGGGAGGAGCTGGGCAGACTTCTCGGAGCCCCGCAGGTGGCTGGCCCAGCCCCCGTGCTCTTATGGCCCCGCCCCTGCTGGTCCCGTGTTCTGCTGGTCCCTCCCCCTGCTCTGCCCAGGCACCCAGTCGGCTTGCTCCGCCACTGGCTGGTACCCTTTCCAGCAAGCAAGGCAGAGGGCAGGGAGAGATCCACAGTATGTGCAGACGGGTCTAATGGCAGGCAGAACTGCAGAAGAGCTTAGCGCAAGTGTTGGGTATGTGCGCAGGGTGTTTACTTGCAACAGCAGGTAGCCAAGGCAGGCAACTGTCCCTTAATGAGTGCTAATGGGATCAGAGCCTTTGCTACGCAGGGAGCTCACCAGGCTCCAGATTATCACGTCATGCGGCTGATCTTGATTAGATTTTAAGGCAGCAGAGACACCTTGTGTCTCAAACCCTGCGCCCAGGCGCCACCAGAGCCCCAGATGGGTGCAGCGTTTGCTACCTGAAGCCTAGATTTGCCCCATCCTATATTAAATGGTGAGGTGGTGTGCTCTGGTTTAAAACAAGCAAACAGACAAACAAACAAACCAGGAAAAATGTCCCCCAACAGGAAAGGACTGAAGATCCTTCTCTCACCACCCAAACCGCATTGCTTCTAAGTCTATCCATAGGTTTGATTTATTTATTTATTCGAGTTATATCCCACTTTTTTCTCCAAGGGCACACATTGTTCAGCCCTCCTTACTGAATCTCCACAACAACCCTGTGAGGTAGGTTGGGCTGAGAGGCAATGAGTTGCCCAATATCACCTACTGAGCTTCCTGGCCGAGTGGGGATTTGAACCCTGGTCTCCCAGGTCCAAGTCTGACACTCTAGGCACTACACCAAACTGGCTGTATATCCTTTCTGCTCTCTCTCTCTCCCCCTTACATCCTTCTACTCTGCAGCCACCCAAGGAGGCTCAGGGGGAAAAAAGAATAACAATTAAAAAATACAGTTATATCCTGCCATAAAACCAGCTTAAAAATTAACAGTGAAAAGAAAACAGAGATGGCAGATAGCCATTCTCAAAACTGACTCCTTGGCAGTCCTGGGAAAGGGAAGACTTGAGTGTGAACCATAGCTGGGGAAGAATTTGTGCCCCCTCCTCATTGCCCCTTTTGTTGTAAAGATCAGCCCTCCAACGTTACAGGAAACGAGGCAGGTGCACATTAAAATAAACGGTTCTGTCCCAAACCCATCCTGTGCTTGCTGGTCATCTTCAACTATCTGAAGGCTTGTCACACAGAAGATGGAGTTTTCACTCGCTCCAGAGGGGAGGAACTGAACCAATGGATTCAAATGGCAAGGAAAGAGATTCTGACAAAATGTTAGGAGAAGCTTTCTGAGGGTAAGAGCAATTTGAGAGTGCCACGGGCGACCTCAGGAAGTTCACTGGAAATGAGACGTTTGCTGCCTACCTGCCAAGGATCCTTTAGCTGCAATTCCTGTACCCCAAGAGGTCTCCTGCCAACCTAGCAGTTTGAAAGCACGTCAAAGTGCAAGTGGATAAATAGGTACCACTCTGGCGGGAAAGTAAACAGTGTTTCTGTGCGCTGCTCTGGTTTGCCAGAAGTGGCTTAGTCATGCTGGCCACATGACCCGGAAGCTGTACGCCGGCTCCCTCGGCCAATAAAGCAAGATGAGCGCCGCAACCCCAGAGTCGGTCACGACTGGACCTTTACCTTTACCCCAAGAGGTTCCTTCCAGCTCTATGGTTCTGTGATTCTATGGTTCTACCTCCTTTCTTGCCTGCTGCTCCAGTGTCCAGAAATAAAATATTGAGAGCCATCTGTGCCACAGCATCGGTAGGCCATAAAGTAATCTATTAATGAGAAGAAACTTCAACCCTGTGATAACATTCTGAATAATGTTTCCTTACGCCACCTCATTTTGTGTAAGTTGCTCTTTGGTTAGGGCTGCAAATTTGCATGCTGGTTCGGCTCTGACTTCCGAGTGTGTTACTCGGAAGTCTATACCTTTCCCAAATCTTACCTGCTTGGCCCAAGCGGGAAAAACCCAACAGGCCAATGCTTGTGTGGCTCTTGCTTTGTAGGAGATTACTCAAAGCTGGTGGGAGATGTGTGTTGCATTTCTGCAATAGCCATTTTTGTGTGTTGCATTTCTGCAATAGCCATCTGTTACGGAAAATCTAGGTGCGAGGCTGCTCAGTCACCTAGGTAGTCGGGCAGAGCCCGCGGGTCCCTGCAGAATAAAGGAAGGAGTCCAGCCACCACCAACAGGAGCAAATAGCTGTAGACCATAGTTTATTTTGCAACAGGTTCAAAGAGGAATTTTGAACCCCGAGGATGGGGTGACAAGGACTTTTAAAAGTTTCTATCTTATCCCAGCATACAGTTCATTAAGCATCATCACTACATCATTGCTACATCAGAAAAGGGGAGGGTTGTACATGATTAACCTAGGAGGAATGTGTTGGGGCAACAGGGGGATACAGGATATGTATTGGGAAATAGATTCTGAGCACCTATTACAAAGGGACAATAAAACTTTGGTTTGCATAGTCTGCCACCTGGGCAAGTCCAGAGGCCAGCCATGATGACTGTTCTCTGCCTCCACAGTTGGAGGCAGCAATGCTTGTGAATACCAGTTGCTGGAAACAGAACAGGTGTGTGGAGAAGGCTCCTGTGTTCGGATCCTGCTTGTGGGTTCCCCATGGAAGCAACTGGTTGGCTGCTGTGAGAACAGGATGCGGGACTAAGATGGGCCAGTGGCATGATCCATCTGGTTCTTCTTATGTTCTTATAAATAATAATGATAATAAGCAGGACCCAAACACAAGAGCAACCTTCCCTTTTGTGGCTTCTGGCAAATGCCATTCAGAAGCATACAGGAACCAGGTCCCCCACTGTTGGGGCAAAAGTACCTTCAGTAATATCTCCCTATATACATAAAAATGTAAGGCTGTCATCACCCAGTTCCCATTGGAGGATTTATAGTGCCTCAGCAGAATCCTGGATTTGTATGAATCCGTGGCAGAGGAGGCGTTTGAGTGTCACAGTGGCCAACCAGGTGTCCTGTTGGGAAGCCCACAGGAAACACCCATACCATCCAACATTTCTCCAATGAAAACAGGGACATCCTATTCAATAATAATAATAATAATAATAATAATAATAATAACAACAACAACAATAATGTTATTTTTTAGACCCTCCCCATCTGATTGGGTTGCCCCAGCCAATCTTATGTCATTTCTCCTCTGCTTGGCTGTAGTCAGAAGAATGATGAAGGAATGGGGAGGAAGCACAAGGTCTGCATTCTCACTGTGTGTACCTTTGAGTACCAGAAGCTAAGAGGGTTTGTGTGTGTGTGTGTGCATTTGTGTGTATGTGTTTTGCAGCAGGCAACAATAGTCTTCCTAGATGCCTGCCTGTGGGCTTCCTGGGGACACCTTTTCTGGCTGTCCACTGTTGGAAACTGGATGCTGTGCTGGAAGGATCTTCTTAGCCTTGATTTTGCCGGACGCTGTTTGTGCATCTGTTTTATCTCATTAAGACACATCTGTACCGCTTAATCATTTGCATTGCTAAGCAGTGTACATAAAGAAACAGGAACTGGGATGTTAAAACAGTAACAACAATAAAAAACCTATCATAAATCCAAACATAACCTTGGAATGTCTGCTGGAGCAAGAAAGGCTTAGCCATGTGTCTGAAGTTATGCTATGTTTGAGTTAAAGGTATTCTATTGTTTAACTTGACAAACAAACAAACAAATCAGGATTATAAGAACGTAGGATTTAGGGTATTGGAGCACCTTCCCTAAGGCAATGCCACTAAAGTGTTGGGCACTTTTGAGTGAGCATAGGGAAAACTGAGAACAAGTGAGCTCTGCAACAAAATGTTGCAGTGCTCACTCCGCTCTCCGGCTTGTGCTTTTGTTCAGGGTTCTGGCCTGCCAGCCAGCCAGCCAGCTGTATCCTACAAACTGTCAAGAGACTCAGTCGGGACACTATCTTTCTCTCCCCCCTTTTTTTGTTTATTTTACCTTTCCAACTGATGTTCAATACTCTGTGACTTCTAAGGACTCTCAATCCTCATAGGGCTGCTTTTTCGGGGTGGGGTGTATACCCCCTTAGGCTTCTTATTTATTTTTTGCTACTTCTGCAAACCTGGGAATTCTGAGGTAGACTGCCTCTGAACACAGACGTTCCATCTAGCTATCATGTCTAGTAGCCATCATTCAAGGTTTTTGCAGAGCAGCTTGTGGCTGCTTCTTGCACTCTGAACCCCATCCAGCCACCCCGCCCTGCCAGCTGTCTGTTGGGCTGGCCCGGCCCCTATAGCTCCTTCCCTGATCTTTGGATTCCTGCGTGCGGCTGTAGCAAGCTGCCTGTCAGCCTGCCTCGGAGGTGAGCTTGGAAACCTCACCCCTATCCAGCCTCTCAAGTAGGATGCGGTTTCTCCCCATGGCCAGCTGGACTTGGAAACCTTTGGAGCCGATCTGCTGCCAGCTTTGGCCTCTGTGCTGGGCTTGAAGAGCTGGAACTGATCTCAGGGGGAAAGGGCTCCTTCGGTCCCTCACCCCATCCTCTCTCGGCCTGACATGGTTTGGAGGCAGCAACAGCCTCGCAGCCTCGCCTTGTGGACATGCTGAGCCCCAGATGGACCACATGGAATGTCCCCACTCATCTCAGCCCACCTAGGACCTCCCATCTTATCCGCTTCTTCCGTTTCCCTGACGAGCCCCCTGGCAGAGAGCCGCAGAGAGACAGCCAGCCAGCTGTGGCCCCAGGATTTGTTGCCTCCAGGATCAAGATATATAATTCTCAGCTGGCTGATTCTGCAGTTTGTCAAGAGGCGGTGAGGTCTGGAGGGGCCCCAGGCGTCAAGGAGGAAGAGTGCCCTGGCTTGCAAGCACACTCCCTGAAAAGACAGCGAAGGGGTCCAACCGAACCTGGGGATGGGCCTGGCACTGGAGAGAAACGGCGGCCGAGTGTGAGTTATCTTGTTCTGGGCAGAGAGGAGGGATCTCAAGGGAACAGCTGGAAATGAGAGAGCAGGACGGGTGGTTATGAAAGGAACAGGGCAGCTGATTCTCAAGTGGAGGATGTGGACAGAGAAAAGTTTTCTCTCCCTCTCTCAACACTAGCACCTGTGCAGCCTAATGTTGGGCACAATTATTTGTATGGTGAATGCTTAAAACTATGGAAGGAGGCAGGAATTGCCACCAGCTAAGATGGTTTGTTGGGATGCGGGTGGCGCTGTGGGTTAAAGCATAGAGCCTAGGGCTTGCTGATCAGAAGGTTGGTGCTTCGAATCCCCACGACGGGGTGAGCTCCCATTGCTCGGACCCAGCTCCTGCCAACCTAGCAGTTTGAAAACACGTCAAAGTGCAAGTAGATAAATAGGTACCACTCTGGCGGGAAGGTAAACGGTGTTTCCGTGTGCTGCTCTGGTTCGCCAGAAGTGGCTTAGTCATGCTGGCCACGTGACCCGGAAGCTGTTCGCCGGCTCCCTCGGCCAATAAAGCGAGATGAGCACTGCAACCCCAGACTCATCCGCGACTGGACCTAATGGTCAGGGGTCCCTTTACCTTTAAGATGGCTTTAAAAGAGGATTGGACAAATACATGGAGGAGAAGGCTGTCGAAGGCTGTTTGCCAGCTGCTGGAAGCAGCAGGAGGGGAGAGCGTGTTCTTGTGCTTGCAGGTTCCCCACAGCCACCTGGTTGGCTGTTGCAAGAAGAAGATGCTGGGCTCAATGAGCCTCCTTTGTCCTGTTCCTGCAGGCTTTTCTTATGTTCTTAGTGGTGCTGGCAGCTCCTCTGATAGGATGGGCGACTGTCATTTTCATATTTCCCATAGTTCATTAATCTTCTTCCTCCTCTTCATGCGCATGCACCTCAAAAATGGATCCTCTATGCCTATACAAAGAGGAGCTTTTGGATCTCAGGGTTGTTTTGAAATTTCAAGAGTTAGATACCATGCAGCGGATTTGGGCTCCAGCTGGAGCCAGTCACTAGCCAGTCTACCCTGAGCACTAGAAATTTCATCAATACCAGGAATCCACTGTGGCAGGAAGATCTTTGCAAGCTGGCAGGAGTGCGGACCTTTGACCGCCAGTTTCGATTATTTCTTGCTATTCGGGGAAACAAGGGGGGAAACCAGGTTGACTTTCCTGGCCTCTTCTTCTTCCCTTTGTTATATAATGGCCTTGGGCAGCAGCCAATTTCTGGGGTGGTGGGGGGAGCGAAGGAGATCCTTCCTCTTTCCTCTTATCCTGGGTGGACTAATTTGTTCTTTGCACTTTCAGTTTCTTTAAGGGTAAACATACAGAGCATTCAAACTTTGTACTGTGTGTGTGTAAGCTTCATACGAAATGTGTATATTCTCTGCGCATAATACTTATATGCACGCTTCATTGTAATCCTTGCAAGAACCCTGTAAGGCTTTTCATTATTTTGTTTATCATTAAGGTTTATCTCCTTTTGGGATAAAGATTGACAACTTAATACAGTCATACCTCAGGTTACAGATGCTTAAGGTTGCCTGTTTTGGGGTTGCACACCGTGCCGAACCCAGAAGTACTGGAATGGGTTATGTCCAGGTTTCGGCACTCGTGCATGCACAGAAACACTAAATCACGCTTTGCACATGTGCAGAAGCACCGAATCGCGACCCACGCGTTCGCAGACACGGCGCTGCGGGTTGCGAATGCTGCAGGTTGCAAAAGTGTCTCCCACACGGATCACGTTTGCAACCCGAGCGTCCACTGTAATAAAACAATATGTGAAATTGTCAGCCCCAAACGACTTGGCCAAATTCATGGAGGAGAAGGGCTATCAACTGCTACCATCCCAAGGGCTATGCTCTGCCTCCACAGTCAGAGACAACAGTGCTTCTGAATGCAAGTTGCTGGAGCCTACTAGAATAGCATGAGACTCTTAATCTCAGGACCATGAGTTCAAGCCCCACATTGGGGGAAAGAAGGAGAAAATAATAATAATAATAATAATAATAATAATAATAATAATAATAATAATAATTCTATTTATACCCCGCCCATCTGGCTGGGTTTCCCCAGCCACTCTGGGTGGTTATTTCTGCACTGCTAGATGACCCCCAGGGTCCCTTCCAACTCAACAGTTCTTTGATTCTGTGAAGCCACAGAAGGAATCCAGCTCTTCTGCCTGCTTAGGGAGTTCCCAGAAGAGGTATCTGGTTGGCTGTTGTGAGTACAGGACGCCTTTCACCAGATCCAGCGAGCTCTCCTTATGTCCCTAAGCTGAATTGCTTTTGTAAAAGAAAGAAAAGTGAGGAATAACAAACTTAACTAAGAATAATAATGGGGCAGCCATGCCCATTAGTTTCAGTGCATCTGCTCTGAGTATAATTCACATGAACCGCCTGTCGTGCATCTCTTGAATGAGCTCAAAGCACCCGGATCCCATGTTTGCCTTTGCATCCAAACTGCTCTGCTTCTGAGCACTGGAGGCGGCTTCACAGGGGAATGGGGGGGTCCCCGTATGGGGAAAACAGCCCTCCCACCCCCACAGGGCCTGGAACAAAGAGAGGAGAGGGGCTGTGGGGGGACCGGCTGGGAAAGGCCTCCAGCCTTGGAGGTGCATTGTCTCCCTGTCAGCTGCCGGGCTCAGCTGGCCCTGAGGGCAGGCACCCTGTCACCCGGGGTGAGCTGCATCGCGCAGTAAGGTGACCTTGGGGATCCAGTTGTTTGTCCCAGCTGCTCCGTGGGCCCGGAGGAGGGAGAGTGTGCTGGAGCCTCTCTCCTCCTCCTCCTCCCTATTGAGGCACTGGGGGGGGGAACGGTGCCACCCCCTACAGGTCTGTAGAACTGCTGCTGCAAAGGCTGCAGCGGCTTGGAGATGAGCAGTGTTGGGTCTCTGCCTGCTGGACGCCTTTGAGCTGCAAGGACCTGATCCCAGGTGTTTGTGCTGCACCCTTGGGGTAAGGCTTGGCATTCTCTTTCTTTTTCTCTCTCTTCCCATCCCCACCGCAACCCCTGGCGCTATGCTTCTCCCTGCACCCAAACTGGCCTGATCCATTTCAGGGGAGGAATGAGGATGGAGGCAGAGAGACCTTCCCAGAGACAGGTGAGGCAGGAAACTTGGGGATGGAGGCCACCTGTCTGGTGTGACAACCCACGTTCATGGGGGCTCTTCCCAGGGAGTTCTCGGTGGCGAAGGGGAAGACCATTACTGGAACATTTTCCTTGAGGTTCTCTGGTTTTCAGTCTGGTTGTTTTGAGGTTTTGCTGCTTTCGTCTCTGCTGAGGGGCCTGCCTCAGCAGCTGCCTTCTCTGCTCTCGACATTTTGCCGCTCTGTTGCTTTGATTGCCACACATCGATGTTTCTCCCGCCCGATGTCAGCCGCAGCCCAATAAATGTGACCAAATAAATGTGGCGCTCTTCAAGATGCCACGCGACTCAGCGGTCTTTGCCTCCGTTGGCGTTTGTTTCCTGTTGTATTGATTTTGTTGCAAAATCAACACAGCACACTTTTTTTTGGGATGCCAGAGGACTATGTTTAACATTTCAAATGAAAGATCTGGCATTAGCATATGCGATGCTTACACGTTGTCCAAAAAGATGGTACCTATTTGCATAACGTTTGGTGTATGCTAGTACAGTTGTTCCGAAAGTGGGTGGTACCACCCCCTGGGGGGCACCTAAAGGTAAAGGTAAAGGGACCCCTGACCATTAGGTCCAGTCGTGACTGACTCTGGGGTTGCGGCGCTCATCTCGTTTTATTGGCTGAGGGAGCTGGCATTTGTCTGCAGACAGCTTCCGGGTCATGTGGCCAGCATGACTAAGCCGCTTCTGGTGAACCAGAACAGCGCACAGAAATGCCGTTTACCTTCCCCCCGGAGTGGTACCTATTTATCTACTTGCACTTTGATGGGCTTTTGAACTGCTAGGTTGGCAGGAGCAGGGACCGAGCAACGGGAGCTCACCCCGTTGTGGGGATTCGAACCGCCAACCTTCTGGTTGGCAAGCCCTAGGCTCTGTGGTTTAGACCACAGCGCCACCCGTGTCCCTTCTGGGGGGCAGCTAGGGGGCACCAAAAGGCAAGGGCAGCAGGGGGGCACTGGAGGTGTAAATGACCATCAGACTTTGAAAAGCGGGACTCACTGGATCCAGTTCATCAGTCTTGTAGAATTAACTAAACTAAGCAGTTTTAATGGGATTTTGAATAAATGTGCAGTTGCTGCTACTTTGCGTTTTATTATTATCGTCCTTCTGCTATGACTCCTATGCATTATTCAGAATGCAAACTGCCATTCTGAAAAATGCTTCTTATAGGGTAGATATAAATGCATAGGTACGTATAGATGCAAATTTAGAAATGGTTACTGTGATTTAAATAGAAGAGCAATCCGTCTCACTCTTAGAAGGAAGACGATGACCGTGTGCCTCAGTTATCCATGCCCTGGTGACATCCAGGCTGGATTATTGTAATGTGCTCTGCGTGGGGCTGCCTTTGAGGACGACTCAGAAACATCAGGAGGAGCAGAATATGGCTGCCGGGTAATTGGTTGAGCCCAGCAGGTTGGAATCTAAGTGAGACTATTCCAATTGCACAGGACCCAGTTTACAGTGTTGGTGATGACCTTTCATGACCTGAATGCGGGGCAGGGAACTGGGTTACTTGAACCTCTGCTTGCACATCCAACCTGCCTGCAACTTCCGATCTTTTCCATAGATGATGCTTAGCTACCCATCTGAAAAGGCAGATAGGTTGAAGGGCACAGGAAACAGGGCCTTCACAGTGGTGACCCCCTTTTTGTGGAATTCAGTCCCATAAAACATCAGGAAGGCCCCCTCCCTACATCATTAAAAATGGGAAACTTAATCCTAACTTTTTCAGTGGCTAATCATGAGCTGTAGAAATAGGGTAGAAAATTCCTACCCGGCAGCCATATTCTGCTCCTCCTGCTGGTTAATTGCATCATTTGTGCTGGTGTGGAGAATTATGAAATGGATGCTTTTAGCAGGCAACGAATATCATTTTGCTGCTGCTGCTTCGGCAGTTATTTTGCATCCAGTTTATCGACAGAGGGGCCCTAAGATACATAAAAAGCAAACAAAAAAAATTGCCTTGGAGTGAAGTGATTGGAGGGGGGGGGGAGAAAGTGGGATCGTTTGCAGCTTGGAAATCCACTTCTGGCTCTCCTATAAAGAAAATGTCTGCCTGGTTCCACTTGGAGGGAACATTTGCACCATCTCAAAAATCCTGCGGGAACTAGCCTCTTCACCAGAGATATTTTATCCTGTGCCACCCTCCAAGCCAAGAGGTCTGTGTGTGATGGAGAAGAGGAGAAACGTTCAGAACTGGCCGATCTCTGGGGGGGGGGGAGAGTAGGGAGAGGCGCCAAGGGAGCCCAGGAATGTCCCATCTCCAGGGTGCCCGGCAAGCCGCTCTCAGCGATGCAATTAATGCGAAACGCAGGCGGCGAACAGAGTGTTGATTCAAGGCGAGCAGCCTTCTCCTCGCCTCCCTGCTCACCAGCCAGCTGGAGAGCCAGTCTCTTGGCCCTTCCTTGTCTGCCTTTGTGCTTTCGTTCCTTGGGATTCTTCCCAGGGCAGAGAGCAAGAGGCTTTGGCTATAAGGTGAGTCTGACAGACACAAGGATCCTTTTCTGCTCTGGCGGCAGGGGGAAAGGTTTTGGGGTGGCAGCCTGGCACTCCTGCAGATGGTTTGGCCCTTGCGGGATTTGTGGGTTAAAGTCCTATTCACCTTCTGCCCAGGGGAGAGCCAGAGTCTGGACCTTAGGACATTTTTTTGGGGGGGGGGGAACTACTTGCGTATTTGCACAAAATGCAAATTTCGGTCATTCGCTTCACAATCCCTGGAAAAGATAATACTATTCTTGTTGGGCAGTAGTAATGTTTTGTTTAAGATTTGGTTTTATTGAGGTTTTAAGCAGAGGTTGGATGGTCATCTGTTAGGGATTCTGTAGCTGTGATCCCTGCGTTGGGCTGGAAAACCATTCCAACTGTACAATTTTGTGATTTATAATTACCAGGATCTTGTCCTTCAGGTCTTATGATATTCTCATCTAAAACTTGAAACGTCAGTAAGAATTCCAAATAGTAGCAAATTTCACAGCAGGCTTTTGAACAGGACAGACCCTCCAAGTGCCCCTATTTTCCAGGGACAGTCCTGGATTTACAGAAGCTGTCCCAGTTTTTGATTTGATCCTGGAATGTCCCACTTTTCCTTAGGATGTCCCTATTTTCATTAGAGAAGTGTTGGAGGGTATAGGGTTATGCAACGCCCCCCAAGCCAATGAGATAAGTAACTATGCTACCTTTAGAAGACATCTGAAGGCAGCCCTGTATAGGGAACTTTTTAAAAATGTTTAATGTTTTACAATGTTTTTATGTATGTTGGAAACTACCCAGAGTGGCTGGGGTATGGAGTTATGCAACCAGTGAGCCAAGGATACAACCTTTAGAAGACATCTGAAGGCAGCCCTGCAAGGGAAGTTGCCCAGAGAGGTTGGGTGGGGTAATAATAATAATAATAATAATAATAATAATAATAATAATAATAGTAGTAGTAGTAGTAGTTGCTGCTGCTGCTGTTGCTATGGAATAGGATGTCCCTATTTTCACTGGAGAAATATTGGAAAATATTGGAGCATATGTGGTTATAATTATTTATGTATAAAACAAACTTTTGCCGTGTAGTTGAAAATGAATCTTTTTGTTTTTGTTTAGGTCTGTCCCCTAGTTTACCTTAATTTTGAACTAATTTTTCGGCAGTAGCTGTTGACCACGTTACACAGGAAAAGTTAAATATATACATATCATTTTGGATGGTTCTTTAGATGCGGCAACCATGACTGGTGTATTTGTTTCAGCTCAGGGAGTTCAACCTTCTGTTTTCCCAACAGCTTTTGCCGTTCTTTTGCCAGCTTAGATACAAACGCCAGGCCAAAGAAAGATCCCTATGGGCTGAAAGGCCAACTCGGATTACCATCCTAGTAGCCAATCTGCTGCCTCCACTTCCCACATCTGAAGGAAGAAGAGATAGAATCATAGAATTGTAGAGGGAAATCTCAAACACCTTTAAAAGGAGATGTTAAATGAATAGAGATCTAGAGATGATCTCACCTGCTCCAGATCCTGGCCTGGGGGCGCTGCAGAGCACCTGTGGCTGGGTAGAGGGCATGCTGGGTGATTGCGCAGGTCCTTATCAGGCTTAGAATAGCATGGAGATTAGACAAGAGGCTTTGGGATTTGTGCTCTTTTGCCCGGGTCATGAAAAGGCAGCTGGCCATTAGCTTGCGCACCAAGAACCGGGCAAGATGTTTCTCTGCACTCTCCTCCAGCTCTCTTTTCTCCTCAAGGTATGGGCGGCTGCCGTGCCCCTGTGGGTTTTGGGGACAGGTTCCATCGTCCCCAGGGTGCTCTCTGCCTCTCCTGACAACCCAGAGGCTTTCCTTTCAGAGGCAGCCATGCTTCTGAACAGGGTGGATTTGATTTAAATCGAATCGATTTATATCACGATTTAAATCACTAGTCAGTAAGACTTGATTTAATTTTTTTTTTTAACAGAAAGGCTCATTCTTGCTGCTGGTATAATCTTAATATTTACAACCAGATAAAGGTTTCACTTTTGGAATAATAAATTTTCAGAGTAGTTCTTACAGTTATATAAAAAATTACTGATTTGGTTATGCTATTAGAAATACATTGACAGATAATTCTGAAATTTTCTGCTGTACTTTATTGGAAGGAGAAAAACAATCACTTCCTTAATAACAATTTAAACAATTTATTTAACTAAAACAATAACATTATAGCATATGTATCCATGTTTGTTAACTGATGTGGTTAAACAATTTTCTATTTTTAAAAAAACTTAGACTGAGTTTTAGCACACATGAAAAAACTTAAAACAAATCCTTATTTCCTGATGAATAGCCTTTGGACTATAATGTCACTTAAATAGAAAACTATCATTAGAAAGATTTTTCCTCCAAAAGCATTTTATTTTATAAATCCAATTTAAATAATAAAAAAATCCGATTTAAATAAAAAAAACCCCATATATATATGAAGATGACGAGTGAGACCTCGTCGAAACGTCGCCTAGACACCCCAACTTTTACACGGGAAGACACCCGAGGACACCAAAACCTGCATATATATATATATATATATAATCATTGATTTTTATCCACTCTTTTTTCAGGTCCTGCTTCCTTCTTACCCTTGCGGTTGGCCAGTGTGAGAACAAGACTCTGGGCTCCCTTTGGCCTGTTCCCGCATTCTAATCTTATGTTCTCCAGCCCTCTCACTTCTCTCCTCTCCCTGTTTGTCCCTCGCAGGCCCCCGGAAGACAAAGGAAGAACATGAACGAGTTTTTGGGGGATGCCAGCATCCCGAGCCACGACCCCCTGCAGCCCTCCAGTGCCTCCTTGCCCAGCAATGGCATCGACACGTGGAAGAACCGGGCTGCCAGCCGCTTCAGCGGGTTCTTTGGTTCCGGCAACAGCGCCAGTCCCTTCACGCGGGTACGTTGCCAGTGCCCACCACTGCCGCCCATGGGTTCCTGCAGGCCCTTTTCTTTTGCAGGTGTTTGCAGCTGGGAAGGGTGTCCTGGAGAGGTAGGGAGTCCCCGCTCCTTGCAAAATCAAGTGGCGTCAGATCACAAGGAAGGGTAGCCAGAGATCAAGGTGGAGACGCAGTCATAGAGGAGGCCATTCATGATGGGTAGATGGAACTTCCATGTCCAGAGGCAGTTTGCAGCAGCAGCGGGTGGTTCTTGTTGTCTTACTCTGCTTGTGGGCTTGGGGGAATGGAGCTCAGTGGGTAGAGCAGGGGTCAGCAAACTTTTTCAGCAGGGGGCCGGTCCACTGTCCCTCAGACCTTGTGGGGGGCTGGACTATATTTTTTGGGGGGGAAAATGAACAAATTCCTATGCCCCACAAATGACCCAGAGATGCATTTTACCGTATTTTTTGCTCTATAAGACTCACTTTTTCCCTCCTAAAAAGTAAGGGGAAATGTGTGTGCGTCTTATGGAGCGAATGCAGGCTGCGCAGCTATCCCAGAAGCCAGAACAGCAAGAAGAATTGCTGCTTTCACTGCACAGTGATCCCTCTTGCTGTTCTGGCTTCTGAGATTCAGAATATTTTTTTTTCTTGTTTTCCTCCTCCAAAAACTAGGTGCGTCTTGTGGTCTGGTGCATTTTATAGAGCGAAAAATATGGTAAATAAAACACACATTCTACTCATGTAAAAACATCAGGCAGGCCCCACAAATAACTCAGAGATGCATTTTAAATAAAAGCACACATTCTACTCATGTAAAAACACCAGGCAGGCCCCACAAATAACCCAGAGATGCATTTTAAATAAGAGGACACATTTTATGCGGTTTGCAGCATAAAAGCACAAAATGAAAGCACAAAATACACATGACTATAACAAAAACCAACGACCCCTGCCCACAAACATATTTAAAAGGCCATAGATTGCTTAATCAGCCAAAGGCCTGCTTGTAAAGTTACTATGTAACACAGATGAGAGACAAATATACTAAACACTAAACAGGCACCTGGTGAGTCTCCTTGGGGAGAGCATTCCACATGCAGGGAGTCACCACCGAAAGGGCCTGTTCTTGTCTTGCCACTCTCCAGACCTCCTGTGAGGCGGCACACGGAGAAGGGCCTCAGGTGACGTTTGCAAGGCCTGGGCCAGTTCATATGGAGAACATGGACCAGTAGTAGCCTGGTTTTTTTCGGGGAGGCTGGGGCGGGTAGAATCCTATACTATTTTGGTCTGGTCCAAGAAGGCTTCTTTTAGGTCCTTGTCCATCCATGATAACTATCTCAGGGAACCAGCTGCCAAAGGACAGGAAGCTAGGAGAGGATGTTCCCTTCATTCATTCAGCAGGCCGTTATGAGAAAGAGGATCCGAACCCTCATCTCACAGGCCTCCTTTCCCCCTCTCCACATGGCTACACACAACACCCCTGTGAGGAAGGCCAGGTTGAAAGGCAGTGACTGGCCTCAAGTGAACTTCATCACTTAGCGGGGATTCGAACCTTGGTCTCTCCCAGGTCCTAGTCCAGCACTCCAACCAGGGCACCGCACAGCAGCACCCCCAGGCTTCCTTTTTCAGTCCTCCTTTCTGTGCCCCTCCAGGAGATGGACAAGATGGAACAGCTGGAAAGCAGACTCCACTCCTACAGCCACTTCGGCCTCCCCAAGTTCCCCCAGCAGCTCCGCTTCGATCAGGATTCCTGGGAAGAGGAGGAAGAGGATGACGATGCCGCCCTGTGCCTGGAGGACAGCTGGCAGGAGATCATTGAGGGCACAGAGGTGAGGTGGGAGCAGGGCCCCTCTGCCGTCCAGCTGGCACTTTGGAAGAGAGCTGCTCTTGTGCTCGGGTCAAACTTGTGGGTTTCCCCGCTGGGCTAGATGAGCCATTGACCTGATCCAACAGACGACTCTTCTTACATTTTTACGGAGAAGGCTGGCTGCTGTGATCTTGACCTAGCTGGGCTCAGTTGTCCAATAAAGCTTTAACCTGAACCCCTTACCCCAGTGAAGGTATCTGCCAGCTGATTTAAGACAGACAAAAGGGAAGTCCTTTCTCTCCCCCCCCCCCCCCCCGCACAGTTAACTTTGTGGAAATCTGCATCCCTGGATGAGGGGCAGGCTGATGCTAGCTTAGATGGCTTTGTTTTATTCAAAGGGATTGGACAGATTCAGGGTAAGGTCTGCCAGTGGAACCTCCAGTATGCCAGTAGGAACAGTATGCCAGTCTGCTGGGGTCAACCAACAGGGTAGCGGTTTGCTTTCAATAATAATAATTTTATTATTCATACCCCACCACTCTGGGCGGCATATCTAAAAACATAATAAAAACGTCAAGCATTGAAAACCTCCTGATACAGGGCTGCCTTCAGATGTCTTCTAGAAGTTGTGTAGTGCTTTATCTCCTTGACATATGAAGGGAGGGCGTTCCACAGGGAGGGTGCCACTACCAAGAAGGCCCTCTGCCTGCTTCCCTGTAACTTCACTTCTCACAGTGAGGGAACCGCCAGAAGGTCCTTGGTGCTGGACCTCATTGTCTGGGCTGAATGATGGGGGTGGAGACGCTCCTTCAGGTATACAGGGCCGAGGCCGTTTAGGGCTTTAAAAGTCAGCGCCAACACTTGTGCTTGGAAATGTACTGGGAACCCTGCTTGTGGGCTTCAAAGAAGCTTCGAGCCTGCCAATTCGCTGCGCTACTGACTCTTTGGAGGAAGCAGGGCTGTTGGCTGATGGGGGGTCCCTTCAAGCCTCACTTGGCCATGGTTTTCCTTTAGTGTCAGGTGATTGACACGTGGCTGGGGCCCCACCCACTCGTTAGAGCTGTCCTCTGGGGGTGGGGAAACCCAGGATGTGGCTGGCTGGATCTAGTTCCCCACCCCTGGGGGTGGAATGGATTCAGAAGAGCGCTTGTCATATTCTTAGGAAAGTAATGGTAAAAAGAAGTAGCCCCTAACCCTGCCTCTGACTCTTAACCCTCCTAGGTTTTGACACGCCGGCAATGCCACCAGCAGGAAGCTATCTGGGAACTACTGCACACAGAAGCCTCCTACATCAGGAAGCTGAAGGTCATCACAGATGTAAGCATCTTAGATGAAGGGATGTGTTTAATAATAATAATAATAATAATAATAATAATAATAATAATAATTTTATTCATTATTTATACCCCGCCCATCTGGCTGGGTTTGAGGACACAGAAGTCTTGAAGCATATTCATTCATTCATTCATAAAAAATATTTAAATACTGCTCTTCACACACACACACACACACACACACACACACACACACACACGTGTGGTTTATAAAAAAATACAGGTAGCCCCCTGTCTAAGCATGTTCAATATGTGTGCGGCCGTGTACAACCACATCGTGCCGAACCCAGAAGTGACCTGGAAACATCATAAAGATGCCACTGAAACGTCACTAAAAGGGCAGAATGAGGTGGGGGGGGTGGGGATGGGGCAGATTGGGGTGTTTGCAGGCTTTTTCAGTGAGTTTCAATTATACACCATGCGTGCAGTGTCTCAGAACGTAACCCCTGCATAAAACCATACAATGCAAACTATATATATAGAAAGTTTAAACCAGAAATGTAGTACCTTTTATGGAACAATGTGCTCTCAATTGCCTACATAGATGCCTGATGGAATAGAAAAGTTTTCCGCAGGTGTTTAAAAGTTGAAAGACAAGGTGCCTGCTGAAACTCTAGTGGCAGGGAGTTCCACAGAACAGGGTTAATGACACTGAAGACTCTGTTCCTTGTTATTGTCAAATGAGCCACACCTGCTCGGGGAATGACCAACGATGCTCCTGCAGAGGATCTTGGTGGCCCAGCTCAGATATAAGGGTTCAGGCGGTCCCTGGGGTACCCTGGGGGCTGAAGCTGTTCAGGGCTTTGTCAGTTAATACAAGGACCTTGAACCAGGCTGCATAGTAGATGGGCAGGCAGGGCTGGTGCTTTAACAAAGGCGTCACATGTTCTCAGCCAGATGCCCCCATCAGCAATCTGGCCGCTGCATTCTGCACCAGCTGGAGCTTTCAAACTAAGACCAAGAGCAGCCCCACAGAGAGTGCACTGCAGTAATCCAGCCTTGAGGTTGCCAGTGCATGAAATACAGTGGTCATTCTATCCTTGCCCAAGAAGCATCCCTTTCCCTTCGCTTAAAGCAGTGTCAGATCAAAAGCCCTGGATCATGACCAACATCACCTTTGTTTGCCGGCTCTCTAACCAAACGGTGACCCCCACAACCGAGCCCCATTGCAATAGCTCATTTCTCTCTTTTTCTCTTTCCTCCTCAGCTGTTCCTGTGTTGCCTGTTGAACTTGCAGGAATCGGGGCTGCTTTGTGAGGTAAGCTATCATCCTTTCCCTTTGAACATGGCTGTTGCCCCAGAAATGTCAGATGTCACCCTCCAGGGCCAAACCTCACTTTCCTGTGCCAGCAATGGTCTGCCTCCTGCTCCTGGTGGCTTTGTAGCGAAACGCCGTCTCTGAAGCACCCTCCCCTCTGCCCCACTGGTCTCTTATCTGCTCTGAGGAAGTGCCCCAGTTTCCCTCCCCCTCCCACCCCCATTTCTGACAAGAAACCGTCTTGTGATCTTTCACTGTTTGGAGAAATACCTTAACCACACGACGCTCTGGCAGGCTTGTGGCACACAGAAGCTATTTAAAGAGATGAAAGAGATAATACCCAAGGCAACTCTTGCATCATGCAAATGCTTCTCTTGGGTCCCAGAGGTGCGTTGATCAGGTTTTCCCAACGAAAACCCACTCAACCTCTATGATCGAGAAGGAATGCTGGATAAATGTAGTTGCAGAGCTGGGGAAAGGAAGATGGCTCCATCCTTTCGGTGCCTTTAGGATTCCCCTATCCTGGAAGTCACAGGACGCGGGTGGCGCTGTGGGTTAAACCACAGAGCCTAAGACTTGCCGATCAGAAGGTCGGCGGTTTGAATCCCCGCGACGGGGGGAGCTCCTGTTGCTCGGTCCCTGCTCCTGCCAACCTAGCAGTTCGAAAGCACGTGCAAGTAGATAAATAGGTACCGCTCCGGCAGGAAGGTAAATGGTGTTTCCGTGCGCTGCTCTGGTTTGCCAGAAGCAGCTTAGTCATGCTGGCCACATGACCCGGAAGATGTACGCCGGCTCCCTTGGCCAATAAAGCGAGATGAGCGCCGCAACCCCAGAGTCAGCCACGACTGGACCTAATGGTCAGGGGTCCCTTTACCCTTTACCTATCCTGGAAGTATTTCCACCCCATCTATCACTTTAAGAACTGTTGCCTGAGTTTTCAACAGTTGGGATGACTTTGATTGATTGCATTTCTATCAGGCCTTCTTTCCTCTAAGGCAGGCATAGGCAAACTTGGCCCTTCAGATGTTTTGGGACTACAATTCCCATCATCCCTGACCTTGTTAGATAGGGATCATGGGAGTTGTAGTCCCAAAACATCTGGAGGGCCAAGTCTGCCTACACCTGCTCTAATTGGCATACATGGTTCTACCCCCTTCCTTATTTATTCCCCACAACAACCCTGTGAGGTAGGTTAGGCTGATAGTCAGTGACAGGCCTGAGGTTACCCAGTGCGGTTTGGGACTGAGCAAGGTGGGGGAATTTGAACCCTGGTCTCTCCTGGGTCCTGCTCTAACCGCCACACCACACAGCCACCTCTTGTGTTGTGGAATAACAGAATCCTAGAATTGTTGAGTTGGAGGGGTACCCCAGGGGTCATCTAGTCCAACCCCCCCCCCACAATGCAGGAATCTCACCTAAAGCATCCATGACAGATGGCCATCCAACCTCTGCTTAAAAACCTCCAAAAAAGGAGAGTCCTCCTGAGGGAGACCATTGTACTGCTGAACAGCTCTTACTGTCTGAAAGCTGAAATAATCTGGTGAAGTGGAATGGAAGGAGATTCGGGACAGATGAGAGGCACTGTAGACTTTCATGCCCTTTGCAGTTTCTTTGTGGGACACCATGTGTTGGAAGCTGCTGGAGTGGCTTTGAAAGGGGATCGACCAAATTCATGGTGGAGCCTGGGCGCTGGGTGCATGTGTGCATCTCTTGATGGCTCCTGCCATGCTGCCTGTGTGGCACCTCTGTTCAGAGAGAACAGTGTGCACTGAATGACAGTAGCAAGCGATATTCTGACCCCGGGGCGGGGGGGGGGGAGCTCTTCTTGGAAGGTGATTCGAGTGCAGGGCTGGATTTAGGTCTGATGAGACCCTAAGCTGCTGAAGGGAATGGGGCCCTTTATATGTCCAGCTGTCCTTTGTCAGCAACAAATTGTCACTGTTTTTTGTGTTGAATATATGCTATATGGTAATTTATGGACCTAATAGGTATCTAAAGCCATTTGCACATGTTGCCATGCACCCAGTCCATGCAGAATGTAGGCACCCTATATATAGAAATGAGCAAACCAGTGATATTTTAGGGAGCAGACTAGCAGGCGGGGCCCATTACTTACATCATAGGAGCCTATGCAACACAAAACACTGTTGCTGTGTGTAGGTTTTATTTTATTTGTTTTTATCTTTTATTTTGGAAATGTACATCCAGGTTTTTCCCCTTTAGATCTTATAGGTAAATCTGGCACTGCTCGAGAATGTAAGAAGGGTCACAGAGTCTGCTTTTCTCTAATCTGCAGGTGGAAGCTGAGCGTCTTTTCAGCAACATCCAGGAAATCATCCAGCTGCACCGTGCTCTCTGGAGAAGTGTCATGGCCCCTGTTTTGGACAAGGCCAGGACCAGCCGGGCTCTGCTAGACCCCACAGACTTCTTCAAGGGCTTCAAGATGGTAGGTCTGCATGCAGTGAGTGTGCCTACATGCAGGTGCAGCCAAGAGAGGATCGTGCTTTGTTCCTGAAAATGAGCAACAGCTGGAGACCATTCCAGTGTCCCAGAACTGCAGTAGCAGAGGAGCGTGAAAGGCCTTCTACCCTAGCTTTGAAGCATGCTCTGTTTTATTATATTGACATGTTGTAATCTGGCTGTTGAAGGTGCTACAAGTGAGGCAAGTTGCCCAGCAGGGGGCACTGAGAGGCCGAGAAAGAGGGCCAGGAAATCTGGTGTCAGCTTGGTTTTGATCCAATAGTTGGACCCAAACTAGAGCGAGCAGCTTTTCCAGGACAAAATGCAACCCAGACTCCTTGTAAAAGGTGGTCTCTGCTGAGCTGGTAGCTGCAGTATCATCTCTGGCCATCAACAAGGGTGGTGCTGGAGAGCAGAAGGGAAAAGGGAGTCTAGCTCCCAGAATCTGCATTTTGGGACAACTGCGCAGGGCCAATTGGGTTGCTCAAGTGGCCCTTGCTCTCCTCCGCTGCTCCTGCCTCCCTGCACCCGTGTCTTTAGTCTGATGCTTTTCTCTTGCAGTTTGGCTCCCACTTCAAGCCTTACATCCGCTACTGCATGGAGGAGGAAGGCTGCATGGAGTACATGAGGAACTTGTTGCGGGACAACGAACTCTTTCGCATCTATGTCACGGTAAGGAGCCTGTTTCCAACCCACCCACCTCTCTCTTTGTGACCATCCTGCCTCTGTCCTCAAAGTTGAGTCCTACATTCAGAAAAGCTGCAGGCATCCATCACCAGCAAGTCAAATGCTGGCTAGGCAGAGGTGCCATCGCCCAATGCTCACCTCTCCTAGTCATGCAGGGCTGTTTAAGCCCCACACTTTAGGAGTGCTATGTGGTTAGCTCAGTTGGTTGGAGCATGGTGCTGATAGCACCAAGGTTGTGGGTTTGATCCCCGTACGGGCCAGTTTTATCTTCCTGCACTGCGGGGAGTTGGACAAAATGACCCTGGTGGTCCCTGCCAATGATACAATTCCATAATTAATCCTCTCTGATTATTGCTCGGCTAAAAGAGGGGAACAATCTTAAAAGCAGTTTCAAAATGGCTCCAGAGGTTCTGGGGAAGCGGTGGGTTGGTGATGGCAGAGGTACTAGCCAATAGGTGCTTTTCCTTTTCCTCGATTGGTCCGAACCAGGCAGACAGTCTGCAGAGTGCACTGTTACTGTATTTACAGAGTTTTGTTTGGAGGCCGAGACAGAATTATTGAAAACACCAAGAATTGGCCATTCTTTAGAATGAGAGTCTGTCTTTCACCTAGGGCTCCTTTTGGAAGCTGTCCATTCCTGGGCTGGTTGTGGCTTGCAGCATGGGCACCTTTCCAGGGCTGGCTTGTGTTCCTGATGGGAGCTAAGCCCCTGGCTAGTAGTGACAGACTGGCTAGTGGCCTGTTTCTTGGCTCCAGGAACTGACGCTTCCTTTCTTCCACTTGCAGTGGGCCGAGAAGCACAAACAGTGCAACCGGCTCAAGCTGAGCGACATGCTAGTGAAGCCTCACCAGCGCCTCACCAAATACCCTCTGCTGCTGAAGTCGGTGCTTAAGAAGACGGAAGACCCACACACCCGAGAGGCCATCATCACCATGGTAAAGTGTTGCCAGTATGCCTTGGTACACCTGCTAGCGTAGGTGATGGTGTGTTGGGAGCTGCAAGGAATTTAGCAAACATTTGACCCAAATCCATCTCAGGAAGGGCTGGTACTCTGTTGAGATGGGGGAGAAACACAGTTCAGTTTGCATT
This sequence comes from Podarcis melisellensis, assembly GCF_964234715.1. NCBI lineage: Eukaryota > Metazoa > Chordata > Lepidosauria > Squamata > Lacertidae > Podarcis > Podarcis melisellensis. Next base: position 27,875,085 of record NC_138540.1, read on the forward strand.
TGAAGGCGAACCTATCTAATGCTGACAAAGTCTAGCCACGGTGGAACCTCCATCACCAAGAGCAGTCTACCTCTAAGGATTTGATTCTAGGGGAGGACTGCAGCAGGAGAGGGCTGTTGCATTCACACCCTGGTTTGCTGGCTTGCTGGAGACATCTGGCCTAGGCCAGCCTCCCCAAACTGTGTGACTTCCAGATGTTGCTGGACACCCAGCACCCTCCATCAGCGCTGAACCACTGGCTGCTGGGAGTTGTAGATCAGCACAGCTGGAAGGCACCCAGTTTGGGGAAGCCAGGTGCCGCCCTCGCCTTATTGCTGCCTCCCCCTGGGTATAACCTCTGGCGGGCTTCCCTCCTCCAGATCAACTCAGTGGAGCGCTTCATCAACCACATCAACTCGCGCATGCGCCAGAGGCAGGAGCAGCAGCGCCTGGCCAGCATCTTGAGCCGCATCGATGCCTACGAGGTGGTGGAGGGAAGCACGGATGAAGTGGACAAGGTGGGTGGCGAGGCTGTGGCCGCAACGTGGGGGATAAGGGTGGGCAAAGGGTGCCCGAGATGGCAGCCTGGGCTGGGTGGCTGGAGAGAGTGTCTCAGGCACCTGAACTCTTTTGGCTTTAACCTCCTTTCCTCAGATCCTGAAGGAGTTCTTGCGCCTGGACCTGACAGCCCCCATCCCAGGGACCTCCGCCGAGGAGACCCGGCAGCTTCTGCTGGAGGGAAGCCTTAAAATGAAAGAAGGCAAAGATAGTAAGGTAAGCTTTGATGGGCAGGGTAAATGTTCTTCTTCTGTAGCCTTATTGGAGTTCACCAATTGGGTCTGCATTGCTCCCGGAAAGGAGGAAGGAAGTCAAATGACACCGAGGGTTGGTTCAGAGAAAGAGTTCTTTATTTCTGCTCTCCAGAACAGCAGGAAGGCACCTGCATGGTCAGTCCACAGCAAGTCCAAAGAAATGAGAAATTTCAGGCAGTATATATATCCTCCAGGCACCCTCTTCCTCCTTTCCCAGGAATCCAACCACGTCAGCCTATACACGCAGGTTGACATCACATATGTTCATGCTCTGGTATTCTTAACCATAAAAGGGTATTCCTTCCTGTACTTCTGTCCATAAAAGGGTATTCCTGTTCCTACTCTTACCTTGGAACAAGAGGTCACCAACTCCAAAAACACACTCTGGCGCTGTTCCCGGACTAGGTCTGTGCATTAGGATGTAAGATAAGACCTAGACATGTCATCCCTACTCCACTGGAACAGCCAAGGTCATTCTTGCCGTCATGAACTGATAAAGGAGAGGGCTCTGAGCACTTGTTTATACAGCCGGGTTTTTGTTTATACATTGACTCAGAGCTCAAGTTAATGGATTTTAGCTAAGGAAAAATAGGGATTTTGGTGCCCGTTTCAAACTGCCTGCATAGTCAGTTTTGGGTTTGGGAAACCCATTCCTTCACTTCTTGTTGTTGTTACTATTGCAACTCAGACTCAGGGATCTCATGTGATTCAGCCCAGAATTTCTACCCCCAAAGCCAGAGGGTGACACACTGCCTTTGCATGCAGAAAGCTAGGCAAAAATGTCTTTTCCCTGACATGCTAGCTTTCCATGTGCAGAGAGAGTGGAGAGGAATTTTTTTTGGGGGGGGGTTACGTTTCACTTGCAGACTAATGTTGTGCACATCATCCCTTGTCCTCTCTAGAAAGGGTCCCCATTCCTGCCCCCTTCTCTCTCCCCTGCACCTGCATCAAGCTCCACGCAGGATGCTCTGATTGTTTGGCATCTTTTTCTTCTCCAGATGGATGTTTACTGCTTTCTCTTCACGGACCTCTTCCTCATCACCAAACCGGTGAAGAAGGCCGAACGCACAAAGGTCATCCGCCAGCCATTGCTGGTTGACAAGCTGGTGTGCCGTGCGCTCAAGGATCCTGGTGAGGGGTGTTTGTGAGTTGGGTCATTTTTCACAGACAACTGCTATATGTCTGCACTGTAGGATTGACCCCTCGAGCTGTGCCACAGCCTCAATCCTGATCCCCCCTGCAACTGCTTTTTGTAAACAAAGCACTCATCCACCTGTTGTTATTTGTATACTGTGTTATACTCACATAAAGACACATAAAAGGTAAAGGTAAAGGTACCCCTGCCCGTACGGGCCAGTCTTGACAGACTCTGGGGTTGTGCGCCCATCTCACTTAAGAGGCCAGGGGCCAGCGCTGTCCGGAGACACTTCCGGGTCACATGGCCAGTGTGACATCGCTGCTCTGGCGAGCCAGAGCTGCACACGGAAACGCCGTTTACCTTCCCGCTGGTAAGCGGTCCCTATTTATCTACTTGCACCCGGAGGTGCTTTCGAACTGCTAGGTTGGCAGGCGCTGGGACCGAGCAGCGGGAGCGCACCCCGCAGCAGGGATTCGAACCGCCGACCTTTCGATCAGCAAGTCCTAGGCGCTGAGGCTTTAACCCACAGCGCCACCTGTGTCCCTAAAGACACATAGGTAAAGGTAAAAGGACCCCTGACCATTAGGTCCAATCGTGACCGACTCTGGGGTTGTGGCGCTCATCTGGCTTTATTGGCCGAGGGAGCCGGTGTACAGCTTCCAGATCATGTGGCCAGCATGACTAAGCCGCTTCTGGCAAACCAGAGCGGCACATGGAAACGCCATTTACCTTCCCGCCGGAGCGTTACCTATTTATCTACTTGCACTTTGACATGCTTTCGAACTGCTAGGTTGGCAGGAGCAGGGACCGAACAACGGGAGCTCACCCTGTCGCGGGGATTCGAACAGCCGACCTTCTGATCGGCAAGTCCTAGGCTCTGTGGTTTAACCCACAGCGCCACCTGTGTCCCATAAAGACACAATACATGATAAAAATAAAAACGACCCAATAATCCCCCCTCCCCAATACATTTTAAAAGGGCATTGGATGTCAATCAGCCAAAGGCCTGGTTAAAGAGGAGTGTTTTTGCCTGGCACCTAAAGGTGTATAATGAAGGCGCCAACCCGAACCTCCCTGCGGAGACCATTCCACAAACGGGAGTTTAGCGTGGAATTTTGTGGTGTGTTCTCCCTATCCAGCCGGCAGCCCACAGATTCTCGACAGTAAACTCAGATATTCCTAATCCGGGGAAAATCTGCGTGCATAAATTGCCCTGTGATAAGGGCTGTGTGATCCTGGCCCTGCAGAATGTCGAAACCTGCTCCAAAGGAATCCAGATTTTGCTTCTGCAGTCGATGAAGATAAATCATAGAAAGGGAGGAGGGGATGGAATTCAAGCCTGATCTTGGGCGGCTGAACATCAGAAGAGGCTGCTGGATCAGGCCAATGGCCCATCTAGTCCAGCATCCTGTTATTGCAGTGGCCAACCAGATGCCTGTGTGAAACCAGCAAGCAGGATTCAAGTGCAGGAACCCTCTCTTCTCTCCTGTGGTTTCCAGCAACTGGTATTCAGAAGCATTGCTTCCTGCAACTTTGTTGGCCGGGCACAGCCTTCTTCATGAATTTGTCAACTCCTCTTTGAAAGCCGTCAATGTCGTTGGCCACCACTGCCTCCTGCAGGAGTGAGTCCCACAGGTTAACTATGCACTGCAGGAAAATCTTACTTCTGTTTGCCTTTTCCTGAGCCTCCCAACATTTGGCTTCATTGGCTATCCATGAGTTCTAGTGTTAGGAGAGAGGAACTCTGGAGAGTTACGCTTTGCCGCTCCTGCAGGAGGCGGCCGCTGACATGGGTGGCTTCAGAATGGATTTGGACAAATAAAGCTATATCAATGACTACCAGCCAGGATGGCCATGCGCTGCCTCCATGATCAGAGGCAGCAATGCTTCTGAGCACCAGTTGCTGGAAACCACAGGAGGGGACAGTCCTCCCCTGGGGTCCTCTTTGCGGGCTCCCCACTGGGCCACCTGCCACCGTGAGACCAGGATGCTGGACTAGGTGGGCCACTGGCCTGACCTTTCCTGAATCTTCCACCATTCAGCTTCCTGAAGCCGAGCTTGTGCCGGTGGCAGCTTTCCCTTGTCACATGCACGCAGGAGTAACCACTAACCTAACACCAGACTCCCCCTCCCTTGTCTTCCTCATCAGGTTCCTTCTTGCTGATCTACCTGAATGAGTTCCGGAGCGCGGTGGGAGCCTACACCTTCCAGACCAGTGGGCAGTCTCTGTGCCGGAGCTGGATCGAGGCTGTCTGCAATGCCCAGGTGGGTGCTGTGGGAGCCAAGAGGATTTCCCCCGAAAGGTGGAGGTTGTGGGCACTCTGTTTCCTCTGACTTTGCTGGACTACAACTCCCATCATCCCCGACCACCCTGGGTGGGTCCGATGGGAACGAGTCCAGCAATACTTGAAGGGCTGCACATTCCCCATTGCTACCCAAGGAGCATCTCCTCCTCTCCTTTATTTGAGGTTTTTTAAGAGAGATTGGATGACCACCTGCCAGGGATTCTTGAGCAGTGATTACTACATTGCAGTGGGATGAATTGGATGAGCCTCGGGACCCCTTCAAACTCTTACCATACTGTGATTCTATGAATAGATTTCTTTTGCTGCAGTTTATCCCCCACCACCCCACCCTCTTTCCCAACTCTTATGCTCACTGGGAAGATGAGTTCTTCGGCTGGGAGCACATCTAGTCAAACAACACTCCTTCCCTTTGCCTGCAGGAACTGGCATTGAGACTCCCACTGCCTCTGGGCACGTAGACTTTGTTCAGCTGATATTTATTTTATCTTTTTGTTTTCATTTTTCCTCATTTATTCTACTTGTTTCACAAAATGCATTTAAAGCGATGCCAGCCCCCGATGACAGTGCCCTGTGCCACTTTTTTAATAGCTCCTCATCCTTTTGATAATTTCCCCCCTCCAGTCATCTAGAACTCTGGGGGTCTCACTCGAGAACGTCTCCCCTTTGCTTGTCTGTTTTTGGGTGCGGATCTGTCTCCACCAAAGGCACTTGCTGGCTCTTTTATTTTTTTTACTTTTATTTTTTTACAATTTCAATCCACTCTTGATAAATTCCCTTATACCCCAGCTACAGTGATTGACTTCAGTTGGTATTAACACATTTAGTGATTTCTAAATTCGCAAGTGAAGTTCTCCTTTTTTCTTCCTGTGTGAGGTATTAATTTTCATCAATTGTTCCCTTCATTTCTTTATAAATTTTATATCCGTAATAATTATTCCTGGTCTCCTTAGTGCCGCCTTACCCATGCTTTGTTCAACAAACCACAAATTGTCTCACAGAGGAGCAATGAAGCCATGGCCTATACTATAGCACCAACTTTTTTACGATACGATATCTTTATTGTCATTTCCCTTGCGGAACAATGAAATTGAAAAACTACATAAAAACTACATAAAACTACATAAAAACTACATAAAACATTCAAAAACCTCTAAAAACTCTAAAACCCCATTTTAAAATACACTATACTACAGAGACCCCTTATGCTGCGTTTAGAACCAGATTTGCATTAACGTAGAAACTGTTTCTCAGGCGGCTAGTCCTGGCCTTTATAACCCTATACCTTCTTCCAGAAGGCAGAAGCTGAAAGAGATCATTTCCTGGGTGTGTAGTATCATGTGCTATCTCTGCCGCTTTCTTATGGCACCTGGCAGCATAGATTTGATCTAAGGTGGGAAGAGTGCACCCAATAATTCTCTCTGCAGTCTTTACAACCCTGGATAGCATTGTTTTTTCCCTGGCCGTGCAGCTCCCAAACCACACGCACAGACCATAAGTTAGTATGCTCTCCACAGTGCAATGGTAAAATGCCATCAACAGGTCCTTTGAGAGATTGTTTTTCCGGAGGATTCTCAGAAAAACTTGCATAAAAACTGCACCTGCTGTTTCATATGCCTAGATGCATCTTGAGCAAATTGAGATGGCGAGTGCTTGGTGCAAAATGTGATGTAACGACACCCCTCCTCTGTAGTATCTCTGGGTCTTTCTACTTATCCCATCCCTCCTGTACCTTCTTGCAGAACAAATTGCAGCACCTCCGTCTGCAGGAGCACCAGCGTAGCCAGCAGCAGCTGCAAAGCCTTGAAGAAGAAGAAGAGGAGGATGAAGAAGAAGAAGAGGAAGAAGAGGAAGAGGATGGGGAGAGTGGTGCCTCAGGAGCCAGCTCCCCCACCATCCTCCGCAAGAGCACCAACAGCTTGGACTCACAGCAGTGGTATGCTTGGGGCAGGGAGACAGGCAGAGGGGGCTTTCCAGGGGCCACATGCCAGTGCCGAGTGTGGCCAGAAGGAAAAGTGATGCTTATTGTGTAAAGAAGACCATTTTCCAGCCACGCACTAACCAGAGGCTTCCCCTCTACACCCACCCACACCACAGTTTAGATCTGCCTGGATAGCTCAGCTGGTTAGAGCGTGGTGCTGATAATATCAAGGTTGCAGGTTCGATCCCTGTATGAGACAGCTGCATATTCCTGCATTGCAGGGGGATCAGACGAGATGATTCTCGGGGTCTCTTTCATTGAGGTGTGTGAAGCAGGGTCCCTGAGAGCTGTGGCCTGGGGAGCAGGGATATTCTTTAGGGAGAAACCTGAGCACCAGATACAGAGGGCCCGATGTGGCCCCTGAACCCATTTCTTAATTCAGAAATGAAAGAGCCAGCCGTACCTGTCAGAAGTTTGGGAAACATTCCGATTACAAAATATCCTCATTCATGTGCCACAAACCTCCAATAGGGGCAGCAAGAACCTCACCTTCTCCCTCAGTCCCCAAAATGCCTGGTGGAGTAAAAGTAGTCCAGGATTTAGATTTAGGAAAAGAGTGGCCCATTGGGGAAGTGTTACCATAGGAAGGCCCTTGCCTCGTTCTTCCTAACATTTAGTCAAAGTCTCCTCTCTTGAAATTGAGCCTAAATGGATCTCAAGAGCTAACTGGCAACCAGCTCCTTCCTGATTTCTCCCTGCCTCTTCTTTGCAGCCTCTCTGACGGCTCCACCGAGACCATCTCCGTGGTGGTGGTAGATGCCAGCGAGGGCCCCCCTTCCCCCGACTTCGAGGTGGGTCCCTTCAGCTCCCAGTCCGATGAAGCATCCATCAGCACCACAGCTTCCTCCACAACACCCACCATGGAACTGGGCGAGGCCCTCCCTGCCAGCACCACCAACCACTGCCTCAAACCGGAGTCCGGGTCCTGCCGCTCGGCCTCCATCGACAGCGCCTATGGCACCCTGTCGCCCACCTCCTTCCAGGAATTTGCAGACCAGCAGCAGCGGCAGCAGCGGCAGCAGCAGCAGCAGCAGCAACAGCAGGAGGAGACTGGGGGGTCTACAGAGCAGGATGACGGCGCCCCCACCCCCTCGCAACGGACCGGCTCCCCGAAACTGCGGCGGCAGGTGCCAGTCCAGCTGCTGCCTGCCAAGACCAAGGTGCTCAAGTCCAAATCAGAGGCAAACCTCTTGCAGATGCTGCCAGCCTCCCTGCAGCTGGCCCAGAGCAAGAGCCTCTCTGAACTCTGCCCGGCCATGTTCCTGCTGGGCTCCCCGCGGACTAACGGGCCCCAGGGCCACAGACAGGGCAAATCAGGGCGGGGGGCTGGCGGGGGCGGCAGCAGCAGCAGCAACAGCAGCACCTCAGAGCTGTCAGAGGCCGAAGAGGGTTCACCAGCCGGGCTCTGCGTTTCCCCAGAGTTGCCCGCCGCCTCTGCAGGGCTGCAAGCGCCTTGCTGGCTGGGCAGAGAGTGCCGGGGAGAGGAGCTGCCTGCCGCCCGCCGGACTCTGTCGGACCCGCAGGCGAGCCAGCACCGCAAGTTGACGCTGGCGCAGCTCTACCGGATCCGAACCACACTGCTACTCAACTCCACGCTCACTGCCTCGTGAGTGCTGCTGGGGAGACTGGGCTGGGCTGGGCTGGGGGTGGGGGGAGGTGGAATTATAGGCTACTGTAGTTAAACTACGGAACTCCCACAGGAGGCAGGGGTGGCCACCAATTTAGATGGCTTTAAAAGAGGATTGAATAAATTCGTGGAGGGGAAGGCTAGTGGTGGCTGATAGCCATGAGGGCTGTGCTCTCATACCTTCCAACATTTTCCAGCAGAAAGTCAGGACGTGTGTCAGCTGGCATGCTCAGAAGCATGGCACCAAATGAGGCGCATGTTGGCTGCCCGCCTCCCCTGCTGCAGCCCCTACCTGGTAGCTGCTCTCTTCCCTCCTCACTCACTTCTTCCGCCCACGCTGCACCTCACGCTGCCATAAAGGCGGCAGCAACTTTGACAGTGGCAGAGAGGGGCTGGCAAGAGCGTTGCGCGAGTCCGTCGCCTCCGCTCCAGTGCGGAAATGCCTTCCCCATGCACAAGGGTTCCACTTCTGAAGATTGCCCTGCTAAGTGCAAGCCCTGGCCCATCCTCCTCCCGTGTTTGGAGCGGGGAGACGGGACATTCCTGAATGAAAGCAGAAGCCAGGGTTTCTTCTGCAATTCCATGAATTTCCTGGGAAAAGAGGGACACTTGATGGTTATGTGCTCTTCCTCCGGGGTCAGAGGCAGTGATGCTTCTGAATACCAGTTGCTGGCAGCCGCAGGAGGGGAGAATGTTGCTCTTGTGCTCAGGTCCTACTTAAGGGTTTCCCAATAAAGGCATCTGGTTGGCTCCTATGAGAATGGGATGCTGGACTGAATGGGCCTGATCCAGCAAGGCTGCTCTTATGTAGAGACTTCAGCTCTCTTCCTGATCCTCTCACCCACTTTGTTCCGCTACCTCCACTTTCACACACTCCTTTTGCAAGAACTTACTGTATTTTTCGCTCTATAAGATGCACCCGACCATAAGACGCACCTAGTTTTTAGAGGAGGAAAACAAGAAAAAAAATATTCTGAATCAACTGTTGTTGAAGAGGCTTTGCACGGCTATCCCTGAAGCCCTAACAGCAAGAGGGATCGCTGCGCAGTGAAAGCAGCAATCCCTCTTGCTGTTCTGGCTTCAGGGATAGTTGCACAGCCTGCATGTGCTCCATAAGACGTGCACACATTTCCCCTTACTTTTTAGGTGGGAAAAAGTGTGTCTTATAGAGCGAAAAATACGGTAGCTAACAGTAGAAACAGGGTTTGTTTTTCTAGTTGGAGCTCACCGGAGTTCAGCTCCAGCACCTCCCAGGCTAGTGCCATTGCCATTCTAAGAGAATAAGAGAGAAGTTCGTGGTGAGCTCCAGCTCTCTTTCCCCCCTCGAAAAATCAAACCATCTAAATAACCTCTTTTGTCTGGTGGTCTGCTTGCTGCAGGGAAGTATGAAGACATCAGAGAAGCGCAAACCACAAGCGGGAGATGCCTTGCCCGGCGCCGGGAGTTCCACATCATCCTTAAGTTATGCAGCGTCACCAGCCTTCGGCATCGGATCCCCTTGCCCACTCCTTGGGTGGTGGTGGTGCCCTGCTGACCCGGCAGGACACAGGCATGAGGGCGAGGGGCACCATCCTGCAAGCAGAGTCCGTGCTGCACGGGACGAGGCAGCTGCATGCGTCGATGTGTGTGTGTCCGGGGTCCATGCATATGTGGCAACTGTTGGGTTTGAGTGCGCGAGAGGCAGCCTGGCGGTGGAGACGAGAGACAGCCACACCTGCTGACGGCTCTTGGCGGATGCACGGACCTCCCAGGACCACATTTCCTGCTTCCTTGCCCTCTCCTGCTTCACCCAGATTCTGGGTGGGGGGGAGTAAGAGGCAGACGGAGTGTACTCCCTTTGACAAGGACCTTTGGGGTGGGGCAGTGGGGAGGGTCTTTCCCAAACAATGCACTTAGGACTGTTATCTCATACCATGCCCAGACGCCTGGGCATTAACACTATTGTGGGATGCTTCCAACCTAATGCCCTCCCTCTGTCCCACTAATTAACAGTTCTTCCTGTGCAAAACTCCTTGAAAGAGCAAGTGTTTATGCCTGCTGTGCTGGTACAGCCCTGCTGTTAGATGGCGGGGGGTATTGTCCCATTGCCCGTGTTGAATAAGATTCGACTGCTAGCAGCCAACTGACTATGTCTGGCCCTGGGGGTCAGATGGGTCTCTGTCTCTCGCTTTGCTTCTGCCCCCTGTGGGCACCCTTCCTTGCCTCTTGGTCTGGACATGTGCAGAATGACCAGATCAAGGAAGCAAACCCAGATGGCGAAGCTGGCTGGTCTTCCGCTCTGTCTCCCTTTCCGTATTGTGGAGACCTCTGCAGCGAGGCCACAATCCCAGGTGCAGTTGTAGGGTGTGGGGAGGGCTGGATCTGTCCTAATGACTAGGTCCTCCTGCCTTGAAGACATGGCTTGGCTGCTATCTTCTGCAATGGCACCCAAGATGCTTTTCCTGGTGAGGGCACGTAAATGGTTGACGTTGCTCTCTGGTTGCGCCCAGGAAAGCCATCCACCAAGGGAATCCTGCCAACCTGCTGGCGATAGCCCACATTGGTTCCGAGGTCCCATGTCCTGTGTATGCAGCAACATTTGCCCTGACTTTGCACCTGAGTGTCCTGATTCCACCCGAGGGGGATGGGGCTGCCAAGCAGGGGAGCAAAGAGGGAAGCAGAATGTCGGGAAGGAGCAGAGAAGTGGGAGGTCTGTGCTGGGAAATCCAGGTTCTGGAGTAAGGGGGGGGGAGGGCAAAGTGATGAGGAATGGCAGTGCAAAGTGGGCAGCTGAACGGGTGGAGAGGCCGAGCGGCCTACATAAACAGACGGCAGAGCCAGACGTAGGCCAGGAAGTTGGGAATACGAGAGACTGGGGATGGAGCAGAAGATTCGGGGCCTGCACTGCTTGCCATTCTCAAAAGAGGCTGTGCTGTCTCTGCGGGGATGTTGGCTTAAGGACTGGAGACATAGGAGACCCCTGGGGAAATGATGAGGGCACCAGACTGGGGTCCCACCCCCCGCACTTTGCAACCTTCTCTCTTTTATTGGGAAACATGGAGGCGAAAGGACCCCTTCTCCCCCCCCCCCCGTGAATCCCCGCTGTGCTGAGCTCTCTTCCTTTGCCCTGGTGGCAAATTGGGGCACCTGCCCCGTCCTTCCCTTCCCTTCCTTTCACCTCCCTCTGGCAATAATAAGCCTGCAGGCCTCCCAGTTTGATGGGGACCCTGCTTGCTTTGCTCTCTATGGGGAAAACCCAAAGCACAGAGTGTCCTTCTCCTTTTCTGGGAGCAGGGGGTGGGGGTCTGTCGAGAGCTTGCTGCCCTTTATGCCCGTAATAAGTTGGCATTGGGCGCTACACTGCGTAGAGCAGAGACTGCAAGGGGGAACTGAGGGAGACCCTCTTCCCCACCCCAGTCCATTTCCCTGTGCATGATTTAGCCGGCTGGTGTATTTTTTTTCTGTGTGTGCGTTTTCAGGTTGCCTATTTATTAAGCTTAACTATTTCCCTAGCACCCACCTCAACCCCCCCCCAGGTGAGGCCAGTTCCTTTTATACCACTTTATGTATTGACGGTCGTGACCCCACCCCTCCGCCCTTGTCCTTCCTGATATCGGGCAGATGTGTTGGTTTCGGCCATCCCTCTAATGCTAATGTCCCTTGCTCAGTGCCGTCAGTGTCACAGATAAACCATTAAACATAACCCAGATCTCTGACTTGGTGTTTTTCTGTTTTATGGGTGTGTGTGTGTGTGTGTGTGTGCAATGGAAGGTGGGGGTGGAGGAGAGAAATCTTCTGTGTGGAGTTATTATGGGTACTATTATTTATTAAATTTATATTCCGCCCTTTATTGAAGAGCTGTTTGGCCGCGGGACGGACTCCCTGCTTGGGAAGGCTTTTCAGTAGAGGTTGGATGGCCACCTGTCATCAATGCTGTAATTGAGATTCCTGCATTGCAGGGGGTTGGACTAGATGGCCTTTGGGGGTCCCAACTCTATGTTTGGAACTTCATGGGGCAGTTTACAACATGGAGCACATACTAAAAAAAAGACAATAACTTCAAACAAAGGCCTATTTGAAGAAGAACGTTTTTGCCCCGTGGCTAAAGATACGTAAGGAAGATGCCAGGCAGGCCTCCCTGGGGAGCGTATTCCACAAACAGGGAGTCACTGCAGAAAAGGCCCTGCTGTTGTATTGCTACTCTGTCCTCACATGCATACCCTCCAACATTTCTCCAAAGAAAATTCCAGAATGATAATGTTACTATTTATACCCCACACATCTTACTGGGTTGCCCCAGCCCCTCTGGGCAGCTTCCAACATTGTAGAGCAGTCTCATGGGTGGCCAGACTAAAGCAGCCAGTTGCCTGTGTTTCTAAAGGTTGGGGGTTGAAGCAGCAGGAGGGGCAGGTGCCCATTTTTCTGCGCCTGACAAAGCTGTGGATGAAGTCCTTTGCACACACATGCACATTGATTCTGCTCTGTTTGAAATGCCATGGCAGAAACAGCACGTTCCCTGCAACCCTAAGGACTGACTCAGCTGCTCATCGAGTCACTCTTTCCAGGCCAGATTGATAATGCACTAATTTGCATAGCAGCGTCTTTCAAGGAAGCCCATTCGCGACAACGTCCTTTGCAGTTCGCAGAAGAAACTCATAATGGAAACGAGAAGTGCTTTCCCTTTTATTTCCCCTTTGCTCTACACCGCAGAGCTCTCGAAGCACTGCTGTAAATTGGGCAATGAATCAGGGCCCCTATCCACAGGGCCCCAGCATTGGGGGAGACCTCGGATCGAGTCCTGATGCTGCCCAGCTCCCTTTTTGCTGCCCCTTTCACCCTGGCCTTGGATTTCCTGCGGGCTTCTGAACGGTTCCTCTGAACAGCCGTGCTCTTAAACAGACGTTTCCTTCCTCCCATGGTGGTTTTGCCTGAAGGGCTTCCTTGTGATGGCTCTGCCCTCATTTCCCACCTGTCCGCTGGGTGAAATGTTGAGGACACCCTCTGCCCTCATCGCTTTCCCCAGGGCCTCCTTCTTGCCAGGCTGCATCTTCAGCAGCCTCCTGGTAGTCTCCAGTGGCCCCTGACAGCTGTTCCTTTGGGGATCCTTGCAGATAATGGGCTCCTCATCCCGGACTTGAATGATGAGGTGGCAGCGACCCGCTGCTGCTGTGGTAAGTAGACAAACGAAGGGAGGGCAAGTTTTGCAGGGGGTCGACAAGGAAACTGGCAATATCCTAATGCAGTCCTACAAATCTACGGGATCTGGCTGCCACTTGGGAATCTGAGTGCTGTTCTGGGGTCCCATGCCCATGGAAGGAGATTGTGGAGCTGGGTTAAGGTTCAGAAACGCTGCCATGAAAATGTTCCGGGGGCTACATTGACTAATGCTGTAGCATTAGTAGTCATAGAAGTATAGATTTGTGGAGTCATCAGATGGGATCTTGCTAGCAGGAAGCTGCTGCGCTATGTGGAATGGTTGCAGCATTTGGGACTTTTGGGTTTAGAGGAAAGGTAAGAGGCGATTTGATGGAAGTGAATGAATTACGCCTGGCATGGAGAAAACACAGAGAGAAAAGTTTTTCTCCCTCTTTCACAACACGAGAACTTGTGGATATTGAAGCAGAATGCCGGAAGATTCGGGACAGAGAAAGGAGAGTCCTTCACACAGTGCATAGTTAAACTATGGAACTCGCTGCCTCATGAAGCAGTGACAGCCACCAACCTGGATGGCTTTGAAAGAGAGGGCTATCTGTGTCTACCAGCCGCAATGGCTTCTGAATTCGTGCTTCTGAATACCAGTTGCTGGAAACTGCAGGAAGGGAGAATGTTCTTGGGCTCAGGTCATGCTTTCAGCCTTCCCAAATAGGCATCTGGTTGGCCACTGTGAGAACAGGATGCTGGACCAGGTGAGCTATTGGCCCGATCCTTTTCTTAAGTTCTGGGGCGCCCCTATTGTTAGGCAGAATGAGGCAGCTGCCTCAGGCAGGACATAATGGAGAGTAGCCTGGAGGTGTGGGACGATGAAGGTATAGAGGCTCATTTGCTAGGGTAAGTGGGTCACTGCCCCACGAACCTCAGTCAACTCGCATCTACCTGCCTTCTTGCAACCAGTCCACACTGTGGCCCTGACTGCCAGCTTCCTCAGCCTCAGGGTTGTCCCCCCCTGCCCCCCTACAACTCAGCAGGAAGGAGGATAGGGACAAAACCAGAACGAGTTGGCCTGTTTATCATAGGCTCTGGTACCCCCTACTGTTGGGTTCCCCACTTTTCTTCCTACCAGCCCCAATGGGCACCAGCCACCACTGGGGCAATGCTGGACAGGGAACTTTTCCTGAACCCCCAAAGCTAGCTCCATGGGCAGTAGAAGACATTGACTTATCTCCGGTGCTGAGACTGGTTTCAGCTGCAAGCCAGGTCAGTTTGTGCATGTGGAAGGGTGGTGGGGCTGCCATTTAATCCTTTCCCCCCAGCAAAGCAATGGCTCTCTTGCTAGTGACATGCCCCATGATTTTCATATTATAGCATTAGTTTAGGTGGTGATGTCAGCACTCTGGAGGGGAAGGTTTATTAAATGATCTGCCAGGATACCCTACAATTGTCAAGTGGTCCAAAAAATATTTGAAGATCTGTTATTTAAAGGAGAGAATAAGAGGGAAAGCTTGTAATGGTTTGTGGGTTGTGTGTGTGTGTGTCTAATGTAAAGATTGTTCCACCTTCAAGGCGATGCAACTTTTTCTGAGGTTGAGGAGCAGAGGACGCAAACTTGGAGGAAGTTTCCAGTTGTGCTATGTGGCTTTTATATATATATATACTGAGATGCTCATCTCCAAATTCACGGTCTGAGTTTTGGAACTGAAATTTGACAAGCAAAAACACAATGGATTGTATATAGTACTAGTCCTACTCAGAGTAATGATAACTGCTAAGGCTAGAAGAGTTGCTTGGAGCAGCTTACAGGTAAAAAGCAAAAACAACCCCTGGTTATTATTTTGCTGAAAACAGCAGTGGCATCAATATTGCAGAGAGCAGCACCCACCACCGATACATTAACCAGCAGCAAGAGAACCAAACTCCTGCATTAAAAAAGTGAAAACTTTTTCTCCATTGCCTCCAGGAGGACACTAGTAAAGACTGGCTCCCCTCTACTCGTCACAAGAGATTGTGACTGGGCTTTTGGGCCCTGGCTTTTTAGACAGATAGGTTCTGAAATGTTTGATTGGCAGGTGTGGATTTGATGATGTTGGCACAATGCAAGTGGGGAATGTTTGACATCATCACAATTCTCAGAGGAGAAGTTGGAGGAGCAGGTCCCAGGGTGGGGTGGGGGGGTTATTCATTTCAGCTCTGCTCTCGCCCACGGTGATGCGCAATCTGTCCCGCTTTGTGTAGGAGGGCTTTACAAGAACAGGGCCAGTGGAACCACAACAAGGACTCTTTTGAGGTCATGGGGTTTTCGAGGATGGCAAACTTAAGAGAGAGGAAGGGGGTGGGGAAGGAGGAGGAGGAGGAAGGCTGATGGACCTGATATTTCTATATACTATCAGCACCTCATCTGCTGCGTTTGTGTGTGTTGGGATGGAAGGGTCTGTAAATTTCAGGTACCTCAATTTCTCATTTCCCCCATCATAAATTCAGTTCTTCGCATTTTGCAGCCATATGTGGTGTGTTTCTTTTAATCGTCATGAAAACTCACCAGCGTTTTAGTGCTAATTTCTCCCAGCAAAACACCACTGCCATCTTCTTCTTCCTCTTCTTCTTCTTCTTCTTCTTCTTCTTCTTCTTCTTCTTCTTCTTCTTCTTCTTCTTCTTCTTCCACTAATTCCTTCATTTCTACACACCCTTTCCTCTAATATATGCATTTTCATAAACACTGGCTGGAGAGCCACATTGCAAAATTCAGATCAGTGCGGATTTCAAAAAAAGGAGAGCTGTGTTCCATCGGTTCATGTTTGTTTTCACCCCCCAGCAAAGGCAAGCCCGATATATTTGGCTTTAAAGCCAAGTGGAATTGAATTTTCTCTCCATCTCTAGTAGGTGGTGGAATACGTAAAGATCAAGGCAAAGACTGGACTGCACATTAGTACATGTGAAAAAGGATCTTGCGTGAACCATCAACGTGCTGCCACGGCTAAAAAAGCAAATGTGGTCTTTGGCTGTGTGACAGAATCATCGCATCCAGATCATGAGAAGTAATAAGCCTGGCTGAGTTGTTCCTACCATCGTGCAACAGGGAGAGTGGGAAAAACCCCTCTCCTCCAAGACCCTCAAGTCCCCATCACTGTTCCTGCAGTGCCCCACCACTTCGGGGGCTGGACCTCTGCAGCAGCAGGCCTTTGTTGCTAAAGTCAGTTCCTCGCAGGAGAACACAGGAGCTCTTGCCTCGTCTGTGGGATTTGGAATCCTGTGTGGGGTGGTCAGAAGGCTTGGAGACGCTTAGCCTGGAGAAGAGGTTCCAATATCTGCTCAGATATTGGCTTTCTGTTGCTCCAGAGCCCAACAGGTGGAAACCACACAGAAACAAGATTTTGACAAAATGTTAGGAGAAATGTCTTCATGGTACAAGCTGTTCAACACAAGAAGGGGCTGCCTTTGCTGCTGGGGGTGGGGTCCTTTGCTGCAGGTATTTAAGCTTCCATTGCCTCCTGCATTGCAGACCCTGACTTGCACCCGGGGTGGGGGTTGGACTCAGGGCTGGGTTGACCATTAAGCAAAATAAGCACATGCTTAAGGCATCAAGGGAAGGGTTGGGCAACACATAAATTTTCCATTGCTAGGTTTTAACATTAACGGTCCCAAATTGCTCAGCTGAGTGTTCATTTTCTCAGTGTAAGTCTATTACAAATCCCAACAGGACAACTAGCAACAAGGCGGACTGCATGCCTTGTCCCTGCTAAGTATAGAAGCAGATGTGTTATGTGAGATTAGTTTCGGGGGTCTGATCAAAGACTCTGCAATTAGACTCTGCAATTAGAAAAAGTGGGAGAAAAATATTAATGAAGTGGAAGTTTACCAAAAAATAATCATTATTTTCCAACTTACTTGTAGGTTTCGTTTCATTTCAGAAACTAAAATTTTATTTTATGGTTTTCTATTGTTTATACTTTGAATTAGATATACCAGTATATGGTGGCACCAAAATCTTTTAAGTGCTATCTTAGGCCTTCTAAAGGTCTTAATTTGGCCCAGGAGGCAGTGCTTTACTGCGGGGATTTAATCTGCCATCACCTCCTCCACTGCAGACCCTGACTTGCACCCGGGGTGGGAGCGGGTTGGACTAAATGAATCCCAAGGACCTCCAACATGGTGATTCTTTTCTTCTCCACTGGGATTTAATTCCTTTCCCAGGCAAGTCAGACCCCGACCTTGACGCTTTGGGGCCAAGTACACTGTTTCCAGGAAGGTAAAGGATACCAAGAGATCCTTCGGGGAAAGGGCACGATTATTCTGGTAAAGAGCTGCCTCAGCAGCCCTCCTGGCTTTTTCTTATCAGTCCTGGCTTGTGGTTGCAGTGCCATCGAAGGCGCAGCACATCCTGCCTGCTGAGATATTGCTTCCGGGCTTCAATACTTGGTCCCTAGGGCAGCCGCCCCCAACTCTAGAGCCCTCCTGAGACAGCTGGATTCCTACTGATGGAGCACTTGGCTAGTAGGCATGATGGCGAAGCTCTGCCTCTGCAGCAGAAGGGAGCAATGCATCTGAGCACCAGTTTCTGGAAACGGCAGGAGGGGAAAGTTCTCTGGTGCTTGAATCCGGCTTGTGGGTTCCCCACAGGCCTGGCAGCAGACCCAGAGCACAACAGCAGCACTCTCCCCTCCTGCGGTTTCTGGCAACAGGTATTGAGAAGCATTTGCCGCCTCTGATCGTGGAGGCAGAGGAGAGCTATCATGGCTAGTAGCCACTGAGAGACTGGTCTTCCAGGAATTTCTCTAATTCTCTTTTAAAGCCATCTAAGATGCAGACCCTCCAAGTGCCCCTATTTTCCAGGGACAGTCCTGGATAAACAGATGCCATCCCGGTTTCTGATTTGATCCTGGAATGTCCCGCTTCTCCTTGGGAGAAAATGGGAATGTTCCCATTTTCATTGGAGAAATATTAGAGGGTATGGAGTTATGCGACCCCCGATTCAAGTAACTCTACAACCTTTAGGGAAGGTGTTTTTTAAAATGTTTGTTATATTTTTATATATGTTGGAACCTGTCCCACTGCCGCACAATTTCTGTTCTCATTAAAGTTTTTAACTTGAGGTACTTCCTGGTTAGCGGAATCTGTAACCAGAAGTGTTTGTAACTCGAGGTGTTTGCAACCCGAGGTACCACTGTAATAACTTTTTTATTATTATAGATGAGGAAGTCCCTATTTTCATTGGAGAAATGCTTAGAAAACATCTGAAGGGTGCCCCGTATAGGGAAGGTTTTTTTTTAAAAAAAGTTTAATGTTTTGTTATGCTTTTACGTATGTTGAAAGCCAGTATGGGGTAAGCCAGTCAGATGGGAGGGGTATAATTATTATTATTATTATTATTATTATTATTACTATTATTATTACTATTATTATTACTATTATTATTACTATTATTATTATGGAATAGGATGTCCCTATTTTCATAGGAGAAATGTTGTAAGGTATGAAGGTGGTGGCCATTCCTGCGTCCTGTGGCATGGAGTTCCATTGTTCAACTTTGTGCTGTGTGAAGGTCTTTCTGTTATCTGTCCGGAGTCTCCCAGCACTGGATATTCCACAGGTTTTAGCAATAAATGAGCAAGAACTAGCTGTGATTCTTCAGTAAGCATGTGCAGAGTGCCAATTTATTTCTTATTACTGGACTCTATTAGGAATGCCAGAAGCTGTGTCAGTCAGGCCACCTAGGTCAATATTGCAGTGACACGCAAAACGAGTGCTGTACCTTGGTTTAAGAACAGTCCGGTTTAAGAACTATTTGGTTTACGAACTCCACAAAACCGGAAATAGTGTGCCAGTTGGAGAACTTTACCTCAGTCTAAGAATGGAATCCGAACGGTGGAAGGGCACCGGCGGCGGGAGGCCTCATTAGGGAAAGCACGCCTCGGTTGAAGAACAGTTTCGGTTAAAGAACGGGCTTCCGGAACAGATTAAGTTCGTAAACCGAGGTACCACTGTACCCATTAGCCGTTATCCCTTCTTCTATTAGAATTATAGAATGGTAGAGTTATAAGGGACCCCAAGGGTTGTCTAGTCTGACCCCCTGCAACGCAGGAATCTTTTGCCCAGCGTGGGGCTTGAACCCACAACCTTGAGATTAAGAGTCTCATGCTCTGCTGATGGAGCTAAATAAGTTACACCCAAAGCGTGTTTGGGGTCTGTGTTGCTCTGAGCCCTGTTATCAGCTGGGCTGGCTGTTGGGGCTGTTGTGGTGACAGGACGAGTCATTGACCTCAAACGTAAATTTCAGGTTATGGTGAGGAGTCATTTGGATTGCGACAGGCAAGACGTTGGTGGGCGGGCAGCTCTCAGCTGTCTCATCACCGACGCAAGGCCGTGTGGCGCGCCTTTTCCCCTTTCTCCTTTGCAGACTTTATCGGAGTATGCTGGCAAACACCCACACTGCCAGGGTGACGCTGAACAGGGCCTTATCGGTGCCGCGCGCTGGGAGTGAGTGGGAGGGTGCTTTTGCGGGCAACTCGCGGTGTTTCCCCTGTCATATCAGATAAGGTCAACCCAAGAAGCTTTGAAAAATTACCAGCCTTTAAGAAAACCACCACCAGAGCAGCAGCAGCAAGAGGAACTATGATTCCGATCTCTTCTGCCTGTGAGATGAGCGAGAGCAGATGCTCGAAAGGCCTCGCAGGTTAAAATAAGGGGCTTCCTTGCAACACCCCCGTTCTTGTACCAAGAATCATTCCTCATCATTGTACATTTCCCCTGTAGCAGCTCTGCTCTGCTTTCTAAATACCAGTTGCTGAAAATTGTGTGTGTGCACATACACTTTCATGCTTAGGTGTACAGACCCTCCAAGTGCCCCTATTTTGCAGGGAACATCCCGGATTTACAGAAGCCACCCTGGTTTCTGATTTGATCTCAGAATGTCCCACTTTTCTTTAGGACGTCCCTACGCGGGTGGCGCTGTGGGCTAAACCACAGAGCCTAGGACTTGCTGATCAGAAGGTTGGTGGTTCGAATCCCCACGACGGGGTGAGCTCCCGTTGCTCGGTCCCTGCTCCTGCCAACCTAGCAGTTCGGAAGCACGTCAAAAGTGAAGTAGATAAATAGGTACCGCTCCGACAGGAAGGTAAACGGCATTTCCTTATGATGCTCTGGTTTGCCAGAAGTAGCTTAGTCATGCTGGCCACATGACCTGGAAGCTGTACGCTGGATCCCTCGGCCAATAAAACGAGATGAGCGCCGCAACCCCAGAGTCATCCACAACTGGACCTAATGGTCAGGGGTCCCTTTACCTTTACCTATTTTCATTGGAGAAATGTTGGAGGATGTGGTGTTATGCAACCCCCAAACCAAGGAGATAACTATACAACCTTTAGAAGACATATGTATAGGGAAGGTATTTTTTAAAATATTTAATGTTTTGTTAGATTTTTATATATGTTGGAAGCCTCCCAGAGTGGCTGGGGCAACCCAGTCAGATTGGGAGGGTATAAATACAGTGGTACCTCTGGTTACGAATGTAATTCGTTCCGGAGGTCCATTCTTAACCTGAAACCGTTCTTAACCTGAGATACCACTTTAGCTAATGGGGCCTCCCGCTGCCGCCCCACCGCTGCTGCGCAATTTCTGTTCTCATCCTGAGGTAAAGTTCTTAACCCGAGTTACTTCCGGGTTAGCGGAGTCTGTAATCCGAAGTGTTTGTAACCCAAGGTACCACTGTAATAACATTTTTATTAATATAGAATAGGAAGTCCCTATTTTCATTGGAGAAATGTTGGAGGGTGTGGGTGTTTCTTGTGGGCTTCCCAACAGGGCACCTGATTGGCCACTGTGACACTCAAACCCCTCCTCCACCACGGAGTCATACAAATCAAGGATTCTGATGAGGCACTACAAATCCTCCAATGGGGACTGGGTGATGGCAGCCTTACATTTTTATGTATATAGGGAGATATCGCTGAAGGTTCTGTCCCAACAGTGGTGGACCTGGTTTCCTGTGTGCTTCTGAATGCCATTTTCCAGAAGCCACAAAAGCAGAGGTTGCTCTTGTGTTTGGGTCCTGTCTGCAGGCATCCCACAGGCTGGCCTGCTGCAAGAAAAGCATGGTGGACTACTAGATGGTACACTGGTGTAATCCAGCAGGCTCTTCTGATGTTCTTATGCCCTCCATGGTGCTGGTCTTCAGCTCTCATTAGCCCCAATCAGCTTAGCCTATAGCAGGCTTCCTCAACCTTGTCCCTCTAGATGTTTTGAGACTACAATTCCCAGCATCCCTGACCACTGGTCCTGCTAGCTAGGAATCATGGGAGTTGTAGGCCAAAAACATCTGGAGGGCTGAGGTTGAGGAAGCCTGGCCTATAGCCAAGGAGGCTAATGGGAGCTGAGCATCTGGACCACAGAATCATAGAGTTGGAAGAGACCACAAAGGTCATCTTGTCCAACCCCTTGCAATGCCCAACGTGAGGCTCGAACCCACAGCCCTCAGAATAAGAGTCTTGTGCTTTACTGGCTGAGCTATTTATGGTGACTCCAGCATTCCTGCTCTACCCAGAATTCAACCCTATAATTCCCAGAATACAACCCTACAATTCCCCTGTCAATCCCTCCTCGCAGGGAACTCTCAGCACTTTTAACAAATGACAGTTCTCAGGATACTTTGGGGGAAAGTCATGACTGTTTAATGTTTCGTGATACTGCTTTATATAGAGTAGATTTGGCCCTAGGTTCCAGGCAAAACAGACACCAGCGCCACCTGGTGGGCATAGCCTTCCTTCACATAATGCAGCCTTCAGTGACTGCTGTCACTGCTGCAAAATTTGGGATTTGTGGGTTGGGATTGCAGGCTACCTCGCTAGTTTGATTTCATGTGTCCATATAAACTCTGGTGAATCTCATTTCCCTCACTGAGGCATCAGGGAAGGGACAATTTAGCATGCTGTTGATATTTTGCTCTTTGTCTCCCGGGCTGAAGAAATTCCTGTGGACACACTGAATGGTTTACAGGCTCCCCTCTAATGCCACTTATTTGTGTAATGCAGCATTTCATTTCATAAATGGATATTTTATACAGAATATGGTCACAAGTGCTCCTCTGCTGGAATGTAACGCTCAAGCTAATTTATGCTTTAAATGTTTGCGATCATCGTGACTTTGGGGTTGTCAACATGAAATCCTAGGACATTAACAGGTAAATTCCATGGGGGGGTTACCGCAACAGTGAGTGAAGGCATCCCTTTGTTCTTCAACATGCACAAAGTGGGGCATGGCTGAAAGCCTAACCCAGGGGTAGGCAACCTAAGGCCAGGGGGATGGATGCGGCCCAATCACCTTCTCAATCCAGCCCATGGATGATCCTGGAATCAGTGTGTTTTTACATGAGTAGAATGTGTCCTTTTATGAAAATGCATCTCTGGGTTATTTGTGGGGCATAGGAATTCGTTCATTTTTTCCCCTCCAAAATATAGTCCGGTCCACCACATGGTCTGAGGGACGGTGGAGCGGCCCATGGCTAAAAAAGGTTACTGACCCCTGTCCTAACCCCACTTACCTAAGCCCCATTGAATTTCGAGTGTTACGCTTCTGATTTGAGTGCCACACTTCCATTTTGAGTGCCACAGTTCCGTTTTGAGTCTTACGCTGAGGTCTGTCAGTTTTTGCTATTTATTTTGCGTTTTTGTTTTTGCGGCTTTTTTGTTTTGATTTTGTGACTGTGTGGAACCCAGTTCGGCTACTGATTGATTGATTGATTGTGTGACTGCAGTACATTGTTTATTGCTTTCATTTTATGGATCAATGGTCTCATTAGAGAGTAAAATTCATGTTAAATTGCTGTTTTAGGGGTTGTTTTTAAAAGTCTGGAACGGATTAATCCATTTTGCATTACTTTCTATGGGAAAGTGTGCCTTGGTTTTGGAATGCTTTGGTTTTGGAACAGACTTCCGTAACGGATTAAGTTTGAGAACCAAGGTACCACTGCATGTAGATTTCTAATATGTGGATATTAAAAAATGGCAGCAGCAGCAGCAAAGTCCATTTTAGAGAACTAAGTAATTGCAGCAAGATTCTGTTCTGTGATGCAGCTGAATGGGCAGACAGGAGAACATCTGCTTGATAAATCTGCTCTTCAAGGGATTCTCAAGCCTCCAGAGCTGCTGCACAGGCTCTTTCTCTCCATCTCTTTTAGGCCTTTCTGATGACTCTCTTGACCTCAGCCTGCAGCTCCAGAAATATTGGTAACACAACTGAGGGTGAGCTCATACGGATGCTCCGGAAACAAGAGACCCCAAGGAGCCTGTGGAGTTCGGAACAAGAGATGCTGATTCGCAACGGGCGGGAGTCCACACCTCCACGAAGGTGCCCATATGGTAAGTGGGGGGGGGCTGCAGTCCCTCTGCAGGGATGGAGTGCTTTCAGTCTGGCTGGGGTTCCTCCTGAATCTTGTGGGCCTTGACAATGTGGGGCGGGTGAGAGCTGGTAAAAAACTACAGGGCCTGGATTTCCAGAAGGGGCCCCTGGCTCTAACTATCTTGCATATGTGTGTTTTTTGTAATGGTTAACAAAATAAGTATATGTCATAGCTCAGTTGGTAGAGCCTGAGGCTCGTAATCTCAAGGTCACAAGTTCGAGTCCTATGTTGGGCCAAAGATCCCTGCCTTGCAGGGGGTTGGACTAGATGGCCCTTGTGGTCCCTTCCAACTCTACAATTCTGTGTTCAACACATGCACAGTGATGAATGATGGCTTGCAAGCGTATGTCATGAACAGAGCATTTGTGAGTATTTCTGAGGCTTTCTTACTGCAGAGGCTAGAGACCGCTGGATCAGGCCAATGGCCCATCTGGTCCTTCATCCTGCTCTCACAGTGACCACTCAGATGCCCATTGTGGGAAACTGGCAAGCAGGACCCATGCACAAGAGCCCTCGCCCCTCCGGTGGCTTCCACAAGCATTGCTGCCTTCATCTGTGGAGGCAGAATGTAGCTATCATTGCAGCTAGCAGCCATCCATCAGTAGCCTTCTCCTCCATGAGTTTTGTCCAATCCTCTTTTAAACCCACTCAAGTTGGTGTCCATCACGGCCTCCAGTGGGAGAGAGTTCCACAGTTTAACTTTGAAGGACTTTGTTTGATCTGTCCCGAATCTTCCAACATTGAGCTTCATGGGACATCTCTGAGTTCTAGTGTTATGAGAGAGGGAGAAAAACTTCTGCTCACTTTCTCAATTCCGTGTATAATTTTATAAACTTCTTCCTCAACTTTCCTCTAATCTAAAGAGTCCCAAACTCTGCAATCTTTCCTTGCATGTTTTCAAAAAAGAAAGCTGGGCTTTCCAGGAAAGGATCAAAGGTTCGAAACCCCCTTCGGCTCTCTGCGACCTTTGGCTCCAAAAGTAATTTATTTCTCACACGATGGATGATTCTCTTAAGGTATCCAAGCTAGCCCTTTCTGGAACATGGTTGTGGTTTTTTAAAATAGAAAATGTACAAAGGGGTGTGCTTGTTTTGCAGAAAATATGTACTGGATATCACAAGAATGTGAAAAACCTGCAGACAGATGCTGTATTGGGTGTGCATTTTGTGAAGGTAAGAATCCAGAGTGGGGTAGTTTTGAAGAGTTGGGCAGAGCTGGGGCAAGGCTGGGATGGAAGCTTTTTTCCCCTTGCACGGAAGAAACAGGGAGGAGAGGAAAAGGGTGCTGAGTCCAGCCTCCTCTACTCATGCTTCCTTCCTGGACAAAACCTCCCAAAGATGTTTGATTTAATGTACAGTAAAAGCAAACTGATTAATCCAGATGCAAGCGACCAAGTCGTCGTGACACCCTGCAGAGACTTCCAGAACACAGTGTGCGGCTGTAAGTCGGGCTACTTTGAGGAGTCCAAGTATCCTGGGCACCTGGATTGCCAGAAATGCACAGACTGCTTGTCTATGAATCAGCAAACGCAACAGAATTGTGAGTATCCCAAAGGGCTCAATATCTGCCTTTGGATCACTGTTTCCCAAACAAGAGATAAATTAGGTAGATACCGTATTTTTCGCTCTATAAAACGCACCAGACCACAAGACGCACCTAGTTTTTGGAGGAGGAAAACAAGGGGGGGGGGGGAATTCTGAATCTCAGAAGCCAGAACAACAAGAGGGATCACTGCGCAGTGAAAGCAGCAATCCCTCTTGCTGTTCTTAGTTCTGGGATAGCTGTGCAGCCTGCATTCGCTCCATAAGACGCACACACATTTCCCCTTACTTTTTAGGAGGGAAAAAGTGAGTCTTGTAGAGCAAAAAATATGGTAATTGAACAAGAGATAAATTAAGTTTTTCTTTTCTGGTCCCCCCACCCCCCTTCTTGATAATTTTTATAGCATCAACCACGTTACCAAAAAGAAATAGAAATGAATGAAATTAAAACTCAGTGTGTGTGTGTGTGTGTGTGTGTAGGCAAGTTGTCACAATTGCCAATGAAGAATACAGCTACGTGATGCCTGCATTGCAGGAGTTTGGATTAAATGGCCCTTAGGGTCCCTTCCAACTCCACAATTTTATTATTCTTTTTTTTTTTAAAAAAAATAGCAATTTCAGCATAACAAAATATCAAAACATATTATATTCATTATTTTCCCCTTCTCCCCCACCTTCCCATTGAACCCTCCCCCCTCCCCCTGAGTCTTCCCTCAGCTCCTCTCTCTGATTTCTCAACACATATTATTCTCTGCATACTGTAAAATGGTATAAATCCTTATATTATCTGCCTATTATGTTAACAGTCAATAAATTTGTGTATGTTTATTCAAAACCTGCCAAGGAGTCCAATTCATTTTGTTGTCTTTTTAAGTAATTTGTATACAATTCTATGATTCTGTGCAGGATTTTGTCAAGGCTTTGTCGAGAAATTTAGGAGAAATGTGTGTTAAATGCTGAAGAAATAATAATAATAATAATAATAATAATAATAATAATAATAATAATAATAATAATTAACGGCAAGCCGATGCAGAAATGTGACGAACTCAATGTAAGATTGGAGAAACGGGAAACCGAGAGAATCCAAAACTGATGGCCTTGTCCATCCCTAGCAGAGAGGAGACTAGTAGAGCTGCATTCAAATGGCTGGCTGTATTGAAATCCTAAACTGGTCCCGAAACCAATTACCATGAGGCTTCTCTTTCCTTGCAGGCTCCCGAGAGGCGAACACGGAGTGTGGAGACTGCCTGCCTGGCTTCTGCCTATCTGGAAAAAGCTGCCAGCCATGCCCAACGTGAGATCTCCTTGGTTGTTCTTGACTTCCTTCCTCCATGGGGAATTCTGAGGGAGGGGTGGAAACTAGAAGTGAGGCCTGGTTTTCCCTTTGGCTAAAGGTCTCCCAAGAGGGCTGCCACATTCTCAGGCATATTTTATTTAAAGAACCACACCAAAGTAGGGCAGGGGATGCTCTCTCTATTGTTACTTGCTTATCAGAATCAGTTTCCTGGTTCCCTTGCTAAAAATGTGTGAGTGTGAAATTTGCTAGCCGTGTTCAGCACTTTTCCCTGAGGAGCTCTGAAAGTTAAATCTTTGAGCACAGAACAGACCCATTCTGGACTCTTCCAGATAACTTTTTATTGAGCTTTCATCCTGATATGTTTTCCCATATACGAAATCGGCTGCTTATTGAGTATTCACTCTGATTTGTTTGCATTGCACCAATGGATTGAGATCCTCCACTTTCCATTCCATTTCTCACCACTTTCCTTACTGCAAAAAGTCCAGGGTTGTTTTTTTGTTTTTTTTAAGCAGGTTTGTTGCAGCAAGTCAATTTCAGCTGCACAACCTGAATTTGAAGTTCCACGACTGAATCCGACTTGCAAAACAGCCGTCTGGAAGCAGCCCTGGTCTGCCATGCAAATTCATCACTGGCACCTGCCAGTCGACACTACCCATTTAGGACAGTTTGATCAC
Source organism: Podarcis melisellensis (assembly GCF_964234715.1). Lineage (NCBI taxonomy): Eukaryota > Metazoa > Chordata > Lepidosauria > Squamata > Lacertidae > Podarcis > Podarcis melisellensis. The sequence continues at coordinate 27,901,966 of NC_138540.1, forward strand.
TGGTTCATTCTCTTTTTCAAGTATATTCCTTTGGAGAATCAGCCCTGGACTTTAAAATGTAATGTCAATGGTGATGTGGACAATAAGAATTCAATGAGAATTGCAATGTTCCAAGCTCACCCCTGTCTTTGTCATTTTAGTCAGTGGGTGCCAGTAAGCTCCACCTAAATTCTTTTGTAAATTTCTTTGATTTTTATGTATTTATTTATTTTGTAAAAAGCAACCAATAATTGTTATCAAAATCATCATCACCATTAGTACCATATCACCCATAGAGATTCAGGTAGGTAGCCGTGTTTGTCTGACGCAGTCAAAATCAAAATAAAAACATTGTCTAGTAGCACCTTAGAGACCAACTAAGTTTGTTCTGGGTGTAAGTTTTCATGATACACTTCAGATATACTGAAACTTCTGTTTCAGTGTATCTGAAGAAGTGTGAGTGTACACGAAAGCTTATACCCAGAACATACCCATAGAGATGCTGTGGATGAGTCTCTCTTAAATTCTCAAGTACCCTTATGTTCTCTTTGACACACAACACAAAGCAACCCTCAGCACATCATTTCCCTGTCCTTTGTAATGCTTGTACCCAGGCATAGCCTAAAAATTCTCTCCATTCCTGCAGTTTCTTATTATGCTCACTGTCTCTTTGTTCTTAGTTCAGCTCCAAGCCCTCTCCAGCTCCCTCCTATCGGCTCAGAGGCTTCCACCATTAACCTATAAGTCCCTCTCCAAATGTCTCTGGTGTCCCCATTGCCACCACCATGGCTTTGGGCCTCTTTGTGGGCTCACGGCTGAGTTCTTCTCTACCCAGTTTGGGTGACCTTGAATGCTGAGGCCAGCCTTCCTCAATGTGGTGCCCTCCAGATGCTTTTGTATTGCAGTGCCCTTCCTCCCTTACCACTCATTTGTCATGTTGGCCAGGCTGGTGGGAATTGGAGAAAGCCATGTTGAGGAAACCTGGTTAGCATCCTTATCCCGTAGGGATGTGTTACCCCAAGCTAGACATTCTCCACCTTTTGTCCACCCCCAACAGACCCCCTTCTTTCAGTCCCCTGCATTGCCACCCTTCTGTTTGGGAGCTTAAGCCCCATTGGTCTGCAATCTACAAGTGGAGCCTGTCCCTTTCTGTCTATGATCTGCTTGTCTCGAAATGCACTCTGCTCCTGCACGCTGCCTACCAAATCAACTCTATTCTTCTGACACCCACCATCTCACACCCAGACATCAGAAGCTCTCCATCCCACCTCTTGCTTAGTTGACCTCAGGAAGCATTTCTGTAAGGACTGCCTTTAGATTTCAAAAGACTACCTAGAAACTTATTTTATCTTTCCCCTCCAGAGCAAGAATGCGGCCTAACTCTGATGCCTCACGACTTCCGGTACCCACCACCCCAAGCAGGCAAGTCCCCACGCGATCACTTGCCCCTCACAAAGTGATCTCTCCCTGAATCACTTTGTCATCACCCAATAAACAGGTCGCTGTGATGAAGGCAGCAGTGCTCAAAAGAATCCTCTTCCCACCCCTTCCCTTTCCAACTGTAACACAACAGCCCTGCAGTGTGGCCTGGGAGAATTGTCTGGGAGAATGGGCTTCCTTTGTGGCCTATTTTTACCTAAAGGACTTAACTCTTTTTGTCTTCTAGCAAGAGTCCCAGAACTGAAATCTGCGGCAAGGACTGTAAATTTGGTAGGTCTTGGCAATGTCACACCTGGTGTTATGAGCTCAGTTTAGTGTTTATTGGAGGGGTGTGGGTAATGCAGCACTCTGCCTGGCCCTTGGGAGTTTCCCCTGGTCGTGCCTCACAGTAGCCTGACTTTGCACCTTCCTGGAGTACTTTGCCTTGACTGCAATGTGTCTGTGGCCTGTGATTGTGCCTTCTGCTTGCCTGAATGATGGAGAAAGGGGTGTTTATGTGCATGGAAATCTGTTTCTCATGTGACTGAAATATAGCCTATGATAGGGCTGTCATATTTCAAGAAGTGAAAATATGGATGCAAACAAATTGTTGACTTTAAAAAAAAAATTCCCCTCCAAAATGCGATTTTTCGGTTATGTTGCCGAAAATCCAGGACAAACTGCCGCTTTTTGGACATTCCCCCCAGATATCACTTCTGCCACTGAGATCCCAGTTAATGTCTGGGAAAATCTGGACATATGGCAACCCTAAGCTCTAAGATAGTAAGGTAAGTGTCACAGGTTCAGTCCTCAATGGCTTTACAACTGGGTTGGGCAAATTTGTGAAGAAGTTAAATGTGTGTTACATTAGGGTTGACATCCATCTGGGTTCAGCCACACATTGCCAGGAATCGGCCGTCGGAAACAGTGTCTGGGGGGAAATCACTTAAATGTCCAGGAAAATCTGGACGTATGGCAACCCATGTCAGAAGTGTAGATTTTGGCAAATTTCCTTAAAAATAGCTCAGAAACAACTTCTTCTTCGCTCAACAACTGTTGCATCCAGATTTTCACTTTTTGAAATGGTTAAATGGGACCGCCATGCCACTTTTGTTCAGGTTGAGCCAGTACAGTACAGAGGTTAGAGTGCTCAGCTAAGACCTGGGAGAGACCAGGGTTCAAATCCCCACTCAGCCATGAAGCTTACTGGGTGTCTTTGGGTCAGTCGCTGCCTCTCAGTCTAACCCACCTCGCAGGGTTGTTGTGCACGGGGGGTGGGGGGGTGGGTGAGGCAGAATCATGTATGCCACCTTGAGCTTGAATAATAGTGAGACCGGAGAATCCAGTATAAGTTGCAGTTTCAGTTGCATTTGGGGAAACCGCTTGAGGCATCCACTGTGTTGAGCTACTTCATTTGCTTCTGTTTGATTTGCTCATTGCGGACAGCTGGAAGTTTGTAAATTTGTGATAATAAACCTGATTTTCAATGGGGGAGGGTTTGAATAATTTTGATTGCAGCTGTATGTGCCCATACACTGCAGTTGTACAACGTCTGGGTAGCTTGGCCAAAGCGAGGTGTTTGATTCCTCACTTTTTGGTCTCTTCCTGCGTGTCTTCTAAGCTATAGGTGTCTGCGGATGCTTGATGCTTCTGGCAGCGGCCTTCATTGTGTACTGTATAAGGAGATTTGCCTCCCATGCTGAGAAGAGCTACTCCACATCTCCATGTGTCCAGACTGGCCAGCCTACCAAACACCTTTGCAATGGTAATCCTAAGGTGGAAGCAGGACCGGTCCTGCCATTTGGGTAGAGTGTTTAGGGGCTGTAGCTGCAGACCCTCCTCCAGTCCATTCACCTCTGTTGGGGATCAGAGCTGTGTGCCCCACAAGCCAACCATTTGCCCTGGTTCACTGAAGTTCAGTAGCCCCAGGCTGTTGCTGAAGTAAGATTCAATCAATCAGCCTGAACAGCTTCTACACATGGAATAGGGCAGGATGGGATCCTATCCTCTGCCTCAGGCAGAAAAATGTCTTGGGCTGGCTCTGAGTAGGAAAGTCCTCCCACGGGGTGGTCACATCCACCACACATGTAAAGTGCTTCAGACCGATTACAATATATAGATCAATCCGTATAAGTCCAGCTGTTGCAATTATACCCGTTTTGCAGATAAAGAACTGAGGCTGAAATAATGACAGCTCGCCTAAGCTGGCAAGGGAGTTAATGAAAAGAGTTCAATGCAGAGAGGAATTGACTGTTAAACCACTTGGAGAATTGTAGTTCTGTGACCGGGGGCAGGGGGGAGGGTCCTCTTACTGACTCCCAGCACCCTCCACGAACTACAGTTCCCAGGATTCTTCCCCCCCCCCTCTCCAGTCATTTACCGTATTTTCTGTGTATAACACACCTCCTATTTTGGGGGACTAAAAATTAAGAAAATGGGGGAGATTGCCCCCATGTATAAGACTACCCCCCCTTTAAACATTATTTTTAAGTAAAAAAACCTAGTCTTATACACGGAAAAGTACGGTATATTAAATCTCCAAAAATATTCCAGAACATTATTATTATTATTATTTTTAAAAAATGTATAAAGTTTCTTGACTTCCTACCCCTTTCCTGGTGTTCATTTTTTTTACTCCATTTTATTAGCTGTTTTACAACACATGCGTTTTTACTAGCTAAACTCCAGTATCATTAATCCACTGCTTATATTTCAAATGATGCCATCCTCCCATTCTCCTTGGACACTTCATCATTATGGCCTCTTAATCTGGCAGTTAATTTTGCCATTTCAGCCCAGTCCATCATTTTCATAAGCCATTCTTCCTTCCTTGGTAATCCTTCCTCTTTCCACCTCTGTGCATATAAAGTTCTAGCTCCTATTACACTTCCCATAATTCTTTTGAGGGATGCCATGACAATCTCAAATGCTTTAAATGTTCAGTGTGGATGGGCCCTTTTCCTAGCAACCTAACCACTAAAGGTGTAGCAAATATCATGTCCAGCTCATGCAGAAGCTGTCCAAGAATTTCGACGTGCCCATTGCTCTCAGAGACTAGTGTCTACGCCCCTTGAGACTTTCTGCTGCAGCTGGAAGATGCCCCCAGAGCCTTGTGGTTGGTAAAGCCAAATCTTTTGTTTTTGCAGGCACGGTGCAGATGCCCCCCCTGTTTCTCCATTCAGAGCCTCCCGCCGCATCCCTCGCCGAGAAAGAGAAACTGGTGAACGGAGTGCCCCCGATCTGTGGTTTGCTGCAAGGCAGAAACATGTACGCCGTGATTGACGCTGTGCCAGTCCGGCGCTGGAAAGAGTTTGTGCGGGGTCTGGGCCTGCGCGACAGGGAGATTGAGCTGGTGGAGCTGGAGCACTCGCAGTTCCGCGAGCAGCAGTATGAGATGCTCAAGCGCTGGTGCCAGCAGCAGCAGGGGCCCTCGACAGATGCCATCTTCACCGTCCTGGAGAGCATGCAGCTAGGCGGCTGCGCCCAGGAACTGAGGGAGCAGCTGCATGCCAACAGCTAGCAGGGGAGCCCCTGAGATGGGGTGGGGGCAAAGATCTGAGCCATGCTGTTCTCCACCCCATCTCAGACAGACTTGCGCTGGGGCAAAGGAAACAGAGAGCTCCAACCTCATGGAAGGGGCACTGCAGGTATAGAACTTTGCAGTGACATTGAAATCCTACTCCAGGTATTCTGGAACATGTGTAGTGCCTAAGACACTGAACTGCAACCCAAGAATGATGCAGTTCCAATGGATATTCCAGGTGGCCTCTGAGATAGGGAGATAATGCTGAGATTATGTATGCGAAATGCTTTGCACACACTAAAATGCTCTTAAGGTACTATTAGTGATTCAGCAGGACACCTTGCTACAAATTATGGCCAAGATTTATGCCTCAGAGCTTGGCTGCCCACAGGAAGGCTGAGACAACCAGAATATTACTCTCCCACAGCCCCTTGCCCACCCACCACTCACCTCTCGGCCCTTCTGCAAGTTTCCTCTCAGTCAAACCAGCCTTCTGATTTCTTCAGTGTCCAGCATTCCATGACTGAGCCTCCCCACTCAGGAGTTGGAATGTTCAGGAACATTCTGTGACCTCACCGGAGGTCACCCAATGGCTGGCAAGAGTGCCAGGAGCCTGTTTTGAAAAATGTATTTATTTATGTGTTTTCATTATGTCAATTCTAGCGCACTTTAATAATCAGGGGCTCGTGATTCTAAACCTGATTGAGCCCTGGAAAGATACACAAGATGGTCGCAGGAGCTCCTAGTTTTCCCACACCAGGAAGTCTGCATTTTGATTGGCGTTCACTGTTTTTCAATTTGTTATGTGGCCAAACACAGGGCAATCTCCAGGCGTCTTGCAATCTAGTTTAATCATGTTCCAAATCCCATCAAATGCAGGCTTAATCAGGTTCTAAGAAAATGTCAGTGTCGGCACCAGGCAGGGATCACTTGGGAAAGAATAATGCAGGTGATGGGGTCACCACAGAAAAGGCTCTGTTCCTCACTGCCATGCTTTGAACCTCTCTCTGAGCCAGCCCACAGAGAAGGATCTCGGGTGATGTTCGTAAGGGTTGTCAAGAGAAGTGGTGGTCTACCTGCAAACTAAATAGTGTGTCTGTAGGGCAGAGGAAGCTCAGCATAAGAACTTTAGTACAGCCTTCAGGATGAGGCCAATGGCCCATCTAGTACAGCAACATGTACACACAAGATGCCCTGGTGGGAAACCCTCAAGCACATATTTTGCATGGGGGGCGTGGCCCTCAGGTGCTGTTCCTGCCATCTCTAGGGGTTTTTGGGAAGACCCTTGCTGGAGACACTCCTGCCCATCAGCTAGGCGGACCCAAAGGTTTGGCTTCCTGAGTTTTTATGCATAGAAAGAAGAGAATAGACAGCTAGCTGTTGGGGATCCTCCAGCTTTCAAATTTCCAGTCTTGAGCAGCGAATTGGGATTCGAGGGCCGCCATCCAAATGCATGATGCTGCAGTATTGCTATTTATGAAATACCCAGTTCTCTGCCATTTTTCTGGTGCTACATTTCCAAGACCATTTTCAGAATTCCCTGCTGGTTGCAGCAACTGGACACTGCAGGTGCATCAAGCTGAGTTGTGCATATTGTCATTCAAATTTGAACTAGAGACTATCAGCTCTCGCGCTCACTGCCATGGCCACTGGAATTGGGTGCTGGTTGAATGCTAAACTTCCTGGGCTTAGAGTTTTGTTTTGAACAATTGAGCGGTATATACATTTTGTTAGATTAAAATAATGCTCCACACCTCTGCCTACGACTCACTTCCATTCCCTCTCTGTTCAGAAACCCTTTCCACCATGGCATCGTTATTTCAGTTTCAGGAAATAAAATAAAAAAGAAATGATATGCTCTACATTATTAAATATTACTTCTGTGTCCAGAATAACAGCTGCCTGTTTTGTGTGTGGTTAATAGGCCCTTGATGGCTGATCCAGAGAAGGTTAGTTATCCCTAGGTCCCATTGAATTCAGTGGAGGCAAAGTGAGTCACACAACAGGGGCATGGGGAGGAATTCTGGCTGGTTCATATATGCACACACCTCTACCCAGTCCACTCCCTCTTAATTGCCACCCTTCAGCAACCAGGATGGCATAAAAAAGTTCTTGCAGTTGTATCAGCGAAAGCAGAAGGGAGTCTGTGTAGAAGCAATTCTCAAAAGCGAGAAAAAACAAAGGAAAGACCAGCTTGGAGAGCGACTTGCTTTTTAACAACTGATAAGGTCAACACGGGTGGCGCTGTGGGTTAAACCAAAGAGCCTAGGACTTGCCGATCAGAAGGTCGGCTGTTCGAATCCCCGTGATGGGGTGAGCTCCTCTTGCTCGGTCCCTGCTCCTGCCAACCTAGCAGTTTGAAAGCACGTCAAAGTGCAAGTAGATAAATAGATACCGCTCCGGCGGGAAGGTAAATGGCGTTTCCGTGTGCTGCTCTGGTTCGCCAGAAGCGGTTTAGTCATGCTGGCCACATGACCTGGAAGCTGTACGCTGGCTCCCTTGGCCAATAAAGCGAGATGAGCGCCACAACGCCAGAGTCAGTCACGACTGGACCTAATGGTCAGGGGTCCCTTTACCTTTACATTAAGGTCAACATTCTGGGTCTGAAAGAATCCCCAACCTTTAGAGGCCTCAAAGGTGGACAGGACCCAAAGCCATATAGAAAAGAAGAGTTTGAAGAAAATCTACAGAGCGCTGCTGGAGCTGCTGTCCTTTAAAGAAAATATGGCAGCTAAAGGAACCTCTTGCTTCAACTCATCCAAATTACTGAGGTGTACATTTCAAACTGTAACCCTTTTATTTAGAAATGCCCTTTTCCCTTTGCAAAATAAAATGTGCACCAGCAGAACCTTTTGTCTACAAGGTTCTATTACGAAAAGGGCAGGGTGCTTGAGGAACGCTGCTCTCCATGATACTTTAAGCTACCCGGGTCAGTTTTCAGCAGACAGATTATCTTGGCAGAGAAAGGGTGACGTCAGACATGAAAAGAGGGTTGTGGCCCATCCATCCTGGAGAAGGGGGCCTGAGCGCTGTTTTGCAAACAACAACAACACCACCCTCTCCTTTGCCAATAAAATAAGTACTCATAAAGACAATGGGAATTCCTTCCAAGTAAACATGCACAGGATACCCATAGCTTTAAAACATTCTTCATCCGGTTTCTGCATCAAGGAACACCAGATTCTGCAACCTGTTTAAACTATGCAAATGCAGCAAGCTTGCAGAATCTCTCGATTCATTTCTTCAGTGGTTATTCTTTTGCTTCTGCAAGCTAAGAGCAAGAGGTCAAAGAGCTTGACGGGATGATGAAGAACCTTTCGGAATGGAAGTTAATCATAGCGTTGGAAGGGACCAAGAGGGTCACCTAGCCCAGCCCTCTTAGGTCTTAGGGTTAGCCAAGACAGCAACAACGGACGAATCTGGAGAAATTATTTTATTGCACAGATGGACATTTGGACATTAAGCAGTTGATATCATACCGGCCAAGTGGGGGTGGAGGGTGTTGTAAGTTGCTAAGGTTGCCATGTGGCTAGATTTCATATTCAACTTAGCCTTAGGGTGAAGACAGACATAACACTCCGGACAGCCAGTTTTCCCACTTCCCCAAGGTGTGACATCAGCTTCATCTTGACTTACACACAAGTGAATTTATGCACATCCTTCCCCACCTTTCAGTACGTCACCCACCTCCCTCCTTCAAATGCTTCTTAACAAGGCATTGTGAACATTAATTCAATTCAGAAATACTAACAAGTTGCAAAACTTTTCTCAGGGTTGGTGAAGTCCCAGGTGCTAGCCAGTCAGTGCTCATCCCTGGTGCTTCCCGACACACTGAAAACTGGTACATGGGCGTTCTGTTTTTTTCTTTCTTTCTTTCTTTTCATTCCAGGACAGAAAACGGTACATTATATTTTAGGGTACAGTTTCACATCCCTTCCAGCAAAACTTAAGAATGTTATGCCTGTCCTCACATTGAGGGGGTGGGGTGGGGCTGGTCTGAAAACGGGCACAAAATGAATAAGAAGAATCGGGGGAACGAGCAATTGGAGAGAGATGGCATAGGTCAAGGAGGTGTGTGTGTGGTTTTGCTGAGAGGAGAGAGAAGCCCAGAAACAGGAAGTGGGGTAGGGGTGGGCAGGAACATCCCTCCTCCTCCTTCTCCTCCTCCTCTCACAGGGTCTGAGATCTACAGGATGGAAGCATCTCCAAGCACAGCGGAACCAGGCAGGTGGGCAGATTGAAGGACGCCCGGGTCCTAGTGCTTCGCTATGTCTCCTTTTTTGAGGATGATCTGCCTTTGCCAAGGCGCCAATTTGGATTCATCATACCCAAGAGTCCTTAGCTTTTCTGACTGCTCTTTTTCCTTCTCTTCCTCTTCTCGCCGCAGCTTTTCTTCCTCTTTTCTGTTGGGAAGGAAAAGGGAGGGGAGGCTCAGCTGGTTACCAAAGGCTCGGGAGGCAACCAAAGCTAAAATGCCCGTTCATTCAGCACATAGGTGAACTGCGGAACTCCCTCCCACAGGAAGCAGTGACAGCCACCAACCGGGATGGCTTTAAAAGGGGAGTGGGCAAGAAGGCGACCAATGGCTGCTAGCCATGATGGCTATCCTCTGCTTCCATGACCAGAGGGCAGTAATGCTTCTGAATTGCCAGTTTCTGGATTTCAAGAGACCCCAAAGTTAATGAATACAGAACAAGTGAGTAACTATGGCTTATTATCCTAATAATGGGTGTTCAATTGTTATTTTAGATAAAGTCGACATACCAGACTGTGGGAAGACCATTCTTGACACTGAGCGATAATAAGAACTGGAGAACCCCTTTTTGTGTGGAAAGAAGACTGAATGAAACTGGGGGTGTCTGGGGTTGAAGTTTGGGGAAACATCGCCTAGCAGAACGAGGAACAGCTGGATATTATCCTGGAATACAGCTGGATACTTTGAATAACCTTAATATACATAATTGAAAGATGGAGAGCCACAAGTCCTCCTTATTTCTTTGTCACCTCTCTCTTTTTTATTTCTTGTGATCTTTTTCTTCTTGTCATCCCCCGCCCCATTTTTTTCTCTTTTATCTCCCATGTTTTTGCTTTTGTTTTATTTTCTAATGTCCTCTTCTCCAGGTTAATGAGGGTATGCACAGGGATGGTTGGTAGGTGAAAGGCCCTGTGTGAGAGGCAGGGAAGGGGAGATCTCCCAGGGTGGGAGGCTGGGGGGAGAAAGGGAAGGTCCTAGGTGAGAGCTGAGAGGGTCTGTCCCCCCCCCCCATCTGTGTGTGACAAGGGTTAAGATCTACCTTTGGGAGAGGGTATTTTATTTTATTTTATTTTATTGCCCCCTTTCTCTTTTCTTTCTTCTTCTTCTTGTTGTTGTTGCTGCTTATTTAGATTAGTTCAATTAGTTCATTTTTTTTATATTGTATGTTGAAGTGTTTTGATAATTTTTAAAAATAAAAACAAAACAAATCTCAACCCTCTTTTTTGCCAATCCTTAAGCCGCCACCCTTCCGAACCAGTCACGAAAGTAATGACTCACCGCTTTTGCTCTCTGCAGAAGAAAAGGAAGAAGAAGAAGAAAACGCACCCGTTAGATCCCAAATTTATAAGAGTAATACTATAAGCATCTACTCAAAATCAAGCATGGATGAATATCTTCATTTTTGGTTTGTTCCACTTTTAAGAGAAACCACAGCAGTGTTGTCGTTAATATGCCAGAGGCATGTAGAGAATCCACCCCCTTCCAATGGCTGAGAACCTGCCTGCTGCCATCTATTGTCCCAGGTCTCCAACTTTCCTCTTTTTCCACCCACAGTATGGATAATAAATAAAAACAAATAGGGCCAGTGAGAAGCTGCAGGAGAGATTGGCCTTGCCTGGCTTGCTACCTTCCCCTCTTGTTGTCTTTCCCCACCTACCGTCTCCAAAATGTGGCTAAACAGCCCCATGCTGAAAACGTAGCACAACATAATTTAGCACCAATTTAACAACAACTCGGGACGTGGGTGGTGCTGTGGGTTAAACCACAGAACCTAGGACTTGCTGATCAGAAGGTCGGCGGTTCGAATCCCCGCGACGGGGTGAGCTCCCATTGCTCGGTCCCTGCTCCTGCCAACCTTGCAGTTCGAAAGCACGTCAAAGTGCAAGTAGATAAATAGGTACCGCTCCGGCGAGAAGGTAAACGGAGTTTCTGTGGGCAGCTCTGATTCGCCAGAAGTGGCTTAGTCATGCTGACCACGTGACCCGGAAGCTGTACGCTGGCTCCCTCGGCAAATAAAGCGAAATGAGCACTGCAACCCCAGATTCAGTCACGACAGGACCTAATGATCAGGGGTCCCTTTACCTTTACCTTAACAACAGCCCATATAGGATACGATCTTTGATTCCCATTTTGCAAGTCCAGCCAGGTTGCAGCCTCTATTGGTACTCCTGGGCTGTTTGCTCAGTGCTGTAGTTAGAGTGGTGGACTACTAGGAGCTGGAAGAGACCAGGGTTCGAATCCCCACACGGCCACGAAGCTCACTTGGGTGACCTGGGGGTGGGGTGCAGTCCCTGCCTCTCAGGCTAGCCTACCTCACAGGGTTGTTGTGGGGATTAAATGGGGAAGGGGAGAACCTTGTGCACCACCTTGAGCTCCTTGGAGGAAAAGGCGGCACACATTTGCAATCAATAAAGGATGCCCTTGTCGACAGCATCCCTTGAGCTGCGTTTCCTCCCCCTGGAGCCTGCGCTCACCTTTCCTCCTCCATCTTCTTGCGCAGGATATCCCTCCGCCAGGCGGGCATGGTAGCCAGTCGAGCCTCTTCCTCTCGCTCCTGCAAGGCAAAAGAAGCGGTTGAGGGTTTTCCTTCTGCTCAAGCCTGCGAGAAGGGCTGGAAGAAAGGGAAACGGAGGCCGGAGAGAGAGAGAGAGAGAGAGCAGAGAAGGCAGGTGCATCTGTTCCAGAGCTCCAAGGCTGGCTGGAAGAGTTTTGTGGCCCCAGAAGGGAGGAAGGGGACATGGAAGCTGAATTTGTCCTGGAACACTTACAGGGGAAAGCAGGGATTGGTGGCGGCAGCAGGACATAAGAACCACCTTTATGGCAATGGGCAAAACAGGTGAACCCCTTTGCCACCCATTCTCCAACGGATATCTGCTCTGGGTGCTGATATCTGGCACCCAACAGGGAGATAAACTTACTTAACTACAGCATGCAGACCCTCTCCCCTCGGTAATCTGCTACAGAAACCATGGAATGGGCTTGTGGTTCGGGGTAGAAAAAGCACTGAAGATCCATTTGTTTTGATCAACTTTTCTGTTGATTAGGAAGCTGTCTTGAGGCTGCAGAACTAATCTGGCTGTTAACCTCTCTACTAGGTAGCTAAGAAGAAAGGTGAAAGCATAACACATACACACACCCTCGTGCTCAGAAAACCAGCTCAGGCTGGGAAAGGGAATTCTATGCCTTGCTGCTGCTTTGGAGATGCCACTGGACGTTGCTTCACTTTGGTGCAATTAAGTGGCGACGCCTTAGGACAGAACTCTGCCAAGTTCTGCCAGAGATCGGGAATGTGTTAGCTGTGCCTTGGACTTCTCTGCCCCGCTGCCAACACTTCCTGCATTCTGGCATGTTTGTGGCTAAACTCAGAGCCACTGGAACTGGAAAGGAATCTCAGAAAGGAGGTAGGTGGGGAAAAGTTCAAGAAGGATCTAAACAGGGGGTTTTGCCAATCTCTCCACACCGCAAAACCTCCTTGCTGCTGGAACTTTGTGCATGGACCTTATTTGCAAAGGGGTTTGCACACTGAAATAATTTCTCCAGGATAAGTTGGTCAGAGCAACTTCCCCTTTGGGCGGGGGGCTGCTGTAGGCATGGCAGCCTTTCCAGGAAGATTTCACAATGGGGAAACAGCCAGCCAGGTAACCCTGCCTTTGCATGCTTTCCCACAGCGAGAGAACCACCAGAAAGCATTAGACGTCCCTGTAGAAAAACATCAGTTTTTGCTCCAACAAATGGAAGGAATCAGGCTGAATTTGCTGTTAAGGCTGTGAGCTGCTCTATGGTCAGCACAGTGCCTGAAACATCGACTGCTTATCCACACCTCCACCTCCCAGTCTTGTAAACCCTCTGTTGTTTTTGTTTTAAAAAATATTTGGAGGCTTTGCACTCCGTTTGACTGGGGCAGGTGCAGGTGACTACAGAATTCTATGCTCTCTTAAAAAGTGCCAGATTTGGTCCCATTCTGTGGGTATGGCTAGCACAGGCTAGTCCAGGCTTCCTCAACCTCAGCCCTCCAGATGTTTTGAGACTACAATTCCCACCATCCCTGATCATGGGAGTTGTAGGCCAAAAACAGCTGGAGGGCTGAGTTTGAGGAAGCCTGGGCTAGTCAATGAAAGAAATATTCCCTCTAGATGGTACCCAAGGCAACCCTTTGTCCTTCTTCTTTTAGAAAGCTTTTAAAAAATAAAATAAAATCCTTTGTCAACAAGGCAGGCACCCTTCTAAAACTTGGACAAAATTTGCATCTGCACATATAAATCAGCATAGGCAAATGTTATGCAAATTTGTGTCACGGGTCAGGATAGGCAAATCTTGGTTCCTTTTAGTTTCTCATTTTTTCTAATCTGAATTTCAGTCAGTTTGTGATTCCCCCCATTTAACCCTCATGAAAACTCACGCGCATTTTAGTGCGAATTCCTCCTAATATACAATTTTGTGTGTGTACAATTTGGCCTAATATACACATTTTGGAGAAGTAATTCATCCCAATACCATGCATTTTTTTATTTAAAAAGTTCTTTTCTCTATCTAGCTATGCGTTGTTAAAGACTCTACCCTAGCATGTGTAATTTTGCACACATTACTTGGCTGGAGAAATGCATTGCAAAATTCGGAGAAGTTAGAATTTTGAAGAATGGCTGTGTTTCAGAAAAGGTGAATTAGGCTTTTACATACAAATCCCCACCCCTACTCTTAGTTCTGGGCCTGGGCCCCAAGTCCTTTACGGACTGAGACTCGTTCCAAATGCCCTTTCCCCCTTAAAAATCCCGTCTAGTTTCTCAGCCTTTTGGGGCAATATTCTGTGCTGGTGTAGTGTTGTTCAGCCCTCAATAGCTAAGGGAAGGTGAGTGCAGATTGTCAAGAGGTCTAGGATGAATTGGGAAATGTGTATGTAAGTGGGAGGGAGTGATGTACCTTTCTAGAGAGCAGGAATCACACCCAAGCTTTTCCCCTCCCGACACTACAAGTTGTCATTTCTTAGCTGCCTTAAAACAACATGATTCTCTGTGAACAGCAGGTCCTCTACAGTAGTACAGGGTGTTTGGGGTTTTTTTTGGCATGGGTGGGTGTGAAGAAAGAGTAGGAGACCAGTTAAGAGATCGGAGAACAGTTTTGACAGTGGGGTCAGGGATCGTGGAAACAGGACCACAGCAAAAGAGCAGAAGATGGAGATGGATCAGGAATCCCACCAGGGCAAGCCGCTTAGGTGGAAGAGCCCAGCAAGCACGAGGGGGTTTAGCGCTCAGCCCCCACAGAGAGGTGGGACCTAAATTCCTGGGAGATTTACTGCTGAGAGGATAAAGGGGCTTATACGTGTGTAGGAACTGGAGGTCGTACGAGGCTATGGCTGGACTCAGGTACAGAGCCAGGATTGGCTGGTAAAGTTGCAAGTCCAGGGGGCAGCTGAGGCCAGTGTTGCTTGGGGGGGGCTGGAGGGGGGGAGAGGCTACTTTTACAGAGCATTTCCAGGGAAGCGACAGAGGACATGCTTGGCACACTGAAGAGCCCAGCTTCCCTGGGAAAGGCTCCTGTCTGGAACCCTGGACAGAAGAAGAGCTCTGCTGGATCCGGCCCATCCTAGTCCAGCATCCTTTTCTCACATGGGTAACTGTTCTGAAACGCAGGCCCAAGGGAAGGCTTGTGGTTGGGTGCAGGGCTACCAAAGAAGGAGTCCAAAACCATCACAGACCCTCCAACATTTCTCTGATGAAATTAGGGACATCCTATTCCATAATTCCATAAAGGGACGCAGGTGGTGCTGTGGGATAACCACAGAGCCTTGGGCTTAGCGATCAGAAGGTCGGCAGTTCGAATCCCCATGGTGGGGTGAGCTCCCATTGTTCGGTCCCAGCTCCTGCCAACCTAGCAGTTCAGAAGCACACAGTGCAAGTAGATAAATAGGTACCGCTTCGGCAGGAAGGTAAACGGCGTTTCTGTGCGCTGCTCTGGTTCGCCAGAAGCGGCTTAGTCATGCTGGCCACATGACCCTGAAGTTGTACGCCGGCTCCCTCTGCCGATAGAGCGAGATGAGCGCCGCAACCCCCGAGTCGGCCATGACTGGACCTAATGGTATACCCCAGCCACTCTGGGAGGCTTCCAACATGTATAAAAACATTGTAAAACGTTAAACTTTTTTTTTAAAAGTTCCCTATACAGGGCTGCCTTCAGATATCTTCTAAAGGTAGTATAGTTACTTATCTCACTGGCTGGAGGGGTGGGGTGTCGCATAACCCCATACCCTCCAGCATTTCTCTATGAAAATAAGGGCATCCTAAGGAAAACCAGGACATTCTGGGATCAAATCAGAAACCAGGACAGCTTTGTAAATCTGGGACTGTCCCTGGAAAATAGGGACACTTGGAGGCTCTCCCAGCAAGGTCTCCCAGGCTTTACAGACCTGGGACAGACAACCCATCTCCTTGCTGTGGGGTCCATCCTATGTCTCTTAATGCCGGGAGACCCGGCAAGCTGATTTGCTGTAAGTCTATGCCTTCCTTTAACAAAGCACTAGAACTGATCACTATGGTGTTTTGGTCATCCTTCTTTAGTATCCTTGCACCCAACCACAAGCCCCTCCTTTGGGCCTGTGGTTCAGAACACCAACCGAATTCTCCCAATTCAGTGCCTGCTCCAGAAGTTGTTCTCTACTTCCCCTCATCCCAGACCGCAGCAGGGACTGATGGGAATTCAGAAATATCTGTAGGGCCACAGGTCAGGGGAAGGCTGCCTGCAGAGGCCCTTTCAGCCAGAGTAGGCAATACTGAGCTTGACAAATCAACTTAGTAGAAGGCAGTGTTCTATGTTCCTATCCAGGAGGGCATTCTTTCCAGGCAATGCACTCTGGGCTGGACAATGGCAGATCAGTAGGAGCAGAAACCAGCAAGAGCTAGTGGACTCAACAGCCTTGGAGGAATGGGCAAACAGGTCAATTTCAGTTTCTCTCTAACTCCCCCCCCCCAAATATTAAGTTCAGTTCTTCGCATTTCTACATCAATTTGGGATTTGTTTTATTTTCAATGTCCTCATCAGCATTTGAGCGCAGGTTTCTCTTTATACATCTTTGCAAAGCAATTTTCTCTCAAAAAATGCAATTTTTGTGTAGCTTTCACTAACCTATTAATTTTTGTGCACACAACTCTCCCCCCCCAAGCATATGCATCTTTGCATGACTGGGAGAACTGCACTGTGACTTTGTGCATATCTGGAAAAATGGGCACATTTCAGCAGGTGCATCATTTCAGGAAGGGCCAATGAGGCGAATGCGAACTTCACCCTCATCTCTATGTGGCCTTGGGATCAAATCCAGCCAGTGCTTCTTTCTGCATATTCGAGTGAGGCCAATTCACACTTTCTTAGCAATTATGGGTTTTTCTGCATGCAAAGTCATCTTTTCCCTCTGCAGTAGTATCTGTGCTGCAGATTCAAGAAGAGAGGTTTAGGCAAAACAAAACTCTCTGCCTGCTGAAAGCTAAGCATTCAGGGTTCTAGCCCTTGAATTGCTAGTTTTCTGCATGCAGGGATTCCCCTGCAAAACATGGAGAGAAATCACTTATGTCCCAGGAGACGCTTGTGTTACTAACTAGTTGTGTTTCACAGCAGACAACTGGGGACAGGCAGAAGGTGGTTCAGTTAGGACCAAACTAAACTAGGACTAAAGAGATCTGGGATCAAATATATATGTCTGCTTTTCCCTTAGTGGAAGGCATGAAGAAACTATAGAAAGGGTGTGGGGAGACCACCATCACCATTACATGGCACTGGTAAAATAGATATTTAGGTGATCTGGATCTCGTCTCTGTTGCATTCTATCCAAGTAATTGCCTTATACTTTCTGCTCTCCTTTCATCACTGTACTGCATGGATAAGGTCTCTCATCCATTCACATTTTGAAATTATTAGAATTCCATTAGTACCACTGGCATACAGTGGTACCTTGGTTCTCAATGCCTTGGTACTCAAACAACTTGGAACCCAAACACTGCGAACCCGGAAGTAAGTGTTCCGGTTTGCGGACTTTTTTTGGAAGCTGAACATGCTGCATTTTGAGTGTTACACTTCTGATCTGAGTGCCACACTTCCATTTTGAGTATTACGCTGAGGTCTGTCTGTTTTTGCTATATATATTGCGTTTTTGTTTTTGCGGCTCTTTTTAGTTTGTTTTTGTGACTGTGTGGAACCCAGTTCAGCAACTGATTGATTGATTGTGTGACTGCAGTACATTGTTTATTGCTTTCATTTTATGGATCAATGGTCTCGTTAGATAGTAAAATTCATGTTAAATTGCTGTTTTAGGGATTGTTTTTAAAAGCCTGGAATGGATTAATTCATTCTGCATTACTTTCTATGGGAAAGTGCACTTTGGTTTTGGAACGCTCTGGTTTTGGAACGGACTTCCGGAACGGATTACGTTTGAGAACCAAGGTGCCACTGTACTTGAACAGTCTTCCTCCAGAGAGGTCCTGGGACCTGGGAGAGAACAGAGTTCAAATCCCCACTTGGCCATGATCAAGGGTGACCCTGGGCCAGTCACTGCCTCTCAGCCTAACCTACCTCACAGGGCTGTTGTGAGGATTTAAAGAGGAAGGGGATAACCATCTATGCCATCTTGAGCTCCTTGGAGACAAAGCTAGGATATAAATGCAATACATAAACCTCAATAAAATAAACCTGCCTGCCCCCCTAAATGCTTTGCACTGCAGTTCCAGTCAGCACAGCTGTGCTAAAAACATCTGGAGAGCACTAGGCTGCGGAAGGCTGAACTAAATGGATCAATCCAGGAGAGTTGTCATTGTTGTTATTGGCAGAAATCTGGATTCTGCACTTTTAATTTATTTATTTTTTAAATGTGGAGACAGTGATGATGCTTAAAAAAGTAAAGGGACCCCTGACCATTAGGTCCAGTCTCAGACGACTCTGGGGTTGCAGCGCTCATCTCACTTTATTGACTGAGGGAGCCGGCGTACAGCTTCCGGGTCATCTGGCTAGCATGACTAAGCTGCTTCTGGCGAACCACAGCAGCACACGGAAATGGCGTTTACCTTCCTGCTGGAGCGGTACCTATTTATCTACCTATTTATCTACTTGCACTTTGACATGCTTTCGAACTGCTAGGTTGGCAGGAGCAGGGACCGAGCAACGGGAGCTCACCCCGTCGCAGGGATTCGAACCGCCAACCTTCTGATCAGCAAGCCCTAGGCTCTGTGGTTTAACCCACAGCACCACCCGTGAATTAATTTCAATTTCTTGTGAGGCTTGGTCTCATGTAGAGAGGCAGGGAATATTTAGGTATTTTAAACAAACATGTACAAAGATCCAGCACATGGCCTGAGCAAGTCTTCCGCCAACAAGAATAGATTTGCTCGATTCCTTCCATGCAAGAGAGAACTTTATTTCTTAACTTCAGTATCAGAGAAAACAACACTTACCCCCCCCCCCACCCATGAACAACAGGCACACTAATCCTAAAATCTCTCCACACACGCCCCCCCACCCAAGCCTCAACCCCCCTGTTTCCCCCCTATTGCACCAGCTGGAGCTAACAAAGAGGAGCAAAGTGGGAGGTGGAATGGAACGTTTGCAGGTCAACACACTGAGCTAATCAGAAGATGCCACTTCTGCCACAAGTCAAAATCACACAGCTCAAAGATCACGCAAGCAGAACGAGAGGTTGATGCATCTGTTCGTGTTTCGATTGCCCAAACTTCCCCGAGTGATGATTTGATTATTTGCGATGTGCTCTGAGATATAAATAAATTCCTGCGGGGAAAATGAGGACACCACCGCACACTCAATAATAGGGGGTGGTGGTGGTTGCGGTCGGAAATTCTAGGACCCTGTTTCCAGGTGATTTCAAGGGCTGAGAGCGATCTGCTGCTACTGTGCTACAAACCACAGACAGCCAAATAGATGCGATGTTATTTGTGCACATGGCTGTGGGTATTTTAATTTTTTATTTTTAAAAAAGAATGGAAATAGCTGTGGGAAGGTCCGATTTGGATTGGGACCGTGGTTGGAGGCAAAGGGTTAAAGGCCCCCTCCTGATCCGCATCACACACCTCCCCGCAATGAATGCTACTTACTTTAAAACAAACAATCACACTATTGCTAACTGAATAATGAAAACATTGCGAATGGTACAGACTGCAATGTTTGAAGCGTGTGGAATAAAACAGGCTACTCGAGAGTTGATTTTCCTTCTTCTCGTGGAGTGAGAGCAAGAGCCAGGCTCAGTCTAGGGCCCCATCTGCACCATGCATTTAAAGCGGTCTCACACCACTTTAAGCAGTCTTGGCTTCCGCCAAAGAATCCCGGGAATTGTAACTTGCGAAGGGTGCTGAAAGTCATGAGGAGACTCCCGCAGAGTGGCTTAACAATCAAACTCTGGGAACTCTGGGGGAATAGGGGTCTCCCAACATCTCTTGGCACTCTCAGCAAACTACAGTTCCCAAGAGACTCTGGGGGAAGCCATGACTGTTTAAAGTTCTACTGCTTCAAATGTACAGTGCAGATGGAGAATAGGTTGCTTAGGGCAGGTAGTAGATTTGAGATCTAAAGGTAGGTCTCTAAGTGATTTGCAGGAGATCAGCAAGGACTCTGACTCCCAGATGTTCGATAATAGCAAATTTATACTAAATTAGGCTGCTGAGATGAAGAATGCTTTTTGGAGGGAGATGGAGAGGATCAGGGGTGTTGTGTGTTCCAGTACTGAAATCCATGCTCAAGGACATCCTGTTCCTTAATTCTAAGAGTATATTTGCACCTGGCTCTGCCTGATGGCTCTCAGGGCTTGAGTAAAACTCAGAATAGATCACCAAAGCCTAAAATCTGCCCTTCCTTGGCTTACTGCAACTACTCAGCGTTACAATTTCCCAAAGGAGCGGGCTACCAAACCTCTGACCCTCAAAATAGTGAAAGATAACCATGCCCTAGTGAAGGCCTCAGCCTGAGACCAAGGAAAGCAACTGATGGTTGACATTAGGGCCGGCCCTGTCATTGGGCAAAGCACAAGGTCAGCTGCCTCGGTCGGCAGATGCTGAGGGGCAATAGTTCCTCCTCCCTGCTGGCCATTCCTCCTGAGCCCTCGCATTGCGAATAGATCAAGCTGCACATATAATCGTTCACGTGCCCCTTCCATGAGAGCCCTGGAGGGCAGCAACATGAGAACGGGCCTTTTCTGCAGTGGCTCCCAGTTTGTGGAATGCTTTCCCCAGGGAGGTTTGCCCATCATTGCGTATCTTTAGGTGCCAGGCAAAAAACCTTTCTTTTCTGTAACTAGGCCTTTGTCCGATTAACACTCTAGAATCATAGAACTATAGAGTTGGAAGGGACCACTGGGGTCATCTAGTCCAACCCCCTATAATGCAGGAATCTTGCCTGATGTGGGGCTCAAACGTACAACCCTGAAATTAAGAGTCCCATGCTCTACCACCTTTTTTTGAAGGGTGTGTGTGTGTTATTGATTTGTGTTTGCTTTATTGTGTACTTTGCGTTCTCATTTTTATTTCTATGTTGTGAACTGCCCTGTGATCTTTGGATGATATGTAGCATATAAATTTAATTCATAACAATATTCTCATTCATAAATGCAGCAAAGGGGGAAACAAATCATGAATAAATGCATAGATATTCTGTGCCTTAGACTATTCAGCTCTGATCTTCCCTCATATCTTTGGTCATAGGGGAAGAGCAGGAAGAGGACATGTAGTGTAGATATGATGTCTGCTCTTCCTACTGATCTGAAAGAAAAGGAGCCTTTGAAGCCAATTCTGCACAGATTCAGGGGTACTGTGTACTGACCATGACCATATGTGTGACCCCACTGTTGCTGGTCTGTCTTGGGTCTCAACATGTTGACGTACCAGGCGGACCAAAGGTCTGGTGCATCAAAGGATTGCAGGGGCAGCTCAGCTAGACCAGGCGAATGGTCCACATAGGACATAATTTTGTTTGCCACGATGGCCAATCAGGTGTCTCTGGGAAGCTGAGATGATGATGACAACCTTCCTCAGATACTCACAGAGCTCTAGGAATGTGACTAGAAGCACCATGGCTCAGTGGCAGGGCACCTTCAGGTTGGGAAACAAACCCCTGTCTGAAACTGGAGATGCTGCCAGTCAGTGTCGACAAACTGAGCTAGTTGGACAAAAGACCTGATTTAGTGTTTAGCCATTGTGATCAGCAGAGGTTGGCAGACCTACCACCCCCTCTCTGTAAAAATTGGTCTCGTCCTTTCCCCAAGACTGGCCACCACCAACCTCATAGTAGCAAATCCCTTGTATTAATTACATGATGGGTCAAGGAGACATTATTTACGCCTGCCCTGAATAATGCAAATCAGTGGGTTCTCAACGAATTGGAGACGTTCTCCCAATAGGAGTAAGGCGAAGCGCACCTCTGGCCCCTCGCCTCTGTTCGCCAAGACACGGAAAGGCCTTCGCTGAGGGCCCCCATGTCCTCAGCCCCCTCCTCATTCCCACCACCGGCTTGAATAAAGTTGTCGCCTTTGAGAACAGCCCCAAGATGACTTTCCACAAAGGTGGGTTGGGCCACAGTGGCGCTGGTAGTCTGCACTGTGTGCCTCTGAGTTTGCATGGAAAAAACCGGGGCTGAATCTCTCTGCGCATGCCCTCTCTCCACCCTCCCAGGAATCACCCTCAGATATCAAACATCTCAGCCTCCTTCTCCTTCCAGAAGGAGAAGCTGCGGTCTATATAGCGGCAAATGTCTTCGTTGCTAAACTCCCCGAGCTCCGAAACGAGCTGGACCGAGTTCTTCCTGCTCTTGGGGTCGAGGGACGCTGGGGTCAGTTCATCTGTAGTCATGCTGGGCTCTTGGACACTGCTGACCAATGTTTGGGACGACGCCTGATGGGAGAGAACGGAAGGTGGGCGGGGAGATGACACTGCCGACCGCTCTGCGGAAGCCGCCTGGTCGGGCTGCAGGTTGTCACCAAAGAATTCCTGCTTGAGGTCCTCAAAGCCGTCCAGCCAGTCCCTCTTGCCGGCCTCTACCTCCTCCATCACCACCTTGTGGAAGTGGCGGATGAGCTCCCAGCTGTGGCTGCCCAGCCGGTCGAACATCTCATAGCAGAGGAGGTGGCGGAACTTGCGCTCTGCACGGCTCATGCTCATCTCCAACAGCTGGAAGTAGCCCAGCATGAAGAGGTCCAAGGTGAGGCTGTCGTAGGCCACAGGTGTGCCGCTGATGTGGGGCAGGAAGTGCTCGGGCCAGTAGAGCATGTTGGTGCGGCTCAGGCGGCGAATCTGCCTGGTGGGCACCTGGCTGATGATGCTCCTCCAGTGGGCGATCAGCTTCCCGACCACTTGCCGCTGCTTCATGAAATACAGCAGCCGGTCGTCCTCGCTGGGCTTCCTCCCCAAGGGCATCAGCCGAGCTCCGTCCGAGTTGGGGTTTGCAGCCTCAGAGGCGGCCATCTTCCTCTTGGGCGTGGCCTGCCTGACCGACTCCGTGAAGGTCCACTTCTTCCAGTGCTCCAGGAATAGGTAGACAATCCTCTCCTTCCGCATGTCGATGTAATCCTGGACACAGCTCAACTCTGTCTGGACCGGGAGGCTACGGGTCATGTGGTCAGGGCTGAACAGTGCCTCCCCGAAGGGGTCTCCCGCCACGCACGGGACGTCAGCCTGCTTCGGGAAAAGGACTCCCGCTTCGCTGTAAAGTAGAGGTGCATGAGAAAGAGGGATGGGCGGCTCCAGGCCCATGGTGGAGATCTCCTCTTCCCCGAGCCCACCAAATGGCTCAATGCCGGTGATGTAGTCTTCTTCCAAGATGGGCTCCCGGCCAAGAGTGAACTGAGCTGTCCCCACCGGCAAGGACCGCTTCCTCTTGTACACCCGGCTGGGCATGGCATTGGGCACCTGTGCCTGCATGTGCAGTTCATAATTGGCCTTGAGGTTCTTCACCGACACCCCCCACTGCATGATCTCCTTCTCCACCTCCTCCCGGGTGCAGCTGAAGGACTGCGACCGAGTGATGTTGGAGGGGCCTTCTTTGAGAGGTGGTGCGGCCCCCACGACAGCAATGCTGCCTGCCTGCTCTGGCCCTTGCGGGGTAACCATGTCTGCCAGGGTAATGGCCTTCCCACCCAGGGTGGCCAGGAGGAGCGCCATGCTCTTCAGGAGGGTGGAGATCTTGCTGCACCAGGCCGGGAGGTCCTCAGCCTGGCCTTGCATGCGCTTGGGGTTGACGGTGAAGTGCTCCTTCGCCAAGGCGGCTGAGACGGGCAGCAGCTGCTGCAGCTCCTGCTCCAGCTGCTCCAGCTGGGTCTCCACCTTCTGCACCTTGTGCATCACCTGGAGGTTCTCGATCTGCCTCTCCAGGTAGAGGATGTCCTCCTCGGTCATGAGCTCCCCGAAGGGCCCCAGGATAGCCTTGTGGGCATGGGAGTAGCGCCAGCCTTCCTGGTGGCTGGAGGGAAGCTACGGCAGGGCAGAAAAGAACAGAGGGCAAAGGGGCTCCCTCAGGACCGTCCTCTACATTTGCCCGGGTTTCGCACACGCCACAAGGCCTTACATGTCCCTTCGTGGTGTAATGGTGGCGCAACACGTTGGCGCTCCCAGGGAGTTGCGCAGGCCGGGATGGGGCAGGTGGGGTGCAGCGGGGCAGGGGAAAACGGGAAAGTGGTTGGAGGGGGGAGGAGATAGAGACACTTACAGTTTCCAGCTCACGTGGCGGGCAGCGAGAGAACCACAAGGAACACAAGGGTGTGATCGACTCAACGGCAGAGGCCGCAGGTATGATGCTCACACATTACACCACCGAGTGATCATGTAAGGCATTTAACGCTGCAGTATCGTGCTTTGTAGCGAACGGGGTGTGTGTTGTCTGTTAGGGGGCCCTTTTTCAGGAAAAGCAGGGTGGTTGGTTGGTTTTACTTAGACAGACAGACCAAATTGAAGACACGGCAGCAAAGAGTGGAGCTTGGTGGGCCACCATCAGATGCTGGGAACCCCAGCCTTGAGCCAAGGACCCTTGGCACCTACTGCAGGTTAAATGCACTTCAGAGTCAGCCACACCAAGGCAAAGGATGCAGGACCATGCCAACCACATGCCAGCCGCATGCCCCTCACCTCTCCGCCTCCCCCCAGCTGGAGCACACAGAAAAGTCTCAGGTGACCAAACGAGGTGGGAAAGAAGAACCCTGAGCCCTGGAGGCTCAATGAACTTGATTTGCAAAAGGGGCCACGGAACCAGGCTGCTCATGTTGGAGACTGAAGGTCAAGGAAGGAAGGAAAGAAGATGGATCATAGACTCACAGAATTGAAGAGTTGGAAAGGACCTGAAGGGTCCTCTGGTCCAACTCCCTGCAATGCAGCTAAGGATGGGTGGAGGGATGGAGAGATGGATAGGACTGATAGCTAGATAGATACAGGTGTCCATAGGAACAATCTGCTAGCGGGGGTTGATATAACTGTATCTCATCATACAACACAGCAGTCCAAACCCTGGTTATGGAGGGGTGCAGCAACTGGTGCACCCACAGCTCATACTGGCCCAGCGGGGAAGGGCAGGGAAATCAAACCAGTGCAGTAATTGTCCCTAGGCCCCTGCAGGTAGCACACGAACCTGTCCAGCTGGCAGAACAATGCTGTTTGTCACTCTGCAGCAGAGGGGGATGTCTGCTCACCACAAGTCCTTACCCCGCCTTAGCTGGTGCAACAGATTAGATTGCAGCCTGCATTGCTTGCCTTTGACAGAGTGTCTGAGCCAGGTGGATGGAGGTCCAGTGGGCCAAATCTGGCCACTGAAGCAAGTTATTCCGATGAATGTAGTGATCATAATCAGAGTAGTTTCTGTTATCTAGAGCCAATGGTGGTGTAGGGGTTACTGCATTGGACTAGGACCTGGGAGAGACCAGGGTTCAAATCCCCACTCAGCCACAAAGCTCACTGGGTGACCGTGGGCCAGTCGCTCTGTCTCAGCCTAACCTACCTCACAGGGTTGCTGTGGGGATTTAATGAGGAAGGGGGAAACCATCTATGTCACCTTGAGCCCCTTGGAGAAAATGCTGGGATATAAATACAATAAAGAAATCATAATAAAATAAAACCGTCGCTCCCAAACGTTTTAAATTGCAGTTCCAGCCAGCATAACTGTGCTAAAAACATTTGGAGAGCATTAGGTTGTAAAAGACTAAACTAGATTGATCTTTGGACCAACCCAGTAGAATTTTTGTTATGGTTGTTATTGGCAGAAACCCAGACTTCTGCACTTAGTTTGGAGGAAAGGTGGGATAAATGGATAAATAAATATAAATGGTAATAATAGTAGTAGTAGGAGGAGGAGGAGTACAGTAGTAACAACAATTGCATTTTAATCCATTTCTAGCTTATCATTGATTTCATTTTCTGAACAGTTTAGATAGCTGTTCTTCTGTGTCATTGCCTTATTCTTCCTGTAAAGCCCTTTTGAGATTTCCCCCTCACAACCAAGCAATGTACAAACCTCGTGAAATAAAACAAATTTAGAAAACCCAAATGATTAGGAATAGTAAACAACAGTACCATATTGGAAGGGCCACAGGTGAGCCGCTCCTTGTCCTAAAGTAACGTTAGGGCACTTTCCTAAGTAATATTCAAAGGTTCCTGCCAGCTAATTTTGTGGATCAAAATGATCTGACCCAGGAGAAGGCAGTCCCCAGGGGTGGGTGGGCGTGGTTCCTCCCAGGAAACCCACTCTGAGCTGGAGAACAGTAGATCAGGAAGGGGAGGAGAATCCAGAAAGAGCTAGTGGACTGAGCAGCCTTCCTCAGCCCGGTGTCCATGCTGTTGGGACCCTTATCAAGCCCCGAACAGTCTAGCCCAATAGTCAGGGGTGAGTTCAGCAGCATTTGAAGGGGGTCTTGAGGCCATGGGGGCAAGGGTTGATGCTTTCCTCAGAGGGAGCCTCACAGCAAACACAGGTGACAAGACCAGGGCACGCAGCACCACGCCATGCTGACCAGCCCCCCCACGCCCCCCACGCTTCCTACCTTGCGCCTCTGCTCTTCCTCTTCCTGGATCTTCACCTGCAGCTTACGGACCATCACCTGGCGCTTCCACTCCGGGATGGGTCTCCCCTGCTCATCGTGGGTGGGGATCAGGGCCTCAATGTCCACCTGGCCAGCCGCGGCTGACGAGGAGGGCGACAGCGAGGAGCCATTGACCACTGGCTCCGGGGAGGCCGCCGGTCTGGGCGCGGGAGGCGCATCCGGGGTGGACGGAGGGGTCGGTGTCCTAGTAGGGGAAGGGGAAGATGCAGGAGTCTCGACCTGGAGTTGGGTGGGGTGAAAAGGAGCCAAGAGTTAGGGACGAGAGTTCGGTTTGCACTTACTTATTTCATAAAACGGATACACCGCTTGTGTGTAAATCAGCGGTCTACCCAAAAAAGATAAAACAAGAACATTATCACAAAGGAAAATGGACAACAGCCCTGTTTTGAAGCCCGTAAGTGACAAAGCCTGTTTGCTGTTGCTAACCACCTCCTAGAACAGCTCACTGGACCAATTTCAAGCGGGGCTAGATCCGTGGGAGGTTTCCCTGTCCTTATGGCCTGTGTGAGCCAACACCCATACACTTAATCAGTAGACAGATTTTTTATGACATTGTCACTCAGAGAAGTGAGAGTTTGGGGAAGGATCAATGTCAAGGCCTGAAGTTGCGTCTAGTATTTTGCCAATGCTACCCGTCTGCTCGCTGTTAGACAAGGTCTTCCCATCAAGGGCTGTGATCAAGCGTCGTAGGGGTAACTCCTTGATGTGGAGGGCACAAACCAACCAGATCATCTGACGACCAAGCTTGACCCATGGTACCACCCTCCCAGCCAGGGGTTCTGCCCCATTCCCCAGAAACCTCTTCTTGATGTTTTGACAGGATCTCCTTTAGTGCAATTTGGATTCATCGGTTTGGCCTCCCACCCAAGTCTTAACTTTTGTAGAATCATCTCCAATGGCCTGCAGGCCTTTCTTCACGAAACCTACAAGATGATTAGCAATAACTCCAGCTGGTTTGAGCCCTTCTCCGGAGCGAAGTGGTAGATATTCTCTTCCACCGAGTTCACTGCACACAGAATAATGTTGTTCTGTGATGATGCTAGGGAACTACTGATCAGAATGATATGCTTTCTTCTTGTTGTTCTTCATCTTCTTCTTCTTCTTCTTCTTCTTCTAGTTTATATACCGCCCTATACTCGCAGGTCTCAGGGCAGGTCACAGAATAAAATCAGAACATAAAACCACAAAAGACATAATCAAAATAAAAACAACAACCCAATAACCCCCCCCCCCCCAAATTTTAAAGGGCATAAAAGTTACGCTTTCAGCATAACTTTAGTTGTAACTTTACAGCCATCAAGTAATCAGTTTCACCTTTCTGACAAAGATAATAGGATTCCTGATCCAACAATTTCAAACCTTTTTCTCGGACCTGACTGGCTTTATTGTGATCAACCACGAGTTTTGTTGTCTTCTTCGGTGATCAAGCCAGCATCCATAAAGGTGGCAGTGGTGATGGAAGCTGTGGCATGCAGGCCAGCACCGTATCTGATGCTCTGCATGGCAACATCATGTATTTCTAATGTATTATACTCTTGTCTTTTTCTATTAGAAGTAGAAGGCGTGCTTGGTTTTCCTAATGTCCATTCATAACGTCCGTAATTTCCATCTTGGGCATCAGCTATTTGCTCTTCATTTTCACCAGCAGAGAAAATCATTTCATTTGACGGTTCTGAAGCATCCCGTTTCCTTCTTCTCTGCTTATATTCTGCAAGGCTTCTTCTCTCATCTTGCCACTTCCACTTATGTTCAGGCATATTATATATATATATATATATATATATATATATATATATATATATATATATATGCAGGTTTTGGTGTCCTCGGGTGTCTTCCCGTGTAAAAGTTGGGGTGTCTAGGCGACGTTTCGACGAGGTCTCACTCGTCATCTTCAGGCTGGTGCTTTCGGCTTCTTGTTACTGAAACGTCGCCTAGACACCCCAACTTTTACACGGGAAGACACCCGAGGACACCAAAACCTGCATTCCTGTACCCGTGAAAATCTACGAAAGCATATATATATGATGACGAGTGAGACCTCGTCGAAACGTCGCCTAGACACCCCAACTTTTACACGGGAAGACACCCGAGGACACCAAAACCTGCATTCCTGTACCCGTGAAAATCTACGAAAGCATATATATATATATATATATATATATATATATATATATATATATGACTGCAGGCACTTGGCAATCATTTTTAATCATTTCCATGCCATTTTACACACATTTTCACAGACACACACACACACAAATAATCGGATGAGTCAATATTTTTCTGTAGTTATTTACCAAGCAAAACCAAATTATGTCAATTTAACCAAAATATCTTTTGAATTCCCAAGTCATGTTACAACTTCTTTGTCCATCCTCATTTTTGGCATTGGAAGTTGAAAAATTCAACACGCCCCAATATACCTGTGGTTACGGAGTGCCCATGTGCCTCCAATATTTGTATAAGAAATAAAAGCATGCCCTACATGGGGTGGGGACAGGACACCTATAGCCATTTGAGCTCTTCTCTTTAGATACTTACTGTTTGGGGACACTTTGGCAGGCTTGAGGAATTGCCTCAAGGTGGATTTTGGAATTTGCTTTCTGCCCAGAGTGGCTGGGGAAACCCAGCCGGATGGGCAGGGTATAAACAATAAATTATTGTTATTATTATTACTGCTGGGAACAGTTTGCAAGAGTGCGGCCACGTGGGGCAGAATGCCCTGCAGCTGGAGTGAGGAATCCCCACTGCCAAAAAACCCAGCCTTGTTTTTGCATTAGTAAAAGCTTAAGGACCCCACTGATGAGCCCCCATCTGCTGACCACCCCCACATCCTCTAAGGGCAATGCTGTAGAACTGAGCTCCAGAAGACTCCCCCCCCCCTCTCTCTCTCTCTCTCTCTCTCTCTCTCTCTCTCTCTCTCTCTCTCTCTCTCTCTCTCTTTCACACACACACAGCAGCCAATCAGCTTCCCTGCTTCTAATTACAAAGAGTTAATCCTGCTCCAAAAGCCTCTTTGGGGCCTCTGTCCTCCCCCCACTCCCACTTCTAAGGAGGATAAGGAGGAACGTGGTTGGCAAACAGGCAGGCAACCCAGTGCGTCACCTACGTTGGTGGCTGTCTGGCCAGAGCCCGAGAAGATGGTGGTGAAGCCCTTGCTCTGGGGTGTAGGTTTCAGGCTCTTCCCGGCTTTGATTTCTGCCAGCAGCTCTGCGTTGTCACCGGTCGGAGACATCATGTTGAACGACTTGGTGCCTGAAACAGAGGGTGAAGGGGAGGGCGCGTCAATTTCAGCCCCTCTCACTTTCTCGTTTCTTAAATTCAATCACCTTCTAAATCTGGCCCGTGGACGGTCCGGAAATCAGCGTGTTTTTACATGAGTAGAATGTGTCCTTTTTAAAAAAATGCATCTCTGGGCTATTTGTTGGGCATAGGAATTTGTTAATATTTTTTTTCAAAATATAGTCCTGCCCCCTACAAGGTCTGAGGGACAGTGGACTGGCCCCCTGCTGAAAAAGTTTGCTGAGCCCTGACCTAGGGCTTACATGAAACCCAAGCCACTTCCACGCGGTGGTTGATCGTGACCTTGCTGCTGTTCATACATTTGCAGCATCTACGCCACAATGCCACCACACAATATTTCCCCATTTAATCCGGATTTACTGTTTCCGAGGAAAATCCGATCAGTAAAACAAACCAATAAACCCCCAAAAGAGTTGATCCAGATTAAACGTGGGGGTAGAAAATACAGCGTGGCATTTTGATGAGGATGTTGTCATGTGGATTCTTCCCCTCCTCCAAACCTGTCTGCAATAAACTGCCCACATCTCCTCCTCCGTGACTTGCTAGTTTTCCATGTGGATGTATTTTTTTAAAAACAACAACAACAACAGGGGAGCATTCATCCTAGGAACGACAGGTCCTTTTAATTTCGGTTCTCTGAGTTTCTCATTCTTCCAACTCAGCTCCTATTTCCACAGCAATTTGCATTAAAAAACCAACAACACCCCAAAAACAATTACTGGCATTTTACTGTGGATTTATTCTAACAAAACCCATTTTTGTATGCAGCTTTGGCTAGCATAGACATCATTGCAAGCCGTTTCCCCAGATACGTTGCATTCTTCTATGTATGTTATTTTTCCGAATACATGCATTTTTGCATGCATCACCTGGCCAGATAAATGCATCGCAAAATTCAGTGGAGTGGAAATTTCAGATCGCATTGGGGTTGAGAAAACAAGGGAATTTCTCCTGCAAACAGAAACAAAACCTAACCTCTCCCCCACCTATTCATGCATACAGTTCCCCTGCCTGCAGTCTCTGACAAGGGTTTGAAGATAATGGGGAGGGGGGCATTTTCTCCAGAAAAAGTACATGGCCAGAAAAAAGATCCTCATCATAGTCCACCCCCACATAGCTACTACAACTATTATTTATATAAAACACCTGGAGACCTGTGACCTGTTGCCTCACCTAATTGCAACCTCACCCAGGAGACATTTTTCACATTATCTTTGTAAGAAAGAGGATCAATGGTTGGAGCTGGAAGATCAAACAATTCTGCCAATCGAGAGCTCTTTGGGTAAGTGCTCAAGCCCACGCTTCCCCCTCCCCCAATTAGGCTGCCTTGGAGTTAATCATGGTCCACAGCAAGTGAGTTGAGCATTTCCAGTCACTGGCAGGAGAATTTGGCGTCTTCATTTCTGTGACATCGCTCATCAAACAGACCTCTGCTGATTCCACCGGGCTTCTTAAGGAGCTCTACCAAGTCAAGTTCTGCAAATGATCCCTCCCCCCCAAACCCCCCCCCCTGGAGTCAGGAGGACCACATCTATGCTCTGTGTATTTGAAGGAACCACCTTGGAACACAAAAAGTATGCAATGCGGGGGCGTTGATGTCCTTAAGAGCCCTGGCGAGCCTGGGACACACATGGTAATCCCATCTCGGTGGAAGCTGGAAACATTCAAAGCAACGGCAAGCTAATCGCTACACCACGTTCAAAGCCAGTGGGGGGAAAGTTGAGTGGGCATAGGTGTCCCACGACATCACCACAAAAAGCCAGCTTTGCTGTCGTTCGGGGAAGAACCAAAACATGCCAACACCTCCAACCAGTTCCACGGCATCCCAAACCGAGACGACTCACGTGGAAAAGGAAGCCCACAGACTGAAGCGTGCAGGATGCAAACAGGGTGCCCGACACTTCAAAGACAGATAGACATGTGCAGTTGGAAAGGGTGCCAAGGGTCATCTAGTCCAACCCCCCTTCAAGTGCAGGAATCGCAGCTAAGGAATCCCTGGCAAATGGCCACCCAGCCTCTGCTAGAAAACCTCCAACCACCTTCCGAGGGAGCCCCTTCCACTGTCCAACAGCTCTCACCATCAGGGAGTTCTTCCTAATGTTTAGGCAGAGTATCCTCTTGATTGGGTCCTCCCAGCAGACCACGCACCCCTCCTCTGAAGCCCGCAATGGCGCCTCACCTTTTCCTGATG
Source organism: Podarcis melisellensis (assembly GCF_964234715.1). Classification (NCBI taxonomy): domain Eukaryota; kingdom Metazoa; phylum Chordata; class Lepidosauria; order Squamata; family Lacertidae; genus Podarcis; species Podarcis melisellensis. Next base: position 27,933,692 of record NC_138540.1, read on the forward strand.
CGACCCATCCAGCGTTCAGGTGCAAGGAATCAGACAGGTAGAGGTTAAGAAGGGATAAAGGAGGCCAGGGGAAGGCCAGGGCTGCGTTAGCCAGGTGCCAGCCCCTCCCATCTTCCCAGGGGGACCCAGAATAGCGCTGATCTGGGCTAATGAAAATCCCATTTTGGGAGCTATTTAGTCCCATTGGGTTGCATCGCCTCCCCACCTGGCTAGTTCTGATTCTGGAGCGCAGGACTAGATGCTTGCTCCAGCCGTCGCCTGACCTCACACACCTGGCACCAACCACAGAGGAGCAGGAAATTGAACCACTAACATTGCCCTGGGTGCTCTGACCCACTTAAGGGGCGGGGAGGCGGTTGCCAAAGCTGGTCTACTGCAAGAAGGATACTTGCCCTGTTTGGTGTGCGTCAGCATAGCACGCAGGGCGCAGCCCCAGCGCTCCTGAGCAGACGGCGCGGCAAGACAAGACCCAGGCTCCTCGCGCCACCATCTGTCTTCCTGCGCCATGCGGCTCCGTCGCTCCTAATTCCCTAGCAAGGGGCCATGGTGCCACCAGAAAGGGGCGGAAGGAAAGGCTGCGGTGTCAGCCTCCCTCCTCCGGGCAGGAGGAATGAATGGACGGGGTCTCGGGAGCGCCTTTCCCCTCGGGGAGCAAAGACAAAAAGCCTGCTGGCATTAATGGCCCACTTTGAGAAAACGACATGCTATTAAGAGCCGGCTTGAGACCCCAAATCCTCCTGGATTCAGGGCTAATAAGCGCCATGTGTTGAGCGGCTGCCAAATTGGAAGCGCTAATAAGCCCCCGGGGGCCCCTGATAGATGTCCACGTGGCTCGGCTAATGCGGAGCATATGAGCACAAACAAAAGGATCCCTGTGTGCCTCCTCCAGCAGAGGGGCGGCGGGCACAGGACAATCGGGGTTGGGGAGGGGTGAACTAGTGAGAGAGACTGCAGAGGGGACAAGGCTTTCCCAGGAGAATGAGCACTGCTCTGATCCACAGCAAGCTTCTGCTCTCGGCTCTGGTGGAAACTTAGCCCCTGAGTTTCGGGGCTAAGGTCTCGGGACTAGCAGGCCATGGGCCCCCAGCAAGTGGCAGCAGGTGAAAAGCCCAGTATCGTGCAAATAATGGGGACCACTGCGGCTGACGCTGGTTGCCACAGCACCCTTTCCTTCTTCTTATCTCATCACCAACCTTTATTACGGTCCAGAGACCCAACAAATTATTACAAAGCAATACACAATTCATACAGCCTACCTCCAGGTTAAACAAGCATTTTGTTCAGAATATAGGGATCATTGGTTCTTGCAACCACCGATAAAAACTTTGCCACTGCTAATGTTCTAGCGTTTGTCTGGTCTTCCAATAGGAACCTGACCTAGTGAGGCTCTGATTTTCCCAGGAAAGGTACCAGCAAGGGTAATATCAGTTCAGCCCTGGCTTGCTCATATTTTGCACAGTGCAACAAATTATGTTTTATGGAATCGATGTCTTGAGCACACGAGCAAAGTCTGTCCTGGTAGGGAACTCCTCTCAACCTGCCATCCAACACTGCAGAAGGAAAGACGTTTAGTCTTGCTTTGGTGAAAAGCCTTCGATAATTTGGTACTGTCAGGTTTTTAATGTAAGATGTTAACTTCTTATCTTTGAATACTTTATAGCCAGGGGACATGCATATAGTTGGCTATCCAATGTCTCTTTAAAAATTTCTAAGGGAGGGCAGGATGTGTCTATTTCAGCCCCTCTCTTTTTTCTCATTTCTAAAGTTCAGTTCATCCCATTTCCACATAAGCTTTTTTTTAAAAAAAATGGACTGCAGGATTGTGGAGTTGGAAGGGAAACCCAAGGATCATCTAGTCCAACCACATTCAATGAAGGAATCACCCCTAACAGGTGGTCATCCAACCTCTGCTTAAAAACCTCCAACAAAGGAGAACTGACCCCCTTCCAAGGGAGTCTGTTCCACGGTCAAGCAGCTCTTACCACCAGAAAGTTCTTCCTAATATATAGTTGGCATCTCCTTCCTTGTCAATCAAAGCCTGTGTCCTCCCCTCTGGAGCAGCAGACAGCAAGCTTGCTCCATCTTCCTTTTACAGCCCATGATATATTTGAAGATAGCTCTCACATCAATAGTGATTTATCATATCCTTGCATCATGGAAAGCCACCGTGACTTTTTCCCTGCACCGGGATTTTGCAAGGAGGCACACGGTCAGAAATTTCCCAAAAACGTATTTAAATAGAGTGAGGCTGTGCAGATTCTGGGAGGCACACTGAGGCAAAACAAAAACTGCAGTTGCTTTGGGGAGACAAATTAATTGGGCTTGGCAATTTCTGCAGAGGAAGAAAATGAGCAATTGTCTCTGAGGCGCGATCCGTTACTCCGAGGACTGTGCTTCTGTGTGAAGCCTCTGGGGATCAACAGCGTTTACCGAGAGACTTGTATGATGTTTGTAGCATGGTTTGAAATGCAAACCAGCTTCCTCCCTGTTTCATAGCTGTTCTGGGTGCTGAGCAAAGCATTCTGGGAATAGTGGTCCTAGGCTCCCATTGCAACAACAATTCCCAGTACCCTTCCCGCCCACACTTGGTCTTTGGAGGAAAGGCCACAGCTTGGTGGTACAGCATCTCTATATCCTGAATGATTGAAGCAGAGAGAAGGCAACCATTTGCCTTGAGGAGGTTGCCTGTCGCATCTCTGGGTGAGTCAGGGAAGCAGAAGCATATGAGTTTCCTAGAGGCATTTGGCAGGCTGCTGTAGGGAATGGCTCAGCCTGATGGAGCAACATAGTCTTTTAGAAACAAGCTTCCGGGTGTGTTTCTCAGTCAGGATATAGAGACAGAGATTCGGTGTGTACGTCCGTAAACTGAGGCTCTAACGCCCTTATTGCCATTTGCATCCCACAATCCGGATGCATTGCCAGACTCAATTTGTACTAAATAATGTAGGCTTGGCATGGGGTGTGGTGACAGGTAAGCACCCAACACAAAAGCCTGAGGATTAAGCCTCCATCAATATTTTAAGGAGCTAAAGCCTTTGCTAAGGGAGGCAACTGCAGATGTATTTAAAAGCAGAGAGTGGGAGGGAGAACGTTTCTGAACTACAAGATAGCGCATGGGTTTTGCACCAGTTCAGCCCTCGTGACTTCCTCCAAGGAATCCTGGGAATTGTAGTTTTGCAAGAGTGCTGACAATCTAGTTCAATAGCCAGTTCTTTCCCCTCTTGGAAGAGGTGAATAGCTCTTTCCATTTAAGTTGACAACTGGCCATTTCCAAGGGAAAGCAACCACTTTCTCAGGGGCCCATACTTCCCCAAGAAATTCTGGTTTTACTAAAAAAAAAAAAAGGCTCCCATTTGCTCCCAAAATGTCCAAATATAAGACACTGAGCCTGAGTTCTTCATCAGCATAACATGGGATTCCCCAAATCCTGTATAATAGTATGCCTCGAGACTTGCAAGGGGGACAGAGGGAAAAGGGTGCCTCTGAGCAAGTTTAGAGAGCCGCCCACATGGCGAAGTCCATGGAAATTATTAAAATAATACACCTATACAAGTTACTATCCTTCCTTCCTACAGTATACCTGCACCAGCCATACTCTGATTACCCTCTTTAGGGGGGGGGGGGAAATCCCTGTCTGTCTGTCTTCCTTAGAGTAGTAATCTCCCCTGACCTAAAAGGGTGTTTCGAGAATTATTGTGAGAATGTAATTGATATAAATGCTCAAAATTATGATAGTCACTGTTTCTTCACTATCTGGGACACTTCCTTATACATGTGTATAAGATGTCTTATGGACATCTCACTACTCAGATATTAACCGCTTCTAGTAAGATTGCGAGATCCACACTCCAATAAGTTGGGAAGCCTTCAGCCTGCCCAAAATATGTATGGCAAGGGGCACAATTCTGCAGAAGTGCAGAAAAACAACAACCCCTTAGCATTCAAATTCATTTTTTTAAAAAAACGTTAAACACCTTCTTGCCAAGTTTCTAGTCCCTTGGGTTGTGGAGCTGTACTACGAAGTATGTGGGGAACTTTGGAAACCTCAGAATCCAGAGGCAAGCAGCTGAATAAGGTTCCTTGGGGTCACAGATACAGAATCAGGGCCCTGAGAGCCTCTTAGCCACACCCCATGGCAGGAAAACGATCATATAATTTTATGCAAAATTAGACAAAGCACATTTCATAGGCTCAGAGTGGGTCCCAGAATTTTTTCAACTGTAGTCTGGTATGCACACAGCGGGAGAGACTAGTCCTCAAGAAAGCTCAACCCCACACCAAGTAGGGCTCTGAACCAAGGAAACCACACAACACAAGCATATTAAATGGGTACAGTCAGAGATATGGCAAAAAGGCTCACTGGACTTACTCTTCATGGCTTCCAAGTCGAGAAATCCTTCCTGGAAAAGGCAGCCATTGCTCATTGAACAGGCTGGTGCAAAGCTCTGGGGTGGGGTGGGGGGTGGGGACGGCCAACACAGCAGGTCCTTGGAGGTGGGAGCCAGAAATCTGTCACCCAGGCCAAGTGAGAGGAAAAGGCAGGGCTAAGTCGAAGGGGTGGAGTTTGGATAAAGGTAAGTCGAAATAACCGCTTCCTTCTGCCTCCTCCTATCGAAAAAATAATAATCTACCTGCAGCCCCCAAAGGAGAATCGTGGCTATATTTTTTTTTGCCTCAACACCCTCTGTTGTCCGACAGTTCCAGGTCTTCTTGGAATTTTAGACAAGAACACGAAACATCCGAGTCACGCTGACATTTTTAAAGCTGCAATTTGCTCCCATTTGACAGTTCATTGTAGAATCTGGTGGACTTTGAGATTGCAGGGAGAGGACAGGGAAAGCGGGGAAGCTGTAAAACACACACTAGCCTGTGACCCACAGTCACCGTGAAGCAGAAGCAGTGGAACTCCGAGCTCTGGGTGTTCCCAAGCCTGTTTGGACCCATAAAAACATTGGGGGTTATTATTATTATTATTTTAAATGGTCAAACACGGCTTTTGACCTGCTGGACTTTGTTCTTGTTGATCAACTACTCTGATCAACTACTTGTTGATCAACTACTCTGCGTCCCAATTTGGCTTTAAATGATTATTTTTTAAAATAATCACAATAGTCACATGGATCTTTGGTTTCCTACACTGTCCAACCAGGTGTTTCTGGGGAGCTCAGAAACAGGGCAATACCCACCTCCTACTTTGGCAACTTTGGTTCAGAGGCCAACATGGCAGCTTCACATAACCGTCACAGCCAATAGCGGCTGATACACCTGTCAGACGGGAAAGTCGCTGTCTGACTTACTTCCGGTGGAAGAAGATGATCGCCGCTGGCTGGTGGATGGAGGGTGGTTCTCTGTTGGCAATGGAGGGGGTGGCGGTGGGGGGCAGACGCCCTCAGGGAGGGGTGGGGGAGGAGGAGGGGGAGGCATCTCCCCAGAAGGCTTGTTCTCCGCTGGGCTCCCGTTTTGCACGTTGTCGTTGGACAGAAGGGAAGCCTGAGAAGGAAATGGACAACAATAGCAGCAGCAGCAGCAACAGAAGTATGGGAAGGGGGAATGAGAGACAGATAAAATCAGTGCCCTCACCAAGAAATGCTGCAACTACTAGCTACAACGACTGTGCTCTGCCTCCATAGCTTCTGAATACCAGTTTTGGGAAGCCATAGGAGGGGATAGGGCTCTTGTGCTCTGGTCCCGCCATAGTGGGCACCTGGTTGGCCACTGTGAGATCAGGGTGCTGGAGTGGATGGGCCATTGGCCTGATCTAACAGGGGTCTTCTTAGGTTTTATGACTCAACCCCCACTCAGAGGATGGCCCTCCTTGGGCAGGATCAAAGCCTGGATTTCAACAGAGAGAAGCCAGTACCTACTGGCTTGTATATGTGACCTCACCAACCCACCTTTGTCTACTTCCACAGAAGCAGTGGCGTAGCGTGGGTTGTCAGCACCCGGGGCAAGGCAAGTAATTTGCACCCCCTAACCCGTGGATTTGTGCCCCCTAACCCCCAGATGTTGCGCCTGGTGTGGCCGCCCCCCCTGCACCCCCCACGCTATGCCACTGCACAGAAGTAGGGCAGACAAGCTGGCACAGAGATATGCAGCTCAAATCCCACCCTGACCCACCTGCAACCAAGAAGCAGGTGGATACATCATTTGAGAGGAGTGGAGGCAACTTCCCCACAAATGCAGGCATCTTCTTCCAGAAAGGGGCAGTGAGATGGGGTAGAAAGCAGAAAATAGCCACTGTGGTCAAAAAGGAGGCAGGTGTCTGCCAGAGACAGCTGGGGAGGAGGGCAGCTGGTTTTTTGCTCTGCCTGCTTACTGTCTACCTCACCAGCTGCTGTACCACGAAAGGGGGAGAGGCTGATTTTGCATGTTTGCAGCCCATCAGGGAGAAGTCAGCACCTACTGGCTAGCATGTGTGACTTCACCAACACACCTTGGTCTTGAAGCAATCGCGGGAACAGCTTTGCAACTATGCTAGAAAATATCTGTGAATTTGGGGGAGCTGGTTGTATATGCATTTAAGTGTGTAAAAAAAAATGTTTTTAAAAGTGGATGAACTATCTGAAGCAACAGAGGAGGGGCCAGGCAGATTAGACCTAGTGTTTGAGACATGGTTTGTCGCATAAACCTACTGTGATCAGACGGACAGCATGGTGTAGTGGTTAGTGTGTTGGACCTAGTCCTGGGAAAGACCAGGGTTCAAATCCTCATTTGGACATGAAGTTCACTGGGAGTGACCTTGGGGGCCTTGCACTGCCTCTTAGCCACACCTACATCACAGGGTTGTTGTGGGGATTAAACAAGGAGAGAAAGAGAGAACCATGTATGCCGCTTTGAGCTCCTTAGAAAGAAAGGTGGGCTATAAATGCAAGCAATATATAAACCATTTTTAAGAAGGTTGCGTCTGTTTTCACTCTGGGGCAACCCACTGTCTCTACCTCTGACTGTTGTTGGAAAGCCTATGCTCTGGAAAGTCTTCACAAGGACCACACACTCTCTCCCTGTCCCTGACCAGCAATTGGCTGTTACTCAGAATGGCTAGAGAGGAACAGCAGCTAGCCAGAAGGAAGCAGTATTCCCTAGTGGCTCACCTCCTCACTGTGTGCCATCCTGCGGTTGTTCCCGGTTTGCTCTCCCACGTTACCACCGCTGCCCAGGTGCTTGTAGTAATCCCCGGTGCTGGGCTGCTTGTTGAAGTTCCTTGATTTCCTGCTAGAGTCGACACGCCGCAGTTCTGGGCTGCTCTCAAGTGAGGTGAGCTGGAAAACCAAGATGCCGGATCTCTTTTATTACAGCAAAAAGCATGAGGACAGAGCCCCACAGATCTCCATGTTGCAGAGAAGGCGCCTGCACCACTCAGTGCCCAGAGTCTCGTTTGAAAGGACGTGAAGAGGTAGGCTCATTAGACCCATTTTATAGACAAGCATACTGAGCCCCAAACTAGTTGTCACACCCAGTTCCCAAGATCCTTTGAGAGAACCATGAGACGTTAATTAGTTAGAACACCCTGGCCAGTTGAGTTGCCCTGGATTGCTTTGGCTTCTGCCTAAACAACACAGATAGCCTGCTACTATATAGGACCACCGGCATGTAGGGTTGCCTGACCATGAGAAGGGACCTGAAGTCTCCAGGTTTGCCTAGCCCTCTCCTGGTGACAGGTGAGGGCTTGAATCTCCAGGTGGATATCTATCTATCTATCTATCTATCTATCTATCTATCTATCTATCTATCATCTATCTGGGACATGGGTGGCGCCGTGGGTAAAACCTCAGCGCCTAGGACTTGCCGATCGTATGGTCGGCGGTTCGAATCCCCGCGGCAGGGTGCGCTCCTGTCGCTCGGTCCCAGCGCCTGCCAACCTAGCAGTTCGAAAGCACCCTGAAGTGCAAGTAGATAAATAGGTACCACTTTATAGTGGGAAGGTAAACGGCGTTTCCGAGTGCTGCGCTGGTGCTGGCTCGCCAGAGCAGCTTCGTCACGCTGGCCACGTGACCCGGAAGTGTCTCCGGACAGCGCTGGCCCCTGGCCTCTTAAGTGAGATGGGCGCACAGCCCTAGAGTCGGACACGACTGGCCCATATGGGCAGGGGTACCTCTATCTATCTATCTATCTATCTATCTATCTATCTATCATCTATCTATCTATCTATCTATCTATCATCTATCTATCTATCTATCTATCTATCTATCTATCTATCTATATCTATCATCTATCTATCTATCTATCATCTATCTATCTATCTATCTATCTATCATCTATCTATCTATCTATCATCTATCTATCATCATCTATCTCTATCTCTATCTATCTATCTATCATCTATCTATCTATCTATCTATCTATCTATCTATCTATCTATCATCTATCTATCTATCATCTATCATCTATCTATCTATCTGGAAGATCTGCAACTTGCAGGCTTCATCCTAGCATGAGCCAGCTGCAAATTAGAGCATGCAGTCTCTGAGGACTGCTCTCTTCCCCTCTCCCAATTAACCTCCGTCTCCAGGGCTCTGTGATGGAAGGGAGTGCAGAAAAAGAAAGAGACCAGGGTTGGACTCAAGAGGAGGAGAGGACTATGAATATGTGTGTGCCCACCTGTCAATCACCTGGTGTCACCATGACAAATAGCTGATTCAATTTCAAAGGGGGGGAGAGGAAATTGTGAGCAGGCTCCATGAGTACTCCCGATTCTCCCTTCCTTCCTCTGCAGGTGCAGTGTGATATCATGCCCATCTCTTTGATTAAGAACTATTGTCTTAGTTTTTTTCCTTTTCTCCTCCCCCCTCCCAATCAACTTTCCTTTGTGTGATGTCTTTCAGATACTAAGCCTGAGGGTAGTTAGGGACTGCCTAACTCTAACAACAGCTGTCTATTACCATTGCAAGAATTACTCGTCTCACCCCCACTTTTTTAAAAGCAGTGATAAAACTGACAAGGCTGTCATCATCTCTGCAGCAAATAAAAATAAAAAAATCTGGTGAAATGGATAAGCTGTGTCAGTTTTACTGAGCAGAAGAGAACCTTTGCCACTTTCACTATGGTTTCCACCTTCCCCTTCCTCTTCTAAATGATTGGCAGTGAGGAAGAGACCTTCACTTCTCCTGCTGCGATGCTGAATTCATTTGCCACTCCAGTAGAGCACTAGCGCAAAGAATCCCTGACAGATGGCCATCCAAACTCTGTTTAAAACTGTCCAATGAAGGCCACCACCTTTAGAGGGAGTCTGTTCCACTGTCAAACAGCTTTTGCCATCTGAAAGCATTTCCTAATATTTAGTCGGACTCTCCCTTCTTGAAGGGACGCGGGTGGCGCTGTGGGTTAAACCACAGAGCCTAGGACTTGCCGATCAGAAGGTCGGCAGTTCAAATCCCCGTGATGGGGTGAGCTCCCATTGCTCGGTCCCAGCTCCTGCCCACCTAGCAGTTCGAAAGCACGTCAAAGTGCAAGTAGATAAATAGGTACCGCTCCGGCGGGAAGGTAAACGCCGTTTCTGTGCTTCTCTGGTTCGCCAGAAGCGGCTTAGTCATGCTGGCCACATGACCCGGAAGCTGTATGCCGGCTCCCTCAGCCAATAAAGCGAGATGAGCACCGCAACCCCAGAGTCGGTCACGACTGGACCTAATTGTCAGGGGTCCCTTTACCTTTACCTCCCTTCTTGTAATTTGAATCCCTTGGTTTGGGTCCTACCCAGAGGAGAAGCAGAAAACAAGCTTGCTCTGTCATACCAATTTTTGGGGGGCTTTCTCCCAAGAAGCCTGGGCACTGTCCTTTGTTAAAGGTTCTGGGAGTCGTTACAGTTCCGGGAGCTACAATTCCCAGAGTGACTTAACAATCATCCATCATTGTGCATATTAATTGAAACAAAGCATGTTTTCTATCTTACTCGTAATCCTGTACTCAAAACAAACATGAAAAGTCAGTTGATCATTATGGTGTCGGAAGCCTGCAGCCCATAGAAGGAATGATGCGCTCGCCACAATATATTGAGGTTCTACAAAAGAGAGTTATTCCAGAGCTGGAAAAGAGGTATCCTGATGGTACTGGGATATCACAGCAGGACCTAGCCCCCTGTCACACATCAAAAGTGGTGAAGAAATTCATGACAGAGCAGCAAATACAGGTACTTGATTAGCCAGGGAATTCCCCGGACGTAAATCCCATTGAGAATTTGTGGGCTATATGCAAAAGTCGCCTCCGTGCTGTAGACTGTACAACTATGGAGAAGCTCATCCAGGTGCTGATTCAAGTGTGGTACAGAGATCCAAAAATCAACAGCGACTGTTTGAAACTAGTAGACTCCATGCCAAACCATGTTCAAATGCTGCTTAAAAATAGCAGAGGTCTTATCCGTTACTAATGTGAGTTTTGTACATGTGAGTCTTGTCCATCTATATGTGAGCTTTGTACAATAAACTACTAAATTCATTGTTTGTTTCAATTAATTTGCACAAGGGTGTAGAACCATAGAACTGTGGAATTGGAAGGGACCCCCCAAAAGCCATCATGCAATGCAGGCATCACAACTAAAGAATCTCTGACAGATGGGCCATACAACCTCTGCTTAAAAACCTCCCGAGAAGGAGAGTCCATCAACTTTGGAGGAAGAGATGAGTTATTCAAAAGCACTCGGGAGATATCTCCTGGGACTTTTCTGCATGGCAAAAGTGTGGACAGTGGAGTTTGGGGGACCAGGGTGCATGGGGGGTGCCCATTTGCACCACATTTCTTGATCTGATGGTTCCCGATTACCAAAACGTATTGGGGTGCCCCCTGCACGTAAAGTAAGAAAACAAGGCAGGCAGGCAGGCCACAGAAACCTTCCTCTCTTGCCCTTTGCCCCGTGTATTTATTTATTTATTGAAGTATTTAGATACACCACCCTCTCGTCAAATATCAGGGCGATGTACAGTGATATAGAACAATGCTCCCAAAGCCAGAGTCGCTCTCCTTTTGGTGTGGCCTCTCTACCGCTAGAAACTGTATAGCCAGAATGAACACAGCAGCTGAAGTTCTCCCCAGAGCGTCAACACAGGCCTAGGAAGCACCTCATTTGCTGAATTTCTGCTTGCAACATGGGAGTTTAAAAGCGCAGAGGTCCTATTAAAAAAGCAAACCCGTCAGAATGAGCACCACTAGATCGGTCCAAATATCTAGCTAGTCTTGCCTTCCCCAGCCTGGTGCTCTCCAGATGTTTTGGGACTCTCCAGCCCCAACCAGTGTGACCACTTGACAACACAGCTACTAGCCAAAATGACTATGCTCTGCCCTTCACAGTCAGAGGCAGCAAGGCTTCTTAATACCAAATGCTGGAAACCACAGGAGGGGAAAATGCTTGAGACTTGCTTGTGGGCTTCTGTGAGAACAGAATGCTGGACCAAACTGGTCCCCCTTTGGCCTGATCCAGCAGGCTAGTGTCAAACATCGGGTGTGGGGGGCTGATCAATTTCATCCAGATCAGTGTTTCCCAATCTTGGGCCTCCAGCTGTTTCTAGTTTCAGTTCCCATCATCCTTGACCACTAGTCCTGCAAGCTAGGGATCATGGGAGTTGTAGTCCAGTAACAGCTGGGGACCAAAGTTTGGGAAACACTGATCCAGATGCTTCTACAAAGTGCAAAATCAGGGCATGAAGACAACAGCCTTATTGGTTTGTTTCAGTTCTTTAAAATGTCTACCTTCTTCCCTTCATCGCAACGGTTTCAGGGTAGGGTACAATAAAAGTTCACTTGAAACGCAATAGCGACACAATCAACAGAGCGGCTGAAATTCAGTAAATGTGATCAACAGCAGAGGGAAGACTTATATCTGTCCGAGCTGGCAATTAATAACCCACAAATGGCTGATCATCCCTCGCATTCAGAGACACAAACGCCTCCGGAAACTTGATTCAAGAGGATTTATATCCCACAGGCATACAAGTCTCAAGGAAAGCCTTTAAAGGGCAATATAAACAAACTACAAAGCAAAACACCCCATCTAAAATCAGCACAGAACACAAACGTGAAAACATGCCGACTTGCCAGAAGAAATATCTTGTTGGCCACTATGAGAACAGGCTGCTGTGCTAGATGGGCTCCCTTTGATCCAGCCGTGGGACTCTTCTGACGTTCTTAATTCCAAGGAGGATATCCATACAAAAGTGCGCAATAGATTGCAATTGAAAGGCTGCATTCTTAGCTATCACCCTGACTAGCTGCCAATACGCATTTCCTTTATTTTTTTATGTGCATTTTCCTGTTGTTAGCTATCCATTTATCTCACCCATGAGAAGGCAAACTAAGGCCCGGGGGCCGGATCTGGCCCAATCACCTTCTAGATCTGGCCTGTGGACGGTCCGGGAATCAGCGTGTTTTTACATGAGTAGAATGTGTCCTTTTATTTAAAATGCATCTCTGGGTCATTTGTGGGGCCTGCCTGTTGTTTTTACATGAGTAGAATGTGTGCTTTTATTTAAAATGCATCTCTGGGTTATATGTGGGGCACAGGAATTCGTTCATTCCCCCCCCAAAAAATATAGTCTGGCCCCCCACAAGGTCTGAGGGACAGTGGACTGGACCCCTGCTGAAAAAGTTTGCTGACCCCTGATCTAATCCCTTATATTGGGATGGGGAGTCTGTATTCCAGCTAGCATAAGGTTACCAGACGTCCCTGTTTCCCGGGGACAGTCCCCGGATTTACACATCAGTCCCCACACTAAATCCATTGCAGTTGATAAGTGTCCCTGGATTCATTGGGGGGGGGGGAATCTGGTAACCTTAAGCTAGCAGCATCCCTGGCCATTGGCTATGCCAGCCAGGCCTGAAGGGGATTGAATCCAACAGTATCTGGAAGTCCATAGATAAGAACATTAAGTAGAGCTTGGTGGATCAGGCCAGTGGCTCATCTATTCCAGCATTCTGTCTTTGCAGTGATGCCTCAATGGGAAACCGCAAGCAAGACCAGGGAACAAGAGCCCACTCCTCCCTGCAATGGTTTCCAGCAACTGGTATTCAAAAGCATTGTTGCCTCTGATCGTCAGCCATTGCAGCTAGCAGCCATCAATAGCCTTATCACCTACGAATTTGCTCAATCCTTTTTTTTAAAGGCCTCCAAGCTCCCCTTGTCCCAGATTTAAACAAATGCAAGAGCAGCCCTGCTGGATTGGGCGAGAGGTCCAGCAGCCAGTTTTCTGCAGAGGCTGACTAGATGCCTCTAGGAAGCCCGCAAGCTGCATGGCACAAGCACAAATGGTGTGCGAGAGAACACCCTCGGAAATGGTCTCTTGGATAGCTGCCCGTTATCCCTATTTGCATTTGCAGGTGGGTTGGACAAGATGACCTTCAGGGTCCCTTCTAATTCTACGATTCTATGATTTGTTTGCCCCTCCCAGCAACAGATTGCCTCTGCCATGTTCCGTGGCAGGGCCAGGAGGGGCAAGACATTCGAATGGAAAAGTAGCCACCACCCTCCCCCTCTGGAGCCAAGGGCAAACTCCACTCGTCGTTATCATGGAGCAAAGCTTTGACTTCCCCGTCAACTTTGGAGTTTGCTCCCTCTGCACAACACAGAGCCCTTTTGCTTTCCTGCCAACATCGGACGCCGCTCTTTCTTGACCCTGCTTCTTTTATTACAGGCTTAGGGCAGCCTGCGTGGTTCCTCTCCCTCCCGCCCCCTTATTATCCTCCCCACGACCCCATGACAGAGCTCAGCAGTTTGCATTTCAGGAACAAACTGAAAAGAGGGAAGTGAATGAATTTCCCTCTTTTGCGCAACTAGCCAGGCACTAAAAAGCTCTCCCCGGTTCCGTATCTGGGCAACCCGGCTCAAGGCTGAACCGAGGGAAGGGACTTGCGAATATTCCTCTCCAAAGAAGACCAGCCGCCTGCCAACAGCCCTATCTCCTGGCTTTCTTCTCCTAAAGATTTCTGAACTGAATTGAACCAGCTCTCTGAGCATTCTTCTAAGCCTGCATACGCATTACTGGCTTGAAAGGCAGATCTGTTGCTCTCCCCCTGACCCAATTCAGATCCAAACCCCGTTGTTGGAAAGTGCATGATCAAAACCAAGTATATCAGAAGAAACAACAAGATGGGCTAATGCTGTGTATGTGCAGGGCATAGTTAAACTATGGAACTCACTGCCACAGGAGGCGGCGATGGCCGGCAGCTTTAAAAGAGGATTGGAGAAATGGCTCGTAGCCGTCAAAGGCAGTAATGCTTCTGAATAGCAGTTGGTGGAAGCCGCAGGAGGGGAGAGTGCTCCTGTGAACGGCTCCTGCTTGCTGGTTTCCCAGGGGCATCTGGTTGGCCGCTGTGAGAACAGGAGGCTGGACTGGATGTTCTTATATACAGTATATTTATTATTTTCCAAACCAGAGCTGGGAACAGCGTAAACAGGAGACCTTAAATGCACCAACAAACTGGCTTTGTGTAAAGGCGGCTTCCTATGTCTGCATGACCTTGGGCCAGTCGCTGTCTCTTTCAGTCTAACCTACCTCAAAGGGTTGTTGTGGGGATTAACCGAGGAGCAGGAGAACTTGTGGGTCTTGGAGGAAAAGGCAGGATACAAAGGGGCAACCAATCCATAACTAAAACAAATAATGTGAGCTTAGAACCTGTCGTTTCCCTTGTCTCTTAAAGCGCCTGATTTCGCGGCGAGCCCAGAAGGCATAGAGGATGCCAGCTCTGGCTTCTTGGCTATCATTTGCTCCAGCAAACAGGAGTGTGTGTGTGTGTGTGTGTGTGTGTGTGTGTGTGTGCGCGTGCCCACACACAGCCTTAAAGAGGCAGGAATCAGCCTCTCATTAGCTGCGGCTGGCTAATCTTTAACCGGGGTCCATTCAGGAGAGAGGACACAAGAGACAGTTTGCTTGCACTCTCTACTCAAGGCCTCTTGCTGCTCAGCGTAAGAGGAGCAGCATAAACGTGTGGCACAAGAGGTGGGGGCAGGAATGACCCCACGGAAAAGGGAACCGTGTTCAAAAGCTGGGGGAAAGGACTTAGGAACAAGGGGAACTACCTTAGAAATGATTCAGTCCCCTGGTCCCATCTAGCTCAATATTGCCAACACAGACTTGGGAGCACCTCTTCAGGGTTTTCGGCATATGTCGAACCGGGACAAACTTTTTCCTCTCAGCGCCTCTTCTCTAATCCTGAAGCTGCCTCACTGTCCCCCTTCTGCATCTGAGCTCCTTTCCCCATTAGCTTTAAAGCTGCATGTAGCCTTTTCCTTTTTACCTTCTTATGCCTCTGCCCCTGACTCTTTCAATCCTGCTGGTACCTAATAATATGGGCAGCCAAACTGATCAAGGATGGATAGAGCAACTCCCCTATTTGGAAAGGTTGCAGCGTTTGTATAGGGAAAAGGTGAGTAAGTGGCAACATGACGGAAATGGGATAGCTTAGTTGGTAAGAGCATGGGACTCTGAATCTCGGGGTCATGGGTTTGAGCCCCACGCGGTGGTGGAGCTTCATGCTCTGGCACCAGGGGGTGGAGAGCAGGCAGGGGTGGGGCTGGTGCACATCCCGGAGTGTGGCACACATCCTGGGGGCAGGGCACCCAGTGCGGGTGGGGGGGCAGCCATGGTGGTACCCCACTGGGATCATGCTGCTGGGGGCGGTGTGCTTCCCGCACACTCCTCTTCCTTCTCCAGTGGCCCCACGTTGGGCAAAAAGATTCCTACATTGCAGGGGGTTGGACTAGATGATCCTCGTTGTCCCTTCCACGTGGGGCATCTGGCTGGCCACTGTGAGAGCAGATGCTAGACTAGTTGGGCCATTGACCTGGTCCAGCAAGGCTCTGCTAATATTTTTAACGCAGCCACCTTGGGAAGCAGGTCTGGACCTTCTCACCACCTGGATGGCAGGCTGTCCAGGGAGCCTCAAGGGACAAGCCTTGAATTCTGCCATGGAAGAAAGGCAGGATGTGATGCTGATAACAAATGGAATTTGGGGCTTGCTCAAGATATTTGGCCACCTGAGGTGGCGCAGCAAATGGCATCTCACAGTCACAGGGCACAGTACCGCTGAGCATGCACAGAATTGGCTTCAAAGGCTCAGATCAATAGCGGGGACAAACATAATCTGTACACTATATGCCCCCTTCCTCCTCAGGCCAAAGATAGACCTGAGCTGAATATTTGCTCCAAGGCACAGTATATCTCTTAGGATTACGCAGGCTTTGTTGTCCTGTTCCCTTTTTGATGCTTTGACCCATGAGGAATCACTTGCGCAGCCTGATCTGTCCATGTTGGGGAGACTCAGGAGGAGGGGCTGGGTATGTTTGTGTGGCTGCCTCCCTTTGCCTCACAATAGGGCCGGCTCTGATAGAATCCATTACCCTGGGGTTGCTGGGTTACTCACTCCAAGCCCCTTGTTACAAATAAAAGTTCATTTTCGGATCCATTTTTAGTCAGTTCTTGCTGCCATATCATTTTCTCACATTGTGGAATCCGAAGCCGCATACCATTTTTCCCAGGTGGATGTTATGTTTTGAACTCCCAAACACCTCTGTGATACCATCTCCCTTATCTCTGTTGCTCTATGAACACCCAAAAGCATTCCTTTCCATCAACAACTACCAGTAATGATAGTTATACCATGGACCCTCCACATTCAGAGGCAGTCTACCACAGAATATTAATTGCAGGAGGAGGGAATTCCATTCAAAGCTTTCCTGGAGGCACCTGCTGGTCATTTCAGGGAGCAGGGATGCTCCACCTGGACTCCCTTGCAAGGTGTTCTGTTTTAGCATGTTTTTCTTTGTTAAAATGCTTACAGCCTGCCTTTGGGTGCAGTAGTCCCTGCCAAAAGCCTAGCAGTATAAAATAAAATAAAAAAGGATAGTAAAAATTCAAACAGTCTTAAAGCACAGACCCAAAACACAAACACCCCCCTCCAAGATAATCACAACATTACTGGCAATTGAAGAGCCAACAAGCCATGCTACGAGCTAGAATTAAGGCATTCCAAAGTGAAGAAGAAGAAGGAGGAGGAGGAGGAGGAGGAGGAGGAGGAGGAGAAGAAGAAGAAGAAGAAGAAGAAGAAGAAGAAGAAGAAGAAGAAGAAGAAGAAGAAGAAGAAGAAGAAGATGATTTTGGATTTGATATCCCGCTTTATCACTACCCAAAGGAGTCTCAAAGCGGCTAACATTCTCCTTTCCCTTCCTCCCCCACAACAAGCACTCTGTGAGGTGAGTGGGGCTGAGAGACTTCAGAGAAGTGTGACTAGCTCAAGTTCACCCAGCAGCTGCATGTGGAGGAGCGGGGATGTGAACCCGGTTCACCAGATTATGAGTCTACCGCTCTTAACCACTACACCACACTGGCTCTCCTTCCACTGGAACTAGCAGCAGCCATTCCATCAGGCTGCAGGGAAGCAGGCGAGAAGGGAAGCAGGGCCAGTCCATTGGCTGTGGATTCCAACAGACACTCAGCATTTGGTACCCATGATCGTGCTCACCCTTCATTGGACTGTTTTTGGTGTTCCCGCCTCCCTGACATTAGTTCCGTACTTCTGCAAGGGGATGCCCCAAGAAAGTCAATGCCTCTCTCTCATGAAATGCAGAGGGTTCCATTTTGGCCACATAAAGAAAGGGGCAGGTTGGGGGAATTCAATTCACTTTGCATTTCAAGGCAAATCTACCCAATGCAGCGCTTCCTGAAACAACACGCAAACCAAAATACAGCAATGATTCCAAGTCTGCACTTATCCGAATTTTGCGATGCAGTTCTCCAAACCAAAAAGTGTTTTCAAAAATGCGTATCTTGGCATAAAATTGGATATATTGGTGGAAATAATGTGAAAATATATATTATATTTTAGGGGAAATTGCTTGCAAACACGCCTCTATTAGTGAAATCTGCCTACAAAAATGACTTTACTAGGAGAAATTCACACTGAAATGCTGGTGAATGTTTATGAGGGTTGGGGGGGTGGATGCTAATTGCTGCAAAAATTTGGAAAAGGATATCTAAGGTTGGAAATGTCAGAAGCTGAGAGAACTGAGCTTCAGTGGCACATTTTGAATATTTGAGAACAATTGTTCCACTTCCAATCCAGTCCACAAGTTTTCTTATGTTACTGTGTGATTTCCAAGTTAGTGCAAAATGCACTGAAGAAATGAGAGTTCTCATGGCACTAATTTTACCAATGATGTTTGGGGGGAGGAGAACAACCACCCTGGCCCCGGAAATTTACCCCCAAAGGGTAAATTACTCTTTGACCATTGTAATGGAAGTCAAATAGGATACTTTATCTCTCAAGCTCCCTTGTGTCCCCTTCTTCTGTAAAACCCCCCAAAAGACACACAGGCCAGTCAATGCTCATGACAAGCGGATTTGCCAACAGAAGAACCTTATTGCTGAAATCAACTTTCTTGCAGTTTCCTAGCAAATCTCCCATAAAACTGCAACTGGTGAATTTCACTCCTATTTTCCTTTTTATGGTTAAACCCCCTTGTGTCATTTACATCCCATCCCCCCAAAAAGAAATCACCAAGCCGGGGGGGGGCAGTTTTTCTTCCTGCTACCCAGTGGCGGAGGAAGGGGAGTGTGGGCTTCCCCGGGTGTCATCAATGAGGGGGTGTGTGTGTGACAAAATGACAAAAATATGAGGTTTTTTAAAAAAAAATAATTAAAAATTGGGCTCATGAAACTTTTTAGTTCAGTCAACAAATGTAATGAAATGCGGCTGGCACTGGGTGCCACACCACGTGGGCCGGCACTTACCACGGGGTCTGCAGCGTGTCCAAACCATGCGTCTCTCCTGGGAGTGACATGATGGCTTGGGTGCCTGCAGGCTCTGGGCTGCCTGAAACCGCCTCTGCATCTGCCCACCGCCTCTCCCTCAGCTGCCCTACAGCTGAGCTGCATCAGGCACCCGCACGGCTAGCTACGCTGCTGCCACTAACCCCCCCCCACTGCCCATGTATCCTTGCATGATCTGTAAACAAGCAAAATCAGCTGCAAATGTGCATCCCAGTGAAGACGGATGCTGCATACCTGTCCCGCATTGCAAACACCAGAACACAAAGAGCTGTCTTTAATTGAATCACACACTTCGTCTATCTAGCGCAGTCGTGTCTGCACTGACTGGCAGCAGCTCTGCAGGGTTTCAAGTAAGGGACATTTCCAACTCAACATGGAATGCTTCTGCATGCCAAGCAGGTGCTCCACCATTGAGCTACAGTAGCCCTTCTCTTAAGTCACAGGAACATTGGAAGCTGCCTTATAAGGAGCGAGGCCATCAGTACACCTAGCTTAGTAATGCCCACACTGACTGGCAGCAATAGCTCACCAGGGTTTCAAGTAAGGGTTATTCCCAGCCCAGTCGGGAGAAGCCATAGGGGGCTGAACCTGGGAAAGGCAGGGGCTGTATCACCAAGTATCAATGCACAACCAGTCTCTTAAAATAGAAATGAGCATCCTAACCGCCGCCACCCCTGACGAGATCTTCTCTGCCTGCATGCATATGCCAGTTTATTCCATTTTCACTAGGTTTCCTAACCATTAATTTCCACACTGTCTCCAAGCTTTCACACAATGTACAATCCACTTCCGGAACTGTAGTGAAACACTCCCAAAAGCTTAGCACTCGTTTCCATACCATTTGCAAACAGATTGTTTCTGGAAGCAAATAACATGGGGATGAACTCGATAAACTTTCACTATACAGTGGTACCTCGGGTTAAGTACTTAATTCGTTCTGGAGGTCCGTTCTTAACCTGAAACTGTTCTTAACCTGAAGCACCACTTTAGCTAATGGGGCCTCCTGCTGCCGCCGCGCCACCGGAGCACGATTTCTGTTCTCATCCTGAAGCAAAGTTCTTAACCCGAGGTACTATTTCTAGGTTAGCAGAGTCTGTAACCTGAAGCATATGTAACCTGAAGTGTATGTAACCCGAGGTATCACTGTATTCCCCTATAGTCCCAGAAGCAGCTTTTATCACAGAATTGTAGAGTTGGAAGTGACTAGTCCAACCTCTTGCAATGCAGAGATCTTTTGCCCAAAGCAGGTCTCGAATGTCGTGTGAAAGCTCAACTATAATGTGGAACTCTGCTGTTAGGGGGAAGTCGTGAAATCGGAATAAACCGCCACCGTGTGGACGCAATCTCTGGGTGTGTGCGGCACTGGGAGCTGTGCTTGGGCGCTGGCCGTTCCTGCTCACTCCACAAACCTCCCAAAGGCACAGAGTCCTTAGTTCTGTGAGAATCTGTTCATATTTCGAGCACCAGAATCTGGAACAAGACATTTGCCGTTTCGGCTGAGCAGTTGGCCCATTTATACCTAACAAGCACAGAAACCGATATACCTGACTCAGATATATTTGTGATTGGAGACAGAAAACATTATCCGCCCAGGCCGCGGTAATAAAGCCTGACAGGGAAGCACAAGCTCCGATGGGGAAGCTGAGAAACTGGAGGTCTCCTTTCGACCAGGGCACTAATTGGGGCTGGTTTAGGCTTTAAGGCAAATTGGGTTTCCTCCCGGAGAAAAATATGAGAATACATTAAAAGGACAGGGAAGATGTTTATGAAATTACCAAGGCCTCTGAGAGCAGGGAATGAATACTACAATAACAAGCTGGGAATTTAAGAAAAACACACATATGGCATTTTCAATTTCTGTATTTATTTTTGTTTTCTCATCATAGAATTGTAGAGTTCGAAGGGACCTCCCAGGGCCATCCAGTCTCAACCAGCCCCTGCACCACCCTGGCTGAGAGTCCACATGGTCTGCTGCTCTCTGAATCGCCAACCTTCACTGACAGAAGATACGTACAGACAGCGATCTGTCCCTGCTGAGTTGGGAAATTCTTTTTTAAGATGTTGCCCATTTCCCTAAGAGCTTCCCTTCCACCCCATCGATGTGTCTGTCCTTTCTTCCATTCCAGCCACTTTGCTCATAAGAGGTTTGACATTTTGCATTTCTGGAGCACGCTCCAAACAGCCCCCAAGCGATTGCTGCAGCAGCCCTTCCAACAACCCTGCAGTGTAGGATAGCAGTATCTCACCCCCCCCCCATCAGCAGGATGGAGGACATACCAGCTTGCCTGACTGCCCTGTTGAAGCGAGGGTTTGAACCGAGAGCTTCAAAGGTACACTAGCTTTCGACTCGTTCCATGCCCATCGCTCCTGGTTCTAATCTTCTCCCCCAAGTTCTAGGTGGAGAACCATTTCAGCCCAGCTCAATGCAATGCAAGAAAACAGGATGCTGCCTGCCTTGTACCAGGTAAGACCAAATTTGCCCAGATTCACCGGCTGGGATCTGCTTTCCAGGTTTCCAGGCTGGGAGCCTTTCTTGGGTCTCCCTTGAAATCCTGCCAGGAACTGAACCTGGGACCTGCCGCATGCAAAACTGATGCTCTGCCACTGGCCCCTGGGCAACCACTTCCATTCCTTGACAGCAAAAAATAGAGGACAGTCACACCATGTCCCTGTTCTGTGCCCGGGGAATAGGAGAATCTGCTGTAAATTGCCAAGAGATGTGGGGATACTTCCTTAGCTCTGGTACCAAGCTACCCCAAATAAAAATACCCCACTCCCAGGTTGCCCAGCTCTCCGCCGTCTCAATTTAATGAAGCAATACAGATATACACATCTATGTCTTTTTAATTTTCTCTTACCTGAGCAGAGAAGCACTAAGTCCCACCAAACCTGCCCAGCTGCCTGAAACATCGGTGTCACCTGACACCTGCCCTCTGCACACCTGCGATACTGAAGCTGGCCTCTCTGGTTACAGAAGCCTTCTAATGAATTAGCTACACCTATCAGCTCACCCACCAGTGACATCACCCGGGCGCAGCAGCCAATCGCCACCCGGCAGGATCTCTTGCTCCTCTCTTCACGGAGCCGTAAGTAAAGATCAACCTGGGAGCCCGGCAGCCCTAGAGATGAAGTGGCAGGTGGCAACAGGTACCTGGGCTGAATGATCCCAGCACCCCCCCAACCTCCATTCCCAAATTGCCAATTCGTTTAAGATCAGTAGGGAAACTGGCCTTGCTTGGGAAATGCGTACCCTCCAACATTTCTCTGATGAAAATAGGGGTGTCATATTTATATGTATATGTATATTTATATATTTATACAGCACCCATCTGACTGCGTTGCCCCACTCTAGGTGGCTTCCAACATATATAAAAGCATAAGAAAACATTAAACTTTTTTTAAAAAAAAACCTCCCTATACAGAGTTGCCTTCAGATATCTTCTAAGGGTTGTATAGCAGGGGTGCCCAAACTTTTTTCAAAGAGGGCCAGATTTGATGAAGTGAACATGCATGAGGGCCGACCAAAGTTGTTGAGCTTTTTTTTCAATTTTACCCCAAAGTTGTTGACTGAGCTTATTGGAGCCTGTTCTATACATTTTTTGTATTTTTAACAGGTGTGATATACCCCAGGACATACTGCCACATGGGCTGGATTAAATCCACCGGCAGGCCGGATTAGGCCCCCAAAATGGGCTTTGGGCATGCCTGTTGTATAGTTACTTATCTCCTTGGCTCAGGCGTCACATAACACCATACCCTCCAACGTTTCTCCAATGAAAATAGGAACGTCCTAAGGAAAAGCAGGACATTCCAGGATTAAATCAGAAACAGCTTCTGTAGATCTGGGACTGTCCCTGGAAAATACGGACACTTGGAGGGCCTGGAAATGTTCCAGCCCTGTGGTGAGATTGGGGGCAAGGCCATTTTATTGTTACCCTTCGAAAGTCACACTTCTCTGAATTTTGTGCTGCTGTTCCCTAGCCAAATAATATGCCCCAAAATGGACATACTAGGGGAAAGTGTACATCCAAAATGCTAATACTGGTGAAAATACCGGGGAGGGAGGGAGTGGTATATCAAGGGAAACAGCTTTCACAGATTTGCACATCATTATTTTTCTTATTGTTACAATTTATTACCCGCCCTTCATCCTAAGGCCCCAGGGTGGGTTACAACAATTAAAGCACAATGTTACACAATATTTAAAAACAACAACAACCAAACAGTTTAAAACAATTTAAAATTACAAAAACAGGAGATGGGTCTGAAAAAGCCAGGATAAACATTCTCCAACAGATGTAGAATGAAAGTGCCATTTGCACCTCTGTGAGGAGAGAATTACACAATTTAGGGGCTGCCAATGGGACGCGGGTGGTGCTGTGGACTTGCCGATCAGAAGGTCGGCGGTTCGAATCCCCGTGACGGGGTGAGCTCCCGTTGCTTGGTCCCTGCTCCTGCCAACCTAGCCGTTTGAAAGCATGTCAAAGTGCAAGTAGATAAATAGGTACCGCTCTGGAGGGAAAGTAAACGCCGTTTCCGTGCGCTGCTCTGGTTTGCCAGAATCAGCTTAGTCATGCTGGCCACATGACCCGGAAGCTGTACGCCCGCTGCCTCGGCCAATAAAGCGAGATGAGCGCTGCAACCCCAGCGTCGGTCACGACTGGACCTAATGGTCAGGGGTCCCTTTACCTTTTTAAAGAGAAGGCCCCTCTCTTGGGCTGCCACCCACCCCAAGACTCTGGGGAAAAATGAACTACCAAGGGGGTGCCTCTGCTAATCTCAACACCTGAGGGGGCCTTCAGGAATGGAGGTGACTTTCAGGTATTTGAGGCCTGAGTCATTTAGGGCTTTGAACACTAATGGGCCCTAAGACTGAATTGGGCCCTAACTGGCAACCAGTGCTGCTGTTTTATATGCAGGGCTTTTTTTTTTTTACCAGCCACGACTCAACAGAACTCAGTTCTCAGGTGAGCACATTTGCTATTCTTGGAGAATGGGGGAGGTGGCGAGTTCTGGCACCTCTTTTTCTAGAAAAATAGCACAGGCTATATGATTTCTAAGGGGAGGCCTGGCTAGCAATCTGGCCACTGCATTTTGGCCCAGGTGACATTTCCGTCTTCAAAGGAATCGATCAGCTACCACCCCATTACTTATTTAAAAATATTCCTTAACTGCCCTTCACCAGAAGATTCCAGGGCAGGAAAGCTTGAGAAGATTTATTCAACATAGAAACCGAAATTATGGCACATACAGCAGAACCATCATTTTCAAGCCAAGCCCAGCAGATCTGGAACTATGCTTGATCTGAGAAAGTTGATGGGTCTTTAGTTGGACTTCGCTTTTTCAACTCATGTGCAACTACTCATTGCGTGCGCCTATTTTATAGTTTTGCTTTAATTTTTCTCCATTGTAACTGTTCTCTCTGCTTGATATACATTCTCCAATGAAATAATAACAAAAAATGCTTCACATACAAAAACTAAGCAGAACACCAATGTAAACAAAAAAAGATAGGCTAAAACCAAAGAGAAAATAAACGAGAGGAACAGAAAAGGCAGTTCAGCTTAAAAACCCCCAGCTAAAACACTTGCATTGTAAGAAAGGTTGTAAACTGGTGCCAAGAAGATTGCGATGCCAACATCAGTTGCGTCTCCTTGGATAGGGCATTCCAAAATTGGGGACTCCCTGCAGAAAAGGGTTCATTATTGCTTTAAACAGCTAGAAGATTAAACCAATCATAGAATCGTAGAGTTTAGTTGCAATGCAGGAATCTCAACTAAAGCATCCCTGGCAGATGGCCGTGCAGTCTCTGCTTTCAGAACTCCAATGAAGGAGAGTCCACCACCTTCAGTTCTACCACCAAACACCTCTGACCATCAGAAACATGAGCATGACTTTTGGTGAATACGAGCCTTAACTGCCTCACCAAATTCTGGATCATCTAAATTACCAAACAGCAATGGATGCTTTATTTGTTTATATATATATATATTTTAAAAACTGCTTAATAACAATCTCTTAAGAGTTTTACATAAAAAAACAGCATTCAATAAAAATGAGGCCAGAATTATATGCGAGTGGATCTCAGCAATAAAACTCAGCCGTCTACAAAACAGAGAATTAAAAACCAAGAGTCAATGGCTACTAAGCCACGATGGCTCAGCAATGTCACCAAGATTGGAGGCAGAAAAACTTCTGAACATCCGTTGCTGGAAACCACATGAGCCGTGAGTGCTGCTCTTGTGCTCAGGTCCTGCTTGCAGGTTTCCAACAATAAAGATCTGGTTGGCCACTGTGAGAACAGGATTCTGGGTTATATGGGGCATTGGCCTGATCCAGGAAGGCTCCTGATGTTTGTATGTTGGTCCAGGAAAGCCTGGGTAAATAGGTACGTTTTGCAGAGGTGTTTATAAGTCATGACTGTCTCTAGGCATCTAGAAGGACAATCCACAGGGTGGGCGCTATCAACAAGAAGGCCATGTCTGTGCAACAATCTGCTTAGTGTGGAATGATGATCAGGTGGTCTCCTCAGCAGATCTTAAAAACTGGCTATGCCTGAACTCAGAGACGCAGTCTGCTAGGTATCCAAGAATCATAGAATTATAGAGTTGGAAGGGACTCCCAGTCTAACCCCCTGAAATGCTGATCCCAAAAGGCTTAGAATTTTAAAAACGTCAATGTTGAAACATTGCTATTTGGTAGCAAATAGGCTTTGAGGGACGTGGGTGGCGTTGTGGGTTAAACCACAGAGCCTAGGACTTGCCGATCAGAAGGTCGGCAGTTCGAATCCCCGCAACGGGGTGCGCTCCCGTTGCTCCGTCCCTACTCCTGCCAACCTAGCAGTTCGAAAGTACGTCAAAGTGCAAGTAGATCAATAGGTACCACTCCGGCGGGAAGGTAAACGGCGTTTCTGTGCGCTGCTCTGGTTCGCCAGAAGCAGCTTAGTCATGCTGGCCACATGGCCCGGAAGCTGTATGCCGGCTCCCTTGGCCAATAAAGCGAGATGAGCGCCGCAACTCCAGAGTCGGCCACGACTGGATGTAATGGTCAGGGGTCCCTTTACCTTTACCTAGGCTTTGAGGTGGGTACCTTCATGCACATGGGCATTCTGCAGCTCCAGCCAGCCAAAGTGATGGATTGAGTTATCAGAAAGAAACGTCTCTGTGGACAAATAGCAGCCAGGATTTTACTGTGGTAATAAGATGCAACCAGATGCAACCTGGAAGTGAAATCCTCTCCAGGGCACGAGCCAGGAAGGAGCTTTGGGGCTGCCCCTTCTACGTGCGAGTCTGTTGTGAACAGAGTGTGCAAACACGCACATCTTCCATGCACCTGGAAATGTGGAAAAGGAGGGTGTCGGGGGAACTGGACACCGGCCGCTGTGTCCAGGGAGGTAACCTCATCCGAAGGTGCAATCTGCTAATGAGAAGTTATGCAGGGGGAAGAAAGCGAGCAAGTTCACACCTTTCCTCTGCTTCTGCAGGACCCAGCGGAGCCCGGATGATGCAAATGTGCTTTGCATAAGTACAACCGGCTGGAAGAAGCAGGACTGCAGCTGTGAGGGAGAGGAGGTGCTTTGCTTATGCCTGGCTCAGAACTTGTCCAAAGGCCAGGAGCCTACCCTGGCTGGTGGTTAGACAACAAGGCCTCAGAGCATGTGTGAAAAGCACCCTTTCTTCCCCCTGGCTATTGGCATCCCAGATCATAAGACTGATTTTATAGGCACCCCCCTAGCACTTGAATGTGCTTTGCTGTGTAAGGCTGCAGGTCAAAGAACCAATGAGGAGCTAAAACTGTCACTCTTGCCTGGCCTGCTGCCCTCACTAAGCCCCAGGGCAAGTCCTTCTGTCCCCCACCTTGAAAAACATGTTTATTGTTATTTATTTAAAACCCGTCTGCCCTACTCTTAAGGGATGTGGGTGGCGCTGTGGTTTAAACCATGCGCTGCTTGGACTTGCCAATTGGAAGATCTGCAGTTCAAGGATCCATGACGGCGTGAGCTCCCGTTGTTCGGTCCCAGCTCCTGCCAACCTAGCAGTTCGAAAGCACGTCAAGTGCAAGTAGAAAAATAGGTACTGCTCCAGCGGGAAGGTAAACAGTGTTTCTGTGCGCTGTTCTGGCTTTGCCAGAAGTGGCTTAGTCATGCTGGCCACATGACATGGAAAAACTGTCTGCAGAAGCGGACAAACGCCGTCTCCCTCAGCCTGTAAAGCAAGATGAGCGCCACAACTCCAGAGTCATTCGTGACTGGACCTAACTGTCAGGGTGCCTTTACCTTTACCCTACTCTTTAGTCTCCACGAGCAGCTTGCCTAAATCAGTATAGTGGTACCTCGGTTTTCAAATGTAATCCATTTCAGAAGACCATTCGAGTTCAGAGGCATGTTTGAAAACAGAAGCATTAATCCAGAAGCCTTTTTGTTAGGCAATTCAGGTCAAGATTTACCAAAAGAGAGTACATTTTTTTCCATGTATGCTACAACTGCTGCTAGGATATTGCTAGCACAAAGATGGAAAAGCCCTGAAATACCAAAAAGGAAGAATGGCAAGGAAACCTGATGGAATACGCTGAAATGTCAAAATTAATGGAAAGACTTTGAGACAAAGACAATAAAGACTTTAAGAGACTGGGAACCATTTATGTTATATTTACAGAATCAATGTAAAGAAACGGACGCACTTGCAGGGTTTGAATAAACACTTGCAATAAAAAACAAAACAAAAACAAATGTAGAAATAGAAACAGGATGTTAAAATAAGAGAAGAATAATTATTTTAAATTTTTTAAAGAATAAGAAATAACCAATAAGCAGGGAGAGATAAAATGACAAAAAAACAGAAAAGGAAGTTGAAGGAAATTACCGGGAGGGTGGGTTTATAATGTATTTTGTTTTTGAAATAATGATTGTGATGATAAAATTGTAAAAATTCAATAAAATTATCTTTAAAAAAGAAAGAAAATGGAAGCATTTACTTCCAGGTTTATGGTGTTCAAGTTCTGAAATATTCATCAATGGAAACATTCAAAAACCGAAGTACCACTGTAGCAGGGATTATTACTCAAACATGTGTGTTACTTGCCTTCTTTAATTCCCACCTTGCACTTTTGATTTGGTTTAATATTTGCATGCTGCTTTCCCAAGAAGGCTGAGCTCCTAGTAGATCATGCGAAGAGAACAAAGAATTGAAAAAATAAAAATAGCAGTACTGTCCATCTTGGTAAGCAAAAAAAGGGGGAGCAGTATTCAATTAAGTTTTACTCAGAGGCGATCCACTGAAATTAAGAAATACAATTAAGGCCCATTCATTTCAGTGAGTAAAATTTAGTGGAATGCCACGTAAACAATGCGACAAATTAACACAGGTCACTGTCAACCCATAAGCCTTAGGCACTTTGCAGTCCTACCACTTCTTCTGCAGTCTGCGGTGCAAAACCAATCCCAATGAGGAGTCAAACTGGACTCACAACCCCAATGCAAACAAGGGGTCCTTCCAGACTGTTGCCATTTTCCGGTGGGATCCCATCACATATCAGCAAAATTAGGTTGGGATAATATAGCTGCCTGGGAGGTTTCGCACAACAAGCCCTCTTCCCCCAAAGATCAGACTTTTTTATTTTTTACAAAAAGAAAAGCTATGGGGCAATGTCCTGGATAGTGTGGGATAAGACTCGACACAAGGCCATCTAACCTCCTGGCCAACATATAAGGATGACCGCTCAATAAACAGGCCATCTGGGAAAAGCTCAATGGCTCCCCTAAGGGAAATTCAGCTTCCCTTGTTGCAAGATTTGACTTCTCGCCTCCACGTTTTCCTCCTCCATCTTTCCTCTTTTCTGCTTAGGCGGTTTCCTCTTCCCGCTAAGCCACATTGAAAGGAGAGGTATTCAATAGTTAATGCACCTCCAGCTGCTGGGATCATTATCTGGGTTAATTCAGGCATTGTTTGTGGAGTGATTCAGCCAGGATTCTGTTGAATCCCCCTTGAAGGCTGGAGCGGAGGCAGCTTTCTCTCTTTTGCCCCCAGAAAGACTGAAGACAGCTTGAATGAGGCATCACAGCCTGCTCCGGTCCCTTCAGCCTGGAGGCATGCCTGGCCAAACAGAGAGCTTCGGTTTTTGTACTGTAATAACAATTAAAAGTGTGTGTGTGTGCGCGCACACACACACACACACACACACATTTCCAAGGACAATTCAAAGTGTTGGTGCTAACCTTTAAAGCCCTAAACGGCCTCGGTCCAGTATACCTGAAGGAGCGTCTCCACTCCCATCGTTCTGGCGGTTTCCTCACTGCGAGAACTGATGTTACAGGGAACCAGGCAGAGGGCCTTCTCAGTAGTGGCACCCACCCTGTGGAACGCCCTCCCACCAGATGTCAAAGAGAAAAACAACTACCAGACTTTTAGAAGACATCTGAAGGCAGCCTGTTTAGGGAAGCTTTTAATGTTTAATAGGCTATTGTATTTTAACATTCTGTTGGAAGCTGCCCAGAGTGGCTGGGGAACCCCAGCCAGATGGGCAGGGTATAAATAATAAATTATTATTATTATTATTATTATTATTATTATTATTATTATTATTATTATTATTATATTATTATTATTATTATTATTATATTATTATTATTATTATTATTATTATTATTATTATTATTATTATTAATCTACTAATCTCAAAAGCAAAAGCAATGCAAACAGCAGACACTGACAAAACAGCAACAATCAACCATCTGAACAGATATAACTTAAGACCATTACGAAACCCAAATGCATCGATGGCTACTAAGATGGAGGCAATAAATGTATATGAATACCAGTTGTTGGAAGCTACAGAAAAGGTGAGTGACATTGCGCTCAGGTCCTGCTTGTGGGCTTCCCAATTGGGGCATCTGGGTGGCCACTGTGAGAACAGGATGCTGGACTAGATGGACCCCTGGCCTGATCCAGCAGGATGTTCTGATGCATTTTGACCTTGGTCTTCATCATGAGTCTCTGTACTACATACCTAAAAGCTGTTTGGCAGAACCTCAAATATAATGATACAAACAACAAACCAATTGTTATGCATAATTCTAGGGCCTGGCCAGGAGTCCAGGGGTGGTTCATTAATGGAAATAATTTAAGATTCTTGCTCCGTTTGGGAAGGGCAGCTTCCGCTGAGAGCCAACTTGGCTGGATCACATATTAATTGACTTGTGTGGGGCACTCAAAAGCTAGATAAGCATTATGTGGGTAATAGCCCCAATTGGTGGTGTTATTTCCATTTGTATATATTACAATTGGTTTAATGTTTGCGCAATTTTATATTTGCTTCTCTGCCAAATGGCTCTTACGCCGCAGAGCACAGAAGAAGATGCATTTGGTCTAAATCCCTTGGGGTTTCTGTTCTAATCTGGAGTTACATCTGTTCAGATTGTCAGGATTTTGTCAGAATACACCAATTGCATTTGAATTATTTTGCTTTCGATATGAGCAGATACACACTTGTTTGTCTTTACCTGTTATGGGACTCCATAGAATTATATTTATTTTCCCATATGTCTTCATGCTACTTCGTAACTATTTTTATCCCAATTGTTTTTTTTTAAATCACACCTTCAGTTTGTTGGGATTTATTTCCCTTTTTATTTTGGTACTGCTAGGTTTTCATACTGTGCCAGAAAATCCAAGAAAAGTGTTTCACCAGCCAATTGCTTGATCTGGCTATTCATATGCTACTTTTAAAAAAAAACAACCAACTTTTTCTGCATTATATTTCTTGTACAACGCTTAGAACTGAATGCAGTTCAGCGGGATATAAATTGTTTAAATAAAGAAAATAAGTAAAAAAGGCATACACACTCTGGGAAGAAAACCTATTCCCAAACCATTTTCATTTTAAATTAAAATCAAACGATTTGGGGAATTTTGCAGCGGTTTCAATGATAGGGGCTGCAAACTGCATGCCACAGGGTCTTACGCAGTCTCATGAAAAGAGCTTTGTTCCTGCTCAGCTCCCAACTCACAGGCAAGCAAAATGTTATCAAGGCACAGGTGGCTGTGGCCTCGCAAGAAAATCATTTTGCTGTATGGCAGGTGGCAGGATAGCCCTGCATCCTTTAGCTGAGATTGCTGCATTGCGGGGGTTAGACCAGATGACCTTTGAGGTCCCTTCCAACTCTCAGATTCTATGCTTCTATGAATCTTGGAACACACACTCCACCCTCAAAGCAGTTCCATTGTAAAATTTGTCCCTGACTAAGGTTTTATAGGCTGTATTTATTTTATACTTTCCTATTAAGTTTTTCTGCCCTGTTTTCCCCTCCGAAAGGAGATTCTCAAAAGCAGCCATCAAATAAATGCATTTATTTTATTTGTGGCACTTGTATCCCACCTTTTTTCCCCTTCAAGGAGCTCATGGTGACACACATGGTTCCTCATTTTACCACCCCCCCTAACAACCACCCTGTGAGGTAGGTTGGGCTGAGAGGCAGCGACTGGCCCAAGGTTACCCACTGAGCTTCACGATGGCTGAGCAGGAGGATTCGAACTCTGGTCTCCCAGCTTCTACTCCAATGCTCTAACCCCTGCATTGCATACCTGCAAACCTGTCCTGCTTCCCACTGCCGTTTGATTCAACTGGGCTGAAGCGACCCCAAGTAAATTTTTGCTCATGACATCATTAGGGTATGCAGCACTTAACAATGGCAGCAAAAAATAAATAAATCACTTAGTCACCTCAGCCAATCAGATTAAATCTTCAGCGCCTGGTCCTGCTGGTTGTGTAAACCAGCCCTAAGACGCCAACACTCCCCCCCCCCCCGCAAGACGCTAATAGAGGGGAATGAGCTGCTGCCAAAGCGGATGATTTAAGGAATTTTTGCCTAAGCCCGATGCTGCGGGTTTAAGGCCTTTGCGCCGCTAGCTGTGCAGGGGGGGAAGAGGGGTCACATTGCAGAGAAACTGGAGACTTGTGTATTTATTTCCCAGCAAAGGTATCTGTGCCACACAATCCAGCCGCCAACAATAGACCCTCGGCCTTGGATGCACTTCCTCAAGCAGGGCCTGACACTGTATCTTCACCCTACACATGTACACACACACAAACACACACACACACACACACACCTGCATGTCAGAGGATGTGGCATTCCTAAGGATGTGGTAAGACCTCCCCCCACCAGTGCTTGGCAAAGGGGTGAGAGCCAAATGCTTTGCATGCAGAAGGTGGTCATTGGCTCAACTCCCAACATCTCCAGGTAGGAATGGGAGAGACACCGGAGTCTGGAAACCTGGAGAGCTGCTGCCCATCATTTTAGGCTCTCTGGAGCTAGATGCTGAGAACCCAGCAAACTGCCTTCTATTGAATCAGACCATTGGCCCACTTAGCTCAACACTGTCTCCATTAACTGGCAGCAGATTTCCAGGGCCTTGGGCACAAGATCTATCCCAGCCCGACCTGGTTGTGTTGGGGATTGAACCTGGTGCGTTCTTCCTGCAAGGCAGGCACTCTAACCACCAAGCTACAATGGCCCTTGCCAAAGGCTCCAGCTCAGGATTGGTTCCTTAGGTTCCCAAGTGTGGGGCGTAGCCTGAAAGAACAGCCAATTGCAGAGCAGGAAGGGACCCCGAGGGTCATCTAGTCCAACCCCCTGCAATCCAGGGAATTACAGCTAAAGAATCCCTGGCAGATAGACAGCCAATATCTGCTTTAAAACCTCCAAGTCTACCATTTTCTGAGGTGGTGCATCCCTGTAATGGCATAGCCACTGACAAAAGCACACCTTGAATCTTGTCACTACGCAGTGAGGCCCTAAGAAAAGTCCATTTTCAAAACGGGAGCATGTTTCTTTTTGCATTAGTGTTTCCGCAGGCATCAGAGCAACACACAGCCCCTCTTGCTGTATTTCAGCAGTTACTTACCCAGGGAGAGGGCCTTCTTGGCAATGGCACCCTCCCTGCAGAGTACATTTCTGAGCACGATTCCAAGTGTTGGTGCTGACCTTTAAAGCCCTAAATGGCCTCGGCCCAGTATACCTGAAGGAGCGTCTCCACACCCGTCGTCCAGCCCAGACACTGAGGTCCAGTGCCGAGGGCCTTCTGGAGGTTCCCTCATTGCGAGAAGTGAGGTTACAGGGAACCAGGCAGAAGGCCTTCTCAGTAGTGGCACCTCCCATCAGATGTCAAAGAGATAAACAAGTATCTGACTTTTAGAAGACATCTGAATGTAATCCTGTTTAAGGAAGCTTTTAATGTTTAATAGACTATTGTATTTTAACATTCTGTTGGAAGCTGCCCAGAGTGGGAAACCCAGCCAGATGGGTGGGGTATAAATAATAAGTTGTTGTTGTTGTTGTTGTTGTTGTTGTTGTTGTTGTTGTTGTTGTTCTTCTTCTTCTTCTTCTTCTTCTTCTTCTTCTTCTTCTTCTTCTTCTTCTTCTTCATGTCAAAGAGATAAAGAACTGCACAACTTTTAGAAGGCAGCCTTGCATCAGGAGATTTTAAAGGTTTGACATCTTGTTATGTTTTTATATGTGCTGGAGGCCGCCCAGAGTGGCTGGGGAAGCCCAGCTGGAAGGGTAGTGTATAAATAATAAAATTCTTATTATTAATATTAATATTTCAGGGGTGCCCACAGCCCACCCCCAAAACACACACAACATGCTTGAGGACTTTATAAGTGAGCTGACCAGATTTGCAGCTTCATGACCAGTACATGGCTTGAAATTCAGACTGCCCTTCACTTTTTGCACTGCTCCAAATTTTGCAGGCTAGTTCTCAGTTCAAAAACACACTGAAATGCATAGGTTAGGTTAAAACACACACACAGATCCATATTTTAAGGTAACATGCATAACAAAAATGCAGTTTGTTGGAGAAATGTCCACATATAATGCACGTTTCCATGCTTTCCTTAAAAAATAAATAAAAGTAGATTGGTGTGGAAACAGAGTGAGTTGGATTTGTGAATAAATAAATGAAGTGGACAAAGGCCTGAGACAGATCTGTCCAACCTTTAACACATGCCAGCATTAAAGGGTTTATGTGATTGTGAAAAAAGGATTTCTGTAATTCTCAGTTCATCTATTCCTTTTGCAGGATTTTAAAAAACCAAGATGCTTGATTCCCCCATCCTTATTACCCAGATTGTTGGAGTTAGTGCAAAACTTTACCAGTATCAGAAAACCTGTATATTGCAGGGGGAAAGTGTAGAATGTGGAGCAAAGAAAATGTGGTTTTCTTTGAAATTCAGCCTCCATTTTAAGAAGCAAGTTTTGAGCCCTTTCACAATAGAAATCTGCTTGTAGAAACCTTAGCAGGCAGAGAAGAAGAATTAGATGTTCCAGTGATTTGGGAACCATTGCTGGCTTCCCTTCCCATAACCAGCAGCAGCACCACAGAATAAATTGTGCAAAGCAGCAAGTTGCAGGATACATGATGCAAAACCAGAGGAGAATATTAACATGTGCAGAAATTATGTAGGTCTCAGAGTGCAGCTTTACTTATCACAGTGTTCGAATTGCACATAGTTTTAGTGGGCTGGGCTCGCTCAACCCTTGCAGGGGTATCTGATTTGGGATACGTGCATTACACCAGCCAACCATTTGGCAGCGAGATGATGAGGAGAGAATGCAGAGAGGTCCTCCAATGGCAACATCCACCAGCTGTGTCCCCATTTGGAAATGGACCTGCCACAGTTACACAAGCACGGCTCTCATCCAGCCTAGACTGCCGAAACGCTTTCTACATGGGGCCGCCCTTGGAGAGGGAAACAGACCCACTGAAATTAATGGACATAATTAACTTAGGTCCCTTCATTCCATTGCATCTAGTCTGAGTAAATCTTAGTTGGAGACAACTCTCTCAATTGATTGGACTTGGCATGAATATCAGAAGATCCAGCATTCTGCAGCGCAGAGTGTTCTGCTTATTGTATCTTCCAGACACAGCCACTGATCTCAGAGACTCCATGCGGCAAGGGACACCCATCATGGCTCAATTCTTCCCCTATCCCTGCATTCAGTCACTTGCCACTCAGGAGCCAGCCTTCCAAACCCTTCAGCAGCCAGCAAGAGACCGCAAGGGACTCAGTGAACCATTTCCCAAAATATATATTAAAAAATTGTCCAGTAGCACCTTAGAGACCAACTACGTTTGTTCTTGGTATAAGCTTTCATGTGCATGCACACTTCTTCAGATACCATTTATTTCCCTTTATTATTATTATTTTTTAAAAGACTTCCCCTGTCCCTCACAGTCTGCCAGAAAGGGACTTGGTCGTGGGTCTAAAAGTCACAGCAGCCAGTCCAGTCCACTTCCAAGCTGCTGAGTCTGCAAACCGAGCCGCATTCCTGAGCCCCAAACCAGGGCTAAGGGGGAATGAAAGGGCCGGTGCAATTAACCAAATTACAAATGGAG
The DNA here is from genome assembly GCF_964234715.1 of Podarcis melisellensis. Taxonomy (NCBI): domain Eukaryota; kingdom Metazoa; phylum Chordata; class Lepidosauria; order Squamata; family Lacertidae; genus Podarcis; species Podarcis melisellensis. Next base: position 27,968,835 of record NC_138540.1, read on the forward strand.
CCATCAATTTTTTCCTAACTGCAGCAGCCTGTTGTGGTGAGTCAGCCAGGAGGAGTGGGGCCAACAAGCCATCTATTGTTCCTGAGAGCCCCTCTGTCGCTTCACATCATAGACAGGCAAGCAGGGACTAAGACCGCTTGCACTCCATCACCATCCCAGGACAGGAGAGAGGAATGGGAAAGGACAGGATTGTGTCAGGCAGGCGTGGGGTGTTCTATCTGAAAAGGTCGAAGCTGAGCTTTGGAAGGTTTATTTAATTATGACGTACACTTTTATCCCACCCACAATCTCCACCATCATTTTATTACCTACCCTTCACCCTGAAGTGGGTTACAACTATTTAAAATATCGTGACTATTCAAATATCCGAAGTGCTGTCATGTGGAGGGTTGAGCCAGCTTGTTTTCTGTAGCTCCAGAGGCAAAGACCCAAACCAACAGATTCAGATGGCAAGAAAGGAGATTCTGAATAGACATTGGGAAGAACTTTCTGACAGTGAGAGCTGCCCAGGAGAAGAGACTCCCTCAGAAGGTGGTGGATTCTCCTTCCTGGGAGGTTTTCAAACAGAATCCATCTGTCAGGGATTCTTTAGCTGTGATTCCTACATTACAAGGGGTTGGACAAGATGAACCCTGGCACCCCTCCCAACTCTACAATTCTATTATTCTATAATCCATGAATATTCATAATTAAAAACAGTTGAAACATATTCCATTCACAAGAACGGAATATGCCACAGGTCAGGGTGCATGTTCAGCATTTGCCAGAAGCTGTGTAGTGAAGGGGCCAGGAACACCACTGTGTGTGCGTGGAGTTCCACACTTTAGGGGCCGCCACAGAGAAGACCCTCTCCTGGGCCCCTGACACCACCCCTTGAACTTCTGAGGGAGGTGGAACCACCAAGAGGAACACCTCTGTTTATCTTAACACCTGGGAAAGACTGTAGGGAAGGAGGTGGTTTTTCAGGTATGATTTCAGAGGATGTTACAAATCAGTTAAAATACAAACACCTAAAACAAAAAAGCCCAAGTCAGTCAGAGCAGATAAAACATACCTAAAACCAACTGGAGATCAGCCTTAAGATCATCTTGAGGAGCAGACCTTACAACAACAGATACCAATGCTGGCAGCCCAGAAGAAAAGCACAGGCAAATGGATATCGTAGGCCTTAACCTGGTGCCAAGCTGCTGGCAGAGTCAGTTCCAGGAATTCCTTCCAGGAGAGCAATGCTTCTGAATACCAGTTGCTGGAAACCACAGGAGAGAATGTTTTTGTGCTTGGATCCCGCTTGCTGGCTACCTGTAGGCATCTAGGTATTGCCCACTGTGAGAGCGGCATACTGGAGTGGATGGGCCATTGGCCAGATCCAGCAGTATTGTTCTTATATTCAAAACTGTGGGGCCACCACCGGTAAGGCCCTGTCTCATGTCACTCCCCTGATGCATCTCCCTCAATCGTGGGACTGTGAGAAGAACCTCCCCCACAGATCAAAGAGTCCAGGGAGGGCAGGCTGATGCAGGCTGAGGTGCCCTTTAGGTCATGCTCAGTGCCTGAGGCTGGCTGCATCTGGGGCTTGCCAGAGGTGTGGCCCAGCTCAACTGTGTGTCTGCAGAACCTCACAGCTGTGTGGAAGGAACTTTCCTTCTTGAGCAGAGGAAACAGATGCCAGAGGAGCAACACAGAATTGGAAGGAAGAGATACTTGGAAAGCAAAGCATTGCCTCAGCATGGGAGGCACAGCAGGGACTGATGGGGAATTCTTTCTGGATGGCAACAAGCCAGGAAAGTAAACTCTGTGTGAAGGGAGGAAGGGATGGAGGAAGACATTTGCCCAGTAACCCTTGGGAAAGCTCAGCACTGAGAAGAGTCTCAACCCTCCATACTTGGAGCAAGAGGCTCACAAAGATCTTTCTGATTGAACGACAAGGTTTTGGGGGGTTCTGAGAGCACACACAAGTTGGGGAGATTTCAGAGCAAGGAGGACACTACGCCAAGGTGCAGAGTCATACCACAACAAGAGACTGTGTCCAGTTCTGGGGTCACGAGGTTCTCAGGGGAGGAAGTCAATGTCCCAGTCAACCAGAGAGCATTCAGCACCTTGGAGAGCTCCAGGAAGCCCTGCTGAGGTGGCTATAGGATATGTCTCTGTAGGGAGCTGGAGTCAACTCAAGTATTACATAGGCCAGCCAGTCCCAGGCCACCCTGAAGTTCCAGATGGTTAAGATTAGCAAAAACATCCCATGAAGAAAAAGCAGAGCAGCGGTCATCATCCAACCAGCAGAGGAGACAGGAAATCCCTTAGCAAAGTGGGGAGAAGAGAAAAGTGGAAGGACTGGCCAAGCCAAGTGCCTGCTGTAACAACCCACATTTTCCCCTAAGGAAGAGTCAGCTAGATCTTCTGGGAATTAAGGTGGTGAAGGATCTCTGCCTAGTGCATGCAGGTCTGATGGGAAATGCAGAAGGCCTCCCCTGACGGCCCAAGTGATATGGCAGGATGTTCAGAAGGAGAGAGTCCTTTAAGGATCCTGGTCCTGAGCTGGTTTGCAATGCTTTAAATGTAGTGGCCTGCCCTACGAACTGGGCTCACAGACTGGTAAAATCACAGGCTCCAGCATCAGAGGGTCAAGAAGTTAGCAGCTGTGTTTTGGCTCAGTGAGGCTTTCCCAATATTTTTCAAATGAAACCCCTGCAGTGATCCAATGTTGTAGTAACTGCAGCCTGTCTGACTGGAATAAGGAGCTGGCCAAAGGTGGTCCTCTCTGCCTTCAGCTCCAAAGGTGCATCCAGCATCACTTCTGAACTGCACTTCCTGACTTTTCAAGCAGTGTTCAAGCGGTCCATCTCAGATGGAAGAACAACCTGCTCCCTAAGTCTTTGCCTAAACAAGCACAACCAGGCATGTGCTCAAACCTCTACAGCAGTAATAATAATAATAATTTTATTATTTGTACCCTGCCCATCTGACTGGGTTGCTCCAGCCACTCTGGGCAGCTTCCAATACCGTACTGTCCCGAATATAAGATGCACCCACAAGTAAGCCGCACTATTAAAATTCAAGGCTTATTTGTGGGTGCGGACCACCTCCCAGCACTACCGCCCTGAAGGCACCCTGCTCCCCAAACCAATGCTTGGTTCTGAGTGCACTGTGTGCCCACCTCCTGACACTACCACCTCCCGGCACTACCTCCCCAAGCTGGTGCTGGGGGAGGCTTGGGAGCAGTGGGCGGGCTGCGCGCCATTGCCCCATGCTCCCAGGCTGCTTCCTTGGGGGTGGGGGGGAGCCATGCCGCTTTGCCGGCAGCCTCCCTCCCTTCCCCCTTCCTTACGGCGGCTCAGAGGAGGCTTGGGTGACAAGGTCAGGATGGATGCCATTGTCCCGCACCCCCAGCAGCTCTCGTGGGCAGCTGTTTATGCCGCGATATGGTAAGGTCATGAATATAAGCCACACTTTAACTTTTCACAATCAGAATTTGGCAGGGAAAAAGTGTGCCTTATATTTGAGCCAATATGGTATATACAAAAACATAATAAAGCATTGCAAAAACAGTAGTTGAGAAACCTTATTGGGCCAACATAAACTCATCCCCACTGCCCCTTACCCTAATATATTTAAAAAGCATCATTCAGAATCATCGTTTGCAGAACCCAATACAACAGTGCAATAAAATTTAAAGCAGTAACCATTTATTTAAGATCCAATTAAAACTATGTAGTTTAATTAAGTCAACAACACTGGTGAACTCGATCTGGTGATACCAGCCATTTGCACCTTCTGTGCCCCCCTTGCCTGTTAGTGCCCCACTAGGTAATACCACCGCCTGCTTTGGGACCCACTGCTCTATAGACACCCACAACAGCCTTCGCCAACCTGGTGCCCTCCAGCTGTGGTCAAAATATCTGGAGGGTCCCAGGTTTATAACAGGGTGACTGAGGGGGCTTCCTATGTTTGAAAACCCTGACCCTAGAGGAATCCTATGCGCCCTTTATGTCACTGCTGGGCTTCCCACCTACTCAAGGTCAGCTTGGGATCTCCACACCAAGAAACTGCAAGAGAAAGCCAAGAAGGCTTCCGGCACAAAGCTTAGCATTTCTCCAAAGGGTCCTGCAGCATCCTTGGCCTTACCTCCCTCTTGAGGGCTTCGCTCTCCACATGGCGGAGATTGTTCTTCGCCTGCACGTAGATCTCGGCCGTGTGCTGAACCTCTGGGGGGTTTGGCGCTGGGTAGCCAGGAGGAGGAGGGAGCACCTTGGTGTCGGGGGGCGGGGGAGGCGCCGGGAAGTTTGGAGGTGGGGGTGGGGAGGCCTCACCCCCCTTCTTGCTGTTCCCAGGGGCGAGGTCGGGGTTCAGCATGTCCATGTAGGTTTGCATATCTGTGATCGTCGTACCGGGAACTCCTGGAGCAAGGAGTCGGAGGAGAGAGAGACAGAGAGCGCAGACTGAAATATTCGTTGAAATTTGCAATGCTGTAAAACAGCCTTTGAAATACCCTTTGACATTTGCAGTCTACAGACGGTCATTTACCCTTGCTAGATTCAACATGCTGCCATCTGCCTTATTGCAAGGCAGATTCGAGGGTAGACCATACGTGGAACAAGTCTGCCCCTGCGGCTTGATGGAGGTAGAAACTGTCTTTGTTACACTGCCATTTCTATGGGGACATACGCTCGGTATTTATTACCCCTGCTATGCAAAAATCTCCAAATGAATCCAAACTTCAATGTCTAAAATCCTTGGTAGACCACAAGGATCCTGAAATCACATTAAGGGTAGCCAAATTCTGTGTGATTGGCATAAAACCTAGGGAACAAGCTGTGCTATCATAATTATTAAGGCCTTAAATGATAACTTTAGGTTATATGTCAATGACTAAGTTTTAATTTATATATTTTTAACCGTTGCTGTATCTGTATTGTCCCTGTTATACCTAATTGCAAATTCAAAAGTATCCGTACTGTGTTTTATGACTTCCTTAATATTGTATGTGGGCTGGAACTGGTCTGTGACCGAAATAATAAAATTCATTTGCAGTCCTTTGAAACATCCTTGGAAATTTGCACTTCTCCACATTCTGTAGCAGAGGTCTCCAAAAATGGGTGCACAACATATGGGAGACACAAGATGAGCCCTGTTGGGTCCACCTAACTCCAGCATCTCTGCATCTTTCTACAGTGTCCAACCAGAAACATCCAGGAAGCCCACAAAGCCTGAAGGCAAGAACCTTCCCCAGTTGTCTGTCTCCAGCAGGTGCAATTAGTGCAAGATTGCTTTGGCTCACCTTTGAGCCTGTGTGGCTTTAAAAGGGAGGACCAGTGTCCTTTGCAATGTCCTTATTTGAAATTCTTTTCAAAAGAAACCATAGCTGCTTTGGGAAATGCGGGCATTGCTTGCTGCTGAGCTGGTAACGTTATCTAGCAGGCTGGCAAGGAGGCACAAATCTGTGCCACAAGGTGGCACTCTTCCCTTGGCCCTGATCTGTATGTGTGGGCAGGATGATAAAAAGGTCTGGAAGCTGAGCCTTATGAGGACAGGTTGAGGGAGCTGGGGGTGTTTCGCCTAGAGCAGAGAAGACTGAGATGAGAAATGTGAGCCATCTTCAAATATCTAAAGAGCCATCGCATGGAAGATGGAGAAAGCTTGTTTTCTGCTGCTGCTTCACTGGGAAGAATCAGAACCAGTGGATTCAAATGAGAGAAAAGGAGATTCCAACTAAACCTTTGGAATAACTTTCTGACTGTTAAGAGGCGTTTAACAGTGGAACAGATTCCCTACGAAGGAGGCTGATTCTCCTCCATGGTAGGTTTTTAAACAAAAGTTGAACGGCCGTCTGCCAGGGATTCTTTAGCTGTGATCCCATCCAACTCCACGATTCTACAATTCATTGGAGGTTTTTAAGTGGAGGTTGGTTTTTTTTTTCCACCTTTTGTCATAAGATTTTGTTGAAGCTTTTTCGCGGTAAAATAAGATCAAAGAAAACTAATCTGAAATTTTAAAAACGGAGAAAGAAGAGCAGAGGTTGGGTGCTCATCTGTCATATATGATCCAGTTGAGATCCCTGCATTGGAATAGGTCCCTTTTCTGTAGTGGATCCCCGTTTGTGGAATGCTCTCCCCATGGAGGTTTGCCTGGCGCCTTTATTATATATATTGTAGGTGCCAGGCAAAGACATTCCTCTTCAACCAGGCCTTTGGTGGATTAATATTCTACAGTCTTTTAAATGTGTCTGTGAGACACAGGGGTTATTGCTTCGTGGTTTCGATTTAATTGTTCACTTGTGTTTCATGCATTTTATTCTGCGAACCACCCTGAGATCTTTAGATGAAAGGCGGCGTGTAAGTTTGATGAATAAAAAACAAATAGATCAAACTCTGCAATTCGATGGTGCTATGAATTAACTCCCCCATCCCTGCCGCCACCTCCCACTTCTTCCCAAGAGCAACTTTGCAACAGATGGCAAGTGGGGAAGGGCGAACAGACCCCCAACACACACACACACACACACACACACACACGTGTGTGTAAGAGATACTCACTGCAGCCTTGACTGTTCCTTTTCTCCCCGGTGCTAGACTGGCTGGAGTTGCAGGAGTCGTAGTTGGAGAGGGTGCTGCTGGGGGACCCGAGGTCAAAGTGGGCCTGCGGGGCAGACATGGTGGTGTTGGGCGACGACATCCCAGAGTCCGGCTGCTTGAACTCCAGGTCCGTCGAAGGATCCCGCGAAAGGACCCTGTGCTCCACACTCTGCAAGCCACAGAAGTGTCAGTTAGAGGTGAGTAAGCAGCTCAGAGAAAGGGGCCACTCCGCACCAGGCCACGCTCAGGCGGCCCCCTCCTCGAAAACGGGTCCGCCTGGCTGATTGGGTGGTTGAACTTCTATCCCCACCTTCTGTCCTCCAAGGAAGTCTGGGGGGGGTGCGTGGTTCTTCCCCTCCTCATTTGTTCCTCACAACAACCCTGCAGGGTAGGTTAGTCTGAGAGGCAGTGACTGGCCCAAGGTTGCTCAGTGAGCTTTGTGGCCGCATTGAGGTTTCGAACCCTGGTCTCTCCCAGGTTCTACTCTGATGCTCTAACCCAGGGGTCCCCAAACTAAGGCCCGCGGGCTGGATAAGGCCCAAGGGACTTGTTTATCCGGCCCGCAACGACCCCTGCCGCCCGCTCTTACCAGTGCTGTGCTGCGCACTTCTGGGTCGGAGGAGCACTGGAAATAGCTTTTGCACATGCACAAGCGTTATTTGCACATGCGCAAGCATTATTTTCAGTGCACTTCCGGGTTGGAAGTGTGCCAGAAATAGAGTGTGTGTGTATGGGCATGCGCTCCCCCACCCTCCAGCCTGCTACATGATCGACGCTGGAGACACCAGCCAGAGGCGCGGTACGTTTGCTGACCCCGCTCTAACCACTAGACCACACTCCCTGTGTCTGCATGCAAAGCAGGGGCTCTGTCCCTGATTTCAGGGTCCTCCCTGGACCAGACAGGGGACAGGCCAACTCTTGCCAAATTGGAGAGGCCTTCTCTGGCAAATCATGGGTAATAATCCCCCCCAATGATTTTTATACAGCACCACAAAGTTGCAGTTTCCCCAGTTTATTTATTCATCTTATTGCATTTATATCCCACCTTCTCTCAGGGTGGTGTACACAGTACTTTTCCTCATCTTTATTCTGACAACAACCCGGTGAGGTAGGTCTTCCTCATGGCTGAGTGGGGGTTTGAACCCTGGTCTTCCCAGTTCCTAGTCTGACCCTCTAACCACTACACCACACTGACTCACTTGCATCAGTCCCTGACAATGAAAAGGCAGGGTATAAATACAAAGATGGTGATGATAAAATGAAGAAGAAGCCAAGACCAAAAGCCTTGAGAGCTGATGCTGAGGTAAAGTTTGGAGAACAGAAGGATGGCTTCAACTGGGGATTAGGGGGTTAAAGCCAACATGGAAAAGTGGCTTTTGAAAGGCAGGGAGAGAGGGAGGAGGCACCACCTGGGGATTCCCGAAGGGTGTTTCAAGAGACCCCTTGATTTAGGCTGGCCGGCTCCCCTACCCCATTCACAGGTTTTCCACCAGGCTGTAATTCTGCATCACATCTTTCCCAGATGCGATGCCCCAAGCTAACACCTGCCCTGGAGACTCCTTGGCACATCCCACAACAGGCACACATACACACACACACACCAGGACACCCCCCTTGCTTACGTTGCCCATGATCCCGGGAAAGCCCCTGGTCCCCTTGCTCGGCTCTGGCGCAGCCCAACCCTTCGGTCCGACCTCCTTGGCATGAAGGAAAGCATAACACAACAGCACTGGATGAGTCCCTGGGGGGGCTGCTGAGTGACAGCAGCCCTTCTGCGAGCCCTGCTTGGCATCATTAGCCTGGCTGCCCTGGGTAACACACCAGCTGCCAGCGTCCCATTGGCCTCCTCCGGCTGCTCGAGAAATATTTTTGTCCTCCCAATGGGGAGGCAGGGGAGCTGTGAGAGTGGAGCTGTAGGAAGGGAGAGCCTGCAGGGAGGGAGGGAGGGCTGTTCCATGCACCTGAAGTCACCCCCATGCAACACACACACACACACACACACACACACACACACACACACACAATGGCCCACAAAGGCAGAACGATGATCTGGTGTAAACTCGGCTGGCAGAGTGCGTATCAGAGGAGTGCAAGTGCCTATCTGCATCTGGTTCTGCCGAAGAACCTCCTAGGGCTCAGGAATGGTTCAGATGGGCATTGTCACTCAAATGGTATGCGTCCACAGCATCATGTGATCAACTAAGTGGGGCAGCACTTGCCTAAGGGGCACCTCCCATATTTTATTCAAGTTGGCACCCCTGGTCACACTTCATGATTGCCAACATGCAGTAGTGGTTAGAGCATGGGTAGGCAAACTGAGGCCCGGGGGTCAGATCTGGCCCAACTGCCTTCTAAATCTGGCCCGCGGACAGTCTGGGAATCAGCGTGTTTTTACATGAGTAGAATGTGTCCTTTTACTTAAAATGCACCTCTGGGTTATTGGTAGGGTCTGCCTGGTGTTTTTACATGAGTAGAAAGTGTGCTTTTATTTAAAATGCATCTCTGGGTTATTTGTGGGGCATAGGAATTTGTTCATTCCCCCCCCCCAATATAGTCTGCCCCCCCCAACAAGGTCTGAGGGACCAGCCCCCTGCTGAAAAAGTTTGCTGAGCCCTGGGTTAGAGTTTTGGAAGACCAGGGTTCAAATTCCCATTTGGTCATGAAGCTTACTGGGTGACCTTGGACTAGTCAGCCTACCCCACCTTGCAGGGTTGTTGTGAAGATAAAACACGAGCCCCTTCAAAAAGCAAAAAGAACTCTGCACAATGCCTTGAGCTCCTTGGAAGAAAGGTAGGATATAAATGTAAAAAAAAAAGAAATAAAGAAATGGACGGGTGAAACAGCAATCCCTGCTTAAACATGTCGTTGTTCCATGTTTATCCCTTGCCGTTCCAAGAGAAACCATTCACTGCAACTCGTGAAAAGAAATATGGACTCAAGTGTTGCCTAAACTGGCCCTAAAAACAGCTCCACATCTGCGCTGAATGCACCAGGGTCTGGTGACCCATCTACCAATCAAGAACTTCTGAAAACCTTCAGCATCCAAAGAAAAAGCCCATTTCCCCATAGTCAGACCCCCCCAAAAAAATCTGGCTAATAGGGTTCAACAGGTGGCATCCCTCTCTTTCAAACTATTATTCCCCTCCAAAGTAAGCTACATCCCAGAGTTAACTGCCCCTTTCCCAGGCTCCTTCCACACCAAATCCCTTTAGCATTGCTTGGGTGCTGTTTTACGGAAATAAGGAGCAACGCTGAAACGTGGGTTCTGCAATTACCGTATTTTTTGCACCATAACACTCACTTTTTCCTCCTAGAAAGTAAGGGGAAATGTCTGTGCGTGTTATGGAGCGAATGCCTGTGGATGGTGGTGGGGATCTGCTGCAGTCGTGAGCAGAGGATCCATGGTTCCGCTTCCTTCCCTCCTCTGTGGTTGCAAAGCATGGATCCACATGGATCCTCAGGATTTTTGCATTGGGCTACTCCAAACTCACTGTCAGTTCACATGTCTGTGGCCATAGCATGAACCACAAAAATCATATATCCACTATTTCGTTTAGAATATTTTTTTCTTGTTTTCCTCCTCTAAAAACTATGTGCATGTTATGGTCTGGTGCGTGTTATAGAGCAAAAAATACGGTAACATAATCCAGCAATATCCTTCCCTCTAGTGAAGATTCTTTCCATGATGATTGCACAGTAAGAGCTCAGCAACCTTAGGTCTCCTGCAATGTTAAGTGGTAGCTTCCTCCTTGCAACTTAGGCCCTATTTATTGCCTCTTGTTCAGTGTGATGGGGGGATTTTAATGCTATGTGATCCAGCAATGTCCTTCCATCTTGCAAAGGTCCTTCCACGATGACTACACAGTAAGTACTCGGCACCTCAGGTCCCCTGCAGTGTTAATTGAGAGCTTCTTTCTTCCAGCTTGGACTCCTATTTACTGCCTCTTATTGTGTGTGACGCGGGTGGCGCTGTGGGTTAAACCACAGAGCCTAGGACTTGCCAATCAGAAGGTTGGCGGTTCACATCCCCACGACGGGGTGAGCTCCCATTGCTCAGTCCCTGCTCCTGCCAACCTAGCAGTTTGAAAGCACATCAAAGTGCAAGTAGATAAATAGTTACCGCTCCAATGGGAAGGTAAACGGTGTTTCTGTGCGCTGCTCTAGTTCGCCAGAAGCGGCTTAGTCATGCTGGCCACATGACCCAGAAGCTGTAAGCTGGCTCCCTCAGCCAATAAAGCGAGATGAGAGCTGGAACCCCAGAGTTGGCCACAACTGGACCTAATGGTCAGGGATCCCTTTACGTGTAATTGGGGAGTTACGAACAAGGAGCCAGTTAATTGTTCCTTGAATAATCTCTCTCAATGGCCCTTGTCATCACTGCCTCTCCCTTTTCTCTCTGGTCTCACTCTTCCCTGTCAAAGCAAGCCAGCCGCCTGCATGACACGATTCTCACCATGTTTTCCACCGTGCGCAGGTACTTGGCGCAATGCAGGTGCCCATTGTAGTCTGCAAGGTCGGCCGCCGTGTAGCCATCCTGGTCGCGGATGCCCAAGTTTACGCCATTCACAACGAGGATTTGACAGCACTGAGAGGAGAAGAGAAAGGCAGTCAGCCCACGGGAGGAAGGACCACCACCAAGCCTCAAAAGGAATGAGGCTGTCTTCTTCTCAAGCTATGGCATGCCAGAGATTCATTTGTTCTAGCCCAGAGCTGCCTCCTTTTGCAGCAAACCTCCAAAGTTCCTTTTTATGCACTGTAGGGGGTTGGACTAGATGACTCTTGGGGTCCCTTCAATTTTACCTGGAGATATGGGGAGACTTGCATGACCCTACCCAGCATTCTGGGGACCAGCCATGCCCCCACATATCTCCAGATCACTGCCCCGACCTCACAGAGTCCTGTTTCCATAAAGGACAACTCTATTCTCTATGCTTTGGTGTCTGCAACGAAATGTTGCAGCGTGTCTTCCTCACCTCTAAGCATGTGCGCTCATTCTCAGGAAGGGCTGCAGCTCAGCAGTAGGTCCCAGGTTCAATTCCCAGTTGCATCTCCAGGCAGGGCTTAGAGAGACTACTGCCTGGAGCTCTGGGGAGCTGCTGCCAGTCAGTGCGGACAATACTAAACCAGGTGGACCTCCCTGTAGTCCACCTGTTTAGGGTTCCAGCCACTTAGCCACTTGTATCAGCTGTAATTAGACCTAGCAAGCCTATTTTTCCAACTGACACTTGACATTCCTCACCGGACTATGTTTCTTGGGGTGGTTTGCCCTCTTAAGGCAAATAAGAACCTCATACACCAATAGCTCAGTTGGTTAGAGGGTGGTGCTGATAACGCCAAGGTTGCAGGTTTGATCCCTGTTTGGGACAGCTGCCTATTCCTGCATTGCAGGGGGTTGGACTAGATGATCCTCAGGGTCCCTTCCAACTCTCCAATTTATGATTCTAAGAGGTTTTGTTGTTTTTATTTTTCAAAACCCTGTACTTCTGCAAACCTCATGAACGCACCCCACCCCCCACCCCAGCATGTTGATATCTCCCTCTAGTTTCTCCATAGCCTTGTTTGGGCTCCATCAGTACTCATCAGCTGTTTTTGCCATTACCGTATTTTTTGCTCCATAAGACACACTTTTTTCCTCCTAAAAGGTAAGGGAAAATGTAAGTGTGTCTTATGGAGCGAATGGCGCTGTGCAGAGAGGGAGAGCTGTGCAGCGCCCCTTTAGCGGGGCGTCTGCCCTGCGAAGCCGGAGGAGGAACAGAAGGGGCTCCTTCTGTTCCTCCTCCCGCTTCGCTGAAGGGGCGCTGCACAGCTCTCCCTCTCTGTGCAGCGCCTCTCCTGTGCAGCGATCCCGCTTGCTGTTCTGGCTTCTGGGATAGCCGCGCGCAGCCTCTTCCAGGCAGGGGGAGCCGTCATCCCACTGCCCTGAAGAGGCTTGGCGCGGCTGTCCCAGAAGCCAGAACAGCCAAAGGCTATCCCAGAACCAGATCCCTCTTGCTGTTCTGGCTTCTGGGATTCAGAATATTTTTTTTCTTGTTTTCCTCCTCCAAAATCTAGGTGCGCCTTATGGTCTAGTGCGTCTTATGGAGCGAAAAATACGGTAAATGTTTCCTTTTTAAAAAGTGCCTTATGCATTTCACATACATCTTTCCAACAACTCTGCAAGGTAGATCAGACTTTGCCTTGTTTCATGGACATGGTTTCTGCACGCCAAGGCAGGGAGATAGCAACCAGCTAACAACATTTTGTGGGTTTATGGCTGAACAAGGGACTTCTGGCTGAACTGAGGCCACACTCACAGCGTCCAATTTAAAGCATTATGATGCTAATTTAAGCAATCATTTCTGCACCCAAAGAATCCTAGGAGCTGTAGTTTAGTAACGGTGCTGAGAGTTTAGTGCTGAGAGCCCCATATCCCCCTTCAGCGACCTACAATTCCCAGAGCGCTTTAACGATCGATCTCTTTTGACAGGGAACTCTGGGAACTGTAGCTCCAGCAGGGAAACGGGAGAGGCCTCCTAACAACTCTCAAAACCCATAATAATAAGCTACAGCTCCCATGATTCTTTGGGGTTGTCGCAAGAGGTATGATAAGTGCTTCAAATGCATACTGCAAATGTGACCACCCTGGATAAAATTCCATGCACTTACGGGGTAGGACAGACCCTATTCTTTGCCCCTACAGACCACACAGCAACTGCACAGCCCCTCTTCCTACTTCTCTTCCCAGCCGTCAAATTGCTTTGCATCCTGGCCCTCCCTACAAGACACTTGCAAGGCCGACCGCTTGCGGACTCACCTCCAGCTCCCCATTTTCAGCCGCGTCGTGCAAGGGGGTCCCGCCCCAGTGGTCCGTGGTGATCTCCCCTCCGTGCAAAAGCAGCCAGCTGAGAACTTTGGCGTGGCCTCGGCTGGCGGCGAAGTGCATGGCGGTAGCACCGTCGTCGTCTTGCTCGGAGAGGCTGATATCCGTGAAGCTCATCTAAGGAATGAGAGATAAATGGCAGGATATATATTATATAGGGTAAATATGGTAAAGTGTCTTCTCTGTCTTTCTCTCTCTTGCTTCCTTTTTTTCACTATTCTAGTTCTGTAGACTAGTTTGATTCTTATTGTATTTTATGCTGAAAGTTTTCAATGTTTTTTTTTAAGGAAAGAGAGAGAGCGCGAGAGGGAGAAGGCAGGATAAAACGCCCCCCTGAAATAAAACAGGCCAAGAAGCATAGCTGTCAACTTTCCCCTTTACTTGCGAGGAACCTTATTCGGAATAAGGGAATTTCCCTTTAAAAAAGGGAAACATTGACAGCTATGCCAAGAAGCTCCATTCCAGCAAGCGCCACTGGAGAGGATTGCGATACAAACGCAAACAAATGCAATTTGCTTATAGGTGACCACTTGAATGTTGCTTGGGCAGCCTTACTGGGCCCCGAGTTCTGATCCCCCTTGCGCCCAGCCTTTGCTGTAGCCCCGAGCAGCCCTCACCAGCCAGACGATGACGGTGTTGTGGCCCATCTGGGCGGCGGCGTGGAGAGGGGTCATCCCGTCGTTGGCGCGTAGGTGGGGGTCCGCTCCGCAGTCCTTGACCAAGTACTGGATGATTTCCAGGTGGCCCTCCTGGCAAGCTAAATAGAGAGGTGTGGCACCGTTCTTGGTTTGGGCACTGACCGAACTGCAGGGGCGAGAAGACGGAAAGGAAGAGTGGGTGGAGGGAAGTGTTCCGGTTTGCTAATGTTCTTTGGAACCCGAACATCCAACGTGGCTTCTGCGGCTTCGGTTTCCGAATGTTTTGGAAGTCGAACGGACCTATGGGACGGATTCCATTTGACTTCCAAGGTACCACTGTAGGTCTGAGGTGAACTAAATCGGGTTTTTTGCAATCCTCTCCAAACCTGTGATTTTTCCCCTATCAGGGAAAAAGGCAGGATGTAAATAAGAATAAGAGTAAGAATCATATTAATAGAAAAGGAGACTGTTAAAATGATCAAACCAGTTTCTTTGTTAGGTATACAACGGACGCTCGAGTTACAAATGCGATTCGGTGCTTCTGCACATGCGCAAAGTGCGATTTAGTGGTACTATGCATGCATGACTGTCGAAACCCGGAAGTAACCCATTCTGGTACTTCCGGGTTTCGGCGGTCTGTAACAAAAAAAAAACGCAACCTGAAGTGCCTGTAACCTGAGGTATGACTGTATAGCCCTAGCCATGTCTCTTAAGGATCTGCTTGGTCATGTATGCTTGGGCTAAAGCGTTGCCTCGGAAATTAAACAGCTGGAGTCACTTCTGGAAGGTGATTGGGAGAGCGCGTCTCTCTCATCCAGCTTCCCTAAGTCTCTGTTGTTCTCTCTCACACACAGAAACCTATAAAATAGCCCTTTGGACCATTTTGATCATTATGATTAGCTGGTAGCATAAGTCTGCTTAGTGGCAACCAGGAGAGGGTCTCTGGAACAAATATTTCTTTTCCTGCAGCACTGCCAGGAGATACCTGGGAACTGAACCAGGGAGCTTTTCAATGCAGGGCAGATGCTCCAAGACTGAGCTACTGACCACCTCTCCTTGCTCAGTGCTGTCACTTCTGTACCCCATGCTGCTGCAAGCAGAGAGGAGCTCTCAGTTGATGCTCTCCACCCCCACCCCACTCCAGGCAGGGCCATCCCATCCTTCTGGGTCATTAAGTTAATCAGCCTGCTTAGGCTAAGCTTCTTCCACCGGCTGTTTTTGGATGCTGCAGTTTTGTATCATGTTTAAATAAGCAGATTAGGCGAGTAGTAAACACAGGAGGGGAAAGGGTAACAACTCAGCGATGAAAATGGAAGGGTGGGGAGAGAGAGGATAACAACCCACTTCGAATCAGAAACTCTCGAACTTGTGGACATCCAAGGAAGCTGAATGCTGGAAGACTCGGGGTGGATAAAATCAAGTCCTCCTTCGCCCAGTGCATAGTTAAACTGTGGAACTCCCTGCCACAGGAGGCAGTGATGGCCACTGACTTGGATGGCCTTAAAAGAGAATTGGACAAATTCATGGAGGAGAGGGCTAGCCAGGATGGCTATGCTCTGCCTCCATGGTCAGAGGCAGCAATGCTTGTAAATACCAGTTTTGGGAAACCACAGGAGGAGAGAGGGCTCTCATGCTTAAGTCCTGCTTACTGTTTTCCCGCAGCCACAGGATGAGGGACAAGCTGGGCCAGGTTCCTGATCCAGCAGGGCTCTTCTTATGTTCTTTGTGAGCCAGTAGTGGTTAAGAGAAGTGTGGTGTAGTGGTTAAGAGCAGTGGACTCGTAATCTGGTGAACCGGGTTCGCGTCTCTGCTCCTCCACATGCAGCTGCTGGGTGACCCTGGGCCAGTCACACTTCTCTGAAGTCTCTCAGCCCCACTCACCTCACAGAGTGTTTGTTGTGGGGGAGGAAGGGAAAGGAGATTGTGAGCTGCTTTGAGACTCCTTCGGGTAGTGATAAAGTGGGATATCAAATCCAAACTCTTCTTCTTTTTAATTTTTATGGGCTGGAGGAATTCTATATAGCAAACCAAGGTAGAGGCAGCAACAGAAGCAGATTCTGGGTTGATCATCACACACCTTTGTGAGACAGGCTCATTCCCATGCGACAGGGTCTTTTTGTTCCTTGAGGCAGAGCGACAGATGACTCTCACCAATCAGTCAAGAGTCTGAATTCCCCAAAACATCCACAGGATTTGCTTTAAAAGAGCATTTTGTTTCAGATCAGTTGGTAGACCAAACAAATCTGACTATATTGCCCAGAGGGTGGCAACACAAGAACAGGCCTTTTCTGCAGTAGCTCCCCATCTGTGGAATCCTCTACCCAAGGAGATTCGCCTGGTGCCTTCATTATACACCATTAGGCACCAGGCAAAAACATTCCTCTTTAACCAGGCCTTGGGCTGATTACCATCCAGTGCCATTTTAAAATGTTTTGTGGAACATTATTGGGTTGTCTTTGTTTTTATTATGTATTTTGTTGTTGTTTTAATTGTGGTTTTATGTTGTGAACTGTCCTGAGATCTATGGAAATAGTATGATATAATAATAATAATAATAATAATAATAATAATAATAATAATGTGACAGGGTAAATAGGTGCATCTACATCATCCTCTGAAAGCTGTGCAATGAGGGTGCCAGGCACACTGCTTTGGGGAGGGAGTTCCACAGCTTAGGGGCCACCACAGAGAAGACCCTCTTCTCCCAGGTCATCTCCACCCCCAAGCTTCTGAGGACAGAGGAACTACCAAAAGGCTCCCTTTGCCAAACTCAGCACCCAAGAGGGTCTTTAAGGAAGAAAGGGGTCTTTCAGGTCTTAGAGTCCCAAGTCATTTAGGGCTGAAGGCTACTGCACCTGCTAGGTCCCAGTTTCAGAGTAGTTTTGTCCCACGAGGTGGGGGCAGAGCAACTCAGATTCACAAAGGGAGGTTGAATTGTTCAGACACCCGGTTTGTTGATGGAAGCAGCCATTCCAACACTGGCAAACACAAAAGTGACTGCTTTCAGAAAAAAAGAGAGCATGGGGTTGAATTCCTGGCATGGACAATTGGTTGGGTTCCTCAGAGCTGGGAGCCAGAGCTCCTTTGCTAGTCAATTGCCTCTTCTCCCCTTCATTGTCTGTTGCATTATGGAATGGGAGTCATAGTTGAGTGGAAGAGCACCTGCTTTGCATGCAGAAGGTCCCAAGATCAATATTCCATGGCATCTCCAGGTAGGACCAGGAATATTCCCTGTCTGGCAAACTGGGCAGCTGCTGCCCATCAGTGTAGGCAATGCTGAGCCAAATGGGCCAATGCCCTGACAGTGGAACAGAATATGCAGAATAAGTGAACTGCCAGCTCAGCAGTGAACATGCTCATTCAGGAGTCAAGCAGTGATGTGCCAGTGATTTCTTATAACATTTGCTTCTGTCATGCTCTTGTCATGCATTTATTTGGGGCAATGCAAGCTATCTGCACCCTGCATTTCCCCCAATGAGATCAACCACCCTGTATCTTCCAAGCTGGATCCCAAGTTTTGGCTGGGTTCAGATTTGCCCAAAGGATTTGCAAATGCCTGGCTGCAGCACCACGAAGACCGTTTTATGACGCTCCCAATAAATACCTCTTTAATATTTTAAAGAGGAGATGCAATAAATACTCGGCTCTGCTATCAAAATAGATGCTGGGGCTTTCAATAATTCATTGCTGTAACTCTGAGAAGGGCGGTGGCAGAGCAGGCTCTGGGGAGGCAGGGAAGCGGAGGGCTGGCCCCGGGTGGCCCAGTGCCCTACTTCGCAGAGGGCAGTCCTCTAGGTTGAAGGCACCTTCCTCCATGTCTCGTTGAAAGAGAACGGGTTGCAGACAACTCAAGTTTTACTCTGAGTAGACCCACTGAAACTCATGGGCGGAAGAAAGGCCACCCCATCAGACCAGAATCTCCAGTTCTAGTCCCACTGTGTTTGATGGGATTGGTGTTGGGTGAGCCAAGAGATCTCTCTCTCTGGAACAACCTGGCCACTCTGACCCTCTTTCAGGCATGTTGGGATGCCCTCTGCTGCTGTGGAGGTCAATGGAAGTCACTGTAAACTGAACCAAGCTGGTACATGGGTCCAAAATGGGTAGAGCTCTTTGTGTTTGGCTAACAGCTGCAAAGGATGTTGTTTCAGGAGCAGGTGTGAGCCGCCGGTTCAAAAGAAAAGGCCCTGTGCGATGCTGCCAGATGTTTATTCAGCCATAGGAGAGGTGCAGCAGGTGGGCCTTTTGTTCCCAAATGTGTGTCTAGCTCTGTTCATCCAAACCAGCTTCTTTCAGATCTCAGCTGTCCTAAAATATTTTTGCTCACTTGGAAAACCTCAGTAGAAAAAATTAAAAAGGAAAAAAAGATTCACAGAACTGCAGAGTTGGACGGTACCCCAAGGGGAATCCATTCTAACCCCCCGCATTGCAGGAACCACAGCAAAACAATCACAGACAGGTCGCCACCCAACCCTATGAAGGAAAGCCCACTGCCATCAGAGGGTGTCTGGTCCACCGTCAAACAGCTCTCGCTGCCAGGAAGTTCTTCCTGTTGCTAAGACTTTGGAATCTTCTTTCCTGTCATTTGAATACATACATCCTGCAAGGGGCAGGGGACTAGGGCCACCCCAAAAGCATCCATTCAGCTGCACCCAGATAAGTTGGAGCAGAAATAAACCCCAAGACTGGTGACTTTCTGGTATCTTGTTGTTGTTGTTTAGTCGTGTCCGACTCTTCTTGACCCCATGGACCAGAGCACGCCAGGCACTCCTGTCTTTCACTGCCTCCCGCAGTTTGGTCAAACACATGCTGGTAGCTTCCAGAACACTGTCCAACCATCTCGTCCTCTGTCGCCCCCTTCTCCTTGTGCCCTCCATCTTTCCCAACATCAGGGTCTTTTCCAGGGAGTCTTCTCTTCTCATGAGGTGGCTAAAGTATTGGAGCCTCAGCTTCCTTCCAGTGAGCACTCAGGGCTGATTTCCTTCAGAATGGATAGGTTTGAGCTTCTTGCATTCCATGGGACTCTCAAGAGTCTCCTCCAGCACCATAATTCAAAAGCATCAATTCTTCAGCCCTCAGCCTTCTTTATGGTCCAGCTCTCACTTCCATACATCACTACTGGGAAAACCATAGCTTTAACTATCTGGTATCTTACAGGCTCAGAACACTAGGATGAATCTTTGAATCAGGGGTATCCACTGCCTGCAGACCATGTTCGGCCACCCAAAAGGTTTTTGATGACCCCCAAGAACCCAAACAATCTGGTGGTGGCTTTTGGTGTGTCTACTATGAGCCAATGTGGCCCTCTAGCCCCACCCAAAAGGGTATCCACTTCCTATTTAGGCCCAGTTTTTAAGAAAACCCTACATTTTTAGCCGTTATGGCTGAGGTGAGGCCTTTGAGCCAAGATCTCCTGAACTTGGAGTCTGGAGTTAATGTCCTCTTTTACTTGGCTTCCAGCCTCATGGTGGAACTGTGGGAAACTTATTTCCTCGGTGCAAGCACTCAGCCCTGAAATAAGTGAAGAATCCCTCAGGTTTCATTATTCTGGTCTGTGGCCAGTACACATGAACCAAACAGATCATGGCTAGATCAGATTTTACTCATGAACGTATGAAGCTCTCTTATACAAGGAAGACCACAGTCCCATCTAAACAAGACAACAGTCTGAGCTTATCATCTTACTCAAATAACATGGTTTCATAGGTTTACTTTGACTAGCAGCCATTCTTCAGGGCAGCCTGGTGCCACCTCCAGATGTTTGAAGATTCAGGACAGATAAAAGAAAGGACATCATCACCATGCAGCACATAGTTAAACTATGGAACTCTCTCCTGCAGGAGGCCACCAACTTGGATGGCTTTTGAAAAAGGACAAGGCAAATTCTTGGAGGAGAGGGCAGCAGTGCTTCTGAATACCAGTTTCTGGAAGCCACAGGAGGGGAGATTGCTCTTGTGCTTGTGGGCTTCCCACAGACATCTGGTCAGCCACTGTGAGACCAGGATGCTGGACTAGATGGGCCCTTGGCCACTGGGATTAATGGAAACTGTAGTGCAAAACAGCTGGAGGGTACCAGGCTGGGGGAGGCTGCTCAGGTAGAAAGCAGTCTTCCCACAGCATCTTGATTTCTGAGATCCTTTAACTCAGTTGTGGGAAACATGTGGGCTTCCAGATGTTGCTGGCTGGAGTCCCAACTCCCACCAGCCTCAGCCAGCCAGCATGGTCAGGCATGATGGGAAATGTGGACCACCAACATTCTAGAGGGCCAGAGGTTCCCCATCCTCACTTGAACTGGAGACTGGATCTGGGCCTTTCTGCATGAACTACCACAGAGAACTATGCAGGCCCTCCTGACACATGGTTCGCCATCACACTATTGGCGGACCTGGCCCAGACTTTCCCCTTTGATTGACAGCAGCTCTCAAAGGTTTCCAGTAATGGTCGTTCCCATCAACTGAGCTGGGGAAGATGGAGACACCTGGGACTATGTCCACACAGAGCATGTGCTATCTCAGTGAGTTAAGGGTGCTCCCCCTGGTGGGCAGAAAGCAGAGCTTCAATGCTTCTTCTCACGAGCAGCAAAGCAACATAAATCATGCAACTTACAAAAGGAATAGAATCATAGAGTTGGAAGGGACCCCATGGATGATCTAGTCCAACCCCCTGCAATGCAGAACTATGCATCTATATGGGGATCAATCCCGTGACCTTGGGGTTATCAGCACCATGCTCTAACCAACTGAGCTAACCAGCAAGGCAATAATAATTTGCACAGGGGCTCCCAGTACTGACCTGCTGGGAGCCTGAAGGGCCCTGCCCTGCTTCTCTCCACCTGGCTTGGGGTGGGGTCTGACAGGCTCCATAAAGGACTGCTGCTGCTGGGCAGAGAGGGCTCCGTTTTTGTTTTTAAATTGCTTTTATTTTTTTATCTGTGTCATTTTAAATTGTGATTGATATTAATGTTGTATTCTTAGTTTTAGATTTTATGATTTGCGTGGAAATTGTTTTCCATTTGGTTGTGTACTTTTTGATGTGTTTTATTTACTGTGTGACTTTTGCTGTGTTGGTAGTGGTGTAAATCTTGCCATGTTGTAAGCCACCTTGGGCATTGTTTTAACTATGGAAAGGCGGCATACAAATAAAATGATGATGATGATGATGATGATGAATATGCTACCAGGTCAGTTTCAATGTGCTGGTGACAACTCAGAAGGACGAGAGATTTAAAAGTGTCGTCTCCTAGACTGGTCTTTTTAGATCATCATGGGAGGCCCTACTGGGTGTTCCATCACCAGGTGAGGTCTATTATATGGCAGTGCACAGAAAAGCTTGCTTCGGTGGCTCCCCTTGAATGTGGAATGTCCTCCCCTCTGTGGTTTGGCTGGCATAGCCTCACTTTGTTTTTCGAAGCCAGCTGAAAATATAGTTGTTGATGCAGGCATTTCTAGGAGACTGTTAAGTGTCTCAAGATCAGGCCCTCCAAATTTCCTTGCACCACAACTCCCATGAGCCCCACCCAGCAAGGCCTATAGTCCAGCAACACCCGGAATACTATAAGTTCCCCATTCCAGTGCCAAGGTATAGCTTTCAGAGGCTGTATCGATCTTATTTGTACGATGGTTTCCCTTCAAACTTTGCCAGAGCTGTCCCCTGCAATGAAGAGCGGGCTGCAAATTTTGTGCAATAAATAAATAAAAACGAAGCAGGTTTTGCAGGCTCCTAAGTGAAGTTCCTTTGCTCGGCGAGGCTGGAAAATGAAGCTGTTATCTTTTGCATCATGGACGGACTATAAATTCTCCCCCTAAATGCAAACCCCAGAGAGGTGGAACAGGGATCGGGGCACGTTGAGAGGGAGGGAGGATTAACCCCCTGCACGTCTGCATTTTAATATTTTTAATCTATTTAATTAACAGTAATAGGGCTGAGGCCTCTTAGCTGCTAATCAGGGTGACGGACCCTCATCCTAAACCCATCATGGTCAATTTCAGCCTCATCTACCATCCGGCAAATTAATCTGCCCTTCCAGGTCTCAGTCGTATGCTGCAGAGCCAGCAAGTGCTTTGGGTTCCCTGGTAATGCTGTGCTGGTGAGTTAAGGGCTTTGCCATCTGGCTTCCACAAGTCACAGGGGGGAAATAATGTTATGATAGCAGATGCTTGGGGTGGGGGGTTGTGTGTGCGAGGGAGAAGGGCAGGGTAACATTCCTTTGCTCTGCAAAAGCCCATCCCATCTGGGCTAAATTCCAGAAGGGCCGGCAGCTGCTTATATCATGGCGACATACGCCGGGGAAGGATTCTCCAGCATCTTGAAAGCTAACACCTTTAGAGCAGCATCCTCTTTGGGTGGGGTCCCATCATCAAATGCAGGAGAGATAACAGCTCCTGAAAAGTGGCAACCTGGCCGTCAGCTGGTCCAGCTGTCACCTGGTCCACACCCCTTCCCTCCACAGGGACTGCAGCACCAACAGCCTCAGGTCAGAAGAGGCAACTCAACACATAAAGGTAAAGGTAAAGGGACCCCTCACCATTAGGTCCAGTCGTGACCGACTCTGGGGTTGCGGCGCTCATCTCGCTTTATTGGCCGAGGGAGCCGGTGTACAGCTTCCAGGTCATGTGGCCAGCATGACTAAGCCGACTCTGGCGAACCAGAGTAGTGTTTGGAAACGCCGTTTACTTTCCCGCCAGAGTGGTACCTATTTATCTACTTGCACTTTGACGTGCTTTTGAACTGCTAGGTTGGCAGGAGCAGGGACCAAGCAATGGGAGTTCACCCCGTCGTGGGGATTCGAACTGCCAACCTTCTGATCGGCAAGTCCTAGGCTCTGTGGTTTAACCCACAGTGCCAGCCGCGTCCCTAACTCAACACATACATGACTCAAAATGCATCCCTGACTGAGGCATTCCTTTCCACGCCTTTTAACTCAAGGGGGGGGGGGAATCAAGCCTCTGGGTTGTGATTAAGGTAAAAGTCTGCTGGGCGATATCTGGTTTTCAACACCGCAATATATCACCAGCTAAATATCACAATATACCGTTATATCACAATGTCTGAAATAAGGATGGAACTATGTAGAGGCAAACAGTAGGGCTGGACAGTATCTGGTTTTCAACATCGCAATATATTGATATATCATGATGTCTGAAGTAAGCATGAGTTATGTAGAAACACTGGCTAGCTTCACAGTTTCTCCCACATTGTGATTTTTGCATAGCACACAAACACACACACACACACACACACACACACACACACACACACACCGTGATTCGCAATATATTGCCAGGTCAAAAATTGTGAAACTGATATCATGGTATGAACTTCAAACCAGTTTGGGATGATATATTGCCCAGCTATGTGAAAATAGCTGTGCTATGCAAAAATCACAATGTGGGGGAAACCATGAAGCCAGCCAATGCCTTTAAATAGCTCCACTCTTATTTCAGACATTGTGATATATCGGTATATCACAATGTTTAGCTGGTAATATATTGCGGTGTTGAAAACCAGATATCGCCCAGCCCTAATGCACAGTCTTAGAAACTTAGATATTTAATCTAGGTGCCAAATGGCTCTTTAAACCAAGGTTACAGTCGCCAAAACGGAATGCCTAGTTGCCATTTTTGGGCAAGACGGCTCTAAAGTCTTATTTTTCAAATGATGGACTGACTGTGATTGATTCTCAGCTAAACATCTGGCTAGTTCAGATGACAAACTAAGAGCTTTGAGAACTTAGAGAAGAAAAGTCACTTGATCCAGATACAGTCCACCTACATATTGGCCTATTCCAACTTCCCAGAAGGTGCTGGTGGGTCTGCTGCTCGATTCCCTCCTGCTCAACCTGTACGGATTATTCTGAAAACGCTGCAGATCCCAGGAATGGTCTCTTTCAAAGGGAACCAACTCTGACAAATGAAGGGTTAGTGAGTGCAGCAACCCTGGGAACAGCAGCTTGCCTCCTGTTATGAAGTTTGGCAGGTGGCAGGAATGCGGAGAATACAGCTGTTTTGTGAACTGAACTTTGTTGTTGTTTTCAAAGACTACAGAGTTATCTCACAGGCTTGGAGAGCGGCTGTTTCTCAGAAGGTGCATGAGCAAAGCAGGTGGGATCCAAGGTCAGGGAAGCTCCAACGCTGCAGAGATTCTTTCTCAAACAGCACATCCTCCAATGGAAAGAAAAGTTGGGCAGCTTTGATGCAGAGAAAGTCGCAGAGAGGAAGCTTTTCTTTGGAGAGGAAATCGCACAACACTGATGAGCATCAGAACATAAGAAGGCATGCTCAGAGACAGAAGGAAGGAACAACCCTGACTAGAGAAGAATGGCAAACCAAGTTGATGGACCATGCCGAAATGGCAAAATTAACTGGGAAGCTCAGAAATCAAGAAGACAAGAACTTTTTAAAAAGAATGGGGAAAGTTTTGATTTACTTACGAGACCACTGCAAGCAAGTTAAAACATTGTCAGGATTGTAAACCACACTTGTAAAGTAATAGAGCCACACTTGTAAAGTAATAGAAACTATGGGTAATTTAGAAGGATAAAAATTTGGATAAATATTGATATGCGGTTGTAAATATTAACATGAGGACCCATGGAAGGTATGGGGGGAAGTCAGGAGATTCAGAGTAATCTTGATATTTGGACTTTGAATTGTTTTTTGTAATTTGTTTATATTATTCAAAATCAAGTAAGAAAATTAGATATATATATAGAGAGAGAGAGAACATAAAAAGCCACTTTATATCCAGTCAGACCAGTGTTAGAAACTCAGGTGTGTAAGCTAGACACCAAATGGCTCCTTGAATCTAGGTTGCAGTCACCACAAAGGAATGTCTAATCCTAGGGGGTTGGACTCCCTTCCACTGCTACAGTTTTATTATTTCAGCTACATTGCTTGACTGTAGCTTGCTCTTACAACAATTCACTTGTCGCAGCATGTAAGAAGGAGAAACGCCAACCTAGCACCCAGAACCCCCCCCCCCCATAGTCACAATTGGACCCTTGTCCGTAGCAAAAAGCACCTGGCGCCTGGCTAATTTCGAACACTGAGTCAGACCAATTGGTCCATCTAGCTTGATACCGTCGACACAGGCAGGCAGCAGCTCTCAAACTTAAAGATGTGAAGAGCTGGACCCGGGATGCTCTACCAGGGAGCTATGGTCCCATAAAGTCATATCAAATTGGGCGCCAATTCTGTGGTGCTGGCTAGAGTGTCAGACCATCTCCCAACCACTGAAAGGGAACCTGAGGCCTGGTGAACATCTGATGAAGCTGAATGCTGAAAGATGCAGGACAGATAAAAAGAAAGGACTTCTCCATGCAGTGCATAGTTAAACTATGGAACTCATGGCCACAAGAGGCAGCAATGGGCACCAACCTAGAGGGCTTTAGAACAGGGCTGGGCAAATTCATGGGCTATGGATGGCTACTAGCCATGATGGCTATGCTCTGCCTCCGCAGTTGAAGCAACAATGCTTCCAAATGCATTTGGAATCACAGTATAACCCCCAGCTCTGCAGCAATCTCAAGTAAAGCATCAGGAGTTCTTTGGGGCTAAAATCCTGCTGAAGGGTTTCCTACTGGGGCATCTGGTTGGCCCCCATGAGACTAGATGGGTCCCCTTTGGCCTGATCCAGGAGACTCTTCTTATGTTCTCAAGGACCTGACTGCATTTCTGAGCATTCTTCACCCGAAGCAGGAACAAGCCCACACCCCTTAAGGCTGCAGCTGCTCTGATAAGCTCGATCACCATAATTCACAAGTGTCCAGGCAGACCAAAGCCGCGCCAAGATTTACAGCTGGGCACTGATTGCAGGCAGCCCCATAAATCAGCACTCTGGAGAGACCTGCACCATTGTGCCAGCTCCCAGATAGCTTCACGGCAGAGGCCGTAAAGGCATTGCAGGCATAGCAAGCGATAAAAGCCAGCCCCCAGCCCCCAAATCTAAAGTACACAATGGGCTGCAGCCTCCTCCCCACTCCCTGGAAGATTTTGTTAGTTCCGGTAAGGAACGCTTCTTGCAAAGAACAATCTGCAAGCCATTTTGTGAGGCTCAGCAGATCTGTGGAACTCTGAGCCACTTGACCAATGCACGGATCCACAGCAATGCTGAACAAGTGGGCAAGAAGAGGAGACTCTGGTAGCAACTGGTGGTTGGGGGTGTGCTGGTGATCCTGGGTGCAAGAACAGGGGCAGAAGAGTGGTTTCACCTGTGAAATGGTGGGTAAAAAGTAAAGGTACCCCTGACCATTAGGTCCAGTTGTGACCGACTCTGGGGTTGTGCGCTCATCTCACTCTATAGGCCGAGGGAGCCAGCGTTTGTCCACAGACAGCTTCTGGGTCATGTGGCCAGCATGACAAATCCGCTTCTGGCGAACCAGAGCAGTGCACGGAAACGCTGTTTACCTTCCCGCCGGAGTGGTACCTATTTATCTACTTGCACTTTGACGTGCTTTCGAACTGCTAGGTTGGCAGGAGAAGAGACCGAGCAACGGGAGCTCACCTTGTCATGGGGATTTGAACCGCCGACCTTCTGATTGGCAAGTCCTAGGCTCTGTGGTTTAACCCACAGCGCCACCAGAGTCCCTTGAAATGGTGGGACAGGGGTGCAAAAGGTCTGTAGGAAGGGGCACAAGTCTTCCTTCCACCCACCTGCCTGGATTCTCTCCCCACCCCCAATTAGGAGAGGGATTAGCTGTATGCTGGTTACCCGAGCAACTGCAGCAAACAACCCGATGGAAACCGGCCCTCCTCTCCCCTCATTGATCGCCACCAGCCAAGCTGATTAAGAATTAACAAGGCAAAGCCTACAGATTGAAGGGCTGGCACTGATCAGGTTTAAAAGCCCCAGCCGCTGATTAGGGACAAGATTAAACAGACGCAAAGCAAAGAGAGCCCTCCCCACCCCCATAAACATGCTTCAGCCCCAGAAGCGGCAAAGACCACAGCCTCGCTATGAATATAGTGCCAGCTATAGCTCCCGCCAATGCCACTCCCAATTCATTTAGTCATTAGGATGAGATGCACCCCTATCTGGCCGCCCACCTCCTGGGGCATCAAAGGGTTATCTGACCACCTGGGCCTGCGCAACTCACTAGAGTTACTCCCTTGGCTGCATCACCCCATTTTTCATTGCGCCCTCATAGCAGCTTTTGAGCGCAGTTTGCTGTGTTGCCAGTTCCAAGGTTCTAGTCCCTGGTGTAACTGCTCTGCACCTTCTCACTCTCCCCCCCCCCCGATAAAGAGATGGCGGGGGCAGCTGTAGCAATTTTGCATGGGATTTCCCCCCCCCCCCAAAAAAATGCGCCTGTGCATATGACGATATTTCGGTACTCAAAAAGCACTCTCTGTCTCTGGATGCATTGAAGAGAAGATGCATTGCAACCTGAAGGAGCAATTACAATAAATATTCAATATGGGACATGGGAGAGGGTGTGGGAAACCACACTTGAGCAGTGCATTTATAATATATTCCATACTTTTGAGAGCTGGGTCGCAAGGTTCCTTGGTTGGGTTCTTGAATAAAATGGCAGGCATTCTTCACTTCAGTCTCTCCCCCTCATATTTCTGTGGTATAAAAGCATTTTTAGCATGGAGAAACCTTATTTTGAGGGTGGCGTATATTGCTGTTTATTCTTATTTTTTTAACAAACCTTGCAAATAATTAAAATTCCCCAGTGGGTATCAGATGCAGCCCTTTTTAGTTATGTGATGCTTCTTCAAACTCATTGTAGTGAGGATTTCCCCCCTCCTTTTTGCCAGTTTCACCACTACAGTGGTACCTCAGGTTACATACGCTTCAGGTTACAGATACTTCAGGTTAGAGACTCCGCTAACCCAGAAATATTAAGAACTTTGCTTCAGGATGAGAACAGAAATCATGTTCTGGCTGCACGGCGGCAGCAGGAGGCCCCAATAGCTAAAGTGGTGTTTCAGGTTAAGAAGAGTTTCAGGTTAAGAACGGACCTCTGGAACGAATTAAGTACTTAACCCGAGGTACCACTGTATTCTTATTTCTTTCAGTTGATGCGCAGGTGTTCCTGGGAAGGGGGTTTGTGCTGAGGTGGGACCAGAATGTCCACAGTTGCACTGTGAGCAATTCACTCCTGAAAGGACAGCACTGAATCTGTGATGTGAGCTTTTTAAAACCACAGATCATAACTTGGCAGGTGCCGTGCAATCACAATGTCTGGATTGTCCAGAATAAGCCCGTGAGCAGAGAAGGAATCGGTATCAGAGAAAATAACTAGTGTAAGAACATCCAGCATGAGACACTGCCTTATAATTGATTCAGCCCACTAGTCCATCTGGTTCAGTATTGCCTACACGGACTGGCAGCAGCTCCCCAAATTTCAGGAAAGATTCTCTCCTAGTCCTATGTGGAGATGCCAGGCATCGTATCTAAAACTTAATGTATGGAAAGCAGGTACTTTGCTGATGAGCTGCAGCCACCCCCCTTTCTGGAGCGGTGTATACAATAAACAGGAATGCATAAAATTATGCTTCTTATAGATTGACATATCTAGTCACACCCACGCAGAAAACTTTCATAATAAGCAGACAGGCAAAACGATTAACAGAAATGATGCAGAGCAGGACTGAAGCATCCTAAAGGTTCTATCCAATGCTACTCCTACTCAGAGTAAACCTATTGAAGTTAATGAACATGACTAACTTGGATCCAATGGGCCACCAAGTAGAACTTAGCTGGATGCAACCCTAACTACTGAAACCATCGGGGCAGATTACTATTATTATTAGTATTAATTAAATTTTACTAATTGCTTCATTTTGTCCTGGGTGACCCAAAGTGACTTACAACCAAACAAACAGACAAAAATAAAAATAAAACCAACCCACATAGATACATTAAAATAAATACTTTTAAAAAATCCTGCCTACTTCTACAATGCCACAGACATCCTCATTTGGCCTTTAACTCTCAGTCTGGCAATCAGAGAGTGTAATAGCAGCAGCAGCAGGCTCTGTTCTTTGGAAATTCCAAAATCACAGCATCACCATCACCATAAGGGCTCCCTCTCATTTGCATATAGACTGCAAACTTACACAAGGGAAAGCCGTGCGGAGAAGGGCCTCATCCAAAAACCTTGCAATATGTGGTGTGGGAATTCCAGTATTTGTAAAAATGGGCTTCATAGAATTTACTCACAAGTACAATGTCAGTGTGGTGCAATGGTTAGAGGGTTCGTCTATGACCTGGGAGACCAGGGTTCAGATCCCCACTCTGTCATGAAGCTCATTGCAGTGACCTTGGGCCAGTCACTGTATCTCAGCTGAACCTACCTCACAGGGTTGTTGTGAGGATGGAATGGGGAGGAGGTGAACCATTTACACCACCTTGAGTTCCTTAGAAGAAAAGGAGATATTTAAATGTAATCATCATCCTAAAATAAACAGAGCTTTGGAAATAATGTGTTTCAAAAGGCACAGGTGGAGGGGAGAAGGGCCACAGTTAGAAGAAGGTCCCGGGCTCAGATCCCTGACTGACACTTCTACATAGGACTGGGAAACTCTGGAGAGTTGCTGCCAGCCAGTGTAGGCCATATTGAACTATATGCTCTTAAAACGGCAAAGGTTCCTGTGAGCTGCATTAAACTACTCAGCTCAGCTTTTCTTGGTAAAGGGACCCCTGACCATTAGGTCCAGTCGCAGACAACTCTAGGGTTGCAGCACTCATCTCACTTTACAGGCCAAGGGAGCCGGCATACAGCTTCCAGGTCATATGGCCACCATGACTAAGCTGCTTCTGGCGAACCAGAGCAGTGCACGGAAACGCTGTTTACCTTCCCACCAGAGCGGTACCTATTTATCTACTTGCACTTTGACGTGCTTTCGAACTGCTAGGTTGGCAGGAGCTGGGACAGAGCAACGGAATTCACCCCGTTGCGGGGATTCGAACCGCCGACCTTCTGATCGGAAAGTCCTAGGCTCTTCTTGGTAGCTGGTGGGAAAACCCGGTTCACCTTTTCAGGGGATGATTTGCCCCTTATCCAAATATTGTCCTTATTTGCAGAAAGAATGAAAAAACCCCTCAGATAGAACCAATCATTTGCTTCTTTCAACAATCCACTTAGCCTTCTTCCTTAACCTTTGTGAGTCCACAAGGTGGGGGGGAGGGAAAGAGTCCTGTTTGGGCAGAATAGAGCCCTACCTCTTAGCCAACACGCAAGGTGACAAGTCCCTCCCCAAATGAGCCCCTGGCCATGTTGCTCACAGCCGCCGGAGATCCAGTTGCAGAGACCTGTAACAGAGACCAGCGTCATGCTGTCTCCGGGAGGTGCAGTGAACAGAGCGTCCTCACCTGGCAGTGAATAATTCATGCCCCTTCTTAACTAAGGAAGACAGGTGATCCCAGTAAAAAGCCAGCATGAAAGACAAGGACATTAAAACAAGGAAGGTCTACCAGGGGTAATCCACAGCCAATCGAAAACCTATTTAAAGCCGGGAGCTCCTCTGGTGGGGTTCCCAAGCAAGCAAGAGGGCTCAAGAGGAAATTGAGATTCTGAGCCAAGCTTAGTGCTGGATAAATGACGCATCGTTTATTTTTGGGTGGGGCGATTTCCCTGGTTCTTGAGTTGACACATCCACACTTCTGTTTCTCCCCTTCTTAGAAAGCATGGGTCTGAGTGGTTTTTGGCTTGTTCCATGCTTTCGAGCCACAGGTCCGAGTGGTTTCCCGTTTGCCCCATCCGCCTTCCCCAGGAAAACCTGCTCTTTAGCACTGAATCAGAGCAAACATCCATCTGCAGAAAGCATGGCTGATGTTTGTTCCAATTCAGGGGCAAAGAATCGGTTTTCTCTGTGGGAAAGCAGCAAATCCTTAGTCCAGCATCCCGCTTCACCTTCTTTTGGAATTAACCTGGAAAGTTAATTCATTTCACAACTGGTACCTCCATGGTTTCTGAAGTATTAGTTTCTTGAATTCCCCTGCCGCTGCCCCAGTGTGGACGGGCGATCATGATGGACAGATCAAGATCCTTTCTTTCTTCCTCTTTTTTCACAGTCCTATTTTTATAGTGCAAATGATTGCAATAACTGGTAAGGTGAGCATGAAGCAGGGAAGCCGTAGCAAACTGAGCCTACAAGAAGTTTAATGGAGTCCAGAAATCAAAATGACATTGGTGACATAGGTTATTTTGGTCCCAAATATCCAGAGAAATGGGGAGAGGGAATTTATAAACACCCTATTTTTGCTTTTGCATCTTTTCCTGTCATTCTGTTAACCAGGAGATGCATGAATCAAAACTACTTTCAGTTTTAAATAAATAGTCACCCATACACATAGCGCTGATGCGGGGGGGGGGGCCTTTATGGAAATTCCATTTTGTGTTGCATTTATTATTCCTTACGGAAATGTTTGTTCATTTGCATTCTCTTCACTGGCCTTCACCTGCCCTCTGTGATGTCATCACACAGCTACATCTGATTGGCCAAGGAGTTTTATGATATCAGAAAGCAACGAATGACTGGCAGCAGGAATCCCTGACCAAAGGAGAATTAAAAACAAATGCAAACGTCAGGAAAAGCGACATTACAAAATAATCCAAAAATGCTTCACTTAACTTCACTCACACGTAAACAAATAGCAACCTATTTAAAAACCAAACTGAAATGTCTAAA
This sequence comes from Podarcis melisellensis, assembly GCF_964234715.1. Taxonomy (NCBI): domain Eukaryota; kingdom Metazoa; phylum Chordata; class Lepidosauria; order Squamata; family Lacertidae; genus Podarcis; species Podarcis melisellensis. The sequence continues at coordinate 28,000,537 of NC_138540.1, forward strand.
TACGCTTTACACAGTCTGGTTTTGAGACAGAGGAAGTGCGAAGAAACATTGGCATCTTCAATGTTTTAATTTGGCTTTAAAACGCTCCATTCAGTGTTTATATCCACAGGTTTGGGTAGTAACCCATTTTACTTTGAAAGATCAGCCCTGTGACTCATCTGAGAAAGAAACGGTGGTGCCAGATCCTGATGGAGAAAAGGTGTCTATGGAATGCAAATGCTTCCCAGGAAATAAAAAGTCCACAACCTGGCAGCTGCAGTAATTCCTGTGTCCTGTCCCAATTATGTTTAAATATGTGGCATTTCAAGAGGTAAAATTTAGCACCTCTTGCACAGAGGTCCCAAATGAGGTTCCCTTGCCATTTGCCAAATTCCAGCCCTCCAGCTCCAAGCTGTGACCAAGCATGTGTTCCCAGGCCACCTGCCTGCTTTATCATAATCCACTTAAGTTTACTTGTATTTACCTGTGTGGACTATAAGCTGTGGAGGAGGAGGGGGCGAGGAGGTCTGGTGCAAATTCCCTTTGATATCAGCTTGTAACAGCAGCCTTCACAAGGTGCATAGATAAACTATGGAACTCACTCCTGCAGGAGGCAGTGATGGCCACCAATCTAGGTGGCTTTAAAAGAGAATTAGACAAATTCATGGAGGGAAAGGCTGTATCAGTGGCTACTAGTCATGATGGCTACGCTCTGCCGTCAAAGGCAGAAATGCTTCTAACTACCAGTTGCTGGAAACTACAGGAGGAGAGAGGGCTCTTGTGCTCAAATCCTGATTGCAAGGTTTCCCACTGGGGCATCTGGTTGGCCACTGTGAGAACAGGATGCTGAGCTAGATAGGACACTGGCCTGATCCAGAAGATTCTTATGCTCTTCATGCATCACAGAATTTTCCAAATTTCTTACAGCCTCCTTGCCACCCCTATAAATTGACACCCTTGACCCTTCAACCCAATATCGACTGTGAGATGGTACAATACATCGCTCCCACCTGCGAGCGCTCCAATTGGAGAACAACCTTTACCAAAGGTGTCATGGGCTTTGAAGACACTCGGACTCAGGACACAAGGGAGAAACGTGCTAAGAGGAAGGCATGCTTGGCAAATCCACACCATGATCAACTCTTGCCCGGAAAACAATGTCCCCACTGTGGAAGGACATGTGGATCCAGAATTGGCCTCCACAGTCACTTACGGACTCATTGTTAAAACCATGGTTATTGAAGACAATCTTACTTGGCTATGAGTGATCGCAGAAGAAGAAGAAGAAGAAGAAGAAGAAGAAGAAGAAGAAGAAGAGTAGTAGTAGTAGTAGTAGTAGTAGTAGTTTGGATTTGATATCCCACTTTATCACCCGAAGGAGTCTCAAAGCGGCTAACATTCTCCTTTCCCTTCCTCCCTCACAACAAACACTCTGTGAGGTGAGTAGGGCTGAGAGACTTCAAAGAAGTGTGACTAGCCCAAGGTCACCCAGCAGCTGCATGTGGAGGACCGGGGAATCAAACCCGGTTCACCAGATTACGAGTCCATGAACTACAATACTCTCCCAAAAAGGCATGGGGCTCTCCAAGGCTTCAGACAGGACTCTTTAGTGGCCTTACCTCAAGTTGCTAGAGATTGAAACCTGGAGCCACTGAGCTATGGTTCTTCCCTCTAAAAATGAAGTAAGACTAGTCCTCATGGCTCTGAGTTTAAACAGGAAGTGGTCTTAGACTGTGTCTGATCATTGGTCTATCTGAAGGCAGCCCTATTTAGGGAAGCTTTTAATGTTTGACAGACTACTGTATTTGGAAGCTGGCCAGAGTGGGTGGGGAAACCCAGCCAGATGGGTGGGGTATAAATAATAATAATAATAATAATAATAATAATAATAATAATAATAATATATCAAGATCATCTAGCTTAGCACTGTCTATGGTGGTTGGCAGAGATTCTCTAGGATCTCACAGGGATCTCTTGCAGTGAAACCTGAAGATGCTAGGGATTGAACCTGGGACCATCTGCATGCAAAGCAGTTGTTCTGCCACTGAGCTATGACCCATAACAAAGCAAAGGTACCATCTCTCACTCAGCCAAGGGAGCACAGACCTCCAGGGATTTGGACACTAAACCTTGAACACACCCTTGGATGGCAGCCACAAAGCCACCCTCATAGGAGCCCACCAACGGGCAACTGCATCCTGACTCATGCAGAGGCACAACAGGCAACCTCCACTAAAGGAAAGTGATTTTGCTGCCTCTTGGCATTGGGAGTGATCAAATGATTTAACCACATGGCACACAGAGAGCCAATCAGCTGGGGCTCAATGGAAGGTAGGAAGGCCAGAGCAATGAATCATGAAGGCACCGTGGTGCATGTCATGTCAGATGCGTGTCAGTTCATTCAGTCACACAAGTCACAGAACATGGAAGGCACTGCCTAGGTCATCCAAACGAACTGCTGCCAGTGCTGGAAACCTACTCCTACAGCATCATTGATAGCTGGATGTCCAGTCTCTGCTAAAAAGGTCTCTAACTTTAGCTAGAGAGAGAGTGCATCACCCTCAGAGGCAGCCTCTTCCACTATCAAGAAGCTCACACCACTGGGAAGCAACAGAAAACAAGTCTGCACCATCATCTCTGCGGCAGCCCTTCAGATATTTGAAGACGGCTACCATATTACTAGGGCGCAGGTGACACTGTGGTCTAAACCACAAGGCCTAGGGCTTGCCAATCAGAAGGTCGGTGGTTCGAATCCCTGCGATGGGGTGAGCTCCCGTTGCTCGGTCCCTGCTCCTGCCAACCTAGCAGTTCGAAAGCATGTCAAAGTGCAAGTAGATAAATAGGTACCACTCCAGCAGGAAGGTAAACGGTGTTTTCGTGCACTGTTCTGGTTTGCCAGAAGTGGCTTAGTCATGCTGGCCACATGACCCGGAAGCCGTACACCGGCTCCCTCGGCCAGTAAAGCGAGATGAGCGCCGCAACCCCAGAGTCGGTCATGACTGGACCTAATGGTCAGGGGTCCCTTTACCTTTACCTTATTACCACTTAGGCCACATTCACACCCTAATAGGGCTGCCATATTTTGAAGAGCAAAAAAGAGGACACGTTTGCCGACTTTTAACTATGGATCTTTATGATGACTCTCATCATGAAAAGGGGGGCATGTCCTGGGAAAAGGGGACATATGCAACCCTACAATTGCTTTAAACGTTCATGGCTTCTTCCCCCCAAAGAATTCTGGGAGCTGACGTTTCTGAAGGCTGCTGAATTCTCAGAGTGGTTTAACAATCACTCCCTCTTCCCAAGTTCGGGAACTGTAGCACAGGAAGGAGGGTCAGAAGAACTCGCAACTAAGAACTTCCTCTCCCCCCCCCATTCTATTGTCCTTTTGTGTCATTTTAGATCAACCTGGGGTCCCCAGATGTTCTTGAACTATGGCTCCCATGATCCCTGACCGAAGACCATGTTGGCTATGAATGATGGGAGTTGTAGTTCAACCGCATCTAGGAGCCCGAGGTTGAGAAAGGCTGTTTTAATTTTGAGAGCAAGGGCTGCCTTTCTATTCTTTTAAAAGTAACCTGTATGCTTCTCTGGGCACCTTTTTAAATAAACAGATACATAAATAAGTTTCTCATCTAGCTTAAACATACCAATTCCTGCCAACTTTCCTTGTAACAAAGCTTCCAGGTTGCTCAAGACTTGATGATGCAGTGTTACCATTAAGTGTCTGTGTGTTGGCCTTATTTGGGGATGAAATATTTGCCAGAGGTCTGAAACTACCCTTTCCAGTATACTTTATCCCTGCTGGACCTAGGTGTTCCCAGTATGCCACAATTCCATAATATGGCAGAAAAGAATGTGGACCACAGTAGTAGAATAGTTCAGCTATTTTCTTTTCGTTTTTGGATCTCAACTTTCATTTAATAATTAAAAAAGAAGAAGATCCAGTTCCCAGCTGATGACTGGGAAGACGTGCTGTGGCAATGCCTGCCGAAATCCTGCAAAAAAGAGGCTAAATAAAATCCTGCAAATAAAATCTCCTGCAGCCATGTGTCTGTGCCTTGAAAAGGTTCTCGCTTCTCCATGCAACTAGCAAAATTATTATCCCTATATAAACTTATATCCCACCCTTCCCATCAAAGGAACCCAATGTGGTAAACACACCAGTAATAAAACAATACAAAAAAAATCAAAATCAAAGAGGCATAGCATTGTAGATGGGAACTCCAAAGGTCATCCAGTCCAACCCCGAGCAAGGCAGGGATCACAGCTCAAGAATCCCCAACAGGTGGCCATTTAACAACATGCAAGGGAGTCCATTCCACTGTCAGAAGGTTCCTCACTGTCAGAAGGTTCCTCCACTGTCAGAAGGTTTAGTTGGAATCTCCTTTCAAAAACAATCCCATCTTTTGAAAAACCAAAACACAGCTCCAGGACAGATGCAGACTCAGAACTGTGCAGGTTATGAAAAGTAAGAAGCTGTGAACACCTGTTGGATTTGTATAGTTGGCAGAGCATGAGACTCTTCATCTCAGGGTCGCGGGTTCGAGCCCCACATGGGGCAAAATGATTCCTGCATTGCAGGGGGTTGGACAAGATGACCCTCGGGGTCCCTTCCAGCTCTATGCTTCTGTGATTACGATCTAACGCCAGTTACAGATTAGGAAAGTACATTGAATGGGTTTGCATTGTTTCTCCACTTCAATGCAACTAAGTCCCATATCCTTTGGTGCAGGCCTGAAACAGCCTGGCCAGAGAATTTTAACTTAACAAACAAGGGGGTTGCATACAAACCACTCTGTGTTGTATTTTGTTTTGTTTTTCAATTTTTTTGAAATAATAATAATAATAATAATAATAATAATAATAATAATAATGTTACCCCTACCCAGAGTAGACCTATTGAAATTAATGGGCATGGCTAAGATGGCTCCATTGATTTCAATGGGTCTACAATTTAGTTGGACACAACTCCAACTTCTGGGTGCTAACCCCTTCAAAGCTCCCTCCAATAGGGCCTCCTAGAGGAGGTTGGAGCTCTGGAGAAAAATACATTTCAGCCCTACCCACTGCAAGGGCAGACCATTTAAAATTCTTTACCCAGCATATAAAATAAACATATCTCCAAATTATGGTAATAATAAATATGATAATATCTGCATCTGTTGAGAATCTTAACATCCCAATGATTAATATCAATAATATGAGCACCCACAAGACCGTTGCTGAATGAACTAGGCAGTTACAAGTTGCGCGTGCAACACAACACAATGTGTATCACACCGCAACTTCGCTGTGTTTGCACGGGGTTCGCTTATGAAAAGCTACAAGTGTGACTGCACATAACAAGAGGAGGCTGGAACGTCACATACCGTCAAAAACGCAGGAGTGAATGTTTGTATAGAGTTGCAAATATTCAGAAATGCACAAATTCGCAAGCCGCTATTCAGAACTCTCCTTATATTTTGTTAAGAACTGCATCAAATAGACACAAGATGCCCAGGCCCCAGAAATTTGTGCTTGCTTCCCGGCGCACATTTTGCCCGAGGTGTTTGCAAAACAGCTTCCTTGGCACGAGACCCAAAGCATGGGCAGGTTTTTAATTACCACGCCAGGTTCCTTCTCTCCATCCAGGTTATTTATAGGTCTATCACACTCGCTCATCATGGAAAATGAGATTAAACAGCCCGTAATCTGCAAAGCACGGATCCAGCCGACCTGCTTTAATGTCGGGCAGTGATTTTACCATCAACTCCTTGCTTCAACAGTATTTCTGAACTGGCACCTCAACAACCACATTGCTGGCACTGAGCTCAGCGCTGTGACAGGCCTGCAGAGATCTTGGGGATCTCAGCTGCCAGCCCCCAAAGGGGTATAGTTCAATTTGGGGACAGAGGCGGCTAAGGATTTGACCCCATTCAGGTCACTGTTTAATCTAGGGACAGGTTTGTGGGACTACAGAACACAGAAGCACGTATCTAGCAGGAAATCTGCAGCTTGCGTGAGGTCGGCACTAGGACCCAGCTGCATCTTAAGATTTCAGTGGGTCTTTAATTATGGCTAACAGTACAAACCCCGTAAGGCAAGGGCAGGGATGCGCTTTACAATGGGGAATCCCTTAATTGTTGGAAGGAGAAGAGTGACATTCAATGCATTGATCTCCTTGGTGGTAAGATGTGATCTAAACAGACAGTGTGGTGTAGTGGTTTAAGCGCTGGATAAGGAGCTGGAGAGACCAGGGTTCGAATCCCTACGCAGTCATGAAACCCACTAAGTGACCTTGGGCCGGTCCATCTCTCTCAGCCTAACCTACCTCACAGGGTTGTTGTATGGGGAAAATGGGGATGAGGAGAACTATAAGAAGAAGAATGAAAACAAGAACAACTTATTATTGGTACCCCACCCATCTGACTGGGTCGCCCCAGCCACTCTGGGCAGCTTCCAACATATATAAAAACACAATAAGACATTAAACCTTAAAAAGCTTCCCTATACAAGGCTGCCTTCAGGTGCCTTCTAAAGGTTGTATAGTTGTTACTCATCTCCTTGAGTGGGTGCCACTACCAAAAAGGCTCTCTACCTGACTATGTATGCTGCCACGAACTTCTTTGAGAAAGTGGGATGATGATGATGAAGATGATGATGTAAACTGGTGTAAACATGAATATGCCATCTAGCAGGTATTTTTCAGGATCCTGTGGTGCTGTTCCGACACCTGAAACCTGCACTCTGTGCATATTCTGCTCAGTTGCTTCCCACCAGCACAAGTTGTGAATGCAGAGAGGATGAGTCTGCCAGTGGCTATTTGCCACAATACCTAAATCACAGAACCTCCAACTATAGGGGGAGTCTATCTCTGAATACAAACTGCAAGGCCCAGACAACAGGGGGTATTCATTATGTGAACATAACAGATTTGCTGATTTACAAGATACCACCATGAGACGCAAGTCCATAAAACTCACCACAAAACATTGCTTTCAACCAGCTTTACTGTGTCATGGGTACAAGAAACCACAATATATATTTATTTTTTAAAAAGCAAACTCTCCCCACCCTGATGGCTGAATACCCTCCTCTGGGAAATTATGCTCTAACATTCAGCAGAATCAAGCAAAGATTTCCCAGTGCAGTATTCCATGCCAGAAGCAAAAAGAAGAACGACAAAAAACTACCCTTCCCCACGTGTAGAGGAGTCACCTTGCAAGAAGGGGGTCTCCTAGAGATTTCCCTTGGCAAATTGGAGCGGTAGTGCGTCCAAACTTGTTTAAAAAATAAATATCCACCTGCAGGTGGAAGCGGTATGGTCCAAGAAAGCTCTACAACTTCTTGGTTATTTAGGGTGTTTGAGGCCCTCCCCAAACATCTGATTGTTGAGGAACACGCCCAATTAAAATTAGAGGAATGCTTCACTCTTTGAGAAACAGGTTCCAGTTTTCAGGGTGACCTCAGTTAAGTGTCCTCTATGAGATCCTCTTCTGCATTGCCTCCTCCAGAAAGCCAGAGTATTGGACTAGGGCCCGTGAGAGACCAGGGTTCAAATCCCAACTCAGCCATTAAGCTCACTGGGTGTGACCTTTGGGCCAGTCATTGCATCTCTCAGCCTAACCTACCTCACAGGGTTGTTGTGGGGAATTAAATGAGAAAGGGGTGAACCATGTGTGCAACCTTGTGCTCCTTGGCAAAAAAACGGTGGGACAGAAAAGCATAATAATAATACAGTAATACAGGCTAATCTGGCAGCTCACGGCCATCCGTCACCACTGCCACTGAAAAAATCTCCCACTAGCCCCTGCCCCTGATGGAGCATTGTGGGAGATTTAAAATGTTAGCACACAGCATGAGGTCCTGGCAGGTGCCCCCAAGGCATCTAGTGGGGACACCAGACCCAACTCTTACAGAAGTTTCACTTGTGGAGAATGAAGGACTTGCCTGCGGTCAGAGAAGTTACAGATCAGAGCTTGCCTCCTGACTAAAGCAAGCCAACACAGAGCAGAGAGAAACTCACACAGAGACTCAATGAGCAGCAGCCTCTGAGACAGGCAATTTTGCTGCATCTGAAGCGATTGCTCAGTTGCCCCCCTCCCATGCAGAGAGGCAACAGGGGGAAAAGGAGCAGAGACTCACTCAGAGACGCATTGATCCTCCTCCTCTGTTGATGGACAGTTTGGGCTTACAGGACCTCTGAATGTTGCAACATATTTCCCACGGTGCCTATTTTGGGGGATTACTGGCTTAATCAATTGGACTCCTCACATGACTTTGGGCTAGGGGCCAAATGTTGACGTCAAGACCTCAGGACTCTCCTTGGGCCAGGGGTTGCCAACCTGGTGCCTGCAGGCACCCAGACTCTGAGCTTTCATTGGGGATGGGGTGGGAAGTAAAACTCTAGGCCTCTTAGAAAAAAGGTTGTGAAGCAAAATGTGCTGGTATCCTTCTAAGTGATATCCACATGGTTTTGGCCAATGAGCAAAGTCAGAGCTGTGATTGGTAAGCAGGTGGTTTGGTCATCAGGCAACAGGAATCCTAAACAACTGCTGTTCCACACTCCCCGCTAGTGTGTTATTCCCTCACCCCACATGGTAGCCATTTTGTGACTGCCTCCAAATTCATTGATCCAAAAAAAGCTGGCGAACCCTGTCCTAAGCCATGCCCTGTCTTCCCTGACCATAGCCCCCACCAGCCCTACTCCACCCCCCTCCTGAAGCAGCTTTGCCTGTCTAGAATGTGCTCTTGAACTGTGATCATGTTTCTTGTCTGCCGGGATAAAGAGGTGGGTTTGAGGAGGACCTGGCTTGAATAGAGCCTAGCATGTACAGGTAAGTGTCACACTCAATGGAGGCCCATTTTGGCATCCATTCCTGCCCATCATTAACATGTGACCTACAGGAAGTTTGCTCTGTGGAAATGCGGCCAAACCCCACCCCCCAACTGCCCCCAAAGTGACCATATACCAGCACATACGCCCAGCGGCAAAAATATGTCTTCCTATATACAATGAAGGCAAGGCTGTCATCATGCAGCTCCTGTTGGAGTATCTATAGCGCTGCATCACAATCCTGGATTTGCATGGGTCACGAAGAGTCGGACACGACTAAACGCCTAAACAACAACAAGAAAACAAAGGAGAAGCCAGGTTGCACAGGGCCAGTGACCATGGGCTGAGAGTGAGAATGGGGGACACTGACAGGGGGGAAAAGGTGGTTCAAACAACAGCAGAAGTTTGAGTAAAGCAAAGATGGAAGGAACTGAGAGGGGAATGGTGACTTTAAACAACAGCAGGGCTTTAAGTAAAGGACATGAATATAGTTGGGTCGATAAAACATCCCTGATCCCACTTTGAGAGCCACTGTTATCACAATTGTTGCCGTCATATTGTTGTGGAAGAGCTGCAGGATGTTCACAAATTTATCCGGGCAGCTGATTTTCAGAAGGACAGTCCACAGGGCAGTATGATTTAGTGCCAAGGGCCTTAGTTCGGTCAATAAACACCATATACAGAGGTTGGTTGTGCTCCCTGCATTTTTCTTGAAGCTGTCAAGCAGTGAATATCATATCCACTGTCCCCCTAGAACAGACATGCCCCAACTCCAGATGTTTTGGGACTACAACTCCCATCATCCCTAGCTAACAAGACCAGTGGTCAGGTGGGAGTTGTAGTCCCAAAACATCTGGAGGGCCGAGTTTGGGGATGCCTACCCTAGAAGGTCAAAAACCATTTTGGGATTCAGGAAGGGTTTTCTTGGATATAGTTAGGAGACAGTTTGCTAAGATCCTTTCAAGAATTTTGTCAGCTGCAGCGAAGAGAGAGATGCCTTGATAGTTTCCGCAATCCGTTCTATCACTATTTTTTAAAGAGATTGATAATTCTGGCATCCCTAAAGTCTGCTGGGATCTCCTCTCTCCCCCAATGAGCTTGTGAAGTTGTTGTAAAGGTTCAATTCCACCCACTTTGAAGACTTCGGCTTTGAAGCCATCAGGCTTTAAAGCCATCAGGTCCACTGGCTTTGTTGTTGTTCATTTGGTTAATGGCTGTGCACATCACTGTGCACGAACACACCCAACAAACCTTGGAAGGTAGTGGACTCTCCTCCATCGGAGGGTTTTTAAACATGCGATTCCTGCATTTGCCGGGGGGTTGGACTAGATGACCCTTGGGATCCCTCCCAAGTTCACAATTGAAAGATTCTGTGTTTCCGCTTGGAAATACGCAGAAGTCACACCATCCACATGGCTCCACATTCTTCCCTCTGCATTTACTGCACATGGAAGGGTTCCCCATCCCCCACCCCAGTTCTTCACATTTGGCTAACCATCCCTCCCTTGCAGGCGGCTTAATCCATTTACATAACCTCCGGCAGAGACAAAGGCGGCTGTGTTATCGCCCCTTTGCAAAAGCACCATGTGCAAATCCTCGGCTGCACCAGGTCTGCACAAGGGAGCAATATTTCCATCAAGATCTAAACCTGGCTTTGTTGGTGCCCTGTCAAAAGAGCAAGCATTTGACTTCCCGCCATGATAAAGCTGTCATCGGAGGAGAAAGGCAAGCAGGGCTTAACAAACGGGAACAAATCTTCACGGCAGTCAAGACGGACAGGCAGCCTCTTCCCCGGCTGTTTGCTGAAATCGGGTTTCGCTGTTATCGTAGGACAAGGCAGCGGAGTGGGGGTGGGGGTCAGATCTCGCTGAAACGCCGGCAGGCCATTAAGTGTAGTTACAGGCTGTTACCTACATTGACCACAAAAAGGGCCATTTCACAGGGCCACAAAGGAGGACGAGTTTCTTCAGACCTGCAGCCCAGGGGTGGGGAACTGCCAGCCCACAAGTCAAATCTGACCTGGCACAGGTCCCAATTTGGCCCATGAGGCTATTTTCCTCAAACCGTGCCCACCTGCTCCACACAGGTACAGGGCAAGCAGAGACAATGTTAGAAACTCAAATAAGCTAAGCACCAGATGGCTCCTTAAAACCAAGTTTACAGTCGCCAAAACGTTGTCATTTTTGGGCAAGTCGGCTCTAAAGTCTGACTGCATTTTCCAAAGATGGACTGACTGTGATAGATTATCAGTTAGATATCTGGCTAGTTCAGATGACAGCCTTGAGCTCGGTAAGGGCTCCGAGAACTTAGAGAAGAAGAGTCACTTTATTCAGGGATAGTCTGCATATGTATATATTGGCCTATTCCTGCAGGGTGTGGCATGAGTGCGTGAAAACAGTCGGGATCCAGTGATCCCCAGGCATGCACCTGGATTGTGGAGGTGTCAGGCACCATCGTGGCTCCCAGGCATCTTCACTTGGTCACAAGTGGCCAGTCGCCAGGTACAAAATGCGCCTGCAGCCTGGCTAATTTTGAACACTGGGCAGAGATGTAGCCGGCTTGGTTGTGCAACTGAATTTCCTATGGGGAACTAGATTGCACAGCTGATCCCTGCAGAAAGCATGCCGGAAGTCACCACCTATCAGCCAATGGGTGGTGATTTCCATCTTGTTGGATCGGCTGTGCAGGAGGGAGCTTAGTCGCACAGCCAATCCCTGCAACAGATTTCAGCTGATGGGAAGCAACTTCAAGCATGCTGATCTGCAGCACTCCAAAGCAAAGCCCTGCAAGGTGCTTTGAAGTCCCCTGATGTCATTGTAATGTCTGGTGATTAGCAAGCTTTGGCCACCTATCAAATTTAGCCTACAAGTGTTAAGGGAGATAAGGACCTGGACCCACAGCCAAGTTCACCTTAGAGACACATTTTTGCAAAGCAGTATTGCTGCATGCAATGCATTTTTGTATACTACCTCCACCAGTTTATGCATCTTTATGCATCCTTCACCCTAGTGTAAGCACTGCATGGCTGCATTGCAAAGAGGAAGCCTACAGATGTGGGTCAGCAGCAGAACCAGGAGCCTGTCTTGCGGACCAGCCTGAAAAGAGATGGCTCTATGAGCCACTTGGAGGAAGTAGACTTGATGCTCAGTCCTGCTCCCAAGGCTGGGAACTTGAACTTGCCCTTCTGCCATGCCATCATTTTGCCAGGGTCCCTCTACCCAGAGGCAGCAGGCTTGCTCCAAACCTGGGTCCTTAAAAAACTCCAAATAGCTTCTCGTGGCTTTGCTTGCTTTGGGGACCAAACAAGATAAAGAAATAGGAAACTAGGTCTGAAGGTTAAAAGGGTAGGATGTTTCTTTCTGCCATTCTTCATTTTTTATTTGCAAGATGTTTTGCTTTTTTAAAATGGGATTTCATCTTCCCTGCCCACCCACCCCCTGCCAAAAAACCCCACACCCATTACACACCTCTGCAGTTCAAAATGGTGCAGCCCATTCTATCACCAAGATCTGCAGCAAATCAAGGCCAGCCCAAAGCAATGAGGAATGTGGGGGAGGGCCGTCATTTGTGTGAGAACCAGCTGCCCCTAGCCAGACAAAATGGTTTCATTGCTGAAGACCTCATGCAGAGAATATAGACCAGCCTCTCAAATGCAAAGAGGCAGCAGCCCAATTTTGGCCGCTGAGACAGTTTAGATCATTTTGCACAGCCATGTGGAGTAGTCACCACACCCCATTTTTCATACTGCAGACTTGGGGTGAGGGCAAGGAGGTGGGTCTTGCCATTTCAAATTCTGGCCACAAGGACGGCAAATTCTCCAGCAGCTCTCTCTAGCATGCACACTCTTAATGATGTTTACTTCTGTAGTTCAGAACCCAAAACCATGTTGCTTTCCAAATTAAAACATGCAGTTTGGACATCACAACACAAGGAGAATTCATCACACAGCAGATTGTCAGTGAGGGGGGAGGGGGGGAACTGCTAGTGGGAATCAGTCAAAGAATGCCATGATCCCACCAATGGGCCAAAAAGAAACCTAAGCAACTCACTAGTCCCTACTGAGGAACAAATTTGCTCTTGATCTCTTACCTGGGGCAATGCCCAATGAGGAGTCGCAAGGAAGGGAAGTCTCCTTTGGCTGCTGCATAGTGAACAGGTAAAGCACCCGTGTCTGTGGCTGCCAGCGGGTCGCTGCTCCCGAAGCGCAAAAGCCAGTCGATCACTTCGTGGTGCCCAAAGCGGGCAGCCAGATGCAAGACGGTGGCACCAGAGTTGTCTGTGTCCTGCAAGTCATGGAAACACAACCAAGAGGGTCAAGCATCACCTCCATTGAACACACAGGATGCTAAGAAGCAGAAGACATTAACACAGGATTTTCAAGCTTTGGAGTGCTGTGTGAGTGTAGGAAACCTGGGACACATTACCCAGGATGGCAAGGATTTAAAACAAGAGTGGCAAGACCGAAAGGGACCCAAAAGCTTATCTGATCCAATCCCCTGCAATGAAGGAAGCACAACTGAGTATCTTGCAAATGACAGGGCCGGCCCCAGACATTTTTGCTGCCTGAGGCAGAGGGAAAATGGCTCTTCCCCTCACCGATACCGTGAACAGAAACTAAGTGGATGACAGCACTGGTCATGGAACACTGCATACCCTCCAAATGTCCCTATTTTCCAGAGACACTCCCAGATTTACAGAAGCTGCCCTAATTTCTGATTTGATCCTGGAATGTCCCGCTTCCCTTAGGACGTCCCTATTTTCATCAGAGAAGTGTGGCAGGATATGGAGTTAGGTCAGCAGTTCAAATCTGCACAAAGGGGTGAGCTCCTGTAGCTTTGTCCCAGCCAACCTAGCAGTTTGAAAGCATACCAGTGCAAGTAGATAAATAGGTACTGCTGTGGCAGGAAGGTAAACAGTGTTTCCGTGCGCTCTGGTTTCTGTCATGGTGTCCCATTGCACTAGAAGTGGTTTAGTCATGCTGGCCACATGACCCAGAAAGCTGTCTGTGAACAAACACTGGCTCCCTCAGCCTCAAAGCAAAGATGTGCACCACACCCCATAGTCAAATTCAACTGGACTTAACAAAGGGGTCCTGATAGAGTTATGTGACATATACATCCAGAACCAAGAATATAAGTAACTATACACCCTTCTGAAGACATCTGAAGGCATCCCTGTATGAGGAAGTTTTAAAATGTTTTATTATGTTTTTATTCATGTTGGAAGAATGGTTGGAGCAACCCGGTCAGATGGGTGGGGTATAAATAGAATAGTAATCACCATCATGGCCTTTGGTTGATTTGACTGACATCCTATGTCCTTTTAAAATGTGGTTTGGGGGGGTATTGGGTTGTTGTTTATATTTTGATTATAAATTTTCTAGTTTTATATTTTGATTTTATTCTGTGAGCCGCCCTAAGACCAGTGGGTATAGGGGGGTATATAGATTCAATGAATAAATAAAAATAAATAAAAAATCATCATAAAAAATAGGACGTCCCTATTTTCATCGGATAAATGTTGGAGGGCATGATAGTGTTCCCCGCTACACCTGAAGGACAGCAACCTGGCTTAAGGGGCACAAGGCAGGCCACCTCAGAGAGAGAGAGAGAGAGAGAGAGAGAGAGAGAGAGAGAGAGAGAGAGAGAGAGAGAGAGATTGAGCTTTGTTCTCCATCATCATTGCCCTGCTGCCTATGGTAGCCAGCAACCTCACTCTGCCTAATGAAAGGAACGGCCCTGAACATGGCAAATATTATGCAGCAACTTGGGGCAAGATGCAACCAAAATGGTGCTTTGCAAAAAGTTGTTTTCACCAGCAGAATTTTAGTTTGTTCAGCTGTTCAGCCCCTCCTCCTTATTTTGCATGATGTATTCTTGCCCTGCTAATCGATGCTCACTGACCACTGGAATTTCTGCTCATAGGACACCCAATGAAGGGCAGGCCCATTCCCTGGACTCTGAATGCCACCAGGCACCAGTTATACTATTCCTAACCCACCTTTGCAGGCTTTAAAACATATACACACACACAGCTGAAATGTTGCCAACTAACCATTTTTTCAGTACAGTGGTACCTCGGGTTAAGTACTTAATTCGTTCCGGAGGTCTGTTCATAACCTGAAACTTTTCTTAACCTGAAGCACCACTTTAGCTAATGGGGTCTCCCGCTGCCGCTGCGCCGCTGCTGCACGAATTCTGCTCTCATTCTGAAGCAAAGTTCTTAACCCAAGGTACTATTTCTGGGTTAGTGGAGTCTGTAACCTGAACCGTATGTAACCCGAGGTACCACTGTACTTGTACAATCTGGGACCTCCCACTTTACACATGAATGTTGGCATTGATTTGAATTGCTCCCAGCAGAGTTTCAGCATTCAGGTTTGGCCCAAGAAAACCATGAATTCACAATGGGGCTCCAGGACCTGTCTTATGATGGTCCTTTCCTACCCAAGAGAAACAGCCAACAAGGAAGGGTTTTTTGTCAAAGGTGGTGGCATACCACTGGCCTCTGGCCTCCCCTCCACACCTACGAAATTATCTTAAAGGTTCCGAAACTACCCCCCTCCCATTCCCAGAAACCATGTGAAATGTAGCAATCTGTAAATCAGTATTACCTATTTATTTATACCCTGCCTTTTTCCCTGATGGGACTCAAGGCGGCTGTGCTAGATGTTGTATGGTTTTACAGGTGTGCTGTGGACCAGCCAAATGAATCTTGCGGACCACAGTTTGAAGGAACCAGTGGAGGAATCCCTAAAAAGGGGGGGGGGGATTCCAACCCCACGGGAATACATGAGTGACAAGGCCAATCCTTTCTTGGTTATCTCAGTTCCCTGCCTGGACTAGAACACCTTACACTTCAGTTCCATTCAATAATTGCACCAGACCATGGAAAAGAAAGACAAACTGTGGTACTGTATATAGGATGCTTTCACATTAACAACCACAGTCTGTGGTCACCTCACAAATTGGCATCAGAAACCAGGGTCTGATGGCAGATGAAAGTTATAGACTATATGGAATTGGCGGAAATGACTGGCAGAATCCGAGACCAGGGAGAAGAGTTGGTGGAAGAAGACTGGAAGAAATTTAAAGACTATTTGCAGAAACATTGCAAAATTAATGAATGTTAAAATGATGTAGGATTGAAATGAGACGGCTTTAGCAACAAAGTTAAAAGAATATGCAAAAATGGATTGATAATTAGATGGCAACATGAAGCTCAATATGTTAAGATATAAAATTAAGATAAAAACAAAGAGGGTAAGGATTTGCTGAATTAACCATGTGAACTGGAATACAAAAAAGGGAGGCGTGAGGAGGTCAGGAAAATAAGTAAATGAAATATAAGACATGAAAAGATTGATTTGTTTTTAATGTTTTTATTTTTTATCTATTTTTTAATGTATTTTGTATTTGTTAATTTGTATTTTTGTATCCTTTTTTCTATTTTTATTTTTTCTCTTTTTTATTCTGTAACCTTTTCCTGTCTATAAAATTTCAATAAATATCTTTTAAAAAAACACACAGAGAAACCAGGGTCTGAAGTGGCTTTTCAAACCACAGTTTGCATCAACTACGGTTTGGCATATGTCTGAACTGACAATCCACAGGGGCATTTTTCTGTCTTGGGGGGTGGGTGGGGATGGCTGCTGCAACAAGATGCTGGAGTGATGGAAAACAAAAGAAATCAACCAGCTCCAAAGCCTGGTTTGCCCATTGTACATTTGGAAGCCCAAACCAACGTACTGGGTTCTAAATTACGTTCTGTGCAAACCTTGGTTAGGTGTGTTGCCTGAACTGAGCAAACCATGGCAGAGGCTCCGTACAAACAATGGCTCTGTATCTTTCCTGGTCCACTCTTCTCTAATCAATGCACATGCAGAACATTTCAGTCCAAAATTCACATAATTTCAAAATGATCAGGATTGGCTTGTGAGATCCGCTTTGGTGGTTTTCTTTTACTAGAAACCAGTTCCACCAACCACATGCAAAAGACATACACTGAAGAGTTCTGAGCCCAGGTATTTGTTTGGAGCACCAGAAATGAATGGGGCTCACAATCCTTCCATGCAAAAATCCACGCCAAGTTTCCTTCATATCTGGGAAAGGCCACAACTCAAAGGCCTTGCATATAGAAGGTCCTGGACTCACTCCCCAGCATCTTCAAGTAGGGCTGGGAGAGAGCCTTGCCTGAAACCCTGGAGAGTTGCTGCCCATCAGCGAGAAGGACCAATCTGTCAGAGTTGGCATAAAACAGCTTTCTACATTGGGGTGGAGCTGTTGTTTTGTGCCCAAGCATATGCAGAAGGTCCCAGTTTTGGCTCCCAGCATTCAGATAAGACTTGAAAAGACTTTCCACCTGGAATCCCGAGGAGCGTTCACTTTTGTTTCTGGCCCTCCCCAGCCCTGGCATGAGAAAAGATTGCCCACTCCTTGCTTTAATGGGTAAAGATGCCTTCATGAATTGAACTCAAAACCTCCTGCATCCGAAGCAGGTGTTCTAGGCTTCAGCTCTTCTCCTGGTGCGCCAGCCTACTCACGCCGACGTTGGAACAACTTGAACAACCTTCATTGGAAAGATGTACAGTGGTACCTCGGGTTAAGTACTTAATTCGTTCTGGAGGTCCGTTCTTAACCTGAAACTGTTCTTAACCTGAAGCACCACTTTAGCTAATGGGGCCTCCTGCTGCTGCCGCCGCCACATGATTTCTGTTCTCATCCAGAAGCAAAGTTCTTAACCCGAGGTACTATTCCTGGGTTAGCGGA
This sequence comes from Podarcis melisellensis, assembly GCF_964234715.1. Taxonomy (NCBI): domain Eukaryota; kingdom Metazoa; phylum Chordata; class Lepidosauria; order Squamata; family Lacertidae; genus Podarcis; species Podarcis melisellensis. The sequence continues at coordinate 28,018,102 of NC_138540.1, forward strand.
GCCTGTAACCTGAAGGCTCTGTAACCTGAAGAATATGTAACCCGAGGTACCACTGTACAAGACAAAAAACCACAGTCCTCCTTGGTGAAAACCATTTCCATTTCTTGGAAACTTAAGGCATTTCTAATCTGCTTCGATATTTTAACTTTGGCATGTTTTAAGTTAGGGTTGCAAACAGCACCAGATTTAGGTTTGAGGAGGCCCTAAGCTACTGAAGGTAATGGGGCCCTTTATATGTCCAGCTGTCCTTTGTCAACAACAAATGGTCACTGTTTTTTGTGTTGAATATATGCTATATGGTAATTTATGGACCTAATAGGTATCTAAAGCCATTTGCACATAACAAAATATGTGATATTTTAGGGAGCAGACTAGCAGGCGGGGCCCATTCCCTACATCATAGGAGCCTACACAACACAAAACACTGTTGCTGTATGTAGGTTTTATTTTATTTGTTTTTATCTTATTTTTTGAAAATGTACATCCAGTGGGGTTTTTTTTCTCTAGGTTTTTTTTGGATGGACCCAAGAGAGTGGGGCCCTAAGCTACAGCTTGTTTAGCTTATACGTAAATCCAGCACTGGTCGCAAATCTTTCTTGATTTTACTGTTTTGTAAACGCTCTGAGGAGGAGTTGTTGTTTTACAATCAAGCGGTGTGTAAATTTTTACGGAAGAAATAAATAACAAATGCACTTAGCATTTTAATGCAAATCAAGCAGTGCAATCGAAACATGTCAATTGCCTACCATACAGTAAAGGTCATTTTACAGCACGGCTGGATTTTAGCATGTACTTGGAGATGTAAGGAGCAGTCTTAAGAGTCTTTCCTAGTGCTACATGGAGATGCCTTCAGGGGTTCAGGGTTAGGACCTTCTGCAAGCACAGAGCTATAGATGCTCCAGCTGAACAATAAAAATTGCCTTATACCAAACCAGAATATTGGCCCACGTAGCTCAGTGCTGTGTATGACCTCGTGCCTGCCAGATACTTTGAACTACCATTACCATAAGCCCAAGCCAGGTTGACCTGGGCTGGGGCTGATAGGGGTTGCAGTGCAAAACATCTAGAAGCCACCAGACTGCAAAGGCTGCTGCTGTACACTGACTGGCAGCAGCTCCCAGGGTTTCAGGCAGGGCTCTATCCCAACCCTACCTGGAGATGCAGAAGAACTGGACCTGGGACCTTCTACATGGAAAGTGGGAGCTCTACTGCTGAGAAGCTGCCCATCCCCAGGTCATGGAGAAATACTCTGGCAGGGAGCCAGACTGCATTTCCCTGTCAATCAAGCATTCAGAGGTCAACACAGGTTTCCTTCAGTGTCTAGTCCACTTTTAAAGATATTCTTCCGTGTGGGGGGAGGGTTTATCCCCACAGTGTTCCTGACCATATGCAACAGGGCATTGTGAATGTCTTGCCTACACAACATCCCCACACACCAAGAGGCTGAATTTCGCACCCTCCTCTCCTCCCAAAGGGAGGGGAGGACCTAAACATTTTGCTCTGGCTAACAAGAGCTTAGCCCCGCAAAGTATTAAGACTCTCTTACTTAGAAACTCTGCTGGCCTGAACACCTGCCTTCACATAAAGGGAGCTTCCCAGTTAAGCACAGAATATGTAGCAGACATGGATGCAGACTTCACACATGCTCAGAGGAACTCCTGCCCTCCTTTACAAGCACCACTCCTGTAACCAGCACTTGCTCTTGCTGTAACTACTGTACAGTGGTACCTCAGGTTAAGTACTTAATTCGTTCCGGACGTCTGTTCTTAACCTGAAACTGTTCTTAACCTGAGGTACCACTTTAGCTAATGGGGCCTCCTGCTGCCACTGCGCCGCCAGAGCACGATTTCTGTTCTCATCCTGAAGCAAAGTTCTTAACCTGAAGCACTATTTCTGGGTTAGCGGAGTGTGTAACCTGAAGCGTATGTAACCCGAGGTATCACTGTATTTGGTTATGGAGCAGCCAAGAAACTGTTCCCTGTTCTTTCCTTTTTGGTACTGACTTCTGAATTACGTATTTGTTGTTCCTATTCTAAATATGAAGGCCTGCGTGTGTCTTTGCAAATGAATCTGCACAGAGTAAGTGCTGGGACTTAAAGCTAGGCTAGAAAATTGCTGCCTCCAACCAGCAGGTCCCTCTTCTTCCTAGAGTGAGCAGTGCTTAGTGGATGATGGGGGAGCAGAGCTCTCATGGATCAGGTCAGTGGCCCATCTAGTCCTGCACTCTCTTCTCACAGTGGCCAACCAGATGCCTGTAGGAAACCTGCAAGCAGGAATCAAGCACAATAGTCCTCTCCCCTCCTGTAGCTTCCAGCAAGTGAATTTTTGAAACATTGCTGCCTTCGACCACAGAGGCAAAGCACAGCCGTCATCGTGCTTAGTAGCCACGACAGACCTCTCCTCCATGAAATTTGTCTCATCCTCTTTTAAAGCAGTCAAGATTGATGGCTATCACCAAACCTTTGTGGATGAGAGTTCCATAGGACAAAAATGGAATTCAGAGGCAACACATACACACACATAACCCTCCAATTTTGGCCAAATTGTTCACCCACCAACTTTCTAAAAACTCTAGCTATGGGTATCAACAGGGAAAAAATAGATGGCTGCGCGCCCCCGCAAAAAATAATAATCCAGCGCTGGGTTGAGAGAAACGAACTCTGCGCGCAGAGACATTCCCATTTTGACCCTTTCTTTTCTGAGCTATGCTGGCCTTTCCTAAATAAGTAAATAAGACTTCCAGACAGGTGTCCTTTAAAAGATAACGCCCCTAAAGGTCAGCGTCAACGGAGCCGCTTGGAACGCAGTCCCCTTCCGTGCGCCCAAGGCGCAAAACCCTTCAAGGCGCGCCAGGGCGTCCCCTCGCTCCACCGGTGCTCACCTGGACTCGGCACCCTCCCTGGGTGAGCAGCCACTGGAGGCAGGCCAGGTTGCCGGTGGCGGCGGCATCGTGGCCCGGTGTGGCCCCATTGCGAGCCCGCCCGTTGCCGGCCAGCGCCGCTTCCTCCACCAGGTAGCGCAGGCAGTTCAGCTTCCCGGCGCGGGCGGCGTGGTGAGCAGGAGAGGCGCCCAGCGCGTCGCGGAGCTGTGCGGGCGGCAGCAGCTGCCCGTCGGCCTGCAGCGCCTTGAGCGTGTCCACGTCCCCCTGGCGGGCGGCCTGCAATGCCCGCTCCAGGGCCATCGCCTGCGCCTCCGACGGCAGCCTGTCTGGCCGGCCGGCCTCAACACCTGGAGGGAGCCATACAGGGGCCGGCCGCCTCGCCCCGACGGCCTCCCGGGAGTCTTCGGCGTCTCTCGGCGGTCCTCTCCGTCGGGTGCCTTGCAAAGGAAAGGTGGGCGGCCCGCGAGGTGCTCCTCTACTTTCCCGTCCCCTCTAACTTCGCCTGAGCAGCCGGACGCGAGGAGCCATCGCGCCCCGTCGAGGTTTGCTAGAAGTCTCGCCCGCGGTCCTTTCCTCAGCTGCGGAGCTCTGCGCGACAGAAGGGCCGGCCTCCAGCCCCGGCTGCCGGCTCCAGCTCCTCCCTACCTCCCTCCCTCCAGCACCAGCAAGAGCCTCCGGGCGCCCTCCTGCCCCTCCCCGAGCCGGCCGGCTCCTCCCCTTCGCCGGCAGCGCTGAGCCTGGAGGCGGGAAAGGGTTAAACGCGAGATTTAAAAGGGAGCGGCATCGCCTTTCTCTCTTGCTGCTGATCCCCGCACAGGCGCTGCAAAGCTGTAATAGCCCCGCGGGCTCTGGACTCTGGGCATGATCTCTGAGCATGTGCAGTGTGCTTTTCCTAACACCTGCCCGATCCGGAATGATGGAGCTCTTCACCATCTACTTTGAAAAAAACATCACCGCCGTCGATTAATCAGGGGGGCTGATCTGATTCATCACTGTTTCCCAAACTTGGGTCTCCAGCTGATTTGGGACTACAACTCCCATCATCCCTGACCACTGGTCCTGCTAGCTAGGGATGATGGCAGTTGTAGTCCCAAAACAACTGGAGACTCAAGTTTGGGAAACCCTGATCATCTATGAACAAGTTAAAAAGCATAGGTCCCAGTACCAATTCTTGGGGGACACCCAATTTTGACTTCTCTCCATTTGGAGACCTGCCCATTTATTCCTGCTCTTTGCTTCCTGCAGCTTAACCGATTCCTGATCTACAAGACCACCTCTCTTCTTTTTCCTTGACTGCTAAAGCTTACTCAGGAGTCTTTGGGGAGGCACCTTGTGGAAAGCATTCGGAAAGTCCAGGGCTTTGGCTAGCTGAGCACACTCTAGACTGGCTTTTTGTTGTTATGCTGTCTTCATCCTGCTTGGTTTCAGAGCCAGTCCTAACATTAGGCAAAATGAAGCAGCTGCGTCAGGTGGCAGATGTTGAAGGCCAGCAGCAGCAGCAGCAGCTCCACTCCCCCCATCACCTGGTCCTTCTTCCTGAGCCTTCTCAGGCCAGATTGCACAAACCCTTATGGGGAGCGGGCGGGAAGAGGGGGAATCAACCACACAGAAACCCCACACTACACATTATGCTTTAGGTTCCCAAACCTCTCCTCCTCACTCAGACCAATCGAAAATTGTTGAGGGTGTTGATGGTATTTTCTGCCTGTTGTATGAATTGCAATGCACCGTGCTGGATGTTGTGCCATTTCCCCATTCAGTACAATAAAATTAAGGCTGTCAAACAATAAAATACATTATGAGGCATAAGAAAGCAGTGGAAATACAATTCAATTAGGAATATTTAATGCAATGGTTGTGCGGTCTTCCACCTGCAGCCACAAATTCATGGATGCCCCACAGACCACCTGAATGAAGCTCGTGGACCACAGTTTCAGGGTGCCAACCTTAGAGCAAATATTCAGCTTTGTCCCTATGAGAAGAGGAGGCACAGTGTCGATTATGGGTGGTATCCAACATTAGCGTATGTCCATAAAAATGGCTAACTTGAGTCTACTTTGAGTAGGACTTTGTGGGATGCCATGCTTTGTTTGATCGACCTGCTGATCAGAAAGAAAATTTTCCTTTGACGCCAATTCTGCCCATGCTCAGGGGTGCTGTGCACTTTGTCTATGAGGGCAGGCCCCATCTGCCATTCAAAGGGCTTTTTTTAATTTCTGTTCAACCTCCTGCTAAAGTTAGCCTCACAACTCGCCACATTTATTTATAATTAAGCTTGCATAAAACGTATCACAAGATGCAACAAAACACAGAAGGATAAAACCAACAAAAGTATCCATTGAAACATTGTTTTAAACATCAGCAAATACTGGTCGCCTAAAAAATGGATAAAGTTCTTGTTGCAGAGGCTTTCAAAAGACACCTGAAAGAAGGGAGGGGCAGTTCTGCCAAAACCTCTACCTGCAAGGAGCTCCACAGGGCACAGGCAACTAATTAGTATTTGCTGATGTTTTAAACGTTTTTATGGATTATTTTGTTGATTTTATGTTTCTGTGTTTCTCGTTAAGGGCAGTCTGTTTCCTTATGCACCGCCTTGATCGTTGAGCTCCTCTGATGGGTCACAATATGGAATCGGATGGTCCTCTAAGAAACACCTGCGAGAAACATCTTACTTTTTACTAAACACCACTATCAGAAGATGCTCTGCGCTCCCTCCCTCCCTCAGACGTATGTCCAAGTAGTCCCAGTGGCATCTCCAGGAGGCATCTCCTTGGCTGGACTCATGCTGAAGGTCTTAAGAAGCACCCCTTCGTAGTACGACGTGACAGCTGCAGCAATGGCTGCCAGGCCACCTGCTACAGCCATCCACAGGGAATAGCCATACTCAAAGCTGGGGAATCCAGGGATGCTCAGAGACACCTAGAAAGCAAATGGGAAAGAACTCGTTGGTCAAGGATTTGGCATGGAGGGGGATCCCAGGCATTGGCATTGTGGGGTACTGTGGGGTGCATTGTGTGGGAATGTTGATTAAATATGATCCTTCCTCACTCATGCTAGTGAGTCAGTAGCAGAGTACATTCCCCAGTATTTAGCAGGAAGCTAGTTGGTAGATTCATCTGAATCTCTTCACTTTAGCAGTCCAATCTGGCTTTGTCCAGATCAGGTTTGTCAACTTTTCCCTTTTCTTGCGAGGAATCCTATTCGGAATAAGGGAATTTCCCTTTAAAAAAGGGAAACGTCGTCAGCTATGTTCCTGGTAAATCCCCTTTGTTCCCTCTTAAAAAGAATAAAGACACAACAGTCTTCTTTTAAAAGTAATGGTAAGAAGTTTACTCACATTCAGTTCACAGTAGGTTCCCTGAAGGCAAGCTTTAGCTTGTAATTACAGAAGAGAGTTTATGGGGATTGAGCCCATGTGCTTCTGACTGAGAGCCAGCACACAGCAAAAGCACGAAGAAAAAATGGCCGAGACAGAAAGATGGCTGCGTGACCAGCCCTTTTATGGGGTCTCACAGGCTCACACCTGGACACATGCAGGGGGAGGATGCTCCAGACAGGTGTGACAGGAAGTCCTCCTGGCTGGAGTAACATCCCCGTGTGTCCACTCTGGGCAAACAGGAAGTGTTGTACATGACTGCTTATGTTACATCTCACACATTGTCAGTTGGGACTGCCATGTTGGAAACTGCAACCGGGCAGATTTTATGGACGGTGCTGATTGCGAAAGCCAGTGTGGTGTAGTGGTTAGAGTGTTGGGCTAGGATCCAGGAGAGACCAGGGTTCAAATCACCACTCAGACACGATGATGCTCACTGGGTGGCCTTAGGGGCCTAACCTACCTCACAGGAAGGGAGAAGGAAGGAGATTGAAGAGGAGGCTCTCTAAGCAAACCTGGATGTATCTGTCCAAGCTGCCGCCTGAGGCAACTGCCTCAGCATATCTCATGGGTGGGCCAGCCCTGGACAGGAGACTTTCAAATGCTCTTCAGCACTATTAGAAAGCAAGGTGTGACCAAAGCCTTGCATCCCACCCATGGGAATCTTACCAAAACGTTCTTGTCCTTTTGGTAATTTTGAAATGCAATTTATTTTCTCATTAAGTGATGGGACACTGTTTAAAAAAGAGGGAGGGCATTCTGGCACAGCGCTGCCCTCTGCTAGCCCTCTGCCTTCAAGCATCTCCCCATTATCTGTGCTGGAGTAAGAGTCAGCTGCCAGCGCTATTTCTCTGTGTGTTGTACAATACAACCACCACAAGGAGGGTGGGTAAGGACACACAGCCATAGCAGACAGGGGAAATACCTCATACTGGTGCTGGAAGAAGACATACAGGCAATATCGGATCACGCCAATGCAGGACAAAAAGCCTAAAAGGAAAGGGAGAGAGGTGTGAACTCTTATGAACTTGGAGTGCAGAATTTATTTACTTTCTCCCCCCCCCATGGGCATAGCCATGATTTTTGTGAGGGGGGCAGAACCTCAGTTAGCTATGTATTTTTATTGATTTTTATTGATTTAGGGGGGTTAGCTGTCCCTCCCTGTCCCCCCCCTTTGGCTATGCCCATGCCCCCTCCCTCCCTCCCTGCAAGTCTTTAGCTTGGGAATTCCCAAACTGGGTGCCAGACATGGGCGTAGCCAGGATTTATGTTGGGGGGGGGAGCAGGGCACCCACTTGCCATCATCCTCTGTCTAGAATGAAATGTCTCTACAACAGTTGTTTTAAATTACTTTCTTTTGACCCCAAGTGTTCAGAAAAATCTGTCAAAGTCTAAAATTTCTACTTTTAGTTAATTGTTTTCATTTATTTACTTGATTTGGAAGGGAAATTGCCCCCCCCCAGCTATACCCATGGTGCCAGACCCACTGGTATGCTGCAAGGAATACAGAAATCCACTGATTTAAGACTCTTGTGAATCACTGAATTGTAGATTCACAGCTAAAGAATCCTTGGCAGATAGCCATCCAACCTCTGTTTAGAAACCCCCAAGGAAGGAGAGTCAATCACCTTCCAAAACAGCCAGAAAGTTCTTCCCAAAGTGCCTGTCCAAAGAAGAGGCTGCCTGTTGATTCTCTGCTTGAGTCACTGCTCTGGGCTGACCTCCTTCCAGCCCAGAAAAGAGAACCATGAAACATGAGCTGCTCTGAAGTTGTGAAACTTTTAGTCTTACGTACACAGGGTTGTGTAAGCAAGTATGTTTGTGTGTTTTGGCTGATGCTGGAAGCTGGAGACATAGAGGTATGTCTTGCTCTGTGCTGGACCCATGAGTTGTGACGTGGGGCTTCTCTGGAACCCTAATGTGGAAGCAAGACCTGGTGGAGTGTTCAAGCCACAAGCTCCTCTATCCTTTACTCATACGTCCAAATAAAATTCTAAAGACGCCACAATCTCCAATGACCTTCATTCCAAGGAAACCAAACCCTGGGTGAATGCTGGAATCTCACCACTCAGAGTGGGGCCACATACAGCAATACCCCATGGGTCTAGGCATGCTTCCCCACTTTCTTCTGCAATAAGGAATTGTGCAGCCTGATCTATGTGTCATGGGAAGGCTCAAGGAGGAGTGACTAGGGCAGAGTACCTGTGGCTCATCTGATTCTGCCGACTGAGGGAGATGCCTCTCTTTGCCCAATGGCAGGGCTCATCAATGACACTGCAGTCAAAAAGAGGTGTGAGCCAGCTTGCATGGGTTTTGCCTGTCCCAAGGCATTGCAGGGAATTGCTTTCGTCTAATGGAGAGGGCTCTTGTGTTGAAAGCCTCTGGTCTTCAGCGGAGGACATACCTGCAAAGAGATAGCATCCCGTGGAGAGGCAGAGGCAGCGCCACTTGGCCGTGGCCTCTTGGAAGCAGCGGAAATATGGACATCCTGAGAGGAGGCAGATGAAGGCTGCAGCCCCTGCAATGGCAGATGTGATGAGTGAGGCTCTTGCGATGATAATGGCCCCTGCAGGAAGATACATAGGTCAAGCCCCAGCAAGTGATCAGGAACACACCAGCATGGTTTTGAGTGGGGACAAGATCAGTATGGGACTGTTAAATATGGGACTGCAGGGTCTGCTTTGTTTGGGGGGGGGGGAAAGGCCAGGAGTGCTTTGTCCCAGTATCCTGTCTCTGACCATGGACCAGCGAATCATACAGGAGTCTTCCTTCAACCTGGTGCTTCCAAATGTTTTGGACTACATGTTTCTTTCTGCTTCTTGTAAGGTAAAGGGTAAAGGGACCCCTGACCATTAGGTCCAGTTGTGACTGACTCTGGGGTTGCGGCGCTCATCTCGCTTTATTGGCCAAGGGAGCTGGTGTACAGCTTCTGGGTCATGTGGCCACCATGACTAAGCCGCTTCTGGTGAACCACCTTCCCGCCAGAGCGGTACCTATTTATCTACTTGCACTTTGATGTGCTTTCGAACTGCTAGGTTGGCAGGAGCAGGGACTGATCAACGGGAGCTCACCCCTTCGTGGGGATTCGGACCACTGACCTTCTGATCAGCAAGTCCTAGGCTCTGTGGTTTAACCCATAGCACCACCCACGTCCCTCTGCTTCTTGTAGTCCAAAACATTTGGAAACACCAGGTTGGAGATGATATATATAATGAAATAATAATTAAAAAAATGCTTAAAATAACCTTTGTTAAGAAACAAGAAGCTTTTTTATTAGGAATTACAGGTACCGACATACCAAAGGAGCAGAAAATACTTTTTAGGTATGGAACAACAGCTGCCCAGATGCTATTAGCCCAGAGTTGGAAAGAAGACAAAGTCCCTACCAGAGAAGAATGGCAAACCAAGCTGATGGACTATGCCGAGATGGCAAAGCTGAGTGGAAAACTCAGAAACTAAGAGGATAAATACCTCTATAAAAGAATGGGAAAAATTTATAATTTACTTAGGAGACCACTGTAAGCAGATGGAAACAAGAGCAGGATTTGGATTCACTTGTTGTGTAAAAATTCCTATGGACAATATGGTTTGATATAAAAATTGGAGTACGGATGAATATGCAGTTGTAGATGTTTAAAATGAGACCCCATGGAGGAGAAGGGGGAAAGTCTTGAGATTCAGAATCTCTTTATATTGATATGTTTTTACTAGTGTGTGTATATTTGTACTTTGTATTTGTGAAACCAATAAAAATGATTTAGAAAAGAAAAAAGAAATGCTTTGGACTACATCAGCCCTGGCCAGCATGGTGAGTCATCAGAAGCACCTGCCTTAGAGCTAACACAACAAGTTGTAGACTGGAGCTTCATCCTCTCAAATACTCTCAGCACCCCATGGCTAAAATGTGGAGTGATCTTACAGACAAAGCCTTCTCAAATCTGACCAGGAACGCCTTTTTCTAGCAACTTGCCTCCAATAGCATACAACCTGATGCCTATGGATGCTCTGGACCAGAGTGTAAAGGCACAGTCACCTGAAAGTCAAAGGTAGACTGTCCTGAATGTGGAGGCTCTATTCCAAGCTAGCCTGGTTCCAGGTAGTTATTGTTGTTTAGCCATATAAGCTAATGGCCATCCCCAGTGCTTATGCTAATAAATCCCCAAATTCTTTATATTTAGAAAAATAAATAAAAACATGCAAATATTCTGTTGGCCTTCCAATCGCCCTCTGGCAGTGAGGTAGTTCACAATGCTGATTTGTAGTGACTGGCAGCGCCTTGCCTCATAGAGAAATGTCGTCAGTAAATTGAAAACCCAGAAAGCAGGAGAAGAACTGAAATAAGCAGGAATTCCGTTTGTGGGTGTGAAATAATGGATTTCTAGAGCCCCAGCGATCTCCTGGGACTGTGGCAAGTTATAAATGGAGAAGAGGAAGTGAAAGGGAGGTGTCAGTTTACCAACCAACAGCTTCTGTGGTCAGAAGCCAGCCACTTGGCACAGACCAGTAATTATCCTTTTTTCACACAGCCTTGGTTGCCCCCCGTTGGAAGGTCATAGTATTGCATGTGCACAGCCAAGCAAAACCAGTTTAGTGATTTTACAGCAGCAGAAACAGTTTGCTGTACTCAGTGCAGACATCCCAGTGTTTGGACAATGCCTCCTATTTGCTTCCCTGCCCACCACCCAACTGTGTCAAGGTCCATTGCCTGCTGCTGCTGCTGCTGTGCCAACCAGGGTAAAGGTAAAGGGACCCCTGACCATTAGGTCCAGTCGTGGCCAACTCTGGGGTTGCGGTGCTCATCTCGCTTTATTGGCCGAGGGAGCTGGCGTACAGCTTCCGAGTCATGTGGCCAGCATGACTAAGACGCTTCTGGTGAACCAGAGCAGCGCACGGAAACGCCGTTTACCTTCCCGCTGGAGCAGTATCTATTTATATACTTGCACTGGCATGTTTTTGAACTGCTAGGTTGGCAAGAGCAGGGACCGAGCAATGGGAGCTCACCCCATTGCAGGGATTCGAACCGCCGATGTTCTGACTGGCAAGTCCTAGGCTCTGTGGTTTAACCCACAGTGCCACCCGTGTCCCTGCCAACCATGGAGCTGTCTTTAAAAGGGATCGTCCTTGACAGCAGCTTGGTGGGGCTTGATGGTCAGATTTGGGACATGATGTTTACCGGGATGCGGGTTCAGGTAAGAGCTGAAGACATCGCAGGTCCAGATTTTGACAAACTTGTCCCAAACGCACTCTCCCCATAGGCCTCGGCAACGCATGCTGAGGACCACAGAGCCTTTGCTGTTCACCTGGAAGAGATGGGGGGGGCAGGAGCGAGGGAGCCTCAGATCAGTTACTTGTCCTCAATAGATGGACCACTCAGGGCTAAAACACTTAGACATCAGTTCAGTTGAAGCGGTGCAGCAGCTAAGACAGGGCAATCTGCTGGCAGCTAGATCATAGCAGAGACTACACATGCACCATGCATCTTAAGCATTTCCTTACCACAAAGAATTCTGTGAACTGCGGTTTACAGTTCTTAAACTACAGTCCCCAGGATTCATTCTTTTGAGAGGAGGATACATGTGCTTTAAATGTACGTTTCCAATGCCACAGCCTCAGTAATAGGTACTAGACGTATAACATCTGGAGGGATGGGTTGTAATTTTAATAAAGTAACTATGATAATATTGGCTCACCTGTACATCATTCTGTGAATTTTATGGGGAAGTTCTCAAGGTTTTATGAGCTTTTTAAAAAGCTCGTACCGCTTACTTACAAAGCACAGCAATGACAAAAATTACTTACAAAGCACAGCAATGACAAAATTCCTCCACCCCCCCCTCCAATCACATGCCCTCTGAAATTGCCCAAAGACTGTTATAAATGAGCATATGAAAATCTGATACAAATCTGGGTCATGGGCCTGTACCTCAATTTCAAATGATTTAAAATACCTAGCAACACCCCTGGAAGCGACTAACCCCTTTTAAAATTCCCACCAACTTTGCTTAAACCCTTAGGAACTAATACATACCCCCCACTCTCTGATCCCTAAGGGAATGAAAAGCCCAATTATGCACAAGGCAATGAAATCATAGACCCCTAGCCCTTCCCATTCCCTTCTATTTCCCTCCAGTATTCTATAGATGAAATTAGGGACCAGCAGCTGTCCCTCCCCATTCTAGAAACTCCTTGGAGAGGAAGCTGAACCCTGAAGCATGGCCACAGACAGAGTTTTAACAAGACATCTGTAAAAGGCAACAATCAGGGGCAGTGATTTCCCTCTCTGAGCCCTCATCCTGAGAAAGGGACAAGGAAATATGGCAAACAGGGACATTTGGAGCACATGTCTTATTCCTGGCACCCAACCAACCAACCATGTGCCCCTCCCAGACCCTTTCTGAAGAGTGGCAAGGGAAATGGCTTGCTCTTCTTACCTGCCAGCAGTCTGTGCAGATGGCGCCCACAATACAGACAAAAGAAAAGGCCCCCCAAAAAATGGAGAGCAGGCTCGCGGTCAGCCCCATGGAAAAGACTTTGTGGAAGGAGTAAAGGGCAGCCAGCCCCACTGGGCTCCAGCTCTGTCCTTCTGCCCTAAGGGGTTCTCCCACCTGGCCCAGATGAGGGAACACTAGGCATTGGAAAGCCACCCCCCTCGCTCAAAACCTGGATACTTGGAGACCTCCTCATTGGGCCTGGCTTAGGGGCTGAACATGCAGCGGTACCTTTTAATGAAATGGGAGGCTTTGGCTGCGGAGATTAATGGGGCACAGAGAAGCTTAAATGTCAGGCGGAACGGAAGAGGCAGCCAGCCAGCTCTGGGACCTGTTGGCAGGGCCAGATTTAGATAAAGAGAGGCCCAGGGCTACTCCACTTGTGAGGCCGCTCCCCATCCCCCACCCCAACAACTAGAAGAAAATGGAAGAGTGTTACAAACAAAATTGAGTGAAGCCAAGGATGATGACGGGTATTTAAAATTCTATAATTCACAATTTCTCCTCTAAAGGACATAAGATATTACAGTGGTACCTCGGGTTAAGTACTTAATTCGTTCTGGAGGTCCGTTCTTAACCTGAAACTGTTCTTAACCTGAAGCACCACTTTAGCTAATGAGGCCTCCGCTGCCGCTACGCCGCTGGAGCATTATTTCTGTTCTCATGCTGAAGCAAACATTATTTCTGTTCTCATGCTGAAGCAAAGTTCTTAACTTGAAACACTATTTCTGGGTTAGAGGAGTCTGCAACCTGAAGCGTATGTAACCTGAAGCGTATGTAACCCGAGGTACCACTGTATTGTTAAATACCATGGTGATTTTTTAAAATGCATAAAATTAACACTGATAAACTTTTGCAATAACTGAACTTTGTAAACCTTTTGTGGCCTGAGCAGGCCTGGAACTAGTTCCCATGTCTTTTTCCTCTCTAAGGAATCAAGTTCAGCCTTCGTGCCATTTAACCATGGCTCAGCATCCTCTGAGGTTAAACTTTGAACCTCTTGGAAGATTGAAGGTTCCCAAACCTTCTCTGAGTTACTAACAACAGGTATATCTGCTATGACTGTTTTGGCAAACTCTTCAGCATACCTTTTGGGTGGTTCACCCTTTGTGGCTCTTTCAACAGCTGAGCCTGTTGGAGCGCCACGGGCTCTTCTGCTGCTGCAGCTCAGCATGAGTTTGGGGGTGAGCGTTGGAGTCTGGGGAAGAACCACCTGCAGCAGAAGAGCTGGTGGCACTCCGATGGGCTCTGCTCCGCTCGACTGTCGGCAGCTCTTCCCTGGACTCCAATGCTCGGCCCTGGACTCTCGGCCTGGTGTCCCTGAGAGCCCGGTGCCAGGCACCCCTAGTGCCAACAGTTAAGACGACCCTGATCCTGTATAGGATATAGCCAGTGCCAGAATTATGTATAGGCTAAGTAGGCTGAATCCTAGGGCCTCTAAATCTAGGGGGCCTCGCCAGCCTGCCATCTCCCCAGTGCCGCTCCCCAGCAGGCAACCTCCTCTCTCCCAAAATTGGAAACCCAAGACTTCATGCGAGGGCAGGGCAACATTTTCTGTCACTGCCCTAATTGTTTGGTGATGCAAGCATTTCCTTTCAATGAGCTTTCATTGCTCTTGTGGCCAGAAGGGGGAGCTGAATACCATCATTTAAACCCGTGGAAAAGCTTCATGCCTGCAGAACAGCTCCTTCCTCCCAGGATCTTTGTGGCCTAAGTTAGGTTAGGTGGTGCTTTGCAGCATTCAGTGACTGATTTGCCCCTCTGAAAGGCTAACAGCTAGGCTTCTCCCAAATATACTATTTTCTCCTGCCTCCTGCTCTACCAGTCCCAATGGGCACTGACCATTCCTGCTCCTCTTGTACTTTTCCACCCCAGCTGGTTGTTAGAAGAGCTGGTAACTAAGGGCTTGTACACAAGTTTGCTTGTTCCCTTCTGCAGCCCAATACGTTTTCCTTTTGTGTCTTGATACCTGGAGAAAGGGGCTGCCTTGCTTGATAGTGCTCTGTAAGCTGTTCCAGAAGCAGGATTTAAAACACACACACACAAATACACACCCCAGTCTCTCACAAGCTTGCAATATATTCCTCTCAGCCACGGGAGAGCAGACAGAGTACATATTCTCCAGCATGGAAGAGCTATGGAAGACTTCAGCTAGAGCTTAGCAAAGCTGGACACCAGCACCCATTTTATATGTTCTCAGGATAAAGCCCAGTACGTCTGAGCATGTGTAGATTTCACTTCCTCTGGATGCCTTCAGCTATCAGGATTGTCCCCCTGCCACATGACTTCACCTGAACATTGAGGCTACTAGGGGAGACTCTTATACACCTTCCTCTGAGCCTCCTTGTCAGCCTGGATTATGGATTTCACTTAAGGATGGCCTCCAAAGGTGTTCTGAAGCACCCCTAAAAAGATCCAGCTTTTTCTATGACAGCCTGCTGCACCTCAGAAAGAAGTTTTGATTGTGGCCTAGAGGCATCTCAAGAGAGACTCCATTATAGCAAGCCAGGTTTGCAGGTTCCAAGCCAGCTGAATTGTAACACACACACACACACACACACAGAGAGAGAGAGAGAGAGAGAGAGAGAGAGAGAGAGAGAGAGAGAGAGAGAGGAGCGCCTGCGAGCCTCTGCAGAGCGCTTTTTGTAGCCCGCAATTTTGGGAAACGTTGCCTAGATGCTGTTAAACTTAGGCTGCCATCCTTCATGACCCAGTGGGCATGCCAGGGATCCTAAGGGAGGGAGCTGAAAATAAAACTGCCAATATCCTCATGAAAATCAGTGGTGCAACTGCTTTTCTGCAATGCTGTGCCCCGTTCAGATCACCCCTCCTCAGAAAAAGGGTACAGTATTGTGGAGTTGGAGAAGGTTTGGAAAAGGGCAACCAAGGGATGGAGCAATTCCCTTATGTGGGAAGATTGCAGGTTTTGGGACTTCATAGCTTAGGGAACAGGCGAGTGAGAGGCAACAGAATAGAAGCTTATAGCTTTGCTTTCAATCTGTTTTAGTGCTTAGACTTCTGTATGTTTTAAAGCACAGTTGTAAATTTCTCTTGATTCTGTTTTAACTTTTTGTAAACTGTTTCGAGGGGTTTTGATTTGTTTTTACAATAAGCAAGGTAGAAATTGTATTATATAGATATAAAATTATGCATGGCATAGAGTAAGTGGGTAGAGATAATAGTTTTCTTCCTCTCTTGTAACTCTCAAACTCCTGGACATTCAATGAAGCTGAATGCTGGAAGATTTGGGACAGATGAAATCAAGTCCTTCTTCCACATGGCACATAGTTAAACTATGGAACTCAATCCCACTAGAGGCAGTGAAGGCCTCCGACTTTAACAGAGGATTAGACAGATTCATGCAGGAGGAGGAATGCTATCCATAGCTACTAGCCTGAAATGCTAGTTTCACTGTTGGGAGTCAGTATTGCTTCTGAATACCAGTTGCTGGCAGTGGAAACTGCAGGAGTGGAAAGAGCTCAAATCCTGCTATGGCTTTCCTAGAGGTTGGCCCCTGTGAGAACAGGATGCTGGACTAGAGGGGCCTCGGGCTTGATCCAGCAAGCTCTTATCATGTTCTAGCCATTGCCCATCCTGAGTTCAACTTCTAGAGCACTCCATATTCCACACTGGTGGGCTAGCCAGAGCTCTCACCTGGATTCAGAGGCATATTGCCTCAATAAGTGGAGACCACATTTATTTCCCTGAGTCTTTTTTCCATGGATTTGCCCTATCCATGGTTTAGTTGGGGGACTGGAAACCTATACACCCCCCCGATGTTATTGGACTCCCATCAGGTTAGCCAGCTCAACCAGTAGTCAGGGATGAAAGGAATTTGGCATCTAGCAAACTTTGGGGTAGAGCACAGGTTCCCATTCTGGTATTTAAGGATTGCACAGAAAAATACCTGCAATCTTTTCATTCTCTCTGAGGCTCCATCCCGCCTAATGTCTCCCTGCTCCCCCTGCCCCTAGCTTCCATTAGATGGGTGCCCACTCTTTCCTGTCTACATCCAAAGCCCTCTTTGGAGAGAGAGAGAGAGAGAGAGAGAGAGAGAGAGAGAGAGAGAGAGAGAGAGAGAGAGCGCGCGAATGGATGATCTTCTTCCTTTTGTCAATCTCTGCCACCCCTCCCTTATCATTTGAAAACTGAAAAATAAAGAAAAGAGCATCAGACTCCTTCTGGAGATTTTTCAATAGCCCAAAGGCTCTGGCCAGCAGAGCACCAAAGATATGCTAATCTCTTTCCCCCATCTTATCTGCTCAGCACAACAAGTTTTGTTTCCCCCAACACTTTTTAAACAACACTTTTTAACAAGCCATTTCCCCCAACACTTTTTAAAGAAAATTCATTCCAGTAGCACCTCAGATTAAGATAAGCCTTTCCAGATTGGTGCCATTTAAGAACTGATAACACCCAACTGATAACACCTAGTCTTTGTTTCTATGTTAATTTTCAATCCCAATTTAGAGATAAGTGGCAAAGATCTTCACCTTGCTAGACCTCATCAGCCTCTGCCATGCATGTTTTCAAAATAACTCTTGCATTGAGTATTAACTCTCCTCAGACTAGGCTAATGTGCCATTTATTGAAATTGTTTTAATGTTTTTAGTAAAAATGTGCTGATGCCCTTTCGATATAATAAAATGTACTTCATCCGTGTGTCAAAGTCCGTGTGTCAAACTCTAGAGTGCATTGGATGTCAACATCAAGCAATTCAGTGTCAGAGCTGCATGTGAGGATGGCAGGCTTGCATGTAAACACCACACTTCTTAACAAGCGGGCCAGCCCCCTTTGGCAACATTTTCCCCAGGCTGATGGTGTGCAGGACATCTGGGAACATTATATGAAACAATACTAAATGAGTTGGCTCTACAGAACCACCCAAGATTCCCAAGACTGGAAGGATGAGGATTTTGGTCTGCTGTGTTTGTATCCTGGCTCAAAGTGGCAGCCGTTTTTTTCTTCTTTGACCAGTGACTTGGGATGGCCTGCTGCAGGACTCTTTAATTCTGGGTTACAGAGGAGCTGAACAAATGTTGTCCTGGTTCATAAGTAGAGCCTGCTGGCCCTTTGAGTCCAGCATCCTGTTCTCACAGTGACCAAGCTGATCCCTGAAAGAGAAGGCCACAAGGAGGTCTCAGGCACAAGAGCTCTCTCCCCTCCTGTGGCTTACAGCAACTGGTATTTTTCTTTCTTTCTTTCTTTCTTTTTT
Organism: Podarcis melisellensis; assembly: GCF_964234715.1. NCBI lineage: Eukaryota > Metazoa > Chordata > Lepidosauria > Squamata > Lacertidae > Podarcis > Podarcis melisellensis. The sequence goes on from NC_138540.1 coordinate 28,036,062, forward strand.
CTTTAAAGAAGAAGAGTTTGGATTTGATATCCCGCTTTATCACTACCCAAAGGAGTCTCAAAGCGGCTAACATTCTCCTTTCCCTTCCTCCCCCACAACAAACACTCTGTGAGGTGAGTGGGGCTGAGAGACTTCAGAGAAGTGTGACTGGCCCAAGGTCACCCAGCAGCTGCTTCTGGAGGAGCAGAGACGCGAACCTGGTTCCCCAGATTACGAGTATATCGCTCTTAACCACTACACCACACTGGCTCTCTACAGCAACTGGTATTCAGAACCATTGCTCCCTCCAGCTGTGGAGGCTGAACAGAGCCATCATGGCTAGTAGCCATTGATAAACATCTCCTTCTTCTGCACCTGGTGGGAGTGTGGTTTTCCAAGCGAGAGGCAGAAATATGGTGTGCTAGAAGCTACAAACATTACTAAATTGCAGAAGTTGGCAGGCTGGTGTGGGGCTGTATTCAAGGGGGTCCCTGGTCAGTCGTGCTGTTCCAGCTACCAAGATGCAGACACAAATCAATTTTATTATCTTGTTATCAGAAAAAAACCCCTGCTCCTTTTCCCTTATGGGTTACCCAAGAGCCCGTATAGAGTCCTTATGGAGGTTCTCTATCAGTAGGAGGAAAATAACAGAGGCCAACCAGAGAAAATTGAGAAGCAAAGCAGCTAGTAAGCCTGATCCATATTAAACTGTTGCAACAGGGTGCTCACACACCACACGCAGGAGGGGGGAGGAACCCAGAACATTGGTGTGCAAGCTCTTATATAGACTTTTGAAATTGCCACCCTATAGCTCAAGACCACCCCCCCAAAACATCATACATACATCACTGAAGGGGTGGTCTACAGCAGAAAACCCGTCTGCCAGGATACCTGGGCATCCTGGCTATTCTTTTGTGATGGTAAATACTCAGTTCCTGAATCCAGGTCATTGTTGTTGTTGTTTAGTCGTTTAGTCGTGTACGACTCTTCGTGACCCCATGGACCAGAGCACGCTAGGCACTTCTGTCTTCCACTGCCTCCTGCAGTTTGGTCAGACTCATGTTTGTAGCTTCAAGAACACTGTCTAACCATCTCATCCTCTGTCATCCCCTTCTTCTTGTGCCCTCTATCTTTCCCAACATCAGGGTCTTTTCCAGGGAGTCTTCTCTTCTCATGAGGTGGCCAAAGTATTGGAGCCTCAGCTTCACGATCTGTCCTTCCAGTGAGCACTCAGGGCTGATTTCCTTAAGAATGGATAGGTTTGATCTTTTTGCAGTCAATGGGACTCTCAAGAGTCTCCTCCAACACCATAATTCAAAAGCATCAATTCTTCGGCGATCCGCCTTCTTTATGGTCCAGCTCTCACTTCCATACATCACTACTGGGAAAACCATAGCTTTTACTATACAGACCTTTGTTGGCAAGGTGATGTCTCTGCTTTTTAAGATGTTGTCTAGGTAGGTTTGCCATCCCCTTTCTCCCAAGGAGCAGGCGTCTTTTAATTTCGTGACTGCTGTCCAGGTCATAGGCTTACCCTATTCATATGCAGATACGCCCTTAAGATAGGGGAGGTTTTCCCATTTCCTTCCTCCTTGCAGAGAAATATTTGAGGTCAATTTGGGAGAGTCAAAATGGCTTCAGGATTGCTCTCCTGTACTATTTCAGACACTTGGTTTATATACTTATGCATGTGTTTGCCTTGAACATTTATGAACATTTGTTTTATATATATGAGACCTCAGAATTCCTATAACAATCTGAAGAGGACTGTGATCTGCTACACTGCTGCCGTTCTTTACTCATCAGGCACACGCCCACAGCTCCTCTCTCTTGTTGGGGAGGCCGTTGGGCAAGCAGACGGGTCAAGCGGCACGTGCCACTTAAAGGCATCGCATGGTTTCATGTCATCTTAACTAGAGGCCTGCTGTCAAGGCTGGGAGTGTGGCACGGGCCTCTATTGTAACCACACAAAGATTAAACCGATAATGGTTCTCCAGGGGGAGATGGACAGCTGTCCCTGAACAAGCATTAATGAGCGCTTAGCTTGCAGGAAGGGGGGCGAGGAGAAGATCCAGATTTTAGCTCCTTCTTCCATTCGCTAAAACAAGACCTGCCAGGCGGTCCAACTCCAAAGGGAAGCCTGGGTTCTGCAAAATGAAAAAGAAACCGTTATCCTTCTGATTTGCTGCTATATTATGACGCACAGTTAAACAGACGGGTGGGGATTCTCGTTGCCCCTAAACAAAGCCATTTCCCCTTTTAAAAATTTCAAAAAACAGCCTGATGCTATCTAGGCCTGCTAATGTTATGTCCAGTTGTTATCTCAGACAGTTCTAGAAGCTTGCATGTGACTTAGTCAAGACCCCATTGTTTGGCAGTTTGAACTCTGCTTCATCTGCAGGTTTTGGCACCCTAAAATGTTGGGTTTTGGTATGCAGTGTGGCTTTTGAATTTGGCTAGAGAGTAGAAGTTACCTTTTGCAACCACACACAAAGAGATATTGGTAGAAAAAAAACACAATATAGTTGTGTATTATAAGAAGTATTGTACCGGGATGCAGGTGGCGCTGTGGGTTAAACCACAGAGCCTAGGGCTTGCTGATCAGAAGATCGGTGGTTTGAATCCCTGTGATGGGGTGAGCTCCTGTTCTTCGGTCCCTGCTCCTGCCAACCTAGCAATTCGAAAGCACATCAAAGTGCAAGTAGATAAATAGGTACTGCTCCAGCAGGAAGGTAAATGGCGTTTCCGTGCGCTGCTCTGGTTCGCCAGAAGCGGATTTGTCATGCTGGCCACATGACCCAGAAGCTGTCTGCAGACAAATGCCGGCTCCCTCGGCCTATAGAGTGAGATGAGCGCACAACCCCAGAGTCGGTCACAACTGGACCTAATGGTCAGGGGTCCCTTTACCCTTTACCTTTACCCAACTTTACCCAACTAGAGAAGACAGAGGTAGCCATGCTTGCTCATTTGTTCTCAGAGGATAAATCCAAGGTGACCTCTCATCTTGAGGTCTGAGAGAGAAGCGTGAGGCGGAAGTTGTAAATAGGATGCAACCTAAGATGTATCAGTCTAAACATCATAGAGATTGTGGGGTCAGCACAGACGTCAAAGGTACAGGGATAGACTCCCTTGCTCCAACTGTTTTAACCACATGTGAACCCTTTTCTGAAAGCTGAGTTGCACCAAAGCTTCTAATCCTGAGGGGAAGTGGGATTCAGGAATTGCTATGCAAAAATGACTATGCCTTTCACAAAAATTGCTATGCCTTTCAACAGCCCTACTGAGGGACCTCTTTCTCTGCCTGGAATATGTCCTGAGGCTTGAACTGAGATAATGCCTTTCACATGGAACTGTACAGTTGGAAGGGACCCCAAGAGTCATCTAGTCCACCCCCACTTCTCTCCTTCAACAGCCATTTGACCAGCAGCAGTAGCTGGTAGGTGCATTTCATTCCAGGCCGAGGCTTGGAATATCCACTTGATAGTTTCTGCATAACAAACCTCTGTTAAAGGCACAAGCAGAGTTACTCTGGAGTTTTTCCGTGGTCCTTTGGCAACCAGGAGAATTCTGGGCTGTGGGGATAACCTACTGGTTCAAATGACCTTTCTACTCTTCCAAATTGGTCCAGCTCCAAAAAGCACTCTTTTCATGGCTCTGGTTACAATCCGATTAAAATTCCAGTGTGAAAATCCTTGGAACGCAAACATTTTGAACACCGGGGACCTTAGCAACCAGTCCCAGGTTCAGACCCCTCCATGTAGGAAAAAAAACCCCTGAAAATTCTGGAGAGCAGCTGCAGGACTCCGTGTAAGGCAGCCCCCAGAGTCTCCTGGAAGAGACCGCTGCCTGCAAGTCTGAAAATTGTCTGACTTGTCATAATGCAGCTCTCTGTGTTTCGAATGAAGACAGTAACCAGTAGGAAAAACCCAATACCCAGACTGAAGAAACGCGTGTGTCCCTCATTCCGCTGAAGCCCCTCGGGCTGGCTGGCTTCCAGCAGAGTCGGCTCGCGTCCTCCACGCGCCCTCGACGGGGAGCCCAGGCGGCTCAGCCTTAAGCATCAGAAGCCGCTTGGCGCCTGCCGACCCCCGGACTTGCAAGAATGGCGGGAGGGGGGGGGAGAGAGGGCGCGACAGCCTCTCTCCGTGGCTCTTGGGTGTGTTTTTTTCCCTCCGCCTGGCGACGGAGTAGAGCTGGGATGGAAATGGGTCTCCCGTCGGAAGTTGCCGGGGAGAAAGGGCGCTTGAGCCAACTGAAGCGTCTCCTCTTCGCCTTGGCCTTTGGGAGCGCGCCCGGTGCGCCTCTCCAGCTGCGTCCGTGACACCCGCGTGGTGTCTGGTTGTGAGAAGGATTGCTGGTTTGGGGTGTCAAGTGTGTGTTTGGGGTGTGAGAGAATGAATCTCCCCCCCAAAAAGGCAGGAATTTGCAAACTTCAGTTGTTTATTTGTTTGCTGCGTTTATAGCCCACTTGTTTCTCCAAGGATCTCAATGGGGCGTACATGGTTCTCGCCGCTCCTCATTTAATCCCCACAATAGTATATGGGCCAAAGGTCTGACCCAGAGTACGGCAGATTCCTATTTTAATCCAGAATCATGAGGACTACCATCTTATTTATTGTATGTATTGCCCTTTGGATCGCCCCTCTTTCTCCCAGGACCTCGAGGTGGCATCCATGGTTCTCCCCGCCTTTTCACTTCAGCATCACACAACAACCCTGTGAAACAGGTGAGGCCGAGAGGTAGCGTGTCTGGTCCCCAAGGCCGCTCCGTGAGACCTTTATGTCTGTCTCAGGTCCTAGTCCGACACTCTAACCACTGCACCACACTGCCTCCCACACCCTCCCAAGTTTTCTTAGTGGAATGAGGAACTGGGAACTGCCCGGTTTGTTCGTAAGAGAAGGTGGGGCTCGTAGGTAGATAATCTGCTTTGCATGTATCTCCAGACAGAGACCCCTCACCCCGTCTGAAAGTCTGGAACGCCGCTGCCGGTCAGTGCAGACTACTTAGCGAGGTGACCTGGCTCGGGGCAAGGCAGTTTTCTATGTTCATTAGAAACGCCCAGAGCTCAGGAGCAGAGCACACGCTTTGCTTGGGGGAAACAAAAAAGGCCTCAGGCTCCAGCAGCATCTTCTGGGGATAGAGCCTGTGCTTGAAACCCCGTGAGCCGCTGCCGGTCAGTGCGGACAATATGGAGTTAGATGGATCCTTGGTCTGACCGTCTGTTTCTAAGAGAGGTTGCAGCTTGAACGGGAACAGTCCTGCTGAATCTAGAAAGGCTTTGTGGGGGGATAACTCACCCCCACCTGAATCATCAGCTGCCTGTTGCTGAAGCCCCCTCAGCTTGGGAAGCGGATGAAATGAGGGGATAATCTCTGCCCCCTCCTCCTGCAACGGTTTGGAAGGAGGGTTGCAATGGGGGGAGCTCCGGGCTGTTCTCTTGAGGGGCGGGTCCTAAATGTAACCGGGGACAAAGAGCTTGGATCCAAACACGAGAGGGGGTGGTGGTCCGCTCGGATCCCAGATGGGTCGGGGACGCGACGAGTCTGTTTGAATGGTCCAATCTCATCCAGCATCCGCCCAGGTGGGGCAAGGGGGAGACGCCAACCCCCCCAGCTCTCTAACCCCCTCCCGAGGGGGGGGGATGGGGCGTGAGGGAGACTTGGCGCGAGCTGGGTCTAGAGTTCAGCACCTCGGAGAGCGCTCACCCCCCCCCCCGCACCAAAAATATATATCAGATCTCTCACGCACAACACCCTCCCCCACTCTTCCTGGGGCGGGGGTGGGTGGGCGTAGCGCGCGGCTTTAGGCTTTGGGGCGGGCCTGCTTGGGGTGAAAAGATGCCGTTGTATGTGGGGGTGGGGAATAATCCGAGCAATGCATGAAATGAGACGGAGGGAGGTGGGGGGGGGGTGTTGAGAAGGAGGACCCATTGCTTAGGGGACTTTTGAAAGGGATCAGCCAGTCTCATGGAGGAGGAGAGCTCCATCAACGGCTTTCTGCCCCGCCACCATTAAATGGAGCCTCCAGGTGCAGGCGCAGTCTACAGCGAAACAACGCCGGCTGCTGGGGACAAGCAACAAGCGAGAGTTGTGAGTTTGTAGTAGAGGGACTGTCATCTGGCTGACCACTATAGAAATGGGATGCTGACCCAGATGAGCCCCTCTCAGTCCGGCCCAGCAGCGATTCCCCTCCGCTGAAAGACACGTAGTTCCCCCCCCCCCCCAAAGGATGGAGACAGGCTTTTAAGCTAGAAAAATCTGATTTCGTGCCAGGGCGAAGAACATCAGAATAGACCTGCTGGAGCGGGTCAATGGCCCATCTAGTCCAACACCCTCGCGGCTACTAGCCGTTGATAGCTTTATCCATGAATATTGGCCCAATTCTCTTTTGAAAAGCCGTCCAAGCTGGTGGCCGCCGCTGCCTCCTGCGGGAGTTTAACTCTGAGCTGCGGAAGACCGACTTCAATCCATCTGTCCTGCTCCTTCGCTTTCTCTAAGCCTAGCCTACATCAAAGGATTGTCGTGAGGATGAAATCGGGGACGGGGAGAAGAGAACCACACACACATCTGGCGATAGGCTGAATAAAAACGCGATGAATACATAAACGACATAAAAGGAAGCCCCTGTCGCTCCCACCCACTCACTTTCTCTTCGTTTAAAGGCACGTTCCGCTTCTAAGCCTGGGGCAGGATCATTTATCATTTATTTTATGGCATTCCTATCCTACATCCCCCCCCAAAAAAATAGGTTAGGCTGACAGGCAGTGACTGACCCAAGGTCGTCCAGTGAGTTTCATGACTGACTTGGGATTTGAACTCAGGTCTCTCCCAGGTCCCAGTAGTCCAGCACTCTGAGCAGTACACAACACTGTCTCCCTCCCAACTCCGGCCTTTTAAAATAGGCTCTCCTTCCCTTATTTCCAAGGCAACGTATTTCCAGCTTTTGCAGCATTCGCTCAAATTCTGAATTTTTTTTTTTAAAAAACACTTTTTTGTGGAAAGCACTGGTCAATCCAGCTCAGCCCAAATCGCCCAGCATTTTCCAAAAAAATAAAACGGGTTGTGGGGTTGTGAAGGCGTTCTGTCCTTGGCAAACGGAATCCGGATTATTTTCTCGAGCCAGAGAGCGGAAATTCCCACGCGTGCTGGCAGGCGCCTGGGTCCGGTCTTAGCCTCCGGGGAAGCCGCCTGGCGCGTGCCGCTTCCCAGCGCCTCCTGCCCAGGACACGGAGCTTTCTCTCCCTCCCTCGCTCCTTCCCTCTCCCCCCGGATTTGGACGCGTGCAAAGGGATTCCTCCACCCGGCGCCGCCTCCTGCTCGGTGGATTCTCTTTGTTGTGTACAGAGCAAAAAGGCTGCTATCCCAGGCACAGAAACTCCCGGGGCACACGTACGTTTGCAGAATATCTTTTTTTTGCGGGGTGGCGTAGGAGGGTCAACACAAAGTAAAATATTGAAAAGTAAGTGCAGGCTGGTTTCTCAACCCCTAAATGTTGAGAAGAGCAGAAGACTAGTGGCTCTTATGTCTCAGGTTTTCCACCAGCTCGATACTTGCTTTAAATAATAAAAAAAATGAAACCTGGGAATTTGGGGATTAGGGTTCATCTGTGTATAGAGATTTGTGGATAAGAAAGCCGTCTATAAATGATCCAAATAAGTCATTACAGAATAAAAACGGGCGGGAGTAGCTACGATTTTCTTCGCCTTTCCTATTTCGTTGGCGGAGCGTGATGCAACGCTTAGCATGTTAGGTGAGTCCTGAGTTCAAATCATGTGGATCACAAAGATCATGTTCTCAGCCTAACCCACCCCTCGGGATAAAACTGCCCCGAGCCTCCATCAGCGCGGAGAGCGCTTTACGGATCCCCTGCCCCGAGAAGCTTCCAGTCTGAAATGAGACGACACCTATGAGGGTAAACGGGTGCGGGGTGGGCAGCATAGGGGGTTATAGTTCATTTCGGGCGGGCTAAGGACGGAGGGGTTACTCTGATGGCTTAAAGGTGGGCTTTGAAAGAGAGACCCGCGTCCCAGATAGGTTAATACTCACATTACAGGAAAGCGGAGTGGGTTGCTCTCAGCAGCCTCGACGTCCGCGGCTCCACTGCAAGATCACCTCAGAGGTCTGCAGAGAAAGATTTGCTCCCTCGATGCCACGATGGGTCTTGGTGTGCCTGTGCTCTTCTCTCCCCCTCCCCACACCAAAATCTACCCTAGTAGTAGAAGAAGAGGAGGAGTTTGGATTTGATATCCTGCTTTATCACTACCCTAAAGAGTCTCAAGGCGGCTAACATTCCCCTTCCCCTTCCTTCCCCACAACAAACACTTTGTGGTGAGTGGGGCTGAGAGACTTCAAAGAAGTGTGACTGGCTCAAGGTCACCCAGCAGCTGCATGTGGAGGAGCAGAGACGTGAACCCGGTTCCCCAGATTACAAGACTACCGCTCTTAACCACTACACCACACTGGTGTTTTTGGTCTCTATAAGGACATAGGAGAGCCTGCTGGATCAGGCCCATCTAGTCCGGCATGCTGTTCAGATGCCCCAATGGGAAATCCGCAAACAGGATTCGAGCACAAGAGCGCTCTCACCTCTTGTGGCTTCCCGAAACTGGGACTCAGAAACATTACTGCCTCTGGCCATCAAAGCAGAGCAGAGCTGTCGTGGTTTGCAGCCATCGTTAGCTTTCTCCTCCGTGAATTTCTCCAGTCCTCTTTTAAAGCCATCCAGGTTGGTGGCCCTCACTGCCTCCTGTAGGAGGGAGTTCCATAGTTTAACTCTGGGCTGCGTAAAGAAGTCCCTTCATTTATCTGTCCTACAGCACTCGGGATGTCCCCGAGATCTAGCGTTATGATGGAGACAAATTTTTTTGTCTATTCACTCTCTCGCGCCATGCACCCCTTTATAAATTTCTCTGACTCCCTTCAGCACCGCCAGCCGTCAGGGCTGATGGGAGCGGCAGACGTCGAGCAAAATCTGGAGGGTCGTCCTCCCCATCCCTGACTTGGCTATCCTTTCTCCTCCAATTTCCTTCTCTTTCTGCCAAGGCACCCCATTCATGACTTCTTCTTGAAAGTGCCTTTGGCTGAGGCTAGAGGTGGAGAAAGCCAGCCGCTTGCCACCCTCCAAAGACTCAGATCCTCGACGGGCAAGGAAAAGAGAGCCCCCTCCCCTCTTTTGCAGTTAAAAACGCATAGCCCTCCCGCTCCCAGTTAAACAAAGAACCGAACCTTCCCCCCACCCACAATGCACATCAATAAACCTATCAAAGGGATAGGGTTTCGGAGGGGGGGACCTGTATGTGGGAGGTGGGGTGATGGGACATTGTTAGAGTTAAGCCCCCATGCATCCCCCCCCACACACACTCGGCTTGGGAAGCAGCTAGGGGTCTCAGGGGCAGATAATCGCCCACGCACCCCCAAGCCCTATGGATTTGGAGGAAAACAAAGGGGGGGATTTCCTAATTCTTTACGTGGGGGGCGGGGAGTCTAGGTAGCGTCGGGAATAAATAAGAGACCTGGAGTCAAGCGGATAATGGGGGTGGGGGCTGAGATAGAGGGGGTCCGATTTACCCCCACCCCATGGATCAAGGACGCTTCGAGAGTTTTAAAAGCTTAATCCCATGAGGGGAAGGCACTCAGCCTCACCTCCTCCTGTAGGTGAAAAGGGGTAGTGGTTTTGGTGGGGGCGCCGTTGCAGCGGCTGCCAGTTCAGCACTCTGGAGAGCGGCCAGAGGCGAGACAGGCGCGTGTCTGGAGCGGAAGAGGCAGCCCAGGAACGCCCAAACACCGCTTAGGCGGAGAGCAAGGGAGACTGAAAGCTTCTGGATTTCCAAATTTAAACAGATGTCCCGAGACCCGTTGGCTTGGGGCGGGGGCAGAATGCCAGGCATGAAGAGCACCCCACACCCGCCCCAAGCCGATTGATACCAACGTAAATCTCCTTTGTCAGATGGTTTCCTGTTGGCCATAACCACATAAAGCCATATCCTCACAGGGCGGGGGGATGTGGTCCCATGTCCTCGAGAACAGGACCTATTGTTCTCACCCTGACTTCTGGGTAAAGTTGAACAGAAGTAGGCTACACTTTCAATCAGCGCCAGTGGAGCAAGTTCGCTGTGACTAACATAACTCTGGTGGGGTTACTTTTGAGATAGCACAACCACAATCCAGTGTACACTTGCCTGAGAGTAGGGCCCACTGTACTCAGTGAGGCTTACTATCAAGTAAAGATGCACAGGATCGGGTAACACTTCCCAATGACACCAGTGAAACAGGTTATTTGTGACTAACGTAACTCCTGTTGCTTTCAGTGGGCTGCACTCGTGGCCACTTTTCGTTGAAAGGTAATTCCTTTTTAATAAAATAAAATAACGGAATATACACTGCAGCGACCAAGAAAAGCACAAAACCAAATTATATCTGGTGAAAGGTAGAGGAAGAAACAAACAAATAATTAATAAATGGTGGGCCCCCGGATGCAGTCAAGTGGCAACGCTTATTATAAGGGCGTAAGAAAAGCCTGCTGGTATTCAGAAACATCACTGCGGAGGCAAAGCACAACCATTGTGGCTGAAGATCTGATTTAATCAGGACGTTTTCTTATACTGAGTCACAGGTGGGGCTCATGTGAGTCCTCAGCTAGAGAAGGCTCAGGTGAGGGTCACACGCCTCATCAATCCCAGAGTACAGTCATACCTCGGTTTACAGACGCTTCAGGTTGCATTTTTTCAGGATGCGGACCCGCCGAAACTTGTAAGTACTGGAATGGGTTACTTCCAGGTTTTGGCGGTCATGCATGTGCAGAAGCGCTAAATCACGCTTTGCGCATGCTCAGAAGCGCCGAATCTCAACCCACATTTGCGCAGACACGCTGCTGCAAGTTGCGAACATTGAGTGTTGTGAATGTGCATCCCACACAGATCACATTCACAACCCGAGCATCCACTGTATATAACAGGAAGACTGTCCTGACCAGGCTAATAATAATAATAATAATAATTTATATCCCGCCCTCCCCAGCTGAAGCTGGGCTCAGAGCGGCTAACAACTGTAAAACATTTATGGGTTCTTTATTTTTCAAATTAAAACAGCTCTTTTGCACCAAAATGCATTCACACAAAAGAGAAGTATTAAAAACAAAAGGTTTCCTTTGCAGGTACTAGGCCACTGTTCCATCTAGGCCAGTGTTGTGTTGTAATTGTTGTAATCTGCCCTGGGACTTTAGGGTGAAGGGCTGATTATTAATTAGATGAATGGCATGATTCTATGATTCTTAGCTTATTTTTCTTTGGTCAAGCAGACTGAGTACACACTCATACTAAAACACACACCACTAAGCAAAGGTAAGCAGCAGAAGAGGCACATACAGAATAGTTTTCTTTGTTAATAATAACAAAGAAACTCTGTAAAAACAGAGCAAAACATTATTTTAACCTATGTGACCTTCAGATGCTCCTCCACAGCCAGTTTAACAAATTTTGTGGTTCTATATGTTGTGCAATTGGTGCTGGAGGAGACTCTTGAGAGTCCCATGGACTGCAAGAAGATCCAACCTATCCATTCTGAAGGAAATCAGCCCTGAGTGCTCACTGGAAGGACAGATCGTGAAGCTGAGGCTCCAATACTTTGGCCACCTCATGAGAAGAGAAGACTCCCTGGAAAAGACCCTGATGTTGGGAAAGATGGAGGGCACAAGGAGAAGGAGACGACAGAGGACGAGATGGTTGGACAGTGTTCTCGAAGTTCCCAACATGAGTTTGACCAAACTGTGGGAGGAAGACAGGAGTGCCTGACGTGCTCTGGTCCATGGGGTCACAAAGAGTCGGACACGACTAAACAACAACATCAACAATGTTGGGCAATAAGTACTTGCAACAGAGTTTTTCTTTTCAGGGAGTCATTGCTAAGGCCTAGTGCATGGGTAGGGTGGGGTTCCAGAAAATAATAATAGTTGTTACTGTTATTGTGATTATCATTATTATTATTAGGTCCATAGCTAATAATATCAATATCTACACTGCCTGGCAGTGGCTTTCCAGGAATTCAGGTATGAATCGCTCTCAGCTGTACCTGGAGGTGTTGGCGATGCAAAGCAAATGCAAACACTTTGATAGTTAATAATAATAATAATAATTAATAAATAATAATAATAATAATAATAATAATAATAATAATAATAATAATAATATCGAGGGGGTGGCAGTAAGAAATGCTCCTGACTGGCCACGGTAAAACTCTCCAAGGTACCCCGTGAGAGGTCTGGACTGAGCACAGTTGCTCAGCTGCGGAGGTGCTTCCCCGAGTAACTCTCCCAAAGGGCCAGGAGGCATCAGGCGGGATTTTGAGTGCAAAAGGGGGCGGCAGATTAAGCGGCTTTCCCGGAGCAGATGGGCTGGGACTCAGCGCGGGGCTGGGGCGTCCCTCGGCGACGCGGTGGCCCAAGGCGGAGCGACGGGGCGGGGACGCGAAGGGGCAGGCCGGCTGCAATAAAAGCAGCTCGAGCGGGCGGGGAGTGCTGAGTCTGCCTCCTCCTTGTTCCGCAGTCGCTCGCTGAGCGTGCTCTCTCTCTCTGGGCGTCCGCTCCGACAGCCACTTCTCTCCATGCCGCCGCTGAGCTCCGACGCGCCGTCGAGGACTTACGGCCCCAAGATGGGCTCCCCGAAGAAAACAGGGGAGGCCACGCAGCTGAGAAAGGTGAGGGCCGCAAAGGCAGTCCCCGCTCCCCAGCCTCCTTCCCCGGGGAGGGATCCCCTTCTTCTCCTCCTCTTCCTTGTCCTTTTGCTCCCGTCCCGTCGGACTGACTGGCTTCTCCTCCCGCAGAGCCTCAAGCCGCTGATGGAGAAGCGCCGCCGGGCACGCATCAACGACAGCCTCAACCAGCTGAAGACCCTCATCCTGCCTCTCATCGGGAAAGACGTAAGTGGCGCTCAGTCCTGCCTCTCCCTACAGTACGGGACGAACACACACACACACACACACACACAGAGAGAGAGAGAGAGAGAGAGAGAGAGAGAGAGAGAGAGAGAGAGAGAGAGAGAGAGCGCCTCCGAGCCTCTGCAGAGCGCTTTTTGTAGCCCGCCCTTCCAGTCGCGTCCCCGTTGGCACCCGTTGGCAACCCCTGCCAGTACTAGAAAGCTTCTATAGTAAGAACTTTGCAGGATCGGGCCAAAGAGGGCAGGAGTTGCCAATGGGTGCCCTCTAGAACAGGGTTTCCCCGAAGGTCTCCTGCTTTTTTTGGACCACAACTCCCATCATCCCTAGCTAGCAGGTCAAGGATGATGAGAACTGTAGTCCAAAAACAGCTGCAGACCCAATTTTGGGAAACGTTGCCTAGATGCTGTTAGACTTAGGCTGCCATCCTTCATGACCCAGTGGCCATGCCAGGGATCCTAAGGGAGGGAACTGAAAATAAAACTGCCAATATCCTCATGAAAATCAGTGGTGCAACTGCTTTTCTGCCATGCTGTGCCCCGTTCAGATCATCCCTCCTCAGAAAAAGGGTATTGTGGAGTTGGAGAAGGTTTGGAAAAGGGCAACCAAAAAGATCCACGGGATGGAGCAATTCCCTTATGTGGGAAGATTGCAGGTTTTGGGACTTCATAGCTTAGGGAACAGGCGAGTGAGAGGCAACAGAATAGAAGCTTATAGCTTTGCTTTCAATCTGTTTTAGTGTTTAGACTTCTGTATGTTTTAAAGCACAGTTGTAAATTTCTCTTGATTCTGTTTTAACTTTTTGTAAACTGTTTCGAGGGGTTTTGGTTTGTTTTTACAATAAGCAAGGTAGAAATTGTATTATATAGATATAAAATTATGCATGGCATAGAGTAAGTGGGTAGAGATAATAGTTTTCTTCCTCTCTTGTAACTCTCAAACTCCTGGACATTCAATGAAGCTGAATGCTGGAAGATTTGGGACAGATGAAATCAAGTCCTTCTTCTACATGGCACATAGTTAAACTATGGAACTCAATCCCACTAGAGGCAGTGAAGGCCTCTGACTTTAACAGAGGATTAGACAGATTCATACAGGAGGAGGAATGCTATCCATAGCTACTAGCCTGAAATGCTAGTTTCACTGTTGGGAGTCAGTATTGCTTCTGAATACCAGTTGCTGGCAGTGGAAACTGCAGGAGTGGAAAGAGCTCAAATCCTGCTATGGCTTTCCTAGAGGTTGGCCCCTGTGAGAACAGGATGCTGGACTAGAGGGGCCTCGGGCTTGATCCAGCAAGCTCTTATCATGTTCTAGCCATTGCCCATCCTGAGTTCAACATCTAGAGCACTCCATATTCCACACTGGTGGGCTAGCCAGAGCTCTCACCTGGATTCAGAGGCATATTGCCTCAATAAGTGGAGACCACATTTATTTCCCTGAGTCTTTTTTCCATGGATTTGCCCTATCCATGGTTTAGTTGGGGGACTGGAAACCTATACACACCCCCCCCCCCGATGTTATTGGACTCCCATCAGGTTAGCCAGCTCAACCAGTAGTCAGGGATGAAAGGAATTTGGCATCTAGCAAACTTTGGGGTAGAGCACAGGTTCCTATTCTGGTATTTAAGGATTGCACAGAAAAATACCTGCAATCTTTTCATTCTCTCTGAGGCTCCATCCCGCCTAATGTCTCCCTGCTCCCCCTGCCCCTAGCTTCCATTAGATGGGTGCCCACTCTTTCCTGTCTACATCCAAAGCCCTCTTCCTTGCCCTTTTCTCTTCATGACTTATTATCTCTGGGTCCCTTTGCAACATTCTGTGCATTTTCTTGCTTTTGAGAATCCTAAAACAACCCTCTCTCTCCCTTTCCTTTCCAGAGCTCTCGCTATTCCAAGCTGGAGAAGGCCGACATCTTAGAGATGACTGTCCAGTTCCTCAAGGAGCTTCCAGCCCCTTGCGCTTCCGTCTCTGGTGAGTGACGTGACATTCACGCATGATGCGCGAAATGGCATCCTTTGATTTCTTACAACTGAATTATCCAACACAGGGGAGCTGACCGATGAATGTGGGAATAGATCCCAGTTTTGTTTTGTTTTTGTTTTTTTAAGTGTTAGAAGAGGCAAGAGATCTAGGGGCCCAGTGCAAGAAACTGGTGCTTAGCATGCCTGGGCCAGTCCCTCACAACACTCCTGTGTGTAAACACTTGAACAAGGACTGAGCTTGTCTGAAGCAGTAAAGGTGGTTGGCAGAGAAGAGGGGCTGAATGGATCTTCCACACCATACAATTAAAACACTACGATGCCAATTTGAACAGTCATGGCTTCCCCTAAAGACTCCTGAGAGCTGCAGTTTCTTAAAGGCACTGAGAGTAACAATACCCAGAGTTCCCTTTGAAGAGGGATTAAATGTTAGACCACTCAGAGAGTGGCGGCTATGTGAGGAGGAATAGCAACTCTTAGCACCCTGAACAAACTACAGCTCCCAGAATTCTTTGGGGGAAGCCATGCCTGTTTAAAGTGGTGTTATGTACTGAGTTGAATAGGATCTGAAATGAAGCAGTCTGATTGGTCCTAGAACAATAGGATCCAGAATGCAGCAGTCTGATTGGTCCTAGAACAATAGGATTCAGAATGCAGCAGTCTGATTGGTCCTAGAACAATGCAGCAGTATGATTGGTCCGCAGGAGCTACCCAATTCAGCTCCAGGTGGAAGTGAATCCACAACCTGATTAGCCTACAGGAGAATCCCGGAATTAGCCAATCACATGCAGCCCATTGTGTAAATAATGTATATAAAGCAGATATTTTGGGGGAACTTTCATTCCTCCTCACCGCTATGAGCTGAATAAAGAGCATGAAATCCACTCTCGTCTCCGAGTATATTTCAAGCGGTATGATAGTTCTTTAGATATATGATGCAAATGTGCCTCAGGAGCATAGGAGAGAACTCAGCCAAAGAGGGGTTGCTGTCATCAGTGGGAAGGATCTCTGCCTCTTGTCAATCAGCGCTGACAGCACTGACCTAGATTGACCCAGGATCTGACTCAGTTACAACCTGCTCATCAGACCTCATGCGGCTACTTTATAGAGAAGTCAGACCATTTGGTCTCTGCTCTCTCCCCTAGCCAGAATTTAGGAGACATGGGCAAAATCTTTGAGAAGAATTCCTACCTGGCTGAGACCTTAACTCTATATTGATAATACAGCACATAGGGCTTTGTGAGTGGAATTCAAAGATCCTAGAGTCTCTGCTCCCAATGAACTTAGTCTAAAACTGATGGTGGGGGAAATAAGAGGGGGAAAATGAGATAAATGGGATAAATGATGGTGTTGCATGATGGGATAGATGAGGTTCACGCTTCATTTGGCAATGTGTCGTCAGTACTGTCAAATTTCCCTATTTGCACCAAAACAAATTACAGGGAGAAATTTTCTGAGCAAAGCAATAACACGGTTATACCAGTTAAATCATCACAGTTCCCTCCCAAAAGAATCCTGGGAAGTGTGGTACTTTAAGCATGGAAGGCAGGGTAGTCTCTGTTCATAAAATCATAGAATCAAAGAACTGTAGAGTTGGAAGGGTCCCCTGAGGGACATCTAGTCCAACCCCCCGTTGCTGACCTCTGAGAGGGTGCTGTAAGTTCAACAAAGAATAATGCGTGTTGTATTACTTTCTGTGGCTGGCACTGGTACCCAGCTCACAGACACAGAAGAGGAAGAGTTTGGATTTGATATCCCGCTTTATCACTACCCGAAGGAGTCTCAAAGCGGCTAACAATCTCCTTTCCCTTCCTCCCCCACAACAAACACTCTGTGAGGTGAGTGGGGCTGAGAGACTTCACAGAAGTGTAACTAGCCCAAGGTCACCCAGCAGCTGCATGTGGAGGAGCCAGGGATCGAACCTGGTTCACCAGATCACGAGTCTACCACTCTTAACCACTACACCAAGCTGGCTCTCACAGAATTGTAGAGTTGGAAGGGACCCTGAGGGCCATTTATAGTCCAACCCCTTGCAAGGCAGGAATCACAACTAAGGAATCCCTGACAGATGGAATGACAGATTTCTCTCTTTCCCCCCCACAGGCTCCGCAGACAGTTTCTGTGACGGCTACCACACCTGCCTGTCTCGCCTTGCCACCCTCCTTCCTAAATACAACTTCCTGAACCGTGAGGCCTGCAGCACCCTCCTTGGGCATCTCCAGCAGGCCTTTGCGCAGCAGGGCTGGCTTCGGGACTGTTCCAGCCCAGCAGACTTGTCCAAAGAGCCAGGCTTGGAGAGGCCCCCGGGCCCACCTAGAAGGGCCCAGGAAGTGCCTTCACCACAAACAGCACTCTGGAGACCTTGGTAGAGCCACAGAACTTCTCGACTTAAAACTGAGAGCCCTGCGTGCTCCTGTTTTCTCTGTACAGCAGCCGTTTTCAGACAGGAAGTGGCTGGAGCAGATCCCTGTGCTGTGAAAGGATTGCCGATGTGACGAGCAGAGAGATCCGCCTGCAGAAAAGGCTGTGTCTAAGAATGATGAGCTGCTCTAGCCTTCCAGCCAGCCTCAGCTGGACATAAATAACGTTTACCTGGTAATTCGGGTGTGATTGGATCATCCCAAGTTGCTCCTGACCCAGTTGAATGACCTCCCTCAGATGAAGCTGCCTGCTGTGCCTCTGCATGGTGATTCCCTGTGTTCTGTTTAGGGAAGGATCACTCAGTGATAGAGCATGTGCTCTGCATGCAGAAGGTTCTAGGTTCAATCTCCAGGGAAGGTTGGGAATGCCCCCCCTCCAGAAACCCTGGAGAGAGCTGCTGCCAGTCATTATAGGTGACCCTGAGCTAGGTCCAACTGGATCACAGTGGTTGGAACACTTGGCATATGTTCCTATTAGACAATATAGGACCACCTCCTTGCAATCGGGAGGAGCACCCATGACATGGACTCATGCAGAGACACATGAGAGGGACTCCTCTGAGGGCAGGTGATTTCTTACTCTGAACGTGTGTGCATGCAACAGAGTAATGTGTCTTCCTTTTCATTCAGAGTCAGGTATCAGTTGCCTGGAGAAAACTGCTAACTCTTTCTGAGGAGCATCAAGGGTCTGGGGAGACTTCCTGCTCTCTCTCTCTCTCTCTCTCTCTCTCTCTCTCTCTCTCTCTCTCTCCAGACATCTCCTTTCTCCCTCCCATAGCCACAATGGGGGGCGGGATGGAAGGCCAGTAAACCCCGCGGGTTGTTAAATTGTCTTTTTCTTTCCCCTGGTCTGTGACTTGCACAAATCCGGCCTGGCTTGAGCCAAGGACCGGACAGCACTTTAAACCTGTATATAATAATGGATTTGATACACAATTAAAAATAAAGAAAAAAAATCATGTTTGTTTGTTTGTTTTTTAAATGCATGTATTGTTCTATCATGAGAATGTAAGAAGAGGCTGCTGGATCAGGCCGGTGTCCCATCTAGTCCAGAATCCTGTTTTCAATCCAGGCCAACAAGGTGCCTGTGGCGGAACTAGCAAGCAAGACCTGAGCACCAGAGCTCTTTCTCCCCTCCTACTGTTTCCAGCAACTGGTATTCAGAAGCATTGCTGCCTCTGACCCTGGAGGCAGAGCATAGCCACTGCTGGCAAGTAGCCATTGATATCCATCCATGAATTTTCGGTATCTGAAGAAGTGTGCATGCACACGAAAGCTCATACCAAGAACTAACTTAGTTGGTCTTTAAGGTGCTACTGGAAGGAATTTTTTTTGTCATGAATTTTCCCAATCCACTTTCTCCGTGCCACACATAATTTGATAAACGTCTTTCATGTCATCTTCTCTCTAGACTAAAAACTCCCCAAAGCTGCAAGCTTTCCTCGTATCAGTTTGTCAGACATAGATTTATCATTATGGGATACATTCATGGATTGCATTTATATCCCAGTTTTTTTCTCCAAAGAGCTCTAGATGCCATTCATGGTTTCCCCCCTAACAACAACCCTGGGAGGTAGGTTAGCCCAGGATCACCCAGTGAACTTCCTGGCTGAGTGGGGATTTGAACCCAGGTCCTAGTCCAACACTCTAACCCAGTGGATCTCAAACTTTCCCCCCTGGGACACACTTTCAGAATAAAAATTTGCTCGAGCCACACCAAAAAATTTTATTGATGAGAAATATATTGTGGGGGGCAACTCCTAGCAGTGCTTGATTTATAGCACAAAACACAACTATTTTATAATATGATTGTGGGACATCCAGAAAGTATAAAACAATGCAGCTACATAAAAACATTAATCATTCCCAAAATATAATTATAAACAAACCTCTTACATTATTACCTAAAGTACATACTGTATGTATGTATACCAACTCAGTGAGGTGTGAACTTGTTTTTGCCAGGCAATCTCATTTATATTGGCTCTAATTTGATACAAACTCATCTCATCAACATAAAGAAGCCTTTCCCTTTTCTGATCTTCCATATTTGTCAGAGTTGAAAATCCCTATTCACAACAATATATCGTGGAGAACTGGAGAATAATAGCCATTGTTCTGCCTCTTGTTTTGAGAGTACATCTAGCCCTATTTTGCAAATAAAAAAATATTGTATTTAAACTATGCTACGCTACACTGACATGGTTAGGTGTTTCTTTGATTGTCCTTGAATCTTCCTGCCACACTCACCATCCTCTCCTGACACACCAGTGTGGCACGCCACACCCTTATAGAACCACTGCTCTAACCACTACACCACACTGGCTCTATCTACAACAGGGATAAACTTTCAAACCACTGGTTGGGCGGGTTGCTTAAACACCTTGCTACACCATCTCCCCCTGTAGGTTTTCCCCAGAAAGACCAGTCCCTCCTAGTACCTTAGATACACTCCAAGATAGCAAAGAACTGGTAGTAGAGGGGAAGAATGTGCCCTCCCTGCTTTGTGATCCATGTCAATTTCTGAGCTTGGCAGCCACCCCCCTCAACCCAGAACTTTGCTCTGGTTGCCCAAACATGTCCCAGCTACGGCGCCAGTTATTGCTCGGGTTCCTCTGCTCCTGGGGCTTTGCCCGGTCTTGTCCCCAACCTGCAAGCCTGCAGTGCTGTGAAGTGTGTTGCCAGCCACATATCTACAGCATGTGAGGGTGTGACAGAGGAGACTTGCAAGGGGCTCATTCCCTAGCACCCAATTTCCCAAGCAAGAGACCTGCAATGGCTTCCTCAGTGAGAGCGTCCCTTTGCCCTTATTACAGTCCACCACCTCCTGGGAGAAGTGGTTACGGCTCTGTGCCATTTCATTAGAGACATTAAAACAACACAGATTCTTGGAACATAATAACAGGCTGCTGGATCAGGCCAATGGTCCATCTACTCCAGTATCCTTGTGGCCATCCAGGTGTCCTGCTGGGAAACCAGCAAGCAGGACTCAAGCACAAGAGCATTCTGCTCACCTGTAGTTCCCTGGCAGCTGGTATTCAGAAGCATTTAAATAGCAAGATGATGAAAAAGTGGCAGGCCAAAGCACAGGAGGAAAGCTGTAGTTGTTTTAGAGGAAGAAATGAACTGAAATAATGGGCTGGGGCTGTGTGCGGCAGTGCAAGGACAGGGAGTTGGACTATATGAGTCTTTTGGGTCTCTTCCAGCGCTACAATTCTAGGAAAAGCTCTGCATGCAGAAGGCCTCAGGCTCAATCTTCAGCAGAATCTCCAGGTAGGGCTGGGAATATCTTGAAACCCCGGAAACCTGCTGCACACAGACTCTGAGACATCTTGGCAGATTCTGTCTCCAGAGCACCCAAATTCCTTATCCTGCTGGCACCTTCAAAGTGCTGGATCAGCAGTCATGAGATGCGGAAGCAGCTGCCTGATGACTGACAAGTCTCCTGGGAGCTCCTGCTAGATACTCCCTCTCATCAAGACGGCTGTGCCCTGGTGATTGGCCAAAGACAAGCACCACCAAAACTCCAGCAGAGACAGAGAAATGCCAGTCAGTTTCCAAGCTGTGAAACAACAACCCAAGAACAATGACCCTGCAAGGCAAGACCAATTCATGATGGACAGATCTATCGGCTACTGTTAGTATTATTAATTTACCTGCCCTTCCTCCTAAAGTCCTCAGGTGGGTTACAGCACAGAAATCAGGCGGGTCCTAAAAATATACCGTATTTTTTGCTCTATAAGACTCACTTTTTCCCTCCTAAAAAGTAAGGGGAAATGTGTGTGCGTCTTATGAAGCGAATGCAGGTTGCGCAGCTATACCAGAAGCCAGAACAGCAAGAGGGATTGCTGCTTTCACTGCGCAGCGATCCCTCTTGCTGTTCTGGCTTCTGAGATTCAGAATATTTTTTTCCTTGTTTTCCTCCTCCAAAAACTAGGTGCGTCTTGTGGTCTGGTGCGTCTTATAAAGCGAAAAATACGGTACATCTCAAGTATCAAAGGCAAGGGTAAAGAGTTGTGTCTTCAACATTTGCTGGAAACTATGGTGTGTAGTGCCAGGCAGTTCTGCCACCCCCAGGTACAGTATAATTACTACCAGCCTCAGTCTGCACTGCTGTGATGGCTGGGGCTGATGAGAGTCATACTCCAAAATGTCTGGAGGGTGCCAGGCTCAGGAACACCATTCAAATGTATCTCCACTGCATGAGGGCTAGAAACTTGATTGTTAAGAAATGGAGAAATTAACACAGAGACCGACGGCATGTAGGGAAGGAACTGAGTCAGACAAATTTCAGAATACATGGTATACCTTCATGACAGATGTCACCAAAGAAGCTTCTTCCAGCCAACCTTGGTCAGCTGTGGCTAAATATTCTGGGCTGATACCTACAATGAAAATGCACATTAGTTAAAGAATTCCATATACAACTTTAAACCTGATAGTATTCTACATAATAATATTCTCTTTCCATTCTTATTGTGACAGTTATCCTTTTTTTGGGGGGGTATTTTTATAACCAACCCCCCCTCTCTCAAATCTGGTATAGCAAAGGTGAGAAACCTATAGCTCACCAAATCTTGTTAGGTTCCAGCTACCATTATTGCTAACCACTCAGCTTGCTGATTGGGGCTGATGGGTGCTGAAGACTGACATCCTCTCCAGGACCACTTTGGGATTTCCAGTCAAAATGTAAGATTGCCAGACAGGCATATGAGGGGCTGACACTCATGGAGTTTCTGAATCACTATAGAAGGGACTGTATGAGGTCACTTCTTTAATGTTTTGGTGGGAACTACTAACAAAGGAGATGATCTTATGCACTTTCTTCCTGAACTCCCTCTCTTCTTTCAAGCCAGTGATGTGAGCAGATGTACATGCCTGAGTTCTGCTTAGGGCCAAGACTCCATGTTGGAAACTAATTTTATATTTTGTAACTAAGAAGTATATTTTACCTTCATACTACTTTGATGTATTTGCTGCCTACATTGAAATGTAAGTAAACATTTTGTTTATCTTACTAAAATGTGCAGCTCATTCTTAGCAACGGGGACAAAAAGGTCAGCAGTGTAATTGCCTGACTCCTCACTTCCAGTAAGCTGCAAAAGCACATGGGTATTTTTACACTGCTAAAGGGGCTTCACAGCCTGGTTACTCTTATATTTCTCCCACACACACATGATAGGAGCTTTAAGTTTACAGATTTAATCCTTAATTCATCTCCATCAACCACAAATTCTTTACTCCTGCACCAGATTCTGCAGATGCAGGTTAATGATAAGTCGCAAATGGGGCCCCATCCGTATTCTTTTCATGGGTAAGATTACAGAACATTAACAATGCAATCTTATGCATACCTACTGAGAAGCAAGTCCAGTGGAGTTCAGTGGGATTGAAACCACCTCCCTGAGAGTAAGCCCCACTGAACTCCATGGGATTTACTTCTCAGGGGATATGTATAGAACTGTGCTGTAAAAGTCAAGTTTAGCAGGACCGACCAACGCCCAAAGGTGAAAAGTAAAGTTGAAACACCAGTGCAGATCTTATCCTCCTGTTGGGGTGCCCCAGTGCTTAGCTCATGAAGTGGAGCAGGGAGCACTTGGTTCAATTGCTTAATTACCAGTTGCTCACGTCTCCTCACTTCTACCCTTTCCTGAAAACCTGGGGCTATTGCAAAACTATTTTCCAACCACAGAGAGAAAAGGAACACAAGAACTCATGGACATCCAGTGAAACTGAATGCTCAAACACTCAGAGAAATAAAATCCTTCTTCCTGAAGCGCATAGTTAAACCATGGAACTCCCTGTTAAACCACGGAACTCCCTCCCACAGGAGGCAGTAATGACCACCAACGTGGGTGGCTTTTAATGAGGATTAGACAAATTCATGGAGGAGAGAGCTATCAATGACTACTAATCCTGATGACTATTTTCTACATCCCCAGATAGTGGCAGTAATGCTTCTGAATGCTGGTTGTCAGAAACCACAGGAGGGGGAAATGCTCTTGTGTTGAGGTCCTGCTTGCAAGCTCCCTACAAGCATCTGGTTGGCTACTGTGGAAACAGGATGCTGGACTAGATGGACCATTGGCCAGATCTAACAGACCTGTCTTATGTTCCTATGTAAGCAGGAGGAGATGAGTCCTCTGGAAGATGCTCTGCAGAAATACTCATGGTGAGGAGAAAATGATGGTTTCCTCTCTTTCTTGGAATGCTAGAACTTGAGGTCACTGAATGAAGCTGACTAGCAGGAGGTATTCAGAACAGACAGGGGAAAGTTTGGTCTTCATTCATCCTGTGATGCACTGGTGGGATTCACTACAAGACTGGACAGATACATGGAGATGAGGTCTCCATTAGGGAACATCTATAGTCCTTCAGATGTTCTTGGATGGACTCCAAACCCACAATAGTGAGGGTAAGTAGCACCACTATAAGTTGGCCAAGTGCAAGAGAGGATTATAGAGCTGGTGAAACTTTAAAAGCTGTATAGACTCCAAAAGCCAGTGTAGTGTAGTGGTTAGAATGTCTGACTAGGACCTGGGAGACCAGGGTTCAAATACCCGCTCAGCCATGAAGCCCACTGGGTGACCTTCGCTAGTTGCTCACCATAACCTCCAACATTTCACAGATGAAAATAGGGACATCCTATTCCATACTCTCCAACATTTCTCCAATGAAAATAGGAACGTTCTATTCCATATCTCCCAACATTTCTCTGATGAAACTAGGGACATCCTAATGAGAAGTGGGACATTCCAGGATCAAATCAGAAACCAGGACGGCTTTTGTAAATCCGGGACTGTCTCTAGAAAATAGGGACACTTGGTGGGTGTTATCAACGAAATCTGCCCTTATAGAGTCGTTTGTAGGTTCCCTATTGGTAGGAGAAAATAACAGAGGCCAACCAGAGAATATTGAGAAGCAAAGCAGCTAGTAAGCCTGATCTCTATTAAAGCTGTTGCAACAGGGTGCTCCCCTCACACGCAGGAGGACCCAGAACAAAGGTGTGCCCGCCCTCATATAGACATTTTAAATTGCCTGCCCTGGAGTCCAAGACCACCCCCAGAAACATCATCCATACATCACAGAAGAGGCGGTCTACAAAAGAAATCTGAGTGTGTTGTTTATTTCCTATCTGGCAGGTTACCTGTCAATGGTCACTTGACTGGCTTACCTGGGGAGCCTGGCCAGTCTTTTGTAATGATAAATATAGTGGTACCTCGGGTTAAGAACTTAATTCGTTCTGGAATTCCGTTATTAACCTGAAATTGTTCTTAACCTGAGGTACCACTTTAGCTAATGGGCCTCCTGCTGCAGCCACAGTGTCACCGTGCAATTTCTGTTCTCATGCTGAAGCAAAGTTCTTAACCTGAGGTACTATTTCTGGGTTAACGGAGTCTGTAACCTGAAGCGTCTGTGACCTGAAGTGTATGTAACCTGAGGTACCTCTGTGCTTAGTTCCTGAGCCAGGTCACAGGCTCACCATATTCATACACAGACATACCCTTAAGACAGGATTTGTGAATGAAAAGACAGTGGGGAGGCTTTTCCATTTTCCTTCGACCTTGCAGAGAAATATCTGAGGTTAATTTGGGAGGGACAAAATGGTTTCAGGACTTTTTCTGTGGGGTTTCAAACATGTAGTTTATATACGCACTTAGGAATATTTATCGTGTGTGTGTGTGTGTGTGTGTATGACCTTAAAATTCTTATAACACGGGTCTGATGCCGTCTCAGCCTAACCTACTTCATTGCATAGTTGGGACAATGAACGGGGAAGAGGAGAGCTACACTACTTTGAGCTCATTGGAGGAAAGATGGGATATAGAACCACAGAACTGTAGAGTTGGGAGGGACCTCAAGGGTCATCTAGGCCAACTCCCCGCAATACAAGAATCAGAGCTGAAGGCTCCCTGGCAGATGGCCACCCAACACCTCCAAGGAAGGAAAGGTTTTTAAGCAGGGGTTGGATGGCCACCTCTCATATAATTGTAATGAATGAGTAAATCAAATAAACTCCCATCAGCCCCTGCAGCTGGCACGGCCAATAGTCCAGGATGTTGGGAGCTGGGCTACACAGCAACAACTGGCGGGCACCTGCTTGAGGAAGGCCATCCCTGAGGATGCATGCAGCTCCCTCCCTGAGTGCTTTCCTTGATGGGAGAGATTTGCTGGAGGTGTCTACGGCACTCAAGAAGAGCTGCCCGGGCATGTTCTGGGGAGACAGGCCGCTCAGCCAGCCACCCACAGGGCTCGCAGGGAGCGCGTGACTCAGCAGTTTCGCTCGGCAGTTCCAAGGAACCAGGTGAGGCCTCCAGGGCCCCAAGGGATCGGCATCCGACTGGCAAGCCCTGCACTGATTTGAGCACCGTGGGAAAGCAGCAGCCCGACTGCCCCTGCTCGACCCACGTGGCTAGCTGTGCATGCCTGTCTGCCTTGCAGCCCCAGGTAGCTACTGCACTCTGGGCTGCTTGGGCCAAGGTGTGCCAGAGAAAGCAACACACTTTAGCCAATCCAGAAGAGACCTGATATTCGGTTGGGAAAGTATCTAAGACCATTAGGAGAGCCAAATTTCATGCTGCATTTTGGAGAGTGAGTCCTATGTGTCTGTTTGTTCCGTATAAGATAAAATCCCGTCAAGCAGCACAGAATTTCTCAAGGGTCCTCCAAGCCTTTGGCAACATGCACTTTAGGAGTTCTTTTTTCAGCGGATGCTAAACTCCACATATTTTTACACCAAAGCAGAAGTCGCAAGTTCTGTAAAGTTTTCGCGCAACCGAGCTCCTGGCAGCCACCTTCATCCGGGTCTAGAGTTCCTGAGCACTGAAACCCTTTCGCTGATTTCCCCACAAATTCAGCAAACAAAGCTGTGGTGAAGTAGGAATGCAATGTTTGAGTATTATGGTCATTCTTGACAAATCATATTCCAGAATTTGAAAAAAACAACTGTGGGCATTTCCACCATAGGTGGAAAATGGTGCCTCTTTTCCCACAACCCCTCCGACAGTTCTGAAAAGATTGTGATGTCATAGAGGCGATTGTGTTGTGCCATCTTTGAAAGATTTTCATAGAACACTCTCTCACTTCCATTGAGAGTGGTCTATATGGTTTAGATGACCATAGTGCATACCATTTTAAATCCTTTATTTACATGTGCAGGTCCTTCTCCCATGTAGGTTTAAGGCCCAGCTCCTCATGAACCAGTTCACACTGAAGGGTACCGGCCAACAAGCCATCCAGAGGCCACGATCCAGATCTCCTGCCCTTTTCTGCTTTTTATTTATTTAATATTTTTCACTTTGCTGACGTGGCGGCTTTCCCTCTGAAAGTTATTGTGGGGGCACACCCACTCCCAGTTCCTTATTTGTTTTTGTCACATGGGGCCATCGCATATGTGCTGAGCACTCAGCAAACACAACAGCTTTGTTACGGTGTGTGTGTGTGTGTGTGCGTACAATATGCAGCTCAAAGGAGACGGTCCCCTCCTCCATTCCTTCCAAGGTTTAGGGACATATCAATTCTTTTAAGAACAAAAGAAGAACCTGCTGCATCAGCCCAATGACCCATCTTGTCCAACATCCTAGCTGCCCAAAAGGGAAGCCCATAAGCAGGACTCTCCTAACCTGTGATTCCCAGTAAATGGTGTTCAAAAACATTTATTTCTTATGACTGTGGAGGCAAAGAAAAAGGGACACGGGTGGCGCTGTGGGTTAAACCACAGAGCCTAGGGCTTGCCGATCAGAAGGTCGGCGGTTCAAATCCCCGTGACAGGATGAGCTCCCGTTGCTCGGTCCCTGCTCCTGCCAACCTAGCAGTTCGAAAGCACGTCAAAGTGCAAGTAGATAAACAGGTACCGCTCTGGCAGGAAGGTAAACTGTGTTTCCGTGCGCTGTTCTGGTTCTCCAGAAGCGGCTTAGTCATGCTGGCCACATGACCCGGAAGCTGTACACCGGCTCCCTCGGCCAGTAAAGCGAGATGAGCGCTGCAACCCCAGAGTTGTCCACGACTGGACCTAATGGTCAGCGGTACCTTTACCTTTACCATGGAGGCAAAGCATAGTCATCAAAGCATAGTCATTGGTAGCCTTCTCCTCCTCCATGAATTTGTCTAATACTCTTTTAAAGCCATCCAGGTTGGTGGTCATCCCTGCCTCCAGTGGGAGGGAGTTCCACAGTTTAACTTTGCACTGCATGAAGAAGGCCTTTCTTTTATCTGCCCTGCATCTTGCAACATTCATCTTCATTCATGGGCATAGTCAAGAGGGGGGTGGGGGGCACCTGCCCCCCCCCCGATCAAGTAAAACAATAGAGCTACTTAACTGACCAATCACATTGGTTCTGCCCCCAAAATCCTGACCCCTTAACAAATATCCTGACTACGTTCATGTTTTCATTGAATGCCAGGAGCTCCGAGAGAGGGAGGAAAAATTCTCTCTCCACTTTTCAGAGCTTTCCAAATGAGCTGTGTGTCTAAGCGCCATGCAAACAAGGAACTGGGAACGAGTAAACCGACTGTGCCTTTGTCTCCGCCATGACCTTTTCCCACATCCTCGGTCTTGTCACCTGATGTGCCCGAGGGCAGGAAGGATGTGCCAACCCGTGGAAACCTCCGCCCATAATAACTGGCATCAGTCGGAGGTGGATCTACCTGGAGGCAGCAGGTCTGACCCCTGGAGCCCGAGAACAGCCTCCTAGGCCTGCAGGCACAGGCAGGCAGTCTCCTAGTTTCGCTCTGGCTGCTGCCCGGAAGCGTTGCCATGAATCACCAGGAAGGAGCTGCTTGACGGAGGAGTTTTCTATAGGAGCTCAAACCGCAACAAGCTGGAGCACATGTCAGCATCTGTCTCCCCCCCCCCCCGCCTCCCTCCCTCCCTCCCGGCACTGAAGAGCTATGCAATCATGCTTCCGAAGACAAGACGTGGGAAAATTGCAAGGAGCGCCAGGTTTGAGCTGCCTTGCAGCAACAGTTTCCCAGGCCTGGGGAGAGAACAGAGACGACGGTGGTGGCAGGAAAGTCGGGCGTGGCTTTTGCTCTCAAGCCGAGATGCAAGGAGATTCTGCTTGCATCAGGCCCACCTAGTCCAGGATCCTACCCTGGATGTAGCAATGGGAAACCTTCAAGCAGGATCTGAGCCCCAGAACAATCTCCCCTCCTGTGTTTTTCAGCAACTGGCAATCATTCAGAAGATCCCCATTCTCTTAGGTCTGCTTTCTTTGGCTAGGTCTCCTTGACTCAAACTGCTTCCCTAGGCAATGGATTGCTGTTGCTCCCTTTAAGAACTCCTTCTTCTTCCCCCAATATATTTTCTCTGTGCAATTAAGCACCTCCTCTGCAGAGTGCTGAGCATCCTGCCTTGGTTTCTGGACCCCATTTGCCTGCTCAAGCTAACCTCAGCCAGATGCATAAACTATGAGGCGGAATTTGGTTCCCAATTTCCAGTTCCTTATTTGCTTTCTTTTCAAGGCCACCACTCTCAAACACGCCGCCGGCCCCATGGGAAAATTATTTAGGGCATTTTAACCCCATGCTTCAATTAGAAAAGGTTTCCAGGGTAGCTTACAAAAATCAGTAATAAGACAGTCCTTGCCCTGAGGCTTTCAACCTCAAAGACCCAACACGCACACAAAAAGGGAGGAGTCAAAAAGCAAACCACGGCACAAATTCTCAGCAACAAAGTTCTTATATGCAGGTTATTTCGGGGCACTTCCAGGCGGTTGTTTTTTCTAGGTGGGATTCAACCACATCCCAGCCAGTTCAGGTTGCCAACTCCCCTATCAAGAAAGGTTATAGCGTATCGGATTTTTTCCTTTACAAAAAAGGCAAGCCAGAGGTGACATGATAGAAGTTTATAAAACTTTGCATGATAAGGACAAAGCAAATAGGGAAAGGTTTCCTCTTCTTTCATAAAACTTAGAACTCATGGTTATCCAATGAAGCTGAATGCTGGAAGATTCGGAACAGATAAAAGAAAGTCCTTCACACAGTGCGTTGTTAAACTGTGGAACTCACTGCCACAGGACACGGTGATGGCCACTAACATGGCTTACTTTAAAAGAGGCATTGAGTGATTCATGAATGGATACCAATGGCTACTAGGCACAATGGCTATGCTCTGCCTCCACGATCAGAGGCAGCAATGCTTCTGGGAACCACAGAAGTGAGTTGGACTCTTGCTTTCTGGTTTCTCACAGACACCTGGTTGGCCATTGTGAGAACAGGTCGCTGGACTAGGTGTACCGTTGGCCTGATCTAGCAGGCTCTTCTGATATCATATGTTGATTAGAAAGTATTTTGTAACAAACCCGCTCCCCCCCCCCCCCGAGATCAGATTTTTGTGTGATAAGGAAAGTGACCAGGAAATGCACCAGGTAACATTTGCTTTGATGCAAGAGATATATAATCTCCCTGAGAATGAATCAGAATGAATGCTTGATAACCAGGCCACTTGGAAGCGCCCCCAGGCAGTCAGGGAGCTCCTTCTTCGGCTAATGGATGGGGTCAGGTTGGCCTTACCTTTCTATCTGGGAGGCAGGGGTGCAACCTTCCAGGAGTCCTGGGTGTCAGTGGCTGATGGCAGAGGCAAAGTGTGTGGTTCTCTTCAGCTTTGCAGTCCCAGGGCCAATGTGTACATAATTAATTGCCAGGGTAGGCATAAACGAATCAGTTCTGGGGTATCCCAAATTTCACTCTCATTCATACAAACATGTCCTTTATTAGGCACTGTAGCATTGGGTCAAACCCAAGACATAACCAGGCACACTTCAATCAGGCAAATACTTGCCAATATACATAACAGTATATAACCCGGGTGGCGCTGTGGGTTAAACCACAGAGCCTAGGACTTGCTGATCAGAAGGTCAGCGGTTCGAATCCCTGCAACGGGGTAACCTCCCGTTGCTCAGTCCCAGCTCCTGCCAACCTAGCAGTTCGAAAGCACGTCTAAGTGCAAGTAGATAAATAGGTACCGCTCTGGCAGTAAGGCAAACGGTGTTTCCGTGTGCTGCTCTGGTTTGCCAGAAGCGGCTTAGTCATGCTGGCCACATGATCTGGAAGCTGTACGCTGGCTCCCTCGGCCAATAAAGCGCTGCAACCCCAGAGTCGGCCACGACTGGACCTAATGGTCAGGGGTCCCTTTACCTTTTTATACATAACAGTTAAAAGAACTGGGGAGAGTCAGTGTGGTCTAATGGTTAAGAGTGATGGACTAGGATCTAGCAGACCAGGGTTCTTTTTTCTTCTTTTTTTGAATACAATTTATTAATTTTCTAATAACAAAAACATCACAAACAAAAATTCAAACCATAATTCTTAGTTCAACTGTATATACAAATCATAACATCACCATACCCTGGGATTTCATGAATCCCTTGACTTCCCTTCACTCCCCCTCTTGGTTCCATTGTTTTGTGCTTATTCATGCACGTCTATAACCGGACAACCAGGGTTCAAATTCCCACTTGGCCATTGAGTCAACCATGCCCCAGTCACAATCTCTCAGCCTAACCTACCTCACAGGGTTGTTGTAGGGATTAAAGTGATCACCAAAGAAGAAGAAGACGGAGGAGGGAAAGAACCATGTACACCACTTTGAGCTCATTGAAGGGTGGGATATGAATGCAAATAATAATAATAGGTACTCCACATTAGACTTTGGCCTGACCTGAAATGGTACATCCACACCACTGGAGGTGCTATTTTCTAGGAGAAACATTTGCAGGGCCTCCAGTCTGTGTGGCTCTGTGGCAAGGACCAGTCTTCTGCCTCAGATGGTCTCCCTACCACCTCCCGGCTGCCCCTCTTCTTCCTTGCTGTTGGTGCTACCAGTTCTCTGTGAAGAGGGAGGAGTAACAGGTACTGAACCCAGCCCAGAAAAGGGAAAGTGAGGAAGTGTGTGACCATGGCAGCAAGGAGGAAAGGGCACCCACCAAGCATATTTTGCCCAAGAACCCCACAAATACTGGAGATGGCATTGCATGGCACACTTGCTAGGGTGACAGCAGAGTGTGGTTGCCTTCTGCTCACTGATGGAACAGGACGTTGGGCTTGATGGTCCTTCAATCTCATCTGCCAGGGTGTTCTTAAGCACCCCTAAAAATATCCAGTTTGGGCTACAATAGCCTGAACCTCAGATTGTGGCCTGGGAGGATCTCAAGAGAGATTCCCTTACAGAAAGCCAGGTTTGCATGCTCCAAGCCAACTGAGGTGCAATATCAGCAGGTCAATTCATTGTCTCCTTCCTTTTGTCAATCACTGTCATTCCTCCCTTATCATTTGCAAATGGAAAAGAGCACCAGGCTCCTATTAGGAATGTCCAGGCAAGACAGGGTCGCTTTTTGGCCACTCAGTCCCCCTTCCTCACAGTACCTAATGGAGAAGTTTCAATAGCCTCAAGGCTCTTGCCAGCAGAGCCCCAAAGATATGCTAATCTCTTTTCCTCATCTCACCTGGACAGCACAACAAGGTTTTATCAGAAGCCATATCACAAACTTTTTTTGGGTTGATGGTTGGCACCATCTTAAAACTTTTAACATCAGTTCATTGTTAGGAAGGCAGGATTTCCAGTCTTTGTTTCTATGCAAATTTTCAAGCCCAACTTTAGACATAAGAGATGATGCTTTTCGTCTCTGCCCAGGAACTCTGCATTCTGTTGTAAACAAAAATCTGCCTTTTTTCCCCTTATGGGGTATCCAAGAGCCCATATAGAGTCCTTACGTAGGTTGAGAGCCAGTGTGGTGTAGTGGTTAAAAGTGGTAGTCACGTAATCTGGGGAACCGGGTTCGCGTCTCCGCTCCTCCACATGCAGCTGCTGGGTGACCTTGGGCCAGTCACACTTCTTTGAAGTCTCTCAGCCCCACTCACCTCACAGAGTGTTTGTTGTGGGGGAGGAAGGGAAAGGAGAATGTTAGCCGCTTTGAGACTCCTTAAAGGGAGTGAAAGGCAGGATATCAAATCCAAACTCTTCTTCTTCTTTTTCTTCCCTATTGGTAGGAGAAAATAACAGAGGCCAACCAGATAATGTTGTTGTTGTTTAGTCATTTAGTCGTGTCCGACTCTTCATGACCCCATGGACCAGAGCACGCCAGGCACTCCTGTCTTCCACTGCCTCCAGCAGTTTGGTCAAACTCATGCTGGTAGCTTCGAGAACACTGTCCAACCATCTCATCCTCTATCGTCCCCTTCTCCTTGTGCCCTCCATCTTTCCCAACATCAGAGTCTTTTCCAGGGAGTCTTCTCTTCTCATGAGGTGGCCAAAGTACTGGAGCCTAGGCTTCACAATCTGTCCTTCCAGTGAGCACTCAGGGCTGATTTCCTTAAGAATGGATAGGTTTGATCTTCTTGTAGTCCATGGGACTCTCAAGAGTCTCCTCCAGCACCAGAATTCAAAAGCATCCATTCTTCAGCAATCAGCCTTCTTTATGGTCCAGCTCTCACTTCCATACATCACTACTGGGAAAACCATAGCAAAACCAGAGAATATTGAGAAGCAAAGCAGCTAGTAAGCCTGAACTTTATTGATCTGTTGCAACAGGGCCCTCACTCACCACATTCAGGAGGGAGGAGGAACCCAGAACAATGGTGTGCAAGCCCTTATATAGACTTTTGAAATTCCCACCCCCAGAAACATCATACAAGACCACCCCCAGAAACATCATACATACATCACAGAAGGGGTGTAGCTCAAGACCACCACCCCCAGATACATCATACCTACATCAGATTACAGTAGAAATCTGAGTGCTTTGTTTTACACCTGTCTGCCAGGCTACCTGTTTGGATTGCCTGGGGAGCCTGGCCAGTCTTTTGTAATGATAAATACTTTGTTGTTGTTGTTGTTTAGTCGTGTCCAACGCTTTGTGACCTCATGGACCAGAGCACGCCAGGCACTCCTGTCTTCCCCTGCCTCCCGCAGATTGGTAATGATACTTAGTTCCTGAGTCAGGTCACAGGCTCACCCTATTCAAACACAGACATACCCTTAAGACAGGATTTGTGAAGGAAAAGACAATGGGGAGGTTTTTCCATTTTACTTTGACCTTGCAGAGAAAACATTTGGTCAGTTTGGGAATCAAAAATGGTTTCAGGTCGGTCTTCCTGTGCTGATCTATGTACGTGCTTATTATATATCTAAGACCTTAAAATTCTTATCACAATTCCCTCTCCTTTCTGCTTCTACTTCCTGCACCGAGAAGAGGTAGTCTCACCTCCACCTCATCCTGCCACTGAACTCCAGCCTTGCAGAATAAGGAAATGGAAGAACACAAGAAGAACCTTTTGGATCAGGCCAATGGCCCATCTAGTTGAGAATCCTGTTTTTACAGTGGCCAACCAGATGCCCCAATGCGAAACTCACAGCTGAGCACAAGAGAGCTCTTCGCTCCTGCAGTTTCCAGCAACTGGCGTTCAGAACTTCCAACCATGGAGGCAGAGTATAGCCTCCATCATGGTTTGTAGCCATTGACAGATGACTATCATCTCATGCTTGTCTTTCCTCAGTATCCACAGCCACCGACCAGCTTCCCACCTGTTTCCAATGATTTTTACCTTTCCCCAAACTCTACTGCCCAAACCTTCCTTATTCCCCTGACAACCACCTCTTCTCTTGCTACAACTGAGCCACTCAGCTCAGCACCCATTGAATAACTGATTTGGGAAATAAACAGAATAAAAATAGATGAGACAATTATAGATGATCCAAAAGTAATAATACAATTTTTAAAAAAATATTGTGAAAATGTATATAAAAAAGACAAAGATGCAAAAGATGAAGTAGACAACTACCTACACCAACAGAAACTCCCAGAGATAAATAAAGAAAAAATACAAATGCTAGACTCTTCAATAACAACATTAGAAATTAGGAACGCAATCAAGAAAATTAAATTAGGGAAAACACCTGGCCCAGACAGTCTCCCAGCAGAATTCTATAAAAAAAATGGAGGAAATCCTATCAGCTCCACTGGTTGAAGTAATGAACAACATTCTCAATAAAGGAAAGATTCCAGACTCATGGAAGGAAGCCTATGTAACATTAATACCTAAGCAGGGAGGAGACCTGGAGTCAATATCTAACTACAGGCCAATAACGCTATTAAACAAACTTTTTGCCAATATATCGCCAATAGACTTAAAGAAGCCATCAATGAAATTATACATCCAATTCAGTCCGGGTTCCTCCTGGGAAGACAAATCTCGGCTAATACCAAAAATATTGTGGGCATTTTAGAATATCTAGAAGCCAAAAATGATAAAAAAGCTGCCCTATTATTACTTGATGCAGAAAAGGCATTTGATAATGTTTCATGGTATTACATGAATAAACAATTGTAGGTTATGGGTCTAGGAACAAAATTCAGAAAAGGAATAGAGGCAATATATGAACAACAAAAAGCAAGGTTAATAATAAATGGTAATCTAACAGACAATATCCCTATAACTAAAGGAACCAGACAGGGGTGCCCCTTGTCACCCCTGTTATTTATATTAGCTTTGGAACCGCTGCTGCATAATATAAGGAAAGAAGGAAAAATAAAAGGAATTACAATTGGAGAGAAATCATATAAAATCAGAGCATTCACAGATGATATAATAATAACAACTCAGGATCCAAATCAAAGCATTCCAGCAGCTATTGATTTAATTATAAAATATGGGAAATTAATGGACCTGAAGATAAATCACCAGAAAACAAAGTTATTGACCAAAAATCTAACACAGGAAGAGAAAACTGAATTACAAGAAAAAACAGATCTGGAAATTAAAAATAAGGCTAAATACCTGGGGATCTGGATTTCAAATAAAAATATAAATCTTTATATTATATTAAAACATGGAAAGACATAAAAAGATATGGAAAACTGGACTAAATTACACCTCTCCCTTTTGGGAAGAATTAAAAATGAACATCCTCCCAAAAATGGTTTCCCCCCCCCCCCAAAACCCTACCAATTCTGGGAGGAATGAAATGCTTCCAGGATTGGAAAAAGGAATTAGCCAGATTTGTCTGGAATGGAAATAAACCAAGAATTAAACATCAGGTATTGATAGACAAAAGAGAAAGAGGAGGATTTGGACTACCAGATCTGGAATTATATCATGCTGCAGCAGGATTAGTATGACTAAAAAAATGGATCACATTAAAAGACACAGACGTGTTGGATCTTGAGGGGCATGAGAACCGGTTTGGGTTGCACGCCTATCTAATATACGAAAAGGTGAAGGTCCACAAAGGTTTCTTAAGCCATGTAATAAGGAGACCACTTTATAAAATATGGAGTAAATATAGAGGAATTTTGGAACCAAAGATACCTTTGTGGACATCTCCAGTGGAAGCAATAGCAGTTAAAAGGAAAAACATGAAGGGAGAGTGGCCCACCTACTGGATATTACTAGAATCAGACAAAGATAAGCCAACTTTAAAAAAATACGATGAAATTAGATGCCACCTGTCTGATTGGATAGAGTATTTCCAACTAAATCAAAAATTGTGTATAGATAAGAAAGAAGGTCTTGCCAAAGAAACTTCCATTTTTGAAAGAGAATTAATATATAATAAAGGAAAGTATATATCAAGAATGTATGAATATCTTTTAGAGTGGGAAGTGAAAGAGGAGCAGGTAAAAACATCAACGATAAGGTGGACGCATGACTTTGGATATAATATCTATATGGAGCAGTGGGAAAGACTGTGGCAGCAAGATATCAAATTTACATCATGTTGTAACTTGAGGGAGAATACCATGAAGATGCTTTACAGATGGCATCACACCCCGTTAAAACTTGCTAAAATGTACATAGGTAGTTCACCAACATACTGGTGATGCAAAAAGGAGATAGGGTCTTACTATCACATGTGGTGGACCTGCATAATTATAAACGAATTTTGGAATAACATATATGACGAATTTAAGAAATTATTTAAATTTACCATTAAAAAAGGCCAGAGATTTTCCTATTAGGAATATTTCCAATAGAAATCAAGCAAAACACAAGACCACTGTTTATGTGCGCAATCATGGCTGCAAGAATACTGGTGGCCAGAAGTTGGAAATGTGAAACAACACCAACAATAACAGAATGGCAAACACTCATGATAGAGTATTTCCATTTAGCAAAGTTGACTGGAAAAGTCAGGGGAACCTTAAATCAAAATGTATATGGAGAATGGAAAACATTTAAGGAATATATAACTATATTGTAAAAATGATATGTATAATAAATCAATGGAATAAACAACTTAGAGGAATATATGGAAAAAGATATAAAACAAACTGTGCAATGAAATCAAGACAATAGAAAAAGTATAATGAGAACGATTGGAAGTTTTTCACAGAACTTTATTGGATAAGGCATGATGTTGTATAAATGTCTAGTACTTAATTGTTACTTTCTTTTTCTTTTCTTGTTACTTTTAAACTTCTTTTTGTACTTTTTGATGTGGAGAATTCTTTTTTTCCCTTTTCCCCTTTTTGTGTTTAACTTTGTTGTACTTACCTTTATTGTATGATTGTATTTTAAACCAATAAAGATGTATTAAAAAAAACAATTGATTTGGGAAATCTGGGTTGTGGTGGGAAAAAAGTATCTGAGGTAATTTTGGCTAGGCAATTCATTGGCTTGCCCTCTGTGAAATGTTTATTGTTTACTGTCATTGTTTACCACAGAATGATCAGATTGTAGAATTGGAAGGGACCTCTATTTCAACCCTCTACTATGCAGGAAACTCAATATAAGCCCATCCAGTATGAAACAAAACTGGACCCTGCTTAGCTTGCCAAATGTGCTAGCAGTTTTATCACTGCACCACAATTTGCATTTATGTACAAGATTTATGTAAATGCATACTATTAAAATATGCATCTATTGATTCTGATCCTTTAAATACTTAAGTATTGGACCCCTGAGCATGAGCAGATGGAAGCTCAGGCCTCTAACCTGGAACTTTGGAACCTTGCCATAGAGGGGCTTCATTAACTATGAACCCCAAAATCTGGGATCCCTCAAAACTGGCGGCAAAGTTTCACAAGCGTTTCGTGGCAAAAACTCCATATTTTGCACACCCCACAGAGTAACTGATACATCAAAAAGGGGGTTGTAGTTAATGCCCCCAAACCCAACATTGTCCAGTTTGCTTGGTAAAAGTTTTGCAGCGTTTTACAGTGAAAACCCCGCATTTTGCAGCGCCCAACAATGGGGGTAATGGGTATTACCCAAAAACCCAATGTCGTCTGATTAACTCCAACCAGCACTGAAGATTTTAATATACAGGACCTGAATGAATTACAGAAGTGTGGTTGTATTTTTTTTAGCGGGGAGATGTTCCAAAAAAAAGTTCAACAACTTTCTCCTGGTTTTCACTTTTGGGAATATGGCTACCCTACTATATAAGTTAAAGAAGGGCCGCTTTCTTTATTTTGCATTTTCCTGCCATCTAGTGGAACCAGTAGGAGTGAGTGCAGTAACTCCAAGTCCCCTTAGCTTTTGTTTACTGGATGTAAAAGAAGGCAAGAAACTGAGAGGTGCTGGTCAGTTGTGAGGTCTTGTGAGGGACAGAGGGGTCATTTTTTTTGCTTTTCATTTTAATGGAAGCCCACCTAATTCACAGTTCCCCCAATAATACATGGCCGCTTCTGGAAGCTAGAGAAACAGAGGCTTGTCTTTCTCTGAGATGCACCCAAGAGCTGTGGTGTGGGGCTTCCTTGTAACCCTACTGGGAAAGCATGATTCGTTGGGGTGCCAATGCTGTGAGCCCCTTCATCATATGCTCACAGTGCATGTATGTGCAAATAGAATCATATACTGTATCCTAAAGACACCACAATCTCCATTGCCCTCCATTGCAAGGAAACCAAACCCCAGATCAACTCAAGCACTCCTGGAGCCTCTGCATTTTCAGCTGCTAATGTGCAGATAGCGTAAGTGAATTTGGGTCATGCAGCAGTCATGAATTTGACCCAGCGACTTGTGCTTGGATGTCTCTGATTTTGTTCCAATCCCTCTAAAACATTCTCAGCCACCAAATGTCATTAAGGTTACATGGTTAGGAGCAAAGGATTCACTTCTCAGTGAAGATGCTTTGAATCAGGCTGTCAAACTTAGACAGAGTGAAAATTAACACAAGGAAACTCTGCAGCAGAATTTTTTTTGTTTGTTTTTTAAAAAGCAAATAAACAAAAGGAAAAGGCACACTGGAAAAATAATCCCCTGAAAGAACTCCTTTCAGGCATTAAATAATTGATTTGCCTCTAAAAGTCTAAAAATAGCACTTAGAGAGGAAGACCAGCTGGAAGGCAGGATGGAGGCAAGTTGCTGAGTCATGCCAGGCCTATTAGCTTGATCTCTCCCCACTTTAAAATAATGGTCAGCATTTTTAAAAATCTGTGAAATGGGGGTAATCAGGACATACAGTTCCTTATAGCAGCCAGCAGTTTATTGCTTCGGTGAGATTGGACTGGGAGGGAAAATACGGTATCTTCAGAAAAACAGAAGGATTTGCACCTGCAACACTCCTGCTCACACCATACATTTAAAGCATATCCTATGGATACAGGGGTGCTTGAAGGAACTGAGGGAATGCGGGGATTGAGTGAAGGGTAAAGAGAAGTGATGGTGGGGTTGGCAGGGGGCTAGGGAAGGTTGGCAAACAACACAATTGGGGCTACCCTCTTTGGAAACTGGGTGGAGTTTGGGTTATTTTTAAGGGTTCCCTCCCTTCTTCATCCCCATAAAGATGTTGACAGCAATAAAGGTTTATGATTTTTGAGTCTTGATCATTGAGGTGGTTCCCCCCTTTTTTTTACAGCTCTCTTGGATGAAACTGATTTTCTAGATCCATATTAATTGGGGTTTACATCCAATTTTGGCATGGAAACTGATTTGGTCACCCCGTAAGATGTCTTCTGTCAGGAGAGAGACAGGGGGAATGAGTCCCTGTTAATTTTCCTTGATCTCTCAGTGACTTTCCATAACATTGACCATGATATCTTTCTGGAGCGGCTGTCCAAATTGAGGGTGGGTCACTCCGCTTTGTGGTGGTTCCATTTCTACATAGATGGTTGCTTTCAGAGACTGGTGTTTGGGGAGTGCTGTTTAGCCTGATGGAGCCTTCAGTGTGGGGTTCCGCAGTATGCAATATTATCCCCATGCTCTTTAACACCTACATGATACTGCTGAGTGGTGTCATCCAGAGTTTTGGATGCTGATGACACACAACTCTACTTCTTTACATTTATAGAGGTGACAGTGGAAATACTGGACTGATGTCTTGTCTAGCTAATGGGCTTGATGAGAGCCAATAAACTGAAGCTCAATTCAGACAAGATGGAGGCACTGTTAGTGGGCCATTCACTAGACCTGATGGATGGGAGGTTGCCTGCTCTTGATGGAGTTACACTCCCTCTGAAGAAGTGGGTATGTAGCTTGGAGGTATTTATGGAGACATCACTTTCTTTTGAGGCCCAGGTGGCCTCAGTGGCACAAAGTGACTTCCATCAGTTTCAGCTGGTGGTCCAGCGAAGCCCCTATGTGAACAGAGATAGCCTAACTTCTATTGCCTGTGCTCTGGTAACCTCTCTAGGTTATATTACTGCAATGCATGATATGTGGGGCTGCTGTTGAAGGCGGTTTGGAAATCGCAGCTGGCACAGAATTCAGCTGCCAAGTTGTTTCCTGGGGCATGTCAGTTTTAGCCCATACATAGCACTAGTCCTGGTCTGACTGCATTGGCTACCAATGA
This sequence comes from Podarcis melisellensis, assembly GCF_964234715.1. Lineage (NCBI taxonomy): Eukaryota > Metazoa > Chordata > Lepidosauria > Squamata > Lacertidae > Podarcis > Podarcis melisellensis. Next base: position 28,076,097 of record NC_138540.1, read on the forward strand.
GTTTCCAGACCCAATTCAATGTGGTTTTGACCCCTAAACTCTTAGGACCCTCAGTACCTCAAGGACCAGCTCTCCCCAACCCAGACATTGCAATTGTCATCTGAAGTCTTCCTTTGGAGGTCCAAGGGGTGGCAACATTCGAACAGGGACTTTTTAGTGGTGGCTTCCTACTCCTGAAATGCTCTCCCTCAGGAGGCTCATCTGGCACCATAGCTTTAGGTGCTACGGAGAAAGATTTATTTTCTTCCATGCCTTTGACTTTTAATTAACGATAAATTAACTTTTTAATTAACAATAAATAATAAAAAACACAAAGTAATTGTAATGGTAACGATATCACATCTTATATTATGCACAGGGCATTAGCCGCCTAGTTTCTTTTAGGGGGGCACTCTACCCCTGCGCGCCTCTATGGCGCCTCCGTCGCTTGGCAACGCTTCTCCTCGCGTGTTCCGTTCGGAGCCGGAAGAAGCGACCGTCGACTTCCCTAGAGACCGCGACCTCTCCCACTTCCCCCTCCTTTCGCTCTTTTGTTGCCGTCACGTGGGCAAGGGAGGTGGTCGCTCGGCGGTTTGAAATGAGGCGAGAGCCTGGCCAATGAGGAGGGAGTTGGGGGCGGGTGGGCGGCGGGCAGGGAAGAGGTGCCCGGAGCGGAGAGCCAATGGAGGCGTGGGAAGGCGTGTCCTACTTCGGGAGGCACCGCCCCTCCGTTGCCTTCCCTCGGTCCGCCTGTCAGTCATTGAGTCGGCCGGCCGGTTTTTCTTGCTGCGGTTCCCGTTGTCTCTCCCGCCATCCTTGCTTTCCTCATGCAGCTCGCCAGGGGCCCCGCCAGCGGGGAAGCCGCCGCCACCTCGCCAATCTCCGGCCCGGCCGCCATCCAGATCAGCAGGTACCGCCGCCAAGAGCCACTGGCCGGGGGGGCTTTGCCGTGGAAGGTGTAGAGAGAATAAAAGGGCGGGTGGGGGGAGAGGGCGCCTCTGAGTATGTGCAGAGGGCCTGAGGAAAGGAGGGCTCAATACCACCATTAGATCCCCACCATTTCTTCCAGATGACACACCACGGATTCCTTCTAGTGAGATGCGATATTGGACTGTACCCATCTAAACCTTACTCAGAATAGACCCATGGAAGTTTATGAGCCTAAATTGAGGGAGGGAGAGGGCCTCTGGGCACGTGCAGAAGGCCGCTTCCCTCATCAGGGGGTGCTCGGTACATCTGTTTCTAAACTTCACACCCCCACCCTTTTTAGCCAATTGACACCACAAATACGGCTTAGTGATATTGGGTCATATCCAGCTAAGCGTTACTCAGAGTAGAACCATGGATGTTTATGGGCCTCAATTGGCCCTGTCCCCATTAATTTCAGTGGGCACACCCCGACTTGGGCTTATTTTGGATTTGCCCCGTTAAAATGATGTAATACCCTAAAATACCAAAGGAGCTGAAATAGAGCATCGCCTCTGCTTGAAAGAGAAGAAGTCACCAGGACCAAAATCAACAGGAACAGCCGACCCACGAGTTGCTTAAGGCCAAGAGCAGGTTCGGGGTTGTGTCCGATGCTAATCCTATTTGGAGCAGACTCATTGAGGTTCATGGACATGACTTAGAGTCATTAATTTCAATGGATCTATGCTAAGTGGAACTTTGTTGACTGCAACCCTCAGTATCACTTCAGCCAGTGAGGCCTTGCAGAACAGATATGTTGGCGACCAGCTTGAAGAGCATTAAAGGGGATTTCGACAGATTCATGGAGGAGAAGGCTATCCATGATGACTAGCCATGATTGTTGGGTTTTACCTCCACTGTCTGAAGCAATGTGACTGAATAGCAGCTGCTGGGAATCACAAACTGGGAGAGTATTGCTGTGCAGTCAAATCCTGTTTGTGAGCTTCCTGCTGGGGCAATTGAGTGGTCACTCTGTGAATAGAACATAAAAAGAGCCTGTTGGATCAGGCCAGAGGTGGCCACCTATTCCACTGTCCTGTTCTCACAGTGGCCAACCAGATGCATGTGGGAAACTCACTAGCAGGATCCAAGCACAAAAGCACTCTCCCCTCCTGTTGTTTCTAGCAACTGGTATTCAGAAACATTGCTGTCTAGATAATCTGCTGATCTGATCCAGTAGGCTCTTCTTAGGTTCTTGTGAGTCTATCAATGGCTACTACATATGGTGGCTAGATTAAAACATCAGGGCTTGGAGGCAGTGTAGCTCTGAATGCCAACTGCTGGGGATTTTGTGGGGAGGCTGCTGTTAGACTCAAGCTTGTGGGCTTCTGGAGCATCTGGTTGGCCACTGTGAGACCAGAATACTGCACTCAATGGGCTCTGTTTGGCCTAACCCACATGTCCAACTTATTCTTACGTTTTTATTTCCACCCGACATTACAGCACTACAACGAAGTTTGAGAAGTCTCTCTGGGAAGGGCACTCCATGGCACTGGCATTATGCCAGTCAAAGTTCTGCTGCTTTGAGAGTGAACCCACATAGATTGCTGTTAATATATGTAGTGAAGGAAGTGACACTTGTATGCTCAAAGGTTGTCTTGTCTACAAGGTGTGGCTGTTCAGAGGGTACGTCCTTATTCATCCACTCTCTCTTGCTATCTATCAGTGTTGGAAGAGGAAAGGATTCATGGTGATCAAATTGAGTAAATGGGGCAGAAGACTGGTGGCGGGATATAGGGGATAAGTTGTTGGCATGGTAAAGTCAGTTGTCACTATGAATGCTGACAATCCCAGATTAATTTTGTGAACATCCAGAAATAGAAAAATATTTTGCCACTATGGACATTTAGCATTAGTATGCAATGAATGCTAACGCTTTGCGTGGGACTTCCAAGATGCTAGTGTATGCCACATTTCAGAATTCATTCTAAAGTGCCAACATTATAAATCAGTTCAAAAAGAGTTATTATTGTGTAAATTATGTAAACACCTGAGCCTGATGCGGATTGGCAGGACAAGAACAGAGAGACAGTGTGGTGTAGTAGTTAGAGTATTGGACTACTAGGACCTGGGAGACCAGGCTTCAGATCCCCACTGAGCCATGATGAAGCTCACTGAGTAACCTTGGGCCAGTCATTGCCTCTCATCATAACCAGTTGCTGGAAACCATAGGAGGAGAGAATACCCTTGTGCTTGGATCCTGCTTGTGAGTTTCCTACATGCGTCTGGTTGGCCACTGTGAGGAAAGGATGCTGGACTAGATGGACCACTGGCCTGATCTAGCAGGCTTTTCGTAAACTCTAGAGAGCCCATGTCTCAGTGCAAGGAGTCTGGCTCGATGTAATGCAGCTTTTATTCTCCAAATGTGCTGGACGGGAGTTAAGCTAAGACCAAGGTATTGTTTGTGAGGTCTAGGGGAAAGATCTGTTGCCCAATTTATTTCTGGGATTGTTCACCCACTAACAGATCAGATGTTTAGGAGCTGCTGTTAGATCCAGCCCTCAGTGGTGGATGCTCAGGTACTTTGTATGGCTTGCAGCCCCTTCTTGTTTATTTCACCTGGTGTGTCAACTGCAGGGGAGGAATTTGTCCACAGTCATCCACATCTTGATAACCTGCAGATCACATTACCGTAATACACTACCTCTGAAGGCTATCTGGAAACTTCAGTTGGTTCATAATGCAACAGCAAGGTTGTTGCCTAGTGCTGGTATTGAGGCTCACATCTCCCTCGAAAATTGCCCAGTGGATGCTCAAACCGTTTATAGGTCAATTCAAAAGTGTTGGTTTTACCCTAAAAATCTTTAAATTAAAGAGGCTCTGGGAAGTGGAGGCTTGGTGGACCACCTGCCCAATTACTGGCTCACCATCAGGTATAGTGGAGGCCAAAAGGAGGGGGGGGAATTTATGGACGTACCTCTCTACAACTCCCTCTCCTTATTTGGTTGCCAGGGCCTTTGCTGTTGGTTTTCAGCTTACTGGGAAAGATTTTGCTCTTCTTATTTGCTTTTAATGGTTGTGGGTTTTAATGCTGTATCTGTATTTCCCGTTTTATTTGTGTTAGCTTGTGGTTCAGTACCTTTGCTGGAGAATCTTTCAGTGAGTGGGGAGGGTTATTATAGACAGTCTAATCAAACAGGTAATTTAATTATTATTTTATTTGTCTCCCCCCCCCAATCCCCCTGAGCCTCACTTCATACTGGCCACATTCACACCATACATTTAAAGCACTATGATGCCACTTTAAATAGTTATGCCCCCCCCAAAGTTATGGGAGCTGTATTTCGTTGAGTATGATGAGAGTTCCTAGGAGCCCCTATTCTCCTCAAAGGCCTATGGTTCTCAGTGTGATTTCACAATCACTTCCTCTTCTCAGGGAACTCACGGAACTATATCTCTCAGAACAACTCTCAACATCTTAAAAAAATACAGGTCTCTATGACTTATTAAAGTGGTATCACAGTTCATGGTGTGAATGTAGCCTGGGTATTGCTGCTTGACCAGTGCTTATTGTCACTTAGATGGTAAATATTTTACTCAGTATTTTATGACCTGGAGGCATAAATTGTGTTTGCTCTGGGTGGGGACTAACCTATTTCTTCAGGGTTGGGTTAAAGAAACACACATGTTCCTGAGTGTTAATCTACAAATTGATGCTGTGCAGATTTGTGATGTACTGTAGTTTAGTTTCTCTCTACTACCATCCTAAGCTCTCCTGAAAATAGAGAAAGTCAGGCCTGCTGAATTTTCAGTGTGATGGTCAGCTTTTATTGAGCTGCTGTGCCATTAGCAAGATGTGGCGGCTGCAAAGTTACATTTCTCCTACTAGATTCAAACTATTGTCTTTGTGTATCCTCTCAATGCAATATTTGTGCTCTGATCAATGGAACCTACACCGGGAAATCACTTAAAGGGCTCCAGTTTTTGCCTTCCCTTGGTGTCATATTAGCAGTAGGCATATGAGAATAATTACGCTAACCAGGCTGCAGCCACCTGTGAGGTTTTCTAATCTCCTTACTCTCTGGGGTGGGGTTTACACCAAAGGCACTTAAGAGATCTAGGAGAGAAGTTTGCTGCTCTCTGTATATCTGCTCTTCTCAGTTGTGCTGACTTGCTGGGTTTTCACTCAGCTTTGTGCATTTGCAGACTAAGTTTAAAATAAGTGCATTGGGAATTGCATTCATAAACATCTCCCTTGGGCTGTTGGCGTTTTAATTTATATCCTCTGGAAGCTTCTTTTTTATTATTTCTTTATTTTTACTATGGCTTTTTTGTTTTAAACGTACCATTTACTGACCAAGCCCAGTCCTCTCTACCTCTGGCATCCCTTTGCAAATCACTATATTTGCAGTTAAATTCAGCTGTTGGTTTGATGGTAAAATCTGCTTTGACACTGTGGTATTCCAATAAACAGAAACAGAGTGGACAGCTGGGTTTGAACAATCTGGCTTTAATTCCTGACTTTCTCAAGGGCAACACAGTTGCATAGCCTTGTCAAAGCCTCCAGCCCAGTTCATAGCCTGACCACTGCAGTACATGTGTTGGTTACCTTGAGGCTGAAATACAGTACTGCAATGCATTCTCTGTGGAGCTGCCCTTGGTCCTAGTTCAGAAGCTCCAACTGGTAGAGAATGTGGTGGCCAGATTGCTGATGGGGGCACCTGGCTGAGAACACGGGACACCACTGTTGAAGCATCCGGCCTGCCTGCCCATCTACTACAGAGCCAGGTTCAAGGTTCTTGTATTAATTGACAAAGCCCTGAACATCCTAGGTCCAGGGTACCTCAGGGAGTGCCTAAATCCTTATATCATTTGCAGGATCATTCTTGCAAGGCTCATTTGACAAAAACAAGTAACATTGGTGTCATTGGTCCAGTCTTGTGGCACACTTTGCCCATAGAGATTCAGCAGGCGCCCTCAGTTTTAATCTATAAATGTCTTCTGAAAAAATGAGAAAGTGTGAATTCAACAAAGACATATAGAACAGGTATGCATATCAGGGAGAGCCAAGATTAGCTGCAGATCCTTGACGACTGTATAGAAAATCCACATTTGCTCCTATATAATGTGTGGACACTCAGTTATGCATCAGTAAAATGCAAATGATTGTGCCTTTAAAAAATCCAGGTGTCTGTGGTCTTTTGACTTTTTGTCTTATCTCTGCACTGGATTGGCCTAAATGCTTGTTGCTCAGGTCGCTTCCCAACAATTGTTGTTTAGTCGTTTAGTCGTGTCCGACTCTTCGTGACCCCATGTACCAAAGCACGCCAGGCACTCCTGTCTACCACTGCCTCCTGCAGTTTGGTCAGACTCATGTTGGCAGCATCGAGAACAATGTCCAACCACCTCGTCTTCTGTAGTCCCCTTCTTCTTGTGCTCTCAATCTTTCCCAACATCAGGTCTTTTCCAGGGAGTCTTCTCTTCTCATGAGGTGGCCAAAGTATTGGAGCCTCAGATTCAGGATCTGTCCTTCCAGTGAGTCTCAGGGCTGATTTCCTTCAGAATGGATAGGTTTGATCTTCTTGCAGTCCATGAGACTCTCAAGAGTCTCCTCCAACAATACGTACAGTAATGCAATTTAATGTTTGCTAACAATAGAAGTTTAGATTCAGCTTAACACAGGACGCAGAATGAAAACATCTTAAAGCTGACACAGATTAAATGCCTAGGGCGGGGACAATATATTTATTCTGATAAAGAGCCAGTGTGGTGCAGTGGTTAGTATGTTGGACTAGGACCTGGGAGACCAGTGTTGAAATCCCCACTTGCCCATGAAGCTCGCTGGGTGATCTTGGCCCGTCACTGCCTCTCAGCCTAACCTACCTCATAGGGTTGCTGTGGGAATTAAATTAGGAGGGGGAGAGCCATGGAAACTACTGGTGAGTTGATCAAATTCTTTTTTTGACTGTTCAAAAACAGAGATTGGGTGAGTGCAGAAATACTGTAGTGTTACTTGGCATCCTTCAGTAGGACAAAAAATTGTTGGCTTGGATTTCTTTTTTGTAATGTAGGGTCTGACCAAGTTGGTTACTCCGAAGATGTATGTGGGGAAACTGCCTTTATAAAGGTTCAGGTGTGGAATAAGTAGCCAAAACGAAAACAAGCAAACAGGTTGCCTCTTCTAATCCTGCAAGCTGTTGTAATTTGTTCTGGAGTCTGCAGAGAAGGTCACCCTGGACCAAGTGCCTATTGTAGTGTTGTCTGGCAGAAGGTGAGCAGGCTCTGCCCTCTACAGGACATTTTTGGGAAATGTTCAAGAGCTGGAGGCAGGCTGCTGTTTTTTTAAAGGAAGCTGCCTTATGCAGCATGGCCATGTCTTGCGTGGGGGTTATGTTTTGGCAATGGTACGTATATACAAGAAATGCCCCTGCACAGCCCCTGCACAGTCATCCTTACCTTCCAAGCAAGACTGACTTGCTTACCAGGCTCTGGGATGCTCTCACGAGATCTCACGGGACTGTTCAAGTTCCTGCAAGATTTTGTGAGCTCTGTAAGCGAGTCTGAGAGCTTATCAGCTCTTTCCGTACCAGGAAAGCCCTGCTCTACAGGAGGTTTAAGCTACCAGCATGAGTTTGACCAAACTGTGGGAGGCAGTGGAAGACAGAAGTGCCTGGCGTGCTCTGGTCCATGGGGTCACGAAGAGTCGGACACGACTAAACAACTAAACAACAACAACGCAGGAGGTTTTAAGTTCTCTACCTTGTGTGCAGTTAAATTGTGGAATTTCAGCTGCACAAGTCTGCAATTTTGCAAGTTAATTGCATGCAAGAAGTAATCGTCAAACCTTTGGCCTGCTTAGTTCAATGTTACCTTCATTGACTGGCAGTGGCTCTCTAGGGTTTCGTGTAAAGCAGATGCTCTGCCACTAAACTGCTACAACTGCTTCCCATTTATTTGTTTGCCACAGGGTCCTTGGATTGGTTTTCTGAGCCACTTTTCCATAAAATGTTTCTACTTCTAGGCAAGTGAGGATTAATTAATTGTCAAACTATGCTGTTTTCTTGTTTGTTTCACATTTTTATTTTGGATATGGCCTTTTCAAACAGAAAAATTACTGGTTGTGGTGGAACTCATTCAAGTGAATGAGCTCTCAGTCTTCCTCTGCTTTTGCATCTTTACTGTCTTGCTGAATGCTAGGAGCAGATTTCTATATGGTTGGGTGTCAGGGTTTTGGAAAGCACAATGCTTGTATTATATTGACAGCTGTTTATGTAGTTTCATGGATTCTTCTCTTCCACTTCTCCTTGCTCCCCCCCTCCCATTTCCCAATGGTGGCTTGAAACTCTTTAAAATAGCATTTTAAAAGCAGGATTTCTTCCTCATCTCAGATTCTGGATCCTTTCAGGTTTGGGGATGGGGTGTATTGGCAAAACCCTTCCTTCTCTGGAACCTCCCGGACAGAGTGGCTTTGGGGGAGGCTCCCTTATTGGGATGGGGGGAAATGGGAAGATTTCTATATTGCAGGCCAAGGTGGCTCCTGGTAGTCCGATCCTGCACACATCAATCTGGAAATTAAGCTGTCCATTTAGTTCAGTGCCACTTGCTCTTTTGTCAGTGTGCCTAGGATTGTGGCCTGAGAGAGAATGTTTACAGTGCTTCTTTTGTGGCTTTCCCTCCCTGGACTTTCATTTAACAGTTCCATGAGCTTGCTTAACTTGAATATCTCCTTCTCAGACACCTCCCTCCTGCATTTCATGACCTAATGCTGATGGTGAACCCAACAATGAGGTGAAACCTGTGTCCTAGGTGATGACTCATGCATGTTGGTATTTGAAGCCACATAATGAACCCAATAACACCTAATTAATGGTACTAAGCATCCTTCATTAGATAGATACTTCATTCCTCTGATTTTGTTTGTTCATGGCTCAGCAGTTCTCCCTATTTCTACATTTTTCACTCCATCTCCCCTACTGTAACTTATCACTGGCCAGCCTACATGTTCCCTTAATTCCACCTTCTTTCATATTTTTTGACCCCTTTCTCCATTGTCCCACATTTCGTAAAGCTCCTTATAGGGATAGGCACTGTGCTCATTACCTGCTATCTAGCAGCATTCCGCTTTTCTCTTCAGCCTATGTTTTAGTATGTCTTCTTTGGCTTACAGAAGGAGTTGAACTTTACGTCACCATTTTAGAATGCAAGAGCCCTGTAGGAGAATCAGGCGAAAGACCCATCTAGCCCAGCATCCTGTTCTCACAGAGTCCAAACAGATGCCCCATTGAGAAGCTCTCTTCCCACATGAGATTCCCAGCGGCTAGTGTTCAGAGGCATATTGCTTCTGACAGTGGAGAGAGAACATAGCAGTGTTAGAAACTCAGATATATAATCTAATCACCAAATGGCACATTAAATCTAGGTTACAGTCACCACAATGGAATGTCTAGGCACCATTCTCCCCAGTTGTTGTTGTTGTTGTTGTTGTTTAGTTATTTAGTCGTGTCTGACTCTTTGTTACCCCATGGACCAGAGCATGCCAGGCACTCCTGTCTTCCACTGCCTCCCTCAGTTTGGTCAAACTCATGCTGGTAGCTTCGAGAACACTGTTCAGCCATCTCGTCCTCTGTCGTCCCCTTCTCCTTGCACCCTCCATCTTTCCCAACATCGGGGTCTTTTCCAGGGAATCTTGTCTTCTCATGAGGTGGCCAAAGTATTGGAGCCTCAGCTTCAGGATCTGTCCTTCCAGTGAGCACTCAGGGCTGATTTCCTTCAGAATGGATAGGTTTGATCTTCTTGCATTCCATGGGACTCTCAAGAATCTCCTCCAGAACCATAATTCAAAGCATCAATTCTTCAGCAATCAGCCTTCTTTATGGCCCAGCTCTCACTTCCATACATCACTACTGGGGAAATAATAATAATAATAATAATAGAATAATAATGATGATGATGATAATTTCTATACTGCTTTCTAGCACATTAAAACATCAAATAAAACAATCCAGAATAAAACTAATTCAAGCTTCCAGGAAAATATTTCAAAGGTTTCTGTAAGTGACATTTTGCTTTTCCCAGTCACCAACCTGGCATCCAGAGATCTCCATGTTCTCACAATTGACCCGTGTTAGTCGGAAAAAACACACACGGCAGGCACATGGCTGATTTCTGACACTGGAACTTAGCCATAGTGGCTAGTAGCCATTGATAGCCTTATCCTCCATGAAGTGAATTCCATTGTGTGCTGTGTGAAGATGCACTTTCTTTTGTCTATTCTGAATCTTCCAACAGTCAGCTTTGTTGGATGGCCCTGAGTTCTAGTATTGTGAAAGAGGGAGACAAACATTTCTTTATTCCCTTTTCCCACAAGTTGTGCAATTTTATGCACTTCCACCATGTTCTCCTCTTTCTTGGTTTTTATCCAAACTGGAAAGCCGCAAGTACTGTGAGCTTTGATCCATCCTTGTGATCATTCTGATTGCCCTTTTTCAAACCTTTCCCAGCTCTGCAGCATCCTTTTTGAGGCGAGGAGATTCTGTCTCACATTTTTGTCATTGTATTGTAAGTTACCTGAAAACCTGCTTTAGCAACTGAAGCAATAGGCTAAGTCATCTGATAATAGTATTTTAATTGGTAGTTGACTTCCAAATAAAGGGAGGTACATGATTCTTCCACTTGCTAAACAGTTTGCTGTTGAAGATTTATTTCTCCAGAGCTTCTGGTTAGATGTTAAAGCAGTTCCCTGAACCAGGGAGACCAGCCATATGAATTGTCAACCATCTCCTGTTTCCTAGGGGGAGGTCAAGCCTCTTTGATGGTTGTTTTTAGAGTCTGTTGTTGTCTGGATTCAGAGGAATTCTTTTTGTGTGTGTATGTTCTTCTGTCAATAGCGCAAGATCAGTTTGTTCTCTAAATTCGTGGCTTGTGGCACTGACGATGTTTGTGTAGGAAATTTCCAAATTTCCAGACAGCTATATAAAGAGCAATATAGTTGTGTGTTCGAAGGGAGCAGAGACATCACCTGGGTACCACTTTCTGTACCTGAGCGGTCACAAGCTTTAAAGCAGCCATGCTGAAGATGTGGCGGGAGGTGGGAGCAAAGCTCTTTCAGCTGAATGCGAATCTCGGGAGGTAAGTGATCAGGTGTGAGTATCCTGCAATTTAAGCTGCCCTGGTATGGGACTAAGGCTGGGTGCTGTCTTGGGTAGTGGGTTGGCCTTGGGCTAGCCAGTTAGAACTTGCATCTTAGATGCACATTCATCAGGTGGCCTTTAGGGAAATATTCACATCTTTTTTGGAATTGGGTATCTAGCCTGGGAGACCAAGGAAGTGAATGGCACTGCCTGCCCACAGCTTTGTGGGTTGGTGGGTTATAGATCTTGTAGTGTTAGATTTACATAGGTAAAATGGAAGAGCCCACCCCACCACGGGGGAGTCCCATATGCAAGTCATAGGTGGAGATTCCCCTTCCCTCAAAGTCTGCGACTGGGGGAGTACACTAGCCTCAAGCTGCCACAAAGAAAAGGGAACTGTAGTTTTTTAAAAGGGTTTTGGGAACCGCGGCTCTGTGATGGGTAAACTATAGTTCCCAGGATTATTTGTGAGAAGGATGTCCAAAAAAAGATTCCGTCAGTTGATTGTTCAAATGTTTTTGAATAATAACACAGCTATATTTGAATCATTGCAATTATTAGAACAGGAAAGACAAAATTTAACCAGTACTTAAGCTAAGTCGACTTCATTGTTTTACAACTTTTGAAAAAGTAGACCTATTGAAATTAATGGACATGACTAACTTAGATCTATTGATTTCTGTGGACCTACTCCATGTAAAGCTTAGTTGGATACGGTTTGGCAGGATACATTTTTTAATTAAAAAATATTGAAGAACGTTACACACAGAGAGAGAAACAATCAATAATAACAAAATAATGTAAGTTCAGTGCAAGGAGCTCTTGATAATAAAGTCAAAAGAAAAAAATCAGGAGTGAATGAAATGGACACAAATAAAATTATAAATGGGGTATAAAACACAACTTATACTGTACAATGATGAGAAAAAATGAATGGCCTGTTTATAGATCTGGTCAAATAAAATTGTATTCTGAAGGGATTTGCCTGTCTGACTGCATTGTCATATATAAATTTAATAAAATAAACAAATATTGATTAAAAATAACCTACAAGCAGAGGTGCAAACAGAAGAATCAGTGTCTTCCTAGCCACAGGAAGATTACATCTCAATATCTCTGAAATAGCTATGAACATAACTTTCTTGAACCAGCTATTTAGGGTGCAGCATGAAGCGTCTTCCTGGCCCTGAGTGATGACCAATCAAGCTGCTATCAGAAGATATACAGTTTACTGTTTACATATAGGATAATAATAATAATTTATTATTTGTACCCCGCCCATCTGGCTGGGTTTCCCCAGCCACTCTGGGAGGCTTCCATAGAAACCAAAAATACACTAAAATATCACAGATTAAAAACTTCCCTGAATAGGGCTGCCTTAAGATGTCTTCTGAATGTCAGGTCGTTATTTATCTCTTTGACATCTGATGGGAGGGCGTTCCACAGGGCAGGCGCCACTACCGAGAAGGCCCTCTGCCTGGTACCCTGTAGCTTTGCTTCTCGCAATGAGGGAACCGCCAGAAGGCCCTCGGCGCTGGACCTCAGCGTCCGGGCAGAACAATGGGGGTGGAAGACGCTCCTTCAGGTATACTGGGCCGAGGCCGTTTAGGGCTTTAAAGGTCAACACCAGCACTTTGAATTGTGCTCGGAAACGTACTGGGAGCCAATGTAGGTCTTTCAAGACCGGTGTTATGTGGTCTCGGCGGCCGCCCCCAGTCACCAGCCTAGCTGCCGCATTCTGGATTAGTTGTAGTTTCCGAGTCACCTTCAAAGGTAGCCCCACGTAGAGCGCATTGCAGTAGTCCAAGCGGGAGATAACCAGAGCATGCACCACTCTGGCGAGACAGCCCGCGGGCAGGTAGGGTCTCAGTCTGCGTACCAGGTGAAGTTGGTAGACAGCTGCCCTGGAGACAGAATTGACCTGCGCCTCCATGGACAGCTGTGAGTCCAAAATGACTCCCAGGCTGCGCACCTGGTCCTTCAGGGGCACAGTTAACCCATTCAGGACCAGGGAATCCTCCACACCTGCCCGCCCCCTGTCCCCCAAAAACAGTACTTCTGTCTTGTCAGGATTCAACCTCAATCCATTAGCTGCCAGCCATCCTCCAACTGCCTCCAGGCACTCACACAGGACCTTCACCGCCTTCACTGGTTCTGATTTGAAAGAGAGGTAGAGCTGGGTATCATCTGCATACCTTTATCAAGGATCTGCATTACCTTTATCAAAAATAGGAAAAATACATACATGTGAGCCAAACATTCTAGGGTAAAATACTACTGATGGAAGACTCCCCACCCCCAATGCTGGCAGAGACAGTCTAAAAGGGTGGATAGTCCAGATCTTCATCCATTGAGATACCTCAAATTGTTCCTTAAGATCTGGCTCCCATACCAACTTGACGTAGGGTGAAAATTGTAATAGTAAAAGTAGAGTGTGATGCCATTCCCCTCTGGATGGCCTGCATAAGGAGGAGCTCAAAAGGTGTGTTGCTTTATGAATTGTCCAGTCTGTTGAACCCTTAACCTGTTCAAGCCAGTTTCCCAATTGCAAGAGGCATTTTTATGGCATGGGCACCTTTGCCCTGGAGAGCAAGTTCTCCAATCAGAAGGGAAGAACTGCACCACTTCTTGATGGCCGTCTTTCAGGCCTCCTCCCTTGCTCTCACTCCTTTTTCAATTGATGGCTGATGGCGTGCCAGTTTGGATCATGACGGGAGGAAAACTCTCTGTCCTTCATTTCTCAGGCTTCCCAGTGGGAGAGCAATCAGCCCCCCACAAACATCTCCTCCTTTTCTTCTTTCTGCTGTACCTGTTCCTAATCATAGAATCTCAGAATTGTAGAGCTGGTGCAGCAATGGTTTTTATTTTTAAGAATATTTTTAGCCTCCCCTTCCTCGCCAAGCAACCTGAAGAATGTAGATCCTTAAGAATTTAAGGTGAGGGGAGTTCAAGCTTTTACTTACTTGTGGGTGGGAATTTCTCTTTGTCCTCTTGCTAAAAAGTATGTGAACAATTTGTCCCTGCAGAGGACCAAAGTAGAACTTCTGCTAGCTTGATGAAGGCAAAGGTCTGCTTATCTTCCTGCAGCATTTTTCCATGGGTTCATCTCTCAGCACTGCTGCAGTGTTTTAGAAAAACCACCTCTACAGCAGCCTTTCCCAAGTTTGTCCCCTCCAGATGTTTTAGGCTACAAACACTTTTCTGGTGGGGCTGATGGGAGTTGTACTCCAAAACATCTGGAGGGGAATACCAAGTTGAGTTAAGGCTGCTGTACGTGAACACTGTCAGTCATGTAGCTGGGTTTCTTCCTTTCCCTTTTGTATGAGACCACAGGGTGTCTAGGGTGACTCATTCTGCAACTATGTTGGGGACCAAGGCAGGAAATCCTCTGAGGGAGAGGCGGGTGTGTGTGTGTGTGCCAAGCCTAGTGCAGATAATGCCATGAAAATACCAGTTCAGAGTGCTTTCTAACAGAGATGAGGACTCTCTCTGTCTCCTCCTTGGGATGCAAGGTCGACTTATCTGGTATGACAACCTTCATACTTTTTTTGTAGGTGCTGTGTGGTTGAAATCTGTGGATTGACCCTCCTTTGTGATCAGTTGCTTCTCTAGGTCCCAGTCAGGCACAGTGCCAGACAGTAGATATAGGAGAAAGAAGAGCAGTTAGTTGGCTTGCAAGAGTGGCTGGGACTTCAAAAGGAGGGATATGAATCAAGGATTATGCCATGATTGAAAAGGATTTGACTTAAAGCCTGTATATACAAGAAGACAGGTAGTTGGGAAGGGTGAATTGGGGGCTCTAAATACAATTAGGCTGCAATTACAGCAGGTGGAATGGGGAGGGAGAATGGCTTTGGGAGCAAAGACTTTTGCAAGGGTTTTCCTCTCCCATGGTTGGGGCTGAGGGAGGAGGAAGAGCTACAGAATAGAAGGTGACTGGCCGGACAACAGAGGTGGGAAAATATTTCATATTCCTAGGAGTTGTTGACACCTTTTCAAGCTCCTTGGCAACCTGTTGCCTGGATTTTTTCCTGGTTCAGAGACTTCTTCTTGGGAAGAAAATGGTGTGCTTCATCTTGGCTTATTTTGAACATCACTTCAGTGATCTTCCAGACCGCGTGGCTGATTTGCTTATACATTTCCAGTTTGGCCTGACCGTTCTTTACCATGATGTCTGAATCAGATGAATTATGTTTAGCATGAGCAATTAATTTGCTTCCAAACTATGGCTTGGTAACTGACTTCACATCAAGGTTTTGTGGCAAAAATGGTTTACATTTCAATCATGAGATTACATTTTACAGTTTGCAGCTGCTCCCAACCTTGGCCATTGAAAATATTAGACTGCTATCCTTGAAAGCAGACAGTTGTTGCTAAAAGTGTCCTGCCCCAAAATGCCTTGCTCCAAAATTCAGCCCAACATCAGACATGAGAGAGGTTCTGACCCGAGGAGAGACCCAAGGGCCATCATGATAGACTGGCCTGTAAGAGATGGATTCTGCAGCCGCTGCTGTGTCTTTTGTTCCTGGCTCAGAACCTGTCCTTATCTCATGTTTCAAGATGCAGCTTCAACCATTCAGTTTTCTATTACTTCTTCCTGTTACTCTTTGAGAATTTCAGTAATTCAAGGACTACCAAAACACCTCTGGGGAAACATACCTATGCCTTCTCTCTTTCCATGGTTCAACCGGTGACCCAAATTGGGGAGCAGCAGCTGCTTGGTCCAGTTCTTCCCTGACCTAATCCTTCCCCCCACTCCTAAATCTGGCAGGAAGTTAATCCACAATTAGATATTATAGGATTATAGGGTGTCACTCTTGAGGGTGGTCCAGGTTAGAAATGAGAGGAAGATTGTGTTCAAAACTGGAGTAATAAGTATTGGCAATGCCTCATGCAGCTTGCTGATCCATGTAGTAGGTCCCTCTGCTGGTCTTTGCACCTGTGAACCTGTCTACGCACTTGGGTTACCTATGGAGGTTGGCTCTGTTTTGTCCTCCATTGGAATAACAGCCTATTCCTACCTCTTAATGGTGACGCAGATCATTAATAACATTATATTCTTCACAACTGTGAGCAGGGCAGTGGGATGGGGTAAGTGAAGACAAGCTGCAACAATTAATTATAGTGTTTTTCACTGCTCCTGCTGCACAGACAAAACATTTTGGTTCCTGAAATTCATTCTGATTGTGCAGAAAAATATAATTGATAGTATTGTATAGGATGTGGTATTAGTGTGTGAAAACAGTGAAGATCCATTGATACCCAGGCATGCACACCAGATGGTGGAGATGTCAGGCGCCATTCTGGTGCCCAAGCTTCTTCACTTGGTCGCAAGTGGCTGAGAGCCAGGTGCTAAATGCACCTGGCCACTGGCTAATTTTTGAACACTGCAGTCCAACATCATCTGTAAGGGGCCATGTTGTTGACACATGTTCTGTCTCTTCAGCCTGAGCTAGAGCTGACTGCCTCTTTATCTGCCTCTTTATCCTCTTTTCTCTCTGTAGGATTATGCGCCCTGATGATGCCAACATTGCTGGGAACGTCCATGGAGGGACCATATTAAAAATGATTGAGGAGGCAGGTGCCATCATCAGCACTCGGCACTGCAACTCTCAGTCTGGGGTAAGTACTCTGCACATGTTCAAACAGAGAAGCTGTTTGCAGCCATGATATATGGAGGAGCCTCTTCCCAGCGATGCCTTCAGTGTTAGTAGCAGGCAATTGTGGGGTGGGTCAAAGCTGCAGGAGCAAAGCCTTGTTGCTTCCCTGCGGCTCCGTTGTAGATTCAAGTGCCTGCTCTGCGTGTTAAGGTTTATAATGTTCCTGTCTTCTTTTGTTTTATTTTTCAAACTGTTGTATAACAGTTTCCAGCTTAATAACAAGGGAGTAGTAAAAAAGATAAGTAAATTTAAAGATACATGACATGGGAATACAAATTCCAACTTCAGCGAAAAAGAAATGGAATAGAAAAGATCACAAGAGACATTTGTCCACTACCTAACCCAGTGGTTTTCAACAGATGTGCCATGGTGCCCTGCGGCACCTTGAATGATGATTGTGAGTACTGCGGGTGGGGGAAGTGCTGTGCAACCATTGCCATGCATCAGGCGAAAGAAAGCAGGCATAAGAAAAACTCTGGACCCTGCGCTCCTACGCAGGATTAGGTCCCATGTCACCTGCACGAATTTATTTCCAAGCTAAGCAAGCCTGGGGCAGGGCTGCCAAACATTTTGGCCTTGTTCAAACAGGAGGGACGCAGGAACGAGGCAGCAGGCTTGGAACGTCCCAGAGGAAATGTGAGCTTCACCTTTCACCGTAGATGCTCTCTCTCCCCTCAACTTTTGTATCCACGCTGGCTGCGCATGCGTGCTGGTGCTGCTTACTCACCTTCTGCCAGAGCCCAGTGAAAGTGCGGGGGGGGGGGCAGGGTCAACAAAAGCAGTGTCCGCGCCCATTATGCCCCTCCTCCTTCTTCACCTTTAGTGGGGGAGGGGTGTGGTTGTAAAATAAAGCTGAGGGGGGAAGACATCTGCCTCCCCCACCCACCAACTGACCAAACCTGAGCCCTAATCCATAATAAAAAGGTCTGGTATTTATTTATGCAAGGGCAGAAACAACAAATCCAGGTTCTGAAATGGACACTGACCTTCTGCCACCATGACTAGGGTGGTGGGTGCCTCTCCTCTGTTTCCAAATCTGTCCTTTAAAACTTCGTGGATGACCAGAATTCGTGGATAGTCACCCTATTTTATCAATTTCTTCCTTTTTGAAAAACAAACCCCAAATGTAATCTATGACTGGCCAGTAGGTGGCAGTGATAGATAATTAGAGGGGAATAAAGAGTGGGGGACTCCACCAAAGTTGGAGATGGGATGCCAGTCTACCAAAGAGCTTATTGCATAAGTACACCGTTGAAAGCATTCTGTGATGATAATGGACCCAGACCTCTGACTCCCTCGCCCCTCGCAAAGTGGGTAGAACTGGGTAACGGGTCTGTAGAGCAGCCTCATGTTTTTCCCACCCATCTTCCGTTTTGGGCTCTTTTCTTCCTTTGCTCCCTGTGGTGTGTACTGTTTTCCTTTTACCCCACCTGCCTGTGATGTTTTGCTCACTCACTAACAGTGGCTTTGCCTGCCCCTCTCAGGAGCGATGTGTGGCTGCCCTGGCCCGCGTGGAGCGCACAGATTTCCTTTCCCCCATGTGCATTGGAGAAGTGGCTCACGTCAGTGCTGAGATCACCTACACGTCCAAGCACTCTGTAGAAGTCCAGGTGCATGTGGAGTCGGAAAACATTCTCACAGGTAAGCAGAACCCCAGCACCTTTTGTGGTCACCTGCTGAACAAGGGTTAAACCACGTGATGGCGCTTAACTTCTTCACTTTCTTAAATCTTTCATTTCCCAAGATTTTTCTTGGGGGAAAGGGCAATTGCTGTGTCTATCATTCTTTTTAATGAAAGAAATTTCTCTCAAAGTGCCTGTTTAACCATGCACAGCCAGCAGTTATACTTCACCCTCAAAACTGGATTTGAACATAAAGAATTAATTTCTTACCTGTTAGTCGCAACAGGAATTTTCGATGTGAAAAAGTGGAGATAACCTCCTATCCCATCCGTTAAAAAGTAGCATGATAAAGTACGGGGATTCGTTGCGGTGGCTAAAATAACTAATTACCCGAGAAGTAAGGAAGACAAATGACGCCCATGTTATTTTAGGAATTGATGGATGCATTTTGTTTTGCAGCAGTAGGAGGTTGGTCTCGATGGATTCACAATATTTTGATTTATCCAGGGCTGAAGCTTTTTATTATGATTTGCAAAGCAATTATGATGATTGAATAACAACACAGAATAAAGCAACCCACCAGGATACAAGAGACAGAATGCACTGACTTTGATACATTAAGTTGTATACAAGATAAAGAACTTCCATTTGTTTGTACAGACTAGTGTTTCCCAACCTTTTCCTGACCGTGGCCTCCTTCCTGTGGCACCCCCATGGGCTTAGCCAAGGGAGGGCAGGGGGGCAGCTACCCCCCATAAGTAAAAATCAATACAAATCTGAGGTTTCCCTCCCCTATCAAAAGCCTGCCCCCTAACAAAAATCCTGGCCATGCCCATGCCCCGCTCCCATCCTACTGGTAGAAAGGTAGCTATTTTAATGTTTTGTTTGTAATTAGAACATGTTTTATTTATAATTTATATAATTTATACAAAATACAATTACATAAAATGATAGGAATGAAATGTTGAAGCAGAAAAACATAGAGCTGGAAAAATCATGGAGTTGGAAGGGACCCTAGGGGTCATCTTTCTAGTTAAAGGTAAAGGACTCCTGGACAGTTAAGTCCAGTCCAAAGCAACTATGGGGGTGTGGTGCTCATCTCAGCTTTCCAGGTGATGTGGCCAGTTGACTAAACCACTTCTGGCGCAATGGAACACTGTGATGGAAACCAGAATGCACGGAAACACCGTTTACCTTCCTGCTGCAGCAGTACCTATTTATCTACTTGCACTGGTGTGCTTTCGAACTGCTAGGTTGGCAGGAGCTGGGACAGAGCAACGGGAGCTCACCATCTTTCTAGTGCAACCCTCTGCAGTGTAGGAAACTTAGCTAAAGCATCTATGATAGATGGCCATCCAACCTCTGCTTAGAAACCTTCAAGGAAGGAGAGTCCAGAACCTCCTGAGGAAGATCCATCTTCCATGTATTATACAAATTAAACAACACTTATCTGACCACAGTTATTTGACACAGATGGGGAAAACCTACAGATACAGTCCAAAAGGTGCACAGGGAGTTCTGTATATATGGGAGAATTTTAAAAAGCAAGTGGTCCTCCCTGACCTGCTGCAAAACTATCTTTTCATCCATAGGAGCCCTGGCTGCCTAGATAAAACATTCTAGCTCCCCATACTTTACCTGGCAGTAAAGCCTACTGAGCTCAGTGTGGCTTTCTTCTGAGTTGACACTTATTTACTAGATGCAAGTCAGCAGCACCAGACAACCCCGCTTGGCTAGGCGCTGGGGTGGATTTCACCCCACCTTGCAGAGCCGAGGGCCTGGTAGGCTGCCCACTTACCCACTAGTGATTGGCCAAGCAGATAGCCAATCAATCAGGATTTTTTTTAAAACAAAAGCTTTCCTCCTTTCACTTCTCACTTCCCTCTGTGGTCCCCTAGCCTTGTGTTGTGGTCCTTCAATTATGCAATTTTCTCCTGTGGCCCCCTTGGAATATCCTGGGGCCCCTGGTTGGGAAACACTGGTATAGACTATATTACAATATACTGTGGTTGTATCCTACTAATTTGTATTTGGAGCAGACCTTTCTGTCATCTTGCCAAAATTTCTCGGGCCACCCCTGCAAAGTGAATAATAATGTTGGGCTAGGACCTGGGAGACCAGGGTTCAAATTCCCTCACTTAGCCATGAAACTTGGTACGTAGGTGCTCTTGGGCAAATCACTGCCTCTCAGCCTAAACTCCCTCCAGGGTTGTTGCGGCGATTAAATGAGGAGGGAGGAACCATGTGTACTACCTTGAGCTCTTTGGAGAAAAAAAAGAAGTGATATAATGCTCACCCTGCCTCTTGCTTGACGCCTCACTCCTTGGCTCACAAATCCAACTTCTTTGGAAGTGGCTGCTTCCCAGCTGCTGCATTCCAAAACTTTCCTTCCCTCCAGGCCTGGCCGAAGTGACGTTACCGGCGGATGTGCAGTCAAACGCATACTTCATTGCTCACGAGATGGAAACTTGTCTGCAGCAAATCTGCAAATTTCTGGCTTTCTTGGCCTTTTGGTCTATTTATTCGATTTCTCACCCACCCTTCACTACAAGCGCAATAAAACAAGAAAAGTTTTTAAAATGTGAAAAAAAGTTCCTAAATGTTAAGGGAGGTTTTAAACTAAATACATATTTTAAACCCTTCTCAGGGTTTATTCCTGCTTTATTGAACCGAGGATTCCCCCCGCCCCCCGTGATTCATACATAGGTGTTTTATGTTTATATCATCATGGCATGACCTTTGGCTACTTATAGTAAGACTCGACTCAACATTGAAGCACAAATGTTTGCAGAACGTGTGCCAGATTCAAGAGTTGGGGGCCTACTTAGGAGACAGGAATGCCCAAAATGGCCCTCAGCATTTCAGCTCCTTCCCCAGATACCCAGTCTGGCAAGAGATTCCCCATGTATGGCATTACAAAAGATAGCTCTCTTGGCAACCTTCTTCCCATCTCCTCTCATCCCCTCCTCCCAATATTTGGCCCTGCCTCAAGCTTCCCTTGGAATATCTTCCTGCCAAGAGAATATGGTTTTGACCAACTGGGATGTTGAGACTTTGTCAGTGCAAACGCTGGGTTTTGTAAAAACAAAGCAGGTGCAGAGAAACTAGATGTCTATCCCCATGCTTTTGGCCGACGTGTGGGAAGATGAAAATGTGTTTCCATGGTTACCGTGCCTTGAAAGAGAATATGCAGATCAAACCGGGAGCCAAAAGTTCATCCCACTCGGTGATAGACACCACTGATTAACTGTGGGCCACTGCAAGGAGTGGCACCAAGCGAGTCCCTGCCTGTGACTTCCTTTTGATAACCTCCCCAAATCCTTGAGGCTGCTTCTAAATATTAATCTGCGTATATCGCTGGACAGAGGAGAACTAGGGAGAACCTTCTCTTCCCACAGATGATCACAGTTCAGAGGCCCTGCATGACTGTGGCCAATTGGACAGCTTTGATGGGAGAGGCCTTTAATAAAATTGGACTCGTGGAATGAAACGCTTTGGCTGCCTTTCATCTCCTCCAAATTGCAATTAAGATTTAAACCAACCCTTTCACCGGTTCCACTGCACAAGGAGATTTTTTTGCAGTGAGGTTTGTGGGGAAAAACGCTATCCAGAGGAACAAGGGAGCCGTCAGGCCTGGGAGTGTGCTGACTTTGATACTGCCCAGAGCAGGGACAGAGTTGGGAGGCTGCTTGCACCAACATCTTCCCCTTAGCTTAGCTTAAGAAACAGCAGCTCCCAGCATTCTTGGGGAAAGCCATGACTGTTTCAAGTGGCATCAAAGTGCTTTGAATGTACAGTGCGAATGGGGCTGCAATGTTTGCAGGAGATGCCTCATTGCGGTGCATTGCACCTTGAAAATGGATAGGCGGGTCAAAGTGGCACTTGAATTCCAAACGTGT
The DNA here is from genome assembly GCF_964234715.1 of Podarcis melisellensis. NCBI lineage: Eukaryota > Metazoa > Chordata > Lepidosauria > Squamata > Lacertidae > Podarcis > Podarcis melisellensis. The sequence goes on from NC_138540.1 coordinate 28,098,293, forward strand.
GCTTATGTGACCCTGTGTCAGGCTACTAAAACCTCTGTTCAGTGTTCTTGTTTTATAGGAAAGATTGTCAAATTGGGGCTCAGCCAAGGGGTGGAAAATGAGCAGCTCTCCATATATTGGTGGACATCAGCCAGCATGGTCAGTGCTCAGGGATTATGGAGTCCTGCAAAAGCTGGAGGGTGGTATGTTCCCTGCCCCTATATTTTGAAGGGTTAGGGAGGTCATGCCAAGGATTCTTTTGCTTGTCCTTTGCTTCCCCATTTCAAGTTGCCATTTAGCGACAGCCGGCGGTGTCTGAAGTGCCCCGGTCCCCCTCTGGGCTTACCGGCTCCCAGCAGGCACAGCCCATCCAGCTCAACCAAGCTAAGCTGCCAGTGCTGCTCATTTGACTTATTCCCAATGTCTGGATGCTAATTTCTGTTAGATGCAATTAGGAGGGAACAGCTCCGGTACAGGCGGACTGCAGCCACAGAAGCTTCTGAAAGCAGCAGCCTTGGGAATTGGCGCTCTTTTGATCAGAGTTTTACCAGGAAAATGTGCAGATAGCCATTCTGTGTTGTTTGGGGAGGAGTGTGGGAGCCTGAGGGGGGGGGGCATAGGGTTGCTGCTGTGGAATCCAGCCTGTCAGGTTGTTTTGTTGTTGTTGGGTTTAAGCAGTAAATCTTATTCCCAAGAGAAGGTTGTCACATCACAGTGAAAAGCTGTGCAGAGAGCCGAAGTATTGCAAATTAGCCCTACTTTCTGCACAAATTCTGTTTTCCTTTTGTAACAGGGAGGGGGAGATGCTGCAGTGAAACGCCTCCTCCAGAGTACTGGGAGCATTGTCCCTCTGATCTTCGGATGAAAAGAGGCGTGATATTTTTTCAAGCAGTCGGGCCAGTTTTGAAAGCAATGTACTTGTTTCTACCAGATCAAAATCTGCGCAGACTTTCCTCCCTGAAAATTTAGGCCCATAGTCAGAAATCAGGGTGGGTGTGGGGGTGGGTGTGGCATGAACTGAACAGCCATAACATATAGCTCCATAGGGTCAAACTTAGGTAATGGTCACTTTTTTTGGAAGCGTACTGCCGGCACACTTTTCCTTATTGCTGCAAATGTAAAACCAACTGGCCCAGCATCCTCTTCCCACAGTGGCCAACTCGATGCCCCAACCAGAAACCCTCAAGCAGGACCTGAGCAGGACTTTCCCTCCTGCAGTTTTCAGTAACTGGTATTCTGGAAGCATGATTGCCTCTGTTAGTGGAGGTAGAGCATAGCCATAATGGCTAGTGGCCTCCTCCTCCTCCATTAGTTTGTCCAATCCGCTTCTAAAACCACCCATCCCTGGTGGCCATCCCTGCCTCCGCCTGAGCCAGTGCACCAACTGCAAAGAGCCTTATAGGTGTAGCACCATAGAGGCTAACATATGTGTTATGACATAAGTGGGGGCATAGGTGTAGCACCATAGAGGCTAACATATGTGTTATGGCATAAGTGGGGCATGGGGTTGGGAATGTAGGTAGTGCTGTCAAATAACACTGAAATGCAGAAAATAATTGTTGGGAGAACTCAATTATGAATGTACGTCAGATATGTACAGTGATAACTCACAACAGCAATAGCTGATGCAATGCAATCATACTCACATTGCAAGTTAATTAACAATGGCACCGATCAGACAAAGATATTGCCAGAGTTTGAGCGCCATGGCAGAAAAGGTCCCCTTGCCAGTAGTTACACTAGCTGATATCACTTGCTTTGTTTTGCTTTCTCATTTCTTCAGGCCAGATGCTTTGATGACTCAGTTATTATTCCATATTTTGCAGTTTTCCGTGGTCTGTTCATTTACAGATATTTTTCCCTCCTTTAAAAGGTGCCAAGCGGGTGACCAACAAGGCAACTCTGTGGTACGTGCCCCTCTCTCTTAACAACGTGAACAAAGTACTGGAAGTCCCTCCTATTCAGGTAAGGGGATGTTCCAAGGGTGATGGTGGAGCTCTATATGAGTCAGACGTTAGTCCAGATTCTGCAAACAAAATAAGCAATGCCCATTTCCATGTTTACATCCACTTGCTTAATCATGTACTGTATTGTGTTGTATAATCTGGTTTTGTTGTCTTGATTCACACTGTAGCTGAGACTCTCCTAGAAAGATGTCCTCTTCTCCCCCCCCCCAGACTTCCTTTGAACAAACTTTTTCTAACTCCCTCCTTTGCTCCAACATATTGTGACATATTAGATTTAACACTTGGTCCACGTTGCTACTGTCCACTCCCATTAACTTAGAGGGAAGTCCTCTCTTGCCATGCCTTCAAAGGGGCAGTGTGTGTCCTCTTAAACAGCTGTATAGCAAAACACTCCAGCAACTTCCTTTCTCTGTGGTGGCCCAAGGGGACATTTTCTTGCCTCCAGTGGCACATGAAGCAATGGTGGTGGTGTGGCCAGTCGGGCAGCAGTCCTTGTCCCTTCCCCTCCGACTTGGATGACCAGGTGGCCCTTCCGTTTCTTCTCAGTTTGCAGAGAAGGCGCAGGAGGAGGAAGGGAGAAGGCGCTATGAAGAGCAGAAGCTGGAACGTTTGGAAACGAAGGAGAGGAACGGGGATGTCATCATGCCAGTGATCAATCCAGGTAAGACGGGCAGTCTGAGTTAACGCCAGCTCCAAAGGACATGGTGAGGCTTAGCAGAATCCTTTGCATCTTTACATGGAACTGTTGATTAGTTTGCTGCCAAAGCCAGAAGTACTAACTTTGGGGCAGGTTTTTTTGTGAGTGAACAACTGCAACCCCTCCCTGAACTACTGATTTCTAAAATTTTATATCTTTCTATGAATCATGCCCATGATGCACCATTAATTGATGTATCCTTATCAATTACATGTCACACCTGCT